>NC_083411.1:2048616-2668929 GCF_020745735.1 Hemiscyllium ocellatum | reverse complement strand
CCCTTACGCTAAAACAATGTTCTCTTGTTGATTGACCCCTCAACCAAGTGGAACAGCTCCTCACCCTGTCCATGCCCCTCATAATCTTAGACACCTCAATCACGCTCCCCACAGTCTTCTCTGCACCTTCCAAGGACCCCTTTGCCCACCTCCAACACACTGCATCCACCTGGACACCTCGCGCTGGCCTATTACCTGCCTTCGACATCTTCATTTCCAACTGCCGCCAGGACATTAACCGCCTCAACCTGTCTACCCCCCTCCCCCACTCCAACCTCTCACCCTCACAACGCGCAGCCCTCCAATCCCTCTGCTCCAATCCCAACTTCACCATTAAGCCAGGAGATAAAGGGGGTGCAGTGGTAGTCTGGCGCACTGACCTCTACACCGCTGAAGCTAAATACCAACTCGAGGACACCTCTTCCTACTGCCCCCTCGACCATGACCCCACCCCCCCATCACCAAACCATCACCTCCCAGAGAGAACCTCATCACCTCAGGAGATCTCCCACCCACAGCTTCCAACCTCATAGTCCGGGAACCCCGCACTGCCCGGTTCTACCTCCTTCCCAAGATTCACAATCCTGACCACCCTGGCCGACGCATTGTCTCAGCATGCTCCTGCCCCACTGAACTCATCTCTACCTACCTCAACACTGTTCTGTCCCTCCTAGTCCAGGAACTCCCCACATAAGTTCGAGACACCACCCACGCCCTCCACCTCCTCCAAGACTTCCGTTTCCCCGGCCCCCAATGCCTCATCTTCACCATGGATATCTAATCCCTCTACACCTCCATCTGCCATGACCAGGGCCTCCAAGCCCTCCGTTTTTTTCCTCTCCAGACGTCCCCAACAGTACCCTTCCACCGACACTCTCATTCGTTTGGCCGAACTAGTCCTCACCATTAACAATTTCTCCTTCGAATCCTCCCACTTCCTCCAGACCAAAGGGGTAGCTATGGGCACACATAAGGGCCCCAGCTATGCCTGTCTCTTTGTTGGCTACGTAGAACAGTTGATCTTCAGTAATTAAACCGACACCACTCCCCACCTCTTCCTCCGCTACATTGATGACTGCATTGGAGCCACCTCGTGCTCCCGCGAGGAGGTTGAACAATTCATCAACTTCAACAATACATTCCATCCTGACCTTAAATTTACCTGGGCCATCTCTGACACCTCCCTCCCCTTCCTGGACCATCTCCATTAATGACGACCGACTTGACACTGACATTTTTACAAACCCACCGACTCCCACAGCTACCTGGATTACACCTCTTCCCACCCTACCTCCTGCAAAAATGCCATCCCATCTTCCCGATTCCTCCGCCTCCACCGTATCTGCTCCCAGGAGGACCAGTTCCACCACAGAACACACCAGATGGCCTCCACGCCCCCCTACAACCCACCCTCCCATCCTGGCACCTTCCCCTGCCACCGCAGAAACTGCAAAACCTGCACCCGCACCTCCTCCCTCACCTCCATCCAAGGCCCTAAAGGAGCCTTCCACATCCAGCAAAGTTTTACCTGCACATCCACTAATATCATTTATTGTATCCGTTGCTCCCGATGCGGTCTCCTCTACATTGGGGAGACTGGACGCCTCCTAGCAGAGTGCTTTAGGGAACATCTCTGGGACACCTGCACCAATCAACCACACCGCCCCGTGGCCCAACATTTCAACTCCCCCTCTCGCTTTGCCGAGGACATGGAGGTCCTGGGCCTCATTCACCGCCGCTCCCTCACCAGCAGACGCCTGGAAGAAGAACACCTCATCTTCCGCCTCGGAACTCTTCAACCCCAGGGCATCAATGTGGACTTCAACAGTTTCCTCATTTCCCCTTCCCCCACCTCACCCTAGTTCCAAACTTCCAGCTCAGCACTGTCCCCATGACTTGTCCTACTGGCTATCTTCTTTTCCACTTATCCACTCCACCCTCCCCCCGCCCCTGACCTATCACCTCATCCCCTCCCCCACTCACCCATTGTACTCTATGCTACTTTCCCCCCACCCCCACCCTCCTCTAGCTTATCTCTCCTTATCTTCAGGCTCACTGCCTTTATTCCTGATGAAGAGCTTTTGCCCGAAACGTCGATTTCGCTGCTCCTCGGATGCTGCCTGAACTGCTGTGCTCTTCCAGCACCACTAATCCAGAATCTGGTTTCCAGCATCTGCAGTCATTGTTTTTACCTTTAAGGAAATCAATCCAAGTCTAACTAGTCTCTCCTTATGTGGTGGAGGCTGGTACAATTGCAACATTTAAGAGGCATTTGGATGTGAATATGAATGGGAAGAGTTTGGAGGGATATGGGCTGGGTGCTGGTAGGTGGGACTAGATTGGGTTGGGATATCTGGTCAACATGGATGGGTTGGACCGAAGGGTCTGTTTCCATGCTGTACATCTCTATGACTCTGTTATAGCTCAATTACACCATCACAGGCAGCATCCTGGTGAAACTCCTCTGGACCCCCCTCGAGTACTAACACATCCTTCCTGTCATGAGGTGACCAGACCTGCACACAGTACTCCAGCTGGGGCCTGACCAACACTGTACAACACGAACATTACCTCACCAAAGTTAAGCAAGCTTACATTTTCTAATATCATACTGCTACTATTACCAATGTTTTGTTTATTCATTTAATTGACTTACGGATGGCCCCAGTTATTTTGAATCATCATCAAATTCAACAGTCATACACTTGGTTGCTTCACCCAGTTCATTCATATCAATGTTAAATATTCAAGGCCAGGGCACTGATCCCTGGGGCATTCCTTTGCCAACTTGAAAATGACCAATTGATTGGCAACTGATCCTCTAAGAATGTTGTACATTACCTTTTAGAATACAAGCTCTTACTTTGCAGGTTACAGGTGGGCGGCACGGTGGCACAGGTGGGCGGCACGGTGGCACAGTGGGCGGCACGGTGGCACAGTGGTTAGCACTGCTGCCTCACAGCGCCTGAGACCCGGGTTCAATTCCCGACTCAGGCAACTGACTGTGTGGAGTTTGCACGTTCTCCCCGTGTCAGCGTGGGTTTCCTCCGGGTGCTCCGGTTTCCTCCCACAGTCCAAAGATGTGCGGGTCAGGTGAATTGGCCATGCTAAATTGCCCGTAGTGTTAGGTAAGGGGTAAATGTAGGGGTATGGGTGGGTTTCGCTTCGGCGGGTCGGTGTGGACTTGTTGGGCCGAAGGGCCTGTTTCCACACTGTAAGTCTAATCTAATCAATGCAGTACCCCTGGAGACTCTGATTGATAGGAATAGTCCCTTTACCCTCTCAGTTGGGCATAAAAGATTCCATCACATTATTCTGAAGAAAAGCTAAGAGTATCCTCCTCTGTGCCTTGACTAAAAGTTAGTAATTTTATTTATTCACTTGTGGGGCACGGGTATCACTAACTGGGTGAGGCATTTATTGCCCGTCCCTCGTTGTCCTTTGAGAAGATGGGGATGAGCTGCCTTTTAAATCACTGCAGTCATGGAGGGAGTTCCAGGATTTTGACCCGGTGATGCTAAAGAAATGGTGATCTATTTCCAAGTCAGGATGGTGAGGGGCTTGGAGGGAAACTTGCAGGAGGTGGTGTTCCCATGTATCTGTTTCCCTTGTCCTTCTAGATGGAAGTAACCATGGGTTTGGATGGTGCTGTCTGAGGATCTTTGGTGAATTCCTGCAGTGCATCTTGCAACTGGTGCACATTACATTTCAGGTCAGTTTATCATGACATTCATTGCAGTTTGTAGGATGTTGCTGTTGTTAGGATCCCAGCTAGCGGTAGATATGAACAAGTTAGCCAGAGTGAAACCCAGCTTGATAGGCCATAGTCTTTGTCATTTCTTCACTGTGGTAGTCAGTCATTCAATATAACCTCAGTGGGCCGCCGATGCATTGTTGATAAAAAAAGCAAAGTTTATTAAGTATGAAAGACAGAAAACTAATTTGCAGTACATACAAACAAATTGAAAGGTCTTATTATAATTAGGAGAAATAGAGATTTGATGTTTTCAATATCACCTTCAACAATTTTACAGATTCTCCAACCTCAGTAACGTGTTTCCCTGTCTTCACTTTTATTTTCCTTGTTAAGTTTGCACTGCTGCAATTGGTTTCTTTTAAGCAAATTATTGCATCTACTCGACAATATTTCTGAGTTAATGTCTCTCCCTAAGACCCTTAAACGACTGTTGATGTAGCTCACTAACTCCTTAACATATGCTCCTTAAAGTTACGCATCCAACGTCATTGCAGGATGTCTTTGTCCCTGATACCATAATGCTTCACCTTATTGAAGCCTTTCACTGACCACCTTTGAAAGCCAGCCCAGGTAGCTTTGGGCATTGCTATATTAACAGCACTATTACAACCACAGACCTATTCTCTCTAACATGAATCTGTGCACTGCCTGGGGAGGTCTGTTTTTCTATAAGGAAACTCTTTCCTGTTTCAGTCTCTGTATGACACTTTTCCCTCACTTCTACCTTTCATTTTGTAATGCAATGAATTTAAATTAAGTTTAACTCAAAGAATTTTAGAGCCTTCATTTAAGTGCATGCAAACAAAGTTCCAAACAACCCTGCAAACTCAAAAATGAAACTAAAATTATGTCTTCCATTTGGATTACACTTCGTAAACAGACACACGTTATATTTAAAATGGTTGTTTCCATGCTAGATCAAAAGAGTATAAAACTAGTACATAATCTTCATCACACAACTGTGTCCATAAATTGTTCGCCCTATTTTCTACATTGAAATAGTGCCTACATCTCAAAAGTACATAACAGGTTTGAAAATAAACCAGGGCACTGGAGGATGTAAAAGTTATCTTATAAAACCTTTTCTGGTGATCTGAAATTGACTGTGCTTTTCCCTAACCGGTTCCATACCCTTGCAAAAATGTTAAAAAGCCAATCACTGGGTATATCAGGACAGTAAATTTCTGTGCTCTCCCCACATCTTCATTGTAAGGCTGTTATCTCCCCATTAACATCAATTTCAACAAGTTAAAATGGAAATGCCAATCCTCTGACACCTCATATTCAGAGATGTTGTGGAGGGGCCGGTGTTGGACTGGGCTGTGACTTCTGACGCATGTTTAGACATTAAATTTGTGCTGAATTTTGCTAAAACTATATAAAAAAGGAAAGCATTTGAAATGTTTGTTACGAACTCCCAGTGAACTGGAGTCATTACTTGCTGTCAGTTGCACAAATACATTTGATCAATTGCTTTCTATAATTGACTCCTGATGCCTTTGTTTCTGAGCAAGTTGTGCTGCAAGTGCATCAACTCAGACTCTCTGATTATCACTTTCTTCTGTGAAATGAACAGCAAAGACTGTGATTTGCTGAGATTTTGCAGCATACAATTTAAATGCCCTCATCTTTCTCACACTGCCTCACTCTGCATTATTTATTTATTGATGGAGAGTCGACGTTTCGGGCATGAGCCCTTCTTCAGGAATGAGAAAAGTGTGTCCAGCAGGAACCCTCTAACCGCAAGGCATGAACTTAGATTTCTCCAGTTTCCTCATTTCCCCTCCCCCCACCTTGTCTCAGTCGATTCCCTCGAACTCAGCACCGCCCTCCTAACCTGCAATCTTCTTCCTGACCTCTCCACCCCCACCCCACTCCAGCCTATCACCCTCACCTTGACCTCCTTCCACCTATCGCATTTCCAATGCCCCTCCCCCAAGTCCTTCCTCCCTACCTTTTATCTTAGCCTGATGGACACATTTTCCTCATTCCTGAAGAAAGGCTTATGCCCAAAACATCAACTCTCCTGCTCCTTGGATGCTGCCTGACCTGCTGCGCTTTTCCAGCAACACAGTTTCAGCTCTGATCTCCTGCATCTGCAGTCCTCACTTTCACCTAAAGTTATTTATTGATGCTCAGTTTCACTTTCTACAAACAAGTTGTGTTATAGACATGATAGTGGATTGGCAAAGAGTAAAGTTGCTGCCTGTGAGGAAATGACTCCTCAGTCTCAAGTCACTACCCCCAACTCTACTTCCAACAGATTGAGTCAGAAGAGGGAAATTTGCTGCTTCAGATCTAAGAATGCAGTAAATGGGAGCCAGAGTTATTACTGAAACATGGGAACATGGTCATTATTGTTGGATGGCAGTCATCTCACCTCCAGGATGTCTCTGTAGAAGTTCCTCAGGACCCAAACGTCTTCAGCCGCTTCCTCAATGACCTTCCCTCCATCATAAGGCCAGAAGTGGGATGTTTGCCAATAATTACAAAATGTTCAGAACCGTGTGTGATTCGTAGACTCATAGAGTCAGACAGCACACAAACAGGTGTTTTGGTCCAACTCATCCATGGTAACCAGGTATCCCAATCTGACCTTGTCCCATTTGCCAGCACTTGGCCCAAATCCCTCTAAAGCCTTCCTATTCATGTACCTAACCAAATGCCTTTTAAATGTTGTAATTATACTCGTATCCACTACTTCCTCAGGCAGTTCATTCCAAACATACACCCTCTCTGCATAAAAAAATTGTCCCTCAGACCCCTTTTAAATCTTTCTCCTCTCACCTTAAACTTATGCCTTCTCATTTTGAACTTCCCTACTTTGGGGCAAAGACTTTGTCTGTTTATCCTATCCATATCCCATGATTTTTTAAAGCTCTATAAAGTTCACCCCTCAGCCTCCGACTCTCCAGGGAAAACAGCCCCAGTCTATTCAACCTCTCCCTATAGCTCAGACCCTCCAATCCTGGCAACATCCTTGTAATCTTTTCTGAACCTTTGCCAGTTTAACAACATTCTTCTTACAGCAGGGAGACCAGAATTCAAAGCAGTATTCCAAAAGTGTCCTCACTAATGTCCTGTACAGGCACAACACAATGTTCCAACTCCTATACTCAATGCACTGACCAATGAAGGGAAGAATGCCAAATGTCTTCTTCACCACCCTGTCTACCTGGGACTCCACTTTCTAGGAACCATGCACCTGCACCCCCAGGTCAGCATCACACCCAGGGCCCGACTAATAACTACATAAATACTGCCTTGGTTTGCCTTACCAAAATGCAACACCTCAAATGTATCTAAATTAAACTCCATCTGCCACTCCTCAGCCCATTGGCCTTTTCTGAGTAAGGTCCTGTTGTACTCTGAAGTAACCTTTTCCATTGTCTACTACACCACTTATTTTGGTGTCATCTGCAAACTAACAAACCATACCTCCTATATTCATTTCCAAACCATTTCTGTAAATGACTCCAGTTCACTGGGAGTTTGTAATGAACATTTCAAATGTTTGCCTATTTCTTATAGCTTTAGCAAAATTCAGCACAAATTTAATGTCTAAACATGAGTCAGGAGTCACAGCCCAGTCCAGAACCGGCCCCTCCACAACAACATGGTGAGGACAGTGCAGGAGAGAGAGAGAGAAAATCTGCACAGTTTCCGCCTTTGCTGTTTGAATTCGTGTACCGCTGGACAGCGGAGTGCATCTGGGAAAATTAACAATGAAATTCACAACTAATCTTGGAGGAACCATTGGGCGAAGTTCACAACACAGAATCAGATAAGTTAATTGTTGTTTTAAGTCTGTCCAAGAGAAAGGCTGCAGTAGTGAGTATAGTGGATTCTTTCTTGATTATATGTTTTTGGAGATAAGTCTCTTGACGAAACTTACAATATAAGCCATAGCTATTAATTTAACCTGGAGCAGTGTTTCTGCAGGAATAAGGCAGTGTTATTTTCTGGGTCTGTAGATTGTGAAGGAGCAAAAACAGCCTTTGCAATGATATGTACTTCTTGTCAGATGTGGGAGTTTAAAGAGAGTTTAAGGGTTACTGTGGATTATATCTGCTGTAAATGCTGTTGGATGCGAATCTTTTCAGATCGAGTGGATCGGTTGGAGAGACAGATAGAAGTGATGAGGAATTTGCAACAGCAACAGTATGTGATGGATGGCAGTTATAGGAAGGGGGGAAAGTCTCAGATACAGTCACACAGATGGGTTAACTCCAGGAAGGGTAAGAGAGGTAGGCAGCTAGAGCAGGAGTCTTTTGTTTATATACCCACTTCAAACAGGTATTCTGTTTTGGAAAATGTAGGGGGTGATGGATTCTTAGGGGAACGTAACACGAACAGCCGGGTTTCTGGTATTGAGACTGGCTCTAATGCAACAAGGGGTACGTCGGCTTCCAAGAGATCAATTGTGTTAGGGGATTCTGTAGTCCGAGGAACAGACAGATGTTTCTGTGGCCAGCAGAGAAAAAGCAGAATGGTGTGTTCTTTCCCTGGTGCCAGGATCAAGGATGTCTCAGAGAGGGTGCAGAGTGTTCTCATGGGGGAGAGGGGCCAGCAGGAGGTCATTGTCCACATTGGAACCAACGACATTGGAAGGGAAAAGGTTGGGACTCTGAAGGGAGATTACAGAGAGTTAGGTAGAAATTTAAAAAGGAGGTCCTCAAGGGTATTAATATCTGGATTACTCCCAGTGCTACGAGCTAATGAGGGCAGGAATAGGAGGATAGAGCAGATGAATGCATAGCTGAGGAGCTGGTGTGTGGGAGAAGGATTCACATTTTTGGATCATTGGAATCTCTTTTGGGGTAGAAGTGACCTGTACAAGAAGGACAGATTGCACCTAAATCGGAAAGGGGCTAATATACTGGCTGGGAAATTTGTTAAAACTGCTTGGGAGGATTTAAACTAGTAAGGTGGTGGGGTGGGACCCAGGGAGATAGTGAGGAAAGAGATCGATCTGAGACTGGTACAGTTGAGAACAGAAGTGAGTCAAACAGTCAGGGCAGGCAGGGACAAGGTAGGACTAATAAATTAAACTGCATTTATTTCAATGCAAGGGGCCTAACAGGTAAGGCAGATGAACTGAGGGCATGGTTAGGAACATGGGACTGGGATATCATAGCAATTACAGAAACATGGCTGAGGGATGGGCAGGACTGGCAGATTAATGTTCCAGGATACAAATGCTACTGGAAGGATAGAAAGGGAGGCAAGAGAGGAGGGGGAGTAGCTTTTTTGATCAGGGATAGCATTCCAGTTGTGTTGTGGGAGGATATTCCCGGAAATACATCCAGGGAAGTTATTTGGGTGGAATTGAGAAATAAGAAAGGGATGATCACCTTATTGGGATTGTATTATAGACCCCCCAGTAGTCAGAGGGAAGTTGAGAAACAAACTTGTAAGGAGATCTCAGCTATCTGTAAGAATAATAGAGTGGTTATGGTAGGGAATTTTAACTTTCCAAACATCGACTGGGACTGCCATAGTGTTAAAGGTTGAGATGGAGAGGAATTTGTTAAGTGTGTACAAGACAATTTTCTGATTCAGTATGTGGATGTACCTACTAAAGAAGATGCAAACTTGACCTACTCTTGGGAAATAAGGCAGGGCAGGTGACTGAGGTGTCAGTGGGGGGCACTTTGGGGCCAGCGACCATAATTCTATTTGTTTTAAGATAGTGATGGAAAAGGATAGACCAGATCTAAAAGTTGAAGTTCTAAATTGGAGAAAGGCCAATTTTGACGGTATTAGGCAAGAATTTTCGAAAGCTGATTGGACGCAGATGTTCGCAGGTAAAGGGACGGCTGGAACTTGGGAAGCCTTCAGAAATGAGATAACAAGAATCCAGAGAAAGTATATTCCTGTCAGGGTGAAAGGGAAGGCTGGTAGGTATAGGGAATGCTGGATGACTAAAGAAATTGAGGGTTTGGTTAAGAAAAAGAAGGAAGCAATTGTCAGGTATAGACAGGATAGATCGAGCGAATCCTTAGAAGAATATAAAGAATGTAGGAGTATACTTAAGAGGGAAATCAGGAGGGCAAAACGGGGACATGAGATAGCTTTGGCAAATAGAATTAAGGAGAATCCAAAGGAGTTTTACAAATATATTAGGGACAAAAGGGTAACTAGGGAGAGAATAGGGCCCCTCAAAGATCAGAAGACAGCCTTTGTGTGGAGCCACAGAAAATGGGGGAGATAATAAATGAATATTTTGCATCAGTATTTACAGTGGAAAAGGACATGGAAGATATAGACTGTAGGGAAATAGATGGTGACATCTTGCAAAGTGTCCAGATTCCAGAGGAGGAAGTGCTGGATGTCTTGAAATGGTTAAAGGTGGATAATTCCCAAGGACCTGATCAGGTGTACCCGAGAACTCTGTGGGAAGCTAGAGAAGTGATTGCTGGGCCTCTTGCTGAGATATTTGTATCATCGATAGTCACAGGTGAGATGCCAGAAGACTGGAGGTTGGAAAACGTGGTGCCACTGTTTAAGAAAGGTGGTAAAGACAAGCCAGGGAACTATAGACCGATGAGCCTGACCTCAGTGGTGGGCAAGTTGTTGGAGGGAATCCTGAGGGACACGATGTACATGTATTTGGAAAGGCAAGGACTGATTAGGGATAGTAAACTTGGCTTTGTGCGTGGGAAATCATGTCTCACAAACTTGATTGAGTTTTTTGAAGAAGTAACAAAGAAGGTTGATGAGGGCAGAGCAGTAGATGTGATCTATATGGACTTCAGTAAGGCGTTCGACAAGGTTCCCCATGGGAGACTGATTAGCAAGGTTAGATCTCACGGAATACAGGGAGAACTAACCATTTGGATATAGAACTGGCTCAAAGGTAGAAGACAGAGGGTAGTGGTGGAGGGTTGTTTTTCAGACTGGAGGCCTGTGACCAGTGGAGTGCCACAAAGATCGGTGCTGGGCCCTCTACTTTTTGTCATTTACATAAATGATTTGGATGCCAGCATAAGAGGGATTGTTAGTAAGTTTGCAGATGACACCAAAATTGGAGGTGTAGTGGACAGCGAAGACGGTTACCTCAGATTACAACAGGATCTGGACCAGATGGGCCAATGGGCTGAGAAGTGGCAGATGGAGTTTAATTCAGATAAATGCAAGGTGCGGCATTTTGGGAAAGCAAATCTTAGCAGGACTTACACACTTAATGGTAAGGTCCTAGGGAGTGTTGCTGAACAAAGAGACCTTGAAGTGCAGGTTCATACCACCTTGAAAGCGGAGTCTCAGGTAGATAAGACAGTGAAGAAGGCATTTGGTATGCTTTCCTTTATTGGTCAGAGTATTGAGTACAGGAGTAGGTAGGTCATGTTGCGGCTGTACAGGACATTGGTTAGGCCACTGTTGGAATATTGCATGCAATTCTGGTCTCCTTCCTATTGGAAAGATGTTGTGAAACTTGAAAGGGTTCAGAAAAGTTTACAAGGACGTTGCCAGGGTTGGAGGATCTGAGCTATAGGGAGAGGCTGAACAGGCTGGGGCTGTTTTCCATGGAGTGTCGGAGGCTGAGGGGTGACCTTATGGAGGTTTACAAAATTATGAGGGGCATGGATAGGATAAATAGACAAGGTCTTTTCCCTGGGGTCGGGAGTCCAGAACTAGAGGGCATAGGTTTAGGGTGAGAGGGAAAAGATGTAAAAGAGACATAAGGGGCAACTTTTCACACAGAGGGTGGTATGTGTATGGAATAAGCTGCCAGAGGATGTGGTGGAGGCTGGTACAATTGCAACATTTAAGAGGCATTTGGATGGGTCTATGAATAGGAAGGGTTTGGAGGGATATGGGCCGGGTGCTGGCAGGTGGGACGAGATTGGGTTGGGATATCTGGTCGGCATGGACGCGTTGGACCGAAGGGTCTGTTTCCATGCTGTACATCTCTATGACTCTATGTCTGAGTATGAGGTGTCAGAGGATTGGCATTTCCATTTTAACTTGTTGAAATTGATGTTAATGGAGACATAACGGCCTTACAATGAAGATGTGGGGAGAGCACAGATATTTACTCTCCTGATATACGCAGCGATTGGCTCTTTAAGATTTGCTCAGGGGTATGGAGCTGGTTAGGGTAAGACAGAGTCAATTTCAGATCACCGGAAAAGGTTTTATGTGGTGCCTTTCACATCCTCCAGTGCCCAGGTTCATTCTAAAACCTGCTCCTACATCTTTCAGTTTTCATAGAGATATCAGCAGTTTGAGAAGGTGATTCTGAACATATCATTTTAGAGGTGCTATATAAATACCAGCTGTTGGTATCGCTGTTGGTGTGGGTGTTTTAAAAAGGCACATTAAACAGCTGCAAGGTGCATATTGGCTGTTATCTCCCCAGTCTCAGCCCCATCTCAGAAGTAACAGGCTGATTTTACATAAACCCAAGGATAACTTTGTCAAATTGTTGAAAATTTTGACCCAAAAATCCTCAGTCATCTGGAATGAAGTTCTCACTTGACATTCTGATGAATTGAGGAATTGAATTACACAGTCTAAGTGATCAATAATTTATCTCTCTCTTTGATTGCAATTAAAGCAGGGAAATGGATGGGTCAGTTATGGCTAGATGCGGCTGAGTGTCGTAATATTTATTGCGATTGGATTTTTGAAACTTGTCTTGCAAGCAATAACAACAAGGTAACATTTATTGCAATCTTTCGTTGCCCTGACAGCACTAATGAGAGAAAGCACTTGCATTTTATGGCAATTTGCAAAACCACAGGACATTCCAAATCAGCTTGCAGCTAATGAAGGACTTTATGATGCACGCACTCTGTCATCATACAGAAACTAAAACCACCAGCATACAGCAAAGGGTCCAGCGATAATGACTGGAGAGCTTGAAAATGTTACTGATGCTGGTTGAGATAAATATTGGTCAGAACATTGACAGGAGTCCATCTGCATTTCTCAGAATAATGCAATGAGACTTTTTACATCCATCCAAGGGAGCAGACAGGCTGAAAGACAAAACCTGCAACAGACAGCACTCTGTACTGCACTGAAAATATCAGCCTGGATCTTACATAGAGGGTGGGGGAAGCCATTGGCCCTTCAGCCCTTCAAGCCTGCTCCACCATGACTGATCATCCAACTCAGTCCCCTGTTCCCACTTTCTCCCCACACCCTTCAATCCCTTTAGCCCTAAGAATGATATCTAATTCCTTTTCGAAAACATTCAATATTTTGGCTGAACCACTTTCTGTTGCAGAGAATTCCGACAGGATCCGGGGGGGAAGAGCATGGTGACTCAGTGGTTATCACTGCTGCCTCACAGCGCTAGGGACCCAGGTTCGATTCCAGCCTTGGGTGACTGTCTGTGTGGAGTTTGCACATTCTCCCCGTGTCTGCGTGGGTTTCCTCCAGGTGCTCCGGTTTATTTTTTTTTAAATAGATTAGATTACCTACAGTGTGGAAACAGGCCCTTCGGCCCAACAAGTCCACACCCACCGAAGCGCAACCCACCCATACCCCGACATTCGCCCCTTACCTAACACTACAGGCAAGTTAGCATGGCCACTTCGCCTGACCTGCACATCTTTGGACTGTGGGAGGAAACCAGAGCACCCGGAGGAAACCCACGCAGACACGGGGAGAACGTGCAAACTCCACAAAGTCAGTCGCCTGAGGCGGGAATTGAACCCAGGTCTCTGGTGCTGTGAGGCAGCAGTGCTAACCACTGTACCACCGTGCCACCCACAAATCCAAGGATGTTTCCTCCCACAATCCAAGGATGTGCAGATTAGGTGAATTAGCCATGCTAAATTGTCCCATAGTGTTCAGGGATGTGTAGGTTAGGTTCCCTAGTTAAGGGTAAATATAGGATAGGGGCAATGGGTCTGAGTGGGTTACTCTTCAGAGGGTTGGTATGGTTTTGTTGGACTGAAGGGCCTGTTTCCATATGGAAGGGTTTCTATGATTCTGTCTGGGTGAAGAAGCCTCTCCTCATCTCACTCCTAAAAGGCCTACCCTGTTTCCTTAAATTATGACACCTTGATCATTCGGAACACCCTTTCTGTGTTTACCCTGCAGAGTCCTGTTAGAATTTTATTGCTTTCTATGAGAGTTTTTTTACTCAAGAGTGGACCACAGACTCACTACTTCAAACTCTGAAGCTCCTATTGAGTGAAAACAATGCGTAATTAAAAACTACATCCTCCGGTGACCCTGAGGACAGTGGGAGTCAATAGCACGCCGTGAATAAGGTCCCAAGTCTAGGTGAGGAAAGCAGATTCCCTTCATTGAAGGATAACCGATAAACAATTTGAGTTGATATAGGAATGTGACTCATTGTGGAGCTGTTGTTTTCTGCTGTCAGTCCGCTAATTATCAGAGTGAATCAAGTCAATGGTAAACTTACCTTGGTGAGATTTGAACTCACAGCCTGTATTTGCTGCTGCTGACTTGTACAGTTCATGAATGTGTGGAATTAAAAAGTAGAATCCTTCATAAAGCTCACAACACCACATGGGGACTTCAAGAGAATGTTTACGTAGGCACTGGTTAGACCATGATAGAGCTCACCATCAGAGAAAGGTATCGAGGTGACAATCATTATTCCATACAATGGGAAGCATTAGGTCAACAAGAGAGAGAGAAGGGAATTGAAGAATCTGTTGAGAGCATAAAATCAAAAGATTGGGAGAAAGCTTGCACAAAAATAAGAAAGAATTAGAATTGAATTAGATGTCTCAAGTTCCCCACTCAGTAAGGCCGTATCAGATATCCCACTTAACTTCACATTCCAGTCTAATTCACATCTGACTTTTTCTTATGACTGGGAGATGCCGGTGTTGGACTGGGGTGGACAAAGTTAAAAATCACACAACATCAGGTTATAGTCCAACAGGTTTATTTGGAAGCACTAGCTTTTGGAGCACTGCCCTTCATCAGGTGGTTAAGAAATGGCACTTTGAAAGCTTGTGCTTCCAAATAAATCTGCTGTTGTGTGATCTTTAATTTTTTCTTAATTTGTCATAGGATGTGGCTATCACTGGTTTGGCAAACATTTATTGCTTAAGATGCCAAACCTTTGGAATAACTGGGTAACTGACCATACATCTACAGTAGAGAATTCCAAAGTTATACACCTCTCCTTGTCAAGGTCTTGAATGATCAACCTGTTATACTGAGACTGTGTTGGAGATACCAAAGGCAGGGGAGACAGCTTCTCTATGTCAGTCCTGTCAACCCCTCTCAGAAATGTAGATGCTTACCTGCGATAACCGCTCAATCTTTTAGGTTCCAGAGAGTAAAGCCTACCCCCTTCTTCCAGGACAATCCAATCATCACAAGAATCAATGTCATCAAACTCTGCTACACTGTCTCTCAGGCAGTGTCTTGGTCCATGATATGGAGATCAAAATTGTATTCAGTACTCCAGTACTGGTCTCACCAAAATTATACTCAAAACTTTTATAAAAACAGCTAAGAAATCAGATTTCTGTTTACTGTACATCAATGTTAACTTCCCATCTCTTAAGGTCATAAGATATAGAGCAGAATTAGGCCATTCAGCCCATCGAGTTTGATCCTGAATTCAATCATGGTTGGTATGTTTCTCAACCCCATTCTCGTGCCTTCTCCCTGTAACCTTTGATCCCCCGACTAATCAAGACCCTATCTATCTCTGTCTCAATATACTCAATGACTTGGCCTCCACAGCCCTCTGTGACAATGAATTTCACAGATTCCCCACCCTCTGGCTGAAGAAACTCCTCCTTATCTCAGTTCTAAAGGGTCATCCCTTCACCCTGAGGCTGTGCCAAAGAACAAAGGAAGAACAAAGAACAGTACAGCGCAGAACAGGCCCGATAGCCCTCAATGTTGCACCAACCTGTGAGCTAATCTAAGCCCATCACCCTACACCAGCCCATCATCATCCATGTGATTATCCAAGGACTGTTTAAATGCCCCTAATGTGGTTGAGTTAACTACATTGGCAGGCAGGGCATTCCACACCCTTACCACACTCTGAGTAAAGAACCTGCCTCTGACATCTGTCTTAAATCTATCATCCCTCAATTTGCAGATATGCCCGTCATACAAGCAGATGTCATCATCCTAGGAAAAAGACTCTCACTGTCCACCCTATCCAATCCTCTGATCATCTTGTATGTCTCTATTAAATGGCCTCTGAGCCTTCTTCTCTCCAATGAGAACAGATCCAAGTCCCTAAGCCTTTCCTTATAAGACCTTCGCTTCAGACCAGGCAATGTCTTGATAAATCTCCCCTCCACCTTTTCCAATGCTTCCACATCCTTCCTGTCATGGGGAGCCCACACTAGAGTTTTGTAATGACAAACAGCAATGTCCCAAAGCAGGTCATCATGGCATACCACTAGTAATCGGACTCCAGGCTGAATATTTTCCATCAACCGCCACTCACTGCCTTCTTTCAGAAAGACAGATTCTAATCCAAACTGCTAAATCACCCTCAATCCCATGCCTCTGCATTTTCTCCAACAGCCTATCATGTGGAACCTTATAAAGGGCTTTACTGAAGTTCATGTATACCACGTCAACTGCCTTACCCTCATCCACATGCTTGGTCACCTTCTCAAAAAACTCAATGAGGTTTGTAAGACACGACCTGCCCTTGAAGAAACCCGATACCCAGTATGAGCAAACCCAATGTAGTGTACAAAATCCATGCAAGGACTGCACAAAACACTACATAGGACAAACAGGAAGACAGCTAACGATCTGCATCCACAAACACCAACTAGCCACGAAACACCATGACCAGCTATCCTTAGTAGCCACACACGCAGATGACAAGCAACATGAATTCCACTGGGACAACACTACTATTATAAGACAAGCCAAACAGAGAACAGCCAGGGAATTCCTAGAGGCATGGCACTCAGCCACAGATTCAATCAATAAGCACATCGACCTGGACCCAATATACCGGTCACTGCAGCGGACAGCTGGAACTGACAACCGGAAGCGGCAGATTCAAACCACTATAAATGTTGGAGGAAAGATCACAGAAGCGCTTCACAGGAGGCTCCCAAGCACTGAGGATGTCATCTAAACATCTGCAACACAAATTCCCAGCTCGGCGAACAGAACCACAACAACTCCCTAAAATCCTGCCTTACATCCCTAACCCTTTTTCTACCTTTGTCGTAGGTACCTACATGGACCACGACTTGGGGCTGGTTACCCTCTCCCTTCAGGAGCCCAAAGACACGATCCAAGGCATCATGGATCCTGGCACCTGGGAGGCAACACACCAACTGTGAGTCTCTTTCTTTCCAAACAAGCCTTGTATCTGAGCCTGTCACTATTGAGTCCCCAGTGACTAACCCTCTCCTCCTTTCCCTCCTTCCCTTCTCTGCAACAGGGACAGGCTCTGTGCCAGAGACCTGGGCCCTCCTACTTGCCCCGGTAAGTCATCTCCCCCAACAGTATCCAAAATGGAATACATGTTTTTTCAGGGGAACAACGACAGGGGATCTCTGCACTGACTGTTTTTCCCCCTTCGAACAGTTACCCAGCTTTCTTCATGCCCAGGAGTAACTTCTTCCCTGTAACTCTTATCTATCACAGCCTCTGCCTCCCGAATAATCCAGGGGTCATCCAGCTCCTGCTCCAGTTCCCGAACGCGATTTTGGAGGAGCGAGAGTTGGGTGCACCTCTGGCAGGCGTACTTGGATGGGACACTAATGGCATTCCTCACCTCAAACATCATGCAGGAGGAACATTCCTCTACCTGCATTGCCATCCCAAGCAGGAACAGGCCCTTCGGCCCTCCAAGCCTATACGGAGCCAAATCCACTGTCTAAACCTAACGCCCAATTCCTAAGGAGCTATATCCTTCTACTCCCCACCTACTCATAAATCTGTCCAGATGCATCTTAAATGAATCTACGTGCCTGTCTCTACAACCTCTGCTGGCAATGTGTTCCAGGCAACTACCACCCTCTGTGTGAAGTACTTGCCGCGAGTATCCCCCTTAAACTTTTCACCTCTCACCTTGAAAGAGTGACCTCTCGTTATTGAATCCTTCACCCCGGGAAAAAGCTTATCTCTATCCACCCTTCTCTATACCCTTCATGATTTTGTAAACCTCAGTCAGGTCCCCCCTCAATCTCCTTTTTCCTAATTAAAACAATCCTAACCTACTCATAGCCAGCACCTTCCATACCAGGCAACATCCTCGTAAACCTTCTCTGCACCCTTTCCAAAGCGTCCACATCCTTTTGGTAATGTGGCGACCAGAACTGTACACAGTATTCTAAATGTATCTTGTACAATGTTAACATGACATGCCAGCTCTTATACTCAATACCCCGTCCCATGAAGGCAAACATACCATATGCCTTCTTGACCACTCTGTCCACCTGTGCAGCAACCTTCAGGGTACAATGGACCTGAACTCCCAGATCTCTCTGCTCATCAATTTTTCCCAAGCCTCTATGGTTTACAGTATAGTTCGCTCTAGAATTAGACTTCCCAAAATACATCACCTCACATTTGCCATTTGAACTCCATCTGCCACCTTTCCACCCAACTCTCCAGTCTATCTATATCTTCTGTAGTCTCTGACAGTACTCTATGCTTTCTGCTACTCCACCAATCTTCATGTCATCTGCAAACTTGCTGATCATACCAACAGTGCCCTCTTCCAGATCATTTATGTATATTACAATCAACAGTGGCCCCAACACTGACCCCTGTGGAACACCACTGGTCACTTTTCTCCCTTTCGAGAAACTCCCTTCAACTACTACTCTCTGTCTCCTGTTGCTCAACCAGTTCTTTATCCACCGAGCTAGAACACCCTGCACACCATGTGACTTCACTTTCTCCATTAGTCTACCATGGGGAACCTTATCAAATGCCTTATTAAAGTCCATGTATATGATATCAACAGCCCTTCCATCATCTATCAAACTTGATCACTTCCTCAAAGAACTCTATTAAGTTGGTAAGGCACGATCTCCCCCGCACAAAACCATGTTGCCTATCACTGATAAGCCCATTCTCTTCCAAATATAAACAGATTCTATCCCTCAGTACCTTCTCCAGCAACTTTCCCACCATCAACGTCAGGCTCATTGGTCTGTAGTTACCTGGAATATTTCTACTACCCTTCTTGTACAGGGGAACCACATTGGCAACTCTCCAGTACTCCGGCACCTCACCTGTATTTAAGGATGCCACAAAGATATCTGTCAGGGCCCCAGCTACTTCCTCTCCTGTCTCCCTCAGCAACCTGGGATAGATCCCATCTGGTCGTTAATATCCTTTAGCCTACCTGACTCATCCTCCCTCCTTATGTCAATGTGATCCAGAGTAAACAAACTTCTATCTCTAATCTCAACATTCATCATGTCCCTCTCCTCAGTGAACACTGATGCAAAGTAATCATCGAGAATCTCACTCATTTTCTCAGGATCGACACACAGCCTTCCTTCCTTATCCTTTAGTGGACCAATCCTCTCTCTAGTTACCCTCTTGCCTCTTATATATGAATAAAAGGCCTTGGGATTCTCCTTAATTATGCTCACTAAAGTTATTTCATGACCCTTTTAGCCGCTTGATTCCTCGTTTATCATTGGTCCTACTCTCCTGATATTCCTCCAGGGCCTGTTCTGTTCTGAGTTGCCTAGACCTCATGTACGCTTCCCTTTTCCTCTTGGCTAGTCATACAATTTCTCCTGTCACCCACGGCTCACGCTCATGCCTTTCCTATCCTAACCCTTGTTTTCAAAGGGACATTGTCTATCTGCACTGTCTTTGAAAATCTTCCACATATTAAATGTGGTCTTCCCTTCAAATAGCTGTGTCCAATCCACCTTTCCCAGCTCCTGCCAAATTTTGATATAATTGGCCTTGGCCCAGTTTAGTACTCTTCCCTTAGGGCCACGCTCATCTTTGTCTAAAAGTATTCTAAAACTTAGAAAATTGTGGTCCCTTATCCCAAAGAAAAACCCCATCACATTCTACCACCTGTTCTGGCTCATTCCCCAACACCAAGTCCAAGATGGCCCCTTCCCTGGTCGGACTATTTACATACTGCTCTAGAAAACTTTCCTGGACGCTCCTTACAAATTCTGACACTAGGTGTATCCCAGTCAATGTTGGGAAACTTAAAATTTCCCATCACCACTACCCTGTTGCCTCTACATCTTTCCATAATCTGTTTACCTATTTGTTCTTCTACCCCACCCTCACTGTTGGGAGGTCTGTAATACAGCCCCAATAATGTAACTGCACCCCTCTTATTTCTCAGCTCTACCCATAATGCCCTCGGGTCCTAGTCTCTCCTACTGGTGGAAACAGCTTCTCCATGTCCACTCTATCCAGGCCTCCCAGTATTCAATAAGTTTCAATCAGATCCTCCCTTGTCCTTCTAAACTCCATCGAGTACAGACCCAGAGTCCTCAACCACTCCTCATATGACATACCCTTCATCCCCAGGACCATTCCTGTAAACCTCCTATGGATCCCCTCCAAAACCAGTGCATCTTTTTTCAGATGCAGGAACCAAAGCTGCTCACAGTATTCCAAATGCAGTCTGACCAGAGCCTCATCCAGCCCCTGCAGTGTATCTCTGCTCTTGTATTCTAATTCCCTTGAAATGAATGCTGACATTGCATTTGTCTTCCTAACTACCATCTGAACCTACGTGTTAACCTTAAGAGAATCCTGAACTGGAATTCCCAAGTTCCTTTGTGCTACAGATTTCCAAAGCCTTTCTTCATTTATAAAATAGCCCATGCCTCTATTCTTAATGCCAAAGTGCAAAACCTCATACTTTCTCAAACTGTATTCCATGTGTCCGTCTTTGCCAACCCTCCAAGCCTGTCCAAGTCCTTGTGTAGCCTTTCCATTTCCTCAACACTACCCATCCCTCCCCCAATCTTTATGTTATCTGCAAACTTAGCCACAATGCCCTCAGTTCCTTTGTCCAAATCATTCATGTGTAGTGTGCATACTGTGGTCCCAACATTGACCCCTGGGGAACCCCACTAGTCATCAGCTGCCATCCTGAAAAAGATCCCTTTATTCCCACTCTCTGCCTTCTGCCAGTCAGTCAGTTTCTGCTCTGCCTCCCACACAACTCCCAAGGACTCCTGCCATTGCTGCTCCACTGTCTTCCCCATTAGGCTGCCCTTTCAATCAACTCTGGCCAGCTCCTCCCTCATGTCTTTGCTGTTATCCTTACTCAAATGTAATCACATCTCATTCCAATGCCTCCCATTAAAATTGCAGGGTGAATGTTATCAAATTGTGGTAAGTGCCCATTCTGAGTTCCTTACCTTTCAGGTCCCTGATCAAGTCCTGAAGGTAGTGTCCAAATAGGATTCAATGTGAAAACAATCGAAGTACTTCCATTTGACTTCTGCGTTGATGTGCAGGTCTCGGCTATCATTGAGAGTGGGCGTATGCACTCCCACGATTTGTTGAATCATTCTCCATGATTATTGACAGGATGTGATAGTATTGCAGAGCTGAGGTCTCTGTGATGGACTAGGCCATATACCCCCCTCAAAATATTTTAAGAAGGTAGTCTAGACCCTAATTTTTCTTACTTTAAAGGCAGATGGGAAATGGATATTCCAGGTATAACGCAGCTAGTCAAACCACTTGTATGAAGCAAAACAGAGTTTATTCAAACACTACAGTTGAAACACAAACAAAAGAAAACAGAATTTAGAATAACTTGATTATTGGAAAGTCAACCGACCTGATATAACAACTTAGCTAACTAGTTACTGCTCCAATCCAATAACATCCCATAAACACACCCTTGACAGAAAGGTTACAGGTTCTTACATACAGGAGGGAACGATATCCAGAGAGATTTCAGAGTGAAAGTCAGTCAGGAACCACCTGCTGAAGCTTGCAACCTTTCCTGGATACCAGCATCTTGTGACTGCCACAGCTAAACCAAACTAGGAAAAACCTGAACTGGGAGAACTGGCCAATCCCCTGCTGTTGCTAAATTGGCTCTTCCTAGACCTCTCAATATCTCTGCTTTTATCACCTCACTTAAAAAAAAACCCAAGGACAAAATAACCTTGTTAAAGTGATAGCATCGTCAAATCTGATCTGTGGATTACTTTACTCTGATTATCATTTGCTGCTTACAATGTTTACAATGCGAGTAGTCCTGTTTGATGGCTTCACCAGGTTGACCCCTCATCTTCAGATCTGCCTGGTGCTGCTCCTGGCACACCCTTCCACAGTCACCATTGAACCAGGGTTGATCCCCTGGCTTGATAGAATGGGGGGTGTGCCAGGCCGTGAGGTTGCAGATTATGTTTGGATATGATTCTACCTCTGCTGTTTCTGGCTCACAGAGTCTCATGGACACCCAGACCTGAACTGTCAGTGCTATTCTGGTTCTGCTGTATTCAGCATAGTGCTGGTACCACACAACATGATGGAGGGAATCCTTAGTGTGAAGACAAATCCTGGTCTCCACAAGGATCCTGCAGTGTTCACTTGTCTCTACACCATTATAGGAGAAAGTGAGGACTGCAGATGCTGGAGGTCAGAGCTGAAAACATGTTGCTGGAAAAGTGCAGCAGGTCAGGCAGCATCCAAAGAGCAGGAGAATCGACATTTCCTGAAGAAGGGTTATGCCCGAAACGTCGATTCTCCTGCTCTTTGGATGCTGCCTGACCTGCTGCGCTTTTCCAGCAACACATTTTCAGCTCTACACCATTATAGACAGACAGCAAAGAAATGACATGACAAAATTCTCATGAAGGTAAACAGCAACTTTGCAACATGACCCATGACACAGTCCGGAAAGAATTGAAGCGTTCAGTTTTCTCTGTGTGTGTATATATATATATATATATATATATGGTTGGCTTTCCCACTGACAGGGTTGCAGTTTTGAGCTAAATATAGATACCTAAATATGTAGCGTTTCATAATAACAGGGTTGCTTTCCTCTGAATTGCAATTATGTTTTTGATTATCTATGACAAATATGTTGGAAGATCAAAGGAAGAATCCCACAGAATTGAACACAGTTGTTCTACAAGCAGTGTGATGTCCAACTCTCACACCCTGTCTGGGAGTCTGTCTCTCTATCGTTTTAGTTTACTGCACCCTGCATCCCCCCCACCTTCATCCCGGTGTCAGTAACCCAAGAGCCCGCCCATTTCCACCTGATTAAATTGTTCAATTTTGTGCTGTTGCAGTTCATAAGACCATAGGTCATTAGAGCAGAAATTAGGCCATTCAGCCCATTGAGTCTGCTCTGTCATTCTATCATGGCTGATAAGTTTCTCAACTCCATTCTCCCACTTTCTCCCCGTAACCTTTGATCACCCTGATACTTAAGAACCTTTCTATCTCTGTCTTAAGTATACTCAATGAGCTGGCCTCCACAGCCTTCTGTGACAATGAATCCCATTGAATCACCACTCTCTGGCTGAAAAGGTTTTATCTTATCTCTGGTATAAAAGGTCTTCCCTTTACTCTAAAGCTATGCCGTTGGGTCCTAGTCTCTCCTAACAATGGAAATATCTTTCTGACATCCCCCACTCTGTCAAGGCCGTTCAGTATTCTGTAAATTTTCAATTAGACGTCCCCTCATCCTTCTAAACTCCATCAAGTATAAACCCAGAGTCCTCAAGCATTCCACTTTTCATTCCTGGGACCATTCTTGTGAACATCGTCTGATCACGCTCCAGGGCCAGTACATACTTCCTAAGATATAAAATAGAGCAGAATCCTGACAGTGTGGAAGCAGGCTATTTGGCCCAACAAGTTCATACTGACCCTCTGAAGAGTAACCCACCCAGACCCTTTTACTCTACATTTCCCCTGACGAATGCACCTAACCTACACATCCCTGAACACTACAGGCAATTTAGCACGGCTACTTCACCTTACCTGCCAATCTTGGATTGTGGCAGGAAACCGGAGCACCCAGAGGAAACCTACGCAGACACGGAGACAATGTGCAAACTCTATACAGACACCCAAGGCTGGATTTGAACCTGGGTCCCTGGTACTGGGAGGCAACAGTGCCAACCACTGAGCCACCGTGGAGCCCAAAACTGCACACAATACTCCATATGTGGTCTGACCAGAGCCTGAAAGAGAGTCAGGAGTACATCCCTGCTTTTGTATTCAAGTCCTCTCAAAAGAAATGCCATCATTGCATTTGTCTTCTTAACTACTGACTCAACCTGCAAGTTTACCTTGAGAGAATCCTGGAATAGAACACCCAAGTCTCTTTGCACTTCAGAATTTTCTCCCTAGTTAGAAAACCGTCCACGCCTCTGTTCTTCCTAACAAAGTGCATGAGCTCACAGTTTCCCACTCTATCTCCAGCTGTAAATGTACTCTCAGAATGGACTATCCTAATGCATTCCTGGCCATCCTAAGTTACACCATTACCCCTGTGCTAACTGACCTACATTGACTCCCAGTGAGACAGCAGATCAATGATCAAATTCTTCCCCCTTGATTTCAAATCTGTCCATGTCCTCGTCCATCCCTGTCTCTGTAACTTCCTTTAACCCCACAATGTTTTCAATTCCTGTCTTATGAGCAATCTGATTGTGTCCATGCTGGTCAGCAAATATCCATCGATTCTCATCCCAATTTCCAACATTTGTCCCAAAGCCCTGGATGCCTTGGCATTTCAAGTGTTCATCAAAATTGTTCTTAAATGTTTAGACTCTAGCAAGCTGGGAATGGGATTACGCAGTATTTCTGGCTTAGGGTCCTGATCTGATTAAGATGTAACAGCTGTCACTCTCGCACCATACAATATGGGCTCTGGACAAACGCTGTTGAGTTCTGCTCGGCTCCACATGCCATAGGTGATTGAATGGAAGAAGGGCTTATGCCCGAAATGTCGATTCTCCTGCTCCTTGGATGCTGCCTGACCTGCTGCGCTTTTCCAGCAACACGTTTTCAGCACAAATGTTACACCTGATCATGAAGTTGTGGAATGTGGTGTCCATACTCAGGTCATGCACACCTCTCATCTTTGTTCTGTTTGAGATGTAAGGCATCTTCCTGTCTGCTGAATAGTAAATTATCATTGGCTCCACATGCAGCACAGTGATGTTAGTAGGTTTAGAATAAGACACATATTCACTTGAGGCAGTGCAGTGCAGTGCAGCCTGCTGGCTGAAGATCAGCATTGCAGAGTTAGGTGGAATTTTCCAGGTCGGGAGATGCAAGGGGATGAGGCTGCAGTGAGAATCGTCAAGGCAATGGGAGGGAGATGGGGTTCAGCATTTTTGAGAGGTGGGATTGGGGGGGTGCTTCTAGAAACAGTTGCTGTTGTGATTCATTGGCCCAAGCCCGTCAAGGACACAGGCAACAGGAACAGGCCATTCAGCCCTTCAAGCCTCCTCCTCCATTCATTGAGATTGTAGCTGATCTGCTACGTTGCCATTTTCATGCACTGTCTCTTGACCTTTTGAATATTTAGAAACTTATCAATTTCAGTCCTGAATCTCACAATGACCTGGCCTCCACAGCCCTTTGAGCAAAGAATTCCAAAGATTCACCACTGTCGGAATCAAGGAATTGCTCCCCACCTCAGTCCGAAACCCCTCAATCTGAGACTGTGTCTTCCTGTTTCCACCCCTGAACTTCCTGTAAGGATTTTGTTTGCATAAAGGAGGATACCTCTTTTAAACTCCAGATAATATTGAAAATACAAACAGGGTAGGCCATTCAGCCCTTTGGGAAGTCCAGACCAGTCGAAGTAATCTCTCCTCATTGGATGACCCTTCCACCCAGGAATCATAGAATGGAATAGAATCCATATAGTGTGGAAATAGGCCATTTGGCCCATCAGGACCACGCCAACCTGCCCCCATTCCTGTAACCCTGCATTTCCTATGGTTAGTCCATCTGGCTTGTACATCCCTGGACCCCATGGGCACTTTAGCACGATCAATCCACACATCTTTGGACTGTGGGATTTTTATGGACCAGGCCAGCTCCCCCCCCCCCCATCCCCCACAAAAATGTATTTTCAGAAGTAGCCTAGACTCTAACTTTTATTTTAAAGGCAGATGTGAGGTGGATATTCCGGGAGCGATGCAGCGGCTCAAACCACTCGGCTTTAAGCAAAACTGAATTTATTTAAACATTGCAATTGAAACATGAACAAAAGAAAGCGGAATTTAGAATAATTTAATTATTGGAAAACTTAGCCAACCTGATACTGCAACCGAACTGATTAACTGCTCCAGTCCAGTAACATCCCATAAACACACCCCTTGGCAAAAAGATAAATTCAAGCGCAGATTCTTACAGCAGGAGGGAACAACACCCAGAGAGACATTTCAGAGAAAGTCAGTTAGGAAGCTTTTACTGACACTTACCAATTTCAGTCCTGAATCTCACAAAGGCCTGGCCTCCACAGCCCTTTGAGCAAAGAATTCCAAAGATTCACCACTGTCGGAATCAAGGAATTCCTCCCCACCTCAGTCCGAAACCCCTCAATCTGAGACTGTGTCTTCCTGCTTCCACCCCTGAACTTCCTGTAAGGATTTTGTTTGCTTACTGAAGCTTGCAACTCTTTTGGACCCCAACATTTTGTAACGGCTACAAGAAAAGAACTTGGAAATCCTGAATGAGGAAAACTAGCCACATCCATTACGCTGTTACACTGCTCAAAAAAACCCAGCAACTACACATTCGGCACCTCAGTCTTTACAACCTCTCTTCCAAAAAAAAGGACAAAATAATCCATTTAAAGTATCAGCATCATCGCACCTCCCCTCACCACCTTCCCATAAGAGCACAGCACCAACATCCAAATCACTCGCATCAGTAGACACCTTGAATGGCTCTGCGTAATTAGGTGTGGCTAACACTGGGGCAGTGGGTAACACAGTTTTCAGGCTGTCAAATGCCTTCTGACAGTCGGCTGTCCACTGAAAGCTCCTGCGCTTCTTCAATAAGCCGCGCTGCTACAATTCAGTACAAATTTCTGATAAAACCTACTCAACCCCAGGAATCAGAATACTGCTGTCTTCATCGAGGTTCTGGGAAACTCCCCAAAACCTTTGTTTTCACATTCCATGGGACCATCTGACCATGTCTGATAATATGGCCCAGGGGATTGACTTGGACTTTGGCAATTTCACTCTTAGCCAGGTTTATCACCAAATCTGCATCCCAAACGTGATCGAATAATTCTGATAAACGTTGCAAATGGTCCGTCCATGTCTGACTAAAAATCACCAGGTCATCAATATATACCACACAATGAGGCAATCCAGAAATTACTTTATTGGTTAGTCTGTGAAATGTGGATGGTGAATTTTTCATACCAAATGGCATGATTTTAAACCGATACCATCCATTTGGCATTACGAAAGCCAAAATTGTCTTTGCTCTTTCGGATAAAGGTAACTGTCATTATCATCTGACCAAGTCCAATTTAGAAATATAAATTGCTTGTCCCACCTACTCAATGCAGTCTTCCAAATGCAGGATCTGATATGAATCAGACTTTATAACTGACTTTGCATTGACTTTATGATAGTTCACACATAACCCCTTGGGTACCACCTGGTTTTGACACCGTGACTATGAGTAAGTTCCAGTCACTGTAACTCACTTCGATTACGTCACCTTGGAGCAGGCGTTCAATCTCTTATTGAACCTGCGCCAATTTTACAGGGTTATGCTTCCAAGGATGTTGCTGAACTAGAACGTTGTCTGTAGGCTTCTGGTATAAGCTCATCTGCAGATAAGATGGCTTTTTTTCACCTCCTCTTACACTCTAGTGCCTCCTCTGATAATGATGCAAAAACCTCATTAACTCTACCTACCAGTTTTGTTTAGATCAACAAAATAGACACAATCACTGGTCATTTCATTTGTTTAGCCATTTCTTTAAATGAAATGAAAAGGCTTCTAAATCCTTCTCACTAAATTTAGGCAAAGTTTGGATATATTTATATAGGTCCTCACCAGGCCTTTGGCTATGATGGGTTTGCTCATCATCACTATCTTCCTCACTCAGCCTATCTTCTACCTCCACCTCCATCCCTTTTAGCTGATTTTCCCGTCGAAGTGCCAATTGGTGAAGTTCAAATCTCTTTATTTCTCTCTTTCTTCTGCTAAGGCCTTCTTCCCCCTTTCGTTTTGTTCTGCCTGGGCGATCTTTTTGCTTTTCTTTCTCTTCTGCTTTTAACCGTAATTCAAACTGTTTCAGTTCCTTTTCAAGTTCAAGCCGTCTCATTTGCAACCGAGTTTGAGCCATTTTCAAAGATTCCAATGGCATTTCCAGCAAATGTAAATGCTGATCTATTGCTGTAATAACCTCCCTTTTCTCATAGACACACATAACTCCAAGTGCAGCTTGTCTGATAATTCCAACAGCTTTGACTTGCTCACTTTTTGTAAAGCCCCCCAAGTCACTCCTTCCAACCGTAGAAATCTGTTAGTGCCTGAAAGAGCAATTACTGCACGAAGCATTGTTTAAACCAACCCAATTCAATACCGAAACAAAAGACTTGAACGTCCACCACTTGCTGCTTCTGAGTCCAACAACCCCAAACCCAAAGTGCAATTATAGAATAATCCCGGACAAGAGCCCCGAGTCTGTTAAGGAGTAGGCCAGACCCCCACCCTCCACCCCACCGCCCCCACCCCCCCACCCCACCTCAAAGTAAGTTAGTATGGACCCTAACGTTTTCTTATTTTAAAGGCAGATGTGCAGTGGATATTCCAGGTGTGATGCAGCTGGTCAAACTACTCAGCTTTAAGCAAAACAAAATGTATTTAAATACTACGGTTGAAACATGAATAAAAGAAAGCAAAATTTACTTGTACTGATCCCTGCAGTACCCCATGAGTCATTGCCTGCCATTCAGAGAAAGACCCATTTCTCTTTGTTCCTGTCTGCTAACCATTTCTCCAGCCCATGCATCTAAACTTTTCACATTAATCTCTATTATGGACCCGGTCAGACCCCTTTATTACAAATCAAAACGACAGCCCAGACCCTAACTTTTCTACTTGTTTTAGATAGGTGTAAGGTGGCTGTTTCAGGAATGATGCAGCTGGTCAAACCACTTACTTTTAAACAAAACAGAATTTATTTGCAAGGTCACTGAATGAAACACAAACAAAAGGGAACAGAATACAGAATAATATAACCTATCTGAAAACCCAACAGACTGTCTCAACTTAATGATGCTGTTCCAAATTCCTCCAACAATCCCCATGAACATCCCTTGGCAGAAAAGTTAAAACCAAACACAGGGTCTTACAGGAGAGAGAGAGAGAGAGAGAGAGAGAGAGACAGAGAGAGAGAGAGAGAGAGAGAGAGATGGTGGATAGATTCAACGTGGAACACCTTTTCCATGTAGATGTTTAATTGACCAACAAACTCATAAAACTGACTGCTTGTTAAAACCAAACCAAACCAAATCAGCTGAGCTGGGAGAATGCACCCTTTCATTGTATAAGGATTTTTTATAAAACCTAAAAGCTTCTTCAAATAGATCAACTCAGATATTTCGGCAACTCTGTCTCGTACAACATGTTTGAAGAAAACCAAGGACAACGCAACCTTGTTAAAGGAGCAATGTTGTTGTATCTCTAAAGTGGGACTTGTCAAAAGCTTTCTGAAAGTCCAAATGAACCACAAACCCAATTAATTCTACTAGTCACATCCTCAAAGAATTCCATCAGATTTAACAAGTCTGACTTCACTTCTGTAAATCCCTCTTGACTCTGTCCAATCCTGTCACTGCGATCCAACTGCTCTGCAATGAATTATTCTATAATAGACCCCAGCACTTTTCCCACAGCTGAAGTCAGGCTGACTGCTCTATAACTCCCTGTTTTCATTCTGCCTCCATTTCTCAATCATGCAGTTACATGGGCTGTCCTAGGAACTGTTGCGTGGTCTTGATAAATGATTACCAATGCAGCCACAATTTCTAGGGGAGTTCCTTAAGTGCTCAGGGACAAAGATTATCAGGCACAGGGGATTTCTCAGCCTTCAGTCACCCATCAATTTCCCCAACACCATTGCCCTGTGTAATACTGACTTCTGTCAGTTTCCCCCTCTCACTAAACCCTCTGTTCCCTAGCACTCCTTTTTTACAGTATGGAAGGAAGCCATTCAGCCCATCAAATTCACACTGACCATCAGAATAGCATCTCACTCAAACCCTGTAACCCTGCATTTCCCATGGCCAGTTCACCTAACCTGTACATTTTTGGACTGTGGGAGGAAACCAGAGCACCAAGAGGAAATTCACACAGACACTGGGAGAATGTACAAACTCCACACAGACAGTCACCCAAGGCTGGAATCGAACTTGGGTCTCTGGTGCTGTGAGGCAACAGTGCTAACCACTGAGCCACCGTGCCACTCCATGGTTTGGGACATTATTTCTGTCCTCCTTTGTACTGAATTGGTCTGCCATTTCTTTGTTCCCCATTGTAACTTTTCTGCTTCTAACTGCAAGGGACCTCACTAGTCTTTTTCTCATCAGATACCAACATAAGCTTTTACCATCAGTTTTTATGTTCCCTACAAGTCTCCTCTCATACTCTATTCTCCTTCTCTCTATCAATCCCTTTATCATTGTTTAAACTGTTCCCAATCCTTGGGTCAGTTGCTCTGTGTTGGCAAATTTGTATGACCCTTCCTTGGATCTAATACCATCCCGAAGTTCTCTTGTTAACCATGCTCAGGCCACATTTTGTTTTTGTGCCAGTTCTCGCACTCCCTCGATACAATCTTTAAATGGTTCAAGCTCATCCGCAATCACTCTACACTACCCCAGCTGACACATAATACTGATATCTTTTCTGCTATTTAGATTCAGGACATTCACTCTCCATCTTAACAAAGATTCCTCTCACTGACATTCTCTCATTGACCTGTTCAGAGATGTTATAGCACAATTTTGAAGTATATTTGACTTAAACCCAGAACTTCTGGTCTAAAAGCAGGGACAATACTACAAAGAATTCCTTCAGAATGCTATCACATTATAATGATGTTCAAAGTCATCACAATATTTAAATATTGCAGAAATAAGCCATTCTGTCCACCTCGACTGTTCTGAAGCTTGGGTTCCCTCCTATCAGCATAATTTTCCATTCCTTCCTCCCCTGACCTTCTCTAGCTTCCCTTAAATATACCAATGTTGTTGACTCAACCTCTTGCTGTGGTGGTAAGTTCCACATTCCCATTCAATGGAATCATTTTGCTATCGTTTTACTTTAAAGTTTGGGAGAAGATTTGTAGCTCGGCTGCTCGTTGTTGTGGTTCTGTTCGCCGAGCTGGGAATTTGTGTTGCAGACGTTTCGTCCCCTGTCTAGGTGACATCCTCAGTGCTTGGGAGCCTCCTGTGAAGCGCTTCTGTGATCTTTCCTCCGCCATTTGTAGTGGTTTGAATCTGCCGCTTCCGGTTGTCAGTTCCAGCTGTCCGCTGCAGTGGCCGGTATGTTGGGTCCAGGTCGATGTGTTTATTGATTGAATCTGTGGATGAGTGCCATGCCTCTAGGAATTCCCTGGCTGTTCTCTATTTGGATTGTCCTGTAATAGTAGTGTTGTCCCAGTTGAACCGTTCTGTCTGGCTCTATCCCTGTCTTGTGGGTTGTTGACTGGTGGTCTGTATCTGACACATGGTGGAAGGATTCGATTCTTTCGGCATTCATGCAGGAACCGGATTTGTTCGTATGTGGCGCTTAGGCAGTTGGCACAGGATTCCCATTTCCTGGCTTGTCTTAGCATCTCTCGCCCTTGGGTGTTCAAAGTTTGTGAGAAGATTTGTAACTCGGGTGCTCGTTGTTGTGGTTCTGTTCGCCGAGCTGGGAATTTGTGTTGCAGATGTTTCGTCCCCTGTCTAGGTGACATCCTCAGTGCTTGGGAGCCTCCTGTGAAGCGCCTCTGTGATCTTTCCTCCGGCATTTGTAGTGGTTTGTCTCTGCCGCTTCCGGTTGTCAGTTCCAGCTGTCTGCTGCAGTGGCCGGTATATTGGGTCCAGCAGGTGACAGCTGGAACTGACAACCGGAAGCGGCAGATTCAAACCACTACAAATGCCAGAGGAAACATCACAGAAGCGCTACACAGGAGGCTCCCAAGCACTGAGGATGTCACCTAGACAGGGGACGAAACGTCTGCAACACAATTTCCCCAGCTCGGTGAACAGAACCACAACATCATTTTACTTTCTAACGATAAGCTGTTTTCTGTTGATGGTATCAACAGACAATAGTCAAACACATAGCTGTACCAATTCCTACATCCCTGCAGAACAACAAAAATAATTGGGCATAAACATCAGGAGAGCAAAAAAAGAGCACTTGAATAATTCATATTTAACTCGAAGTGACGATAAGATAGTTTCTTACAACAAAAATATTCCACACTTATCAAAGTTAACAAAAATAATTGGCTTGGAAATCAATTTCATCTTATAATTAAAATAAAATTATCCTTTAATTTTCCTCAAGATAATAATTTATTTGACGCAAAACATGAGTCAAATTAATGTAAATGACATCTCCCAGTTTTGTGATAGCTTCGCAGTATGTCTCCTGTGTGCTTAAAGCAGCTTCATAATTGACAACGAAAGAATGTGTTTCAAGTAATTAATTTTGCAGAAGCCAATTATAAATCTGTAATTCAAAGTCAGGATTTAAAAATGAGCCAAGCATTTTTTTATTTTGAAATCATTTTAATTATGAATCACGGATATATTTAGAGAAGGAAGTATGTGTAATTTGATATACTCTGCTCAGTAAAATTGGGATTATTCTATTGAGAATTGCACAGAACAATATGAACAAGTAACCAATGACTCCTGCAGGTGAAAAATAAATTCAGTTCTAAGTTTAGACTCAGTCCCACACCGGCCCTCAAGGAATATTGATATTTGTGTTAAATCAGCATGTTTTGGCCTTCATCTTCAGCTAGAGATCAGTTTTAAAACAAAATAAAATATGATCGATCAAACCAGCTTTCAGTCTGAGTTGTCCAGTAATAACATCAACTGGAATTGTAACATAATAAGCCACAATCTACAGAGAGAAACCCAGGTATGAAGACTTTTTTTCTCTCTCTCTTGACTAGTCTTTTCTGAACACAAAAAAAACCACATGACAAAAAATAGTAGCAGCGATTGAATCCACTTCAGAGAAAAATATGGTAGTAATGACGATCAAAAAATGGATTTCAAATGGTCTGGAGAAAAGAAGAAACTTTAAATCACTTTTCAAAATATCATTGGTATAGCTTTAAGAGCAATTAGCAGTCAGAAGGCACACCGAGTTAAACAGCTGCTGTGATGGAAAAATCTCTGCAACGTGAGGTAAACAAGGGTGAAGGAAAGCAGGGAGAGCTGTAAAAGCCCATTAAAAGCCAATGGGATAATCAAGAGCAGTGACTTATGAAAAAGGCCAATGAACAGATGCCGAAGTCAACATCAAACTCTTCAAGGAAAAAAATGTGAAAAATGATGCTGGGAACAAAAGTTAAGAGATTGGGCAGCCATTTAGCAATTTTAAAACAAGATGGTGGAGGAGGCTGCCCAGAGGGCCCCTGTGCGCGGGCTTACTCTCGTCTTCTGCATTTTTCTTTTTTCCTTTTCCTTCAAGGAGAAAGTGAGGTCTGCAGATGCTGGAGATCAGAGCTGAAAATGTGTTGCTGGAAAAGCGCAGCAGGTCAGGCAGCATCCAAGGAACAGGAAATTCGACGTTTCGGGCATTAACCCTTCATCAGGAAGCATTCCTGAAGAAGGGCTTATGCTCGAAACATCAAATTTCCTGTTCCTTGGATGCTGCCTGACCTGCTGCGCTTTTCCAGCAACACATTTTCAGCTCCTTTTCCTTCAAGCCCATTTTCATCTTCAAATGTACCTGATAAAGAGATCTCTTCGGCAGGAGGCAGCTGCGATGGGCTCAGCATGGCTGCAGAAACAGTCAGTAGTCCTGGGAATCCCAGGGTGGGACACTCTCCCAGTGGGATTGTGTTACCTGGGAATCCCAGAGCAGGACACTGTCTCAGTGGGATGGTGTGGCTGGGAATTCCAGAGCGGGACACTGTCTCAGTGGGATGGTGTGGCTGGGAATTCCAGAGCGGGACACTGTCTCAGTAGGATGGTGTGGATGGGAATCCCAGGGCGGGACACTCTCTCGGTGGAATGGCGTTGCCTGGGAATCCAGGAGCAGGAGTCTGGCGGTGGTATGCTGTAGCAGTGGAGAATGAAAAGTTGGACTTTCTTTAAGTCTTTTAAATTTTATTCTGTGAATGGTGCTGCTAACAAGTGACGGTACACACTTTTCACTGTACTTTATACTGAGTGCACATGACAATAAAGGATAATCCATTAAGGATATTCAATAAAGGATATTTAGTAGATGCCTGACCTGATAGAACATTTTACAGCAAACAGTGTAAGAAAATTCCCCAGAGACTGACTTCGGGTGGGCTCATGATAAAATATTGGGGATGAGAATTGTTTTTTGGTGTTCCCATGTATTTGTTGCCTTTGCATTTCTGGATGGAAGTCGTAGGTTTGGAATAGACTGTATTAGGGCCTTTGGTGAATTTCTGAAGTGCATCCTGTCGACAGAACACTGCTGCTACTGACCATTGATGACCGAGGGAGTGGATGTTTGTGGATGTGGTGCCAATCAAGTGGGATACTTTGTCCTGGATGGTGTCAAGCATCTGAGTGTTGTTGGAGCTGCCCCCATCCAGGGAAGTGGGGAGCATTCCATCACACTCTGGACTTGTGCCTTGTCGATGGTGGACAGGATTTAGGGAGTCAGGATATGAGTTACTTGCTACAGTATTCCGAGCCTTTGACTGGCATTTGTAGCCACAGTGTTTATGAGTCCAGATGAGTTCCTTATCAACGGTAATCCACAGGATGTTAATAGTGGGAGATTCCGTGATGGGTACACCACTGAATGTCAAGGGGCGGTGGTTGGATTGTCTCTTATTGAAGATTGTCATTGCCTGATATTTGAATGATGTGAACATTACTTGCCACTAGTCAGTTGAAACCTGGATATTGTCCAGATCTTGTTGCAGTTGAACATAACTGAGGAGCTATGAGCAGAGTATTGTGTAATCATCGACGAACATCTGACTTCTGAAGGTTTGGGTGAGAAACTTTTATTCACAACCAAAAAGTTTTATCAAATTTAATTGTTAAAAAATGTCATTAGTGACAAAGGAAAAAATGTAATTCTGTTCACGTGTTGTTGAATTCAACACAAAAATATATCAGACACAGAAAAATATCAGTGTGAATTCATCACCATAGTAACGTTTGACACAACCAAAAAAATCCATGAATCTTATTGACTGAAACCATTTTGAGAAAGTTTCTTCCAGACAGATCATTTGGAAACCCTTCAGTCATCTGGGAAAGGGATATTATTGCTCATCTCGATGTTAGCAAAGGAAAACTTTATTGAAAACGGCATTGTGAGCAGCAGAAAGTTCATCAAATTTCAGTCCCATTACAACAGCAAATATCCAATAAACAATATAACAAAACCAATATAGTAAAAAGAGAACCAAATCCCAACAAGCACCAGCCAATCAAGGAAATGATAACCAGGCAGAAATGCCTGTCATCAATCAGCTAATGCAATAAAATTCACTGGAACGGAACTTCCCAACAGAGAAATTCCAGGTCTCAGAATCCAGCTGATTGGTCAGCAAACTGGCCAGTGCAGATAGCACCATCCCTAACATTGGACACCAAATCACATACAGAATAGGTTAGCAGACTTCTCTCCTTCAGGAAGGAACATCAGATGATGTGATACATAAACAGCAGATCAATGGAAAATAAGTTTTGTTTTACCGCTTAATGACAGCTTTTGTTCAATATCTTGCTTTAACAACAAATAAAACTGACAGGTTCATGCTTCAACAGAAGATACCAACTTCTGGGGAAACCAAAGGAACGTGAGAATGTCTGTTGACCTCCAGGTGACTAGGCCTCCAGGTGACTATGCCTCCAGGTGACTATGCCTCCTTCTATAAAGCCAAAGGTACTGTTTGCCTTATTTTATCAGCCATCACAACTTGCCCTGCCACAATTTTACAGATTTCTGTACGTGTCCCACACCCAGGCCTCTCTGATAGGAACAGGAATAGGCCATTCAGCCCATCAAGTCTGCTTCTCCAAAAAACTTGATCATAGCTGATCAACTATCTCAATGATATTGTTCCACTTTATTTTCATATCCTTTGATGTCAGTAGTCTCCACAAACCTATCGTAGAAAGATAGACGATAGGAGCAGGAGAAGGCCATTCAGCCCATCGAGCCTATTCTGTGATTCAATATGATCAAGGGTGATCATCAAGTCAATATTCTAATCTCACCCTCCCCCCATCTCCCTTGATCCCTTCAGTCACAAGAGCTATACCTACCTCCTTCTTGAAAACACAAAATATTTTAGCCAAAACCACTTTCTGTAGCAGAGAATTCCATATGCTCGTCACTTTCTGGATGAAGACGTTTCTCCTCTTGTCAGTCCTAAAAGGTTTACCTCTTATCCTTAAACTATGACCTCTGGTTCTGTCCTCCCCCCCCGATCTCCCTGCATCTAACCTGTCTAGTCCTGTAAGAATTTCAGGTTTCCATGAGATTTCCCCCTCACTCTTCTCAACTCCAGTGAATACAATCCTAACTGAGTTGAGAGTGTGGTGCTGGAAAATCACAGCAGGTCAGGCAGCATCTAAGGAGCAGGAGAATTGATGTTTTGGGCCGTAGCTCTTCAACAGGAATGAGGCTGGGAGTCTCCGGGTTGGAGAGATAAATGGGAGGGGGTGTGTGACTGGGGAGAAGGCAGCTGAGAGTGCAATAGGTGGATGGAGGAGGGGGGTGAAGGGGATAGGTCGGAGAGGAGGGTGGAGCAGATACTTGGGACCGGCCAAGAGGGCAGTGCTGAGCTGGAAGGTTGGAACTGGGGTGAGGTGGGGGAAGGGGAAATGAGGAAACTGATGAAGTCCACATTGATGCCCTGTGGTTGAAGTGTTCCGAGGGGGAAGATGAGGCGTTCTTCCTCCAGGCGTCTGGTGGTGAGGGAGCGGTGGTGAAGGAGGCCCTGGACCTCCATGTCCTCGGCAGAGTGGGAGGGGGAGTTGAAATATTGGGCCACAGGGCGGTGGGGTTGATTGGTGCGGGTGTCCCGGAGATGTTCCCTAAAGCGCTCTGCTAGGAGGCGCCCAGTCTCCCCAATGTAGAGGAGACCACATCGGGAGCAACGGATACAATAAATGATATTGGTGGATGTGCAGGTAAAACTTTGACGGATGTGGAAGGCTCCTTTGGGGCCTTGGATGGAGGTGAGGGAGGAGGTGTGGAGGCAGGTTTTGCAAAACCTGCGCCCACACCTCCCCCCACTGCTCCCTCACTACCCGACGCCTGGAGGAAGAACACCTTATCTCCTGCCTCAGAACCCTTCAACCCCAGGGCATCAATGTGGACTTCACCAGTTTCCTCATTTCCCCTCCCCCCACCTTACCCCAGTTCCAACCTTCCAGCTCAGCACCGTCCTCATGACCTGTCCTACCTGCCAATCTCCCTTCCCACCTATCCACTCCACCCTCCTCTCTGACCTATCACTTTCACCCCCACCTCCATCTGCCTATTGTACTCTCAGCTACCTTCTCCCCAACCCCACCCCCCTCCCAATTATCTCTCCATCCCTGAGGCTCCCAGCCTCATTCCTGATGAAGGGCTTATGTCCAAAACGTCAATTCTCCTGCTCCTCGGATGCTGCCTGACCTGCTGAGCTTTTCCAGCAACACACTCTCGACTCTGATCTCCAGCATCTGCAGACCTCACTGTCTCCTTATAATCCTGACTCCATCTCTCCTCATATGTTAGTCCTGCAATTCCAGGTATCAGTCTGGTAAATCTTTATTACACTCCCTCCATCACCAGAACATCCTTCCCCAGCTAAGGAGACCCAAACTGCACACAATAGTCCAGGTGTGGTCTCACCAAGGCCCTGTAGAATTGCAGTAAGACATCCCTGCACCTGTACTGAATCCTCTCACTATGAAGGCCAATGTACCATTTCCCTTCTTCACTGCCTGCCGCACCTGAATGTTCACTTTCTTCAACTGATGCACATGGACACCCAGGTCTCATTGAATATTCCCCTCTCTCAGTTTACAGCCACGCAAGTAACAATGTCTTCCCAGTTTTCCACCCAAAGTGGATAACCTCACATCTGCCTTGCATTTGTCCACTCACCCATCCTGTCCAAATCACACTGTAACATCTCTGCATGCTCCTCACAGCTCACCCTCCCACCCAGCTTTGTGTCATCTGCAAATTGTGAAATATTACGTTGAGCTCCGTTATCTAGATCATGAACATATATTGTGACTGGCTGGGACCCAAGCACTGACCCCTGCAGAACGTGCTAAACGATTGCACCACAGAGACAGGCACAGGGGTCAACATTAGGGTCACAACTACTCACGTTATACATTAACGGCCTGGACTGAGGGCATTTTCACTAAGTTTGTAGATGACACAAAGATAGGTGAGGCGCGGGTAATGCTGAGGAAATGGTAAGTCTGCACAAGGACTTGGACAGATTGGGAGAGTGGGCAAAGAACTGGCAGATGGAATACATCAGAAAATGAGTGGTTATGCACTTTGGTAACTTTGGTAGGCCTAGACTATTTTCTAAATGGGGAATATTTCATCAATTTGAGGTACAAAAGGACTTGGGTGTCCTAGTCCAGGATTCTCTTTGGTTTAACATGTACATTCTCTACTAACACAGATTTGTTTCAGTCTTCCCTTTCCACTAAACTCTATGTTCCCATCGGTTCTGGAACCTTATTTGTGGCTTTGTGAAGAAACAAGGGAAGTATGTTTTTAGTTCACCAGCATTTCTTTATTCTCAATTATAAATTCCTCTGTTTCTGACTGTGAGGGACCTACATTAGATTTTGCCACACCTCTTCCTCTCTACATTCCTTCAGAAACTTTTACCATCAGTTCTCATGTCCCCTGTAAGCTAATTCCCATATTCTATTTCCACTTCTTAATCAGTCCTTGGTCCTCCTTTTGCTGACTTCTGAACTGGTCCCAATCCTCAGGTCTATTCGTTTTCCCTGCCAATTTGAATGCCTCTTTTTTACATCTAATAGCATCTATAACTTCCCTCACAAGCTTTGGTTTGGCCATTATTCACTATGTGCTCTTGTGCCAGACATCAGTAAACAATTTTTGTAGCTCACCCACTTGCTGTTTGAATGTTTGCCATTTTCCATCCACTATTATTGCTTTCAGTAACATTTCCCAACCCATTACAGCCAACTCACACCGCATACCATGGTAGCTTCCATCATTGAGATTTCAGACCCTAGACTTAAAACCAGTTCCTTCACTTTTCATCTTGGTGAAGAATATTATGTACACTCAACCCAACAGGGTTTCTCACAGCTACACTACCAATTACTCATTTATCATTATATAATGGCCAGTCTAAGATGACTTGATTTCTAGTTTGTTCTTTAACGTATGTCCCAAAACCACCTTGTATGGACTCTAGGAATTCCACATCTGAATTGATGCAGATTCAAGTCACAGATGTTCCTTTACATCATGCATCTCTGATTTCCTGGTTAATGTCATTCCCAACATCACCACCACAGTTTGGTGATCTGCTTACCACCCCTATGAATGTATTTTACCTCTTGGCATTTTTAAATTCTACCCACATGTATTCTACAGTTTCTGAGCTAATCTCTTTCCTCAAAATTCTTTTTATATGTTTTTTTGACCAAGAATGAATCTCGACCACCTTTTCCTTTCTGTCTGTTCTTTCTAAATGCTGAGTCCTGCTGGATGTTCAGTCCCCATTCCTAGACACCCTGCAGCCACGTCTCCATAATCCTCACTATATTGTATCTGATGACATCTGTTTGCGTCATTATTTAAGCTTCACTCCCTTTCGTTTATAGCTATCTCATTGGTACTGATGTGTACTACAATCACACCTCCTGCTCCAGAATGTCCTGTAGGTTCTCTGAGACACCCTTGACCCCAGCACAGGGAGGTGACACACTATCCTGGAGTCTCGTTTGCAGCCACAGAAACACCTATCTGCTCCCCTTACAATCGAATCCCCTGTAATTATTGCATTCCCACACTTTCTCCTCTTCTCTCTCACAGCAGAGCCAGCTGTACTGCAATGAATTTGGCTGTTACAGATTTCCCCCGAGAGGCCATGCCCCCTCAACACTCTCCAAAGTGGTATATCTGTGGGATAGTCACAGGAGGTTCCTCGGCTGCCTGCCCAGTACTTTCGCTCTGCCTGGTGGTTACCCATTCCCTTTCTGCCTGTCGAGGTTTCACCTGCAGTGTGACCATCTCTCTGTATGTGCTATCCGTGCTGCTCCCAGCTTCATAGATGCTCCACAGTGTCCCCAGCTGACACCCCCCCACTGGCACCCCCACTGACATCCCCACTGACACCCCCTGCTGGCACTCCCCACTGGTAGCCCCCACTGGCACCCCCACTGACACCCCTACTGGCACCCCCTGCTGGCACCCCCACTGGCACCCCCACTGGCACCCCCACTGGCACCCCCTGCTGACACCCCCCGCTGGCAACCCCACTGACACCCCCAGAGACACCCCCACTGACACCCCCACTAGCACCCCTGCTAGCACCCCCACTGGCACCCCCTGCTGGCACCCCCACTGGCACGTCCTGCTGGCACCCCCTGCTGGCACCCCCTGCTGGCACCCCCACTGACACCCCCACTAGCACCCCTGCTAGCACCCCCACTGGCACCCCCTGCTGGCACCCCCTGCTGGCACCCCCACTGGCACACCCACTGGCACGCCCTGCTGGCACCCCCTGCTGGCACCCCCACTGGTACCCCCACTGGCACCCCCACTGGCACCCCACTGGTACCCCCACTGGCACCCCCACTGGCACCCCACTGGCACCCCCCACTGGCACCCCCCACTGGCACCCCCTGCTGGCACCCCCTGCTAGCACCTCCTGTTTGCACCCTCTGCTGGCAACCCCCCCCACTGGCACCTCCCGCTCATATCCCCACTGGCACCCCTTGCTGGCACCCCCCTCCACTGGCACCCACCACTGGCACCCCCTGCTGTCATCCCCCTGCTGGCACTCCCCGCTGGCACCCCCTGCTGTCATCCCCCTGCTGGCACCCCTAGCTCTGAAACTGATCAGCTTCTGATTTGAGCCTGCTCATTGAGCGAGCTTTTACTGCCCTCTGGGGGAGGGAATTCCAAACATTCACCGTCTCCCTTTCAGTGAAGAAATTCCTCCTCATCTCCATTTTAAGTTGCCTGCCCCTTATCCTGAAGTTACATTCCTGATTCCCAGCTCTGGAATTGGGGGAGCATTATCCACACTGTCGCATCCTATCAGGATGTTGTAAGTTTCAATGGGATCACCTCTCATTGTTCAAATCTCTGGAGAATACAGAGCCATGTTTCCTCACGCTGTCCTTATAAAACAATCCCAGCATCTCAGGGGTTAATCTGGTAAACTGCTGCAGCATTCATGGAATCACAGAATCTCGACAATGCAGAAGAGGCTATTCAGCCCATCTAGTCTGCACTGACCCTCCAAAGAGCATCCCACTTAGACTCTCACCCTATCCCCATATCCCCATAACCTCACATTTGCCATGGCTCACCTACCCAGCCTGGACACTACACCATGACTAATCCATCTAACCCGCACATCTTTAGACTTTAAACCGGAGAACCTGGAGGAAACCCATGGGGAGAATGTGCAAACTCCATTCAGGCAGTCACCCTGAGGCTGGTCCCTGGCACTGTGAGGCAGCAGTGCTAACCACTGAGCCACCGTGCCAACTCCCTGAATGGCAAAGTATATCATTCCTTAGACAGGGAGATCAAAGCTGTCCAAAACACTCCAAGTACATCTCACCAAGCGTTATTCAAATCCAACATGATGTTCTCGTACATTCTGTTTTCTTATGGACTCAAATCCCCCTGGAATAAATGCCAAAATACAGTTAGTATTCCCAATTGCTTATTGACAGCTACTGGCTAGCTTTTAGTGACTCTTGGACAAGGACACCAGCAGTTTTCCCATTTCTCTCTGTTTAAGAAATATCTTGCCTTTGATTTTTCTGCCTTGTGGATAACTTTACCCCTATTCACATTACCTTCCCTTTGCAATGTCCTAGCTGATTCACTCAGACTGTGCAAATCCACTTGGAGGAGAAAGTGAGGACTGCAGATACTGGAGATCAGAGTGGAGAGTGTGGTGCTGGAAAAGCACAGCAGGTCAGGCAGCATCCGAGGAACAGGAGAATCGACGTTTGGGGCATAAGGCCTTCATCAGGAACCCTGATGAAGGGCTTATGCCTGAAACTTGATTCTCCTGCTCCTCGGATGCTGCCTGACCTGCTGTGCTTTTCCAGCACTACACTCTCAAATCCTCTTGATGTTTCCTTGCCTTCTCCTGACACCTTCCATTCCCCATCAGTCAGTCTGATCATTTTAAACCCCCTTTAAAACTGAACTCTTCAGCTTTTATTTTCCAGTTGATCATGGAATCATGACTTTCACAGATATTGAGTCCCACAGGGGCTGAAAGTGGGATATATTTAATTGCGATTTATTTGTAACTATCCCAAAAAAGAATGGACCCAGTTTTCTGCGGGACAGCAATCTCACACAGCTTGCCCCTTTGGACCTTCCTTTCCAAAAGATGTTGGCATTGCCAACAGATGATTCCGAACTAGTGTACCGGAGAAATGCAGAGCCATATATCTAGCTCCTTGTGGTGTTGACTGTCAGGGGGAAGCAAACCAGGTTCCCTTTTCACAGGCAGCCACACTGACCCTGCTGTCAAACGGTTATGGTGCGGGGTCAGTGAGGTGCTCAATGGATAAGAGAGACAACATGAGAAGTCAGTAGAGTGCCAGGTGGGTTGAGTGCTTGGTATTTATGGCGCCAGCTGGAGACAGTGGCCAGGGGTAGGCCACCAAATGGGTAGGGGTTAGGATCTCAGGAAAACAGGATGACTGATGGGTAGCTGCCAGGGTGGCAAACAACTAGCTAATGCCCGAAATGTCGACTCTTCTGTTCCTCGGACGCTGCCTGACCCGGTAGGCTTTTCCAGTGCCACACTTTTGGATTCTGACTCTCCAGCATCTGCAGTTCTCCCTTTCTCCCAGCCAGGGAGGTGTCAGTTTAGGGTAGGATGTCGTGTTGTTCGGTATAGAATGTCGAGTGGATGGGGGTATCCTATTGCAAAGAGGCAAGGCAATTAATACAATGTTTAGAGGGGGTAGGGGTGGGTTGGAGAAATCGAGTGCGGTAGATGATCATGTCCAGTGGCTGGCACATTAGCTGGGTATGGTGGGAGTGGGTATAGGGGCCAGAGAGGTGGAGGTAGGGATATTGTGTGGAGGGGGTAAAGTCTGGATCTGGTGCAGGCTGATGGCAGGAAGAATTAAGTTCTGTCGGGGTGTGAGGTCAGGGTCCAGGGTGTAAAGGTTTTGAAGGAGATGGAGTTGAGATGTATGAGTTAAGCATCAGGCCTATCAAGTGGTTACTCAGGAGTTAGATTAGATTTCCCACAGTATGGAAACAGGCCCAACAAGTCCACACCGACCCTCCAGTAATTATCCACCTACCCTGGACCCTACCCTATATTAACCCCTGACTAATGCAGCTAACAGTATGGGCAGTTTAGCATAGCCAATCCACCCTGACCTGCACATCTTTTGGATTGTGGAGCAAACTGGACCACATGGAGCAAACCAGAGCACCCGAAGGGAACCCACGCAGACATGGGGAGAATGTGCAAACTTCACACGGACAGTCACCCGAGGCTGGAATCGAACCTGGGTCTCTGATACTGTGAGGCAGCAATGGTAACCACTGAGCCACCATGCCACCAATGTATTTATCAGATTAAACTTTCCTTACTCTCACACTGACATCTCTGTCATCAGACTGCTGCTCTATTCCAGTGAAGCTCAACATAACCGGGAGGCTCCTCATCTTTTGATTGGACACTTTACAGCCTTCTGGACTTGACATCTTTGGACAATAAGCTCTATTCCCCCATTTGTATCTATCGGAACCCTCCAAAGTCTCCAATTTCATTGCAGACAGAAGGGTTGGTGGATGTGGAAATTTTCCCAGTTTCCTAGGAAATTCCTTTGGAGTCTGGAATTCCATGGGGTCTCCACACACAATCCCCATCTCTGCTGGAGTAATACTGTCTGGCCAAGGGGAAATCCACGAGGATTCCTGAAGAAGGGCTTATGCCCGAAACGTCGAATCTCCTGTTCCTTGGATGCTGCCTGACCTGCTGCGCTTTTCCAGCAATATATTTTCAGCAAGGGGAAATCCAGGCTATTATAATCAGATAAGAAGATATGATGCAATATCTTGTTTGAAATCATCACAAGTTGCACAATATAATGAGAAAATATAACTAAACGCCAATAAACTTCACTCAGCAACAGATTTAACAAATCTCAAACTGACACTTATCTGTAATAAAAATGACCAAGTAACCCTCAGATGACAGGATTTCTCTCTCTGCTGTTGAATAATAAAAGCTGTAACGGTAATTGCTTTGGAACTTTCACCTTGCCTGAAAACTTCATGGATCTTGTTCACTCGCACTTCACTCAGGAAACAGCAGTGACGGTGACCCCCCTTTGTGCAGATAGCGTCTAATTAATTGTCTATTATTAGACTGAGGGAATGAAACACAGACATTGCTCATTACTGACAGACCGACACACCAAAACCATAGGCTTTCAACAGCAGATAAAACATAAAACATGCCTTTAATGCAAAACAAAGTGCAAATTGTGCTTTGCCACCTCTTAACTGCTTCCTTATTATAATTCTTCAGCCAGTTAATTGCTGGACTGATGTGAAGGAAGTGTTTTCTCTGAGAGGAACCATCACAGCATGTGAGAAAATCAGAAGAGGACAATGAAGGTCTAGTGGAATACTGGAAAGATTCATGAGGCTCACACTGTGAGCTCCCTCGTATGAACAGCGCTGTAACCAACTTATTAAATGAGATTCCATGTATGGAAGGAAGCCAGTACAGAGTGAAATAGCTGGCACCATCACTGACGCAGCAGTTAACCCCTTTTCGAACCAGATCCATTCTCTCAGATTTTATCATTAGTGGAACCTTATTGGGTTCACTCGACTTCAATTTAATATAGTGCCTTTCACATAACAGCAAAGCAACAATGCCTTCCTTGTTCCCTGTTGTGAATGGCCTGCTTATACCACTTTGTGAATTGTTTAAGGTTGCTGATGAGAGCATACAAATATACAAATTAAAAGCAGGAGAAGGCCATTCAGCCCCCGAAAGCTGCTCCCTTATGCAACATCATAATGGCTGATCTGATTGAAACCTCGAACCTACAATCCCAATGAATAATCTTTCAACCTTCCTGTTTAACAAGAGCTGACCTGGTTCAGCCTTAAAAATAATCAAGGACTCTCCTTCCACCACATTTTCAGGAAGAATGTCAGCTGTACTTGCACAAACCTTCGAGGAAGTGTTAGGAAGGAAAGCCTGGTAGGTATCTGCACAGAACATAGAACAGTGCGGGATGCCATTTTAATTCAATCCCATCTGCCTGCACATGATCTGAATCCCTCTATTCCCTGCCTGTCATAGAGTCATAGACTCATAGAGATGTACAGCATGGAAACAGACCCTTTGGTCCAACTCGTCCATGCCGAAGAGTTATCCTAAATTAATCAAGTCCCATTTCACAGCATTTAGCCCATATTCTTCTAAACCCTTCCTATTCATATCCCCTCCAAATGCTTTTTAAATGTTGTAATTGTACCAGCCTTCACCACTTCCTCTGGCAGCTCATTGCATACATGCACCACCCTCTGCATGATAATGTTGCCCCTCAGGTCCCTTTTATGCTTTCCCTTCTCACCCTAAAACTATGCCCTCTAGTTTTGGACACACCCACCCCAGAGAAAGGACCTTGTCTATTTACCCTATCCATGCCCCTCATGGTTTTATAAACCCCTATAAAGTCACCCCTCAGCTTCCGACACTCCAGGGAAAACAGCCCCAGCCTGTTCAGCCTCTCCCTGTAGCTCAGATCCTCCAACCCTGGCAACATCCTTGTAAATCTTTTCTGAACCCTTTCAAGTTTCACAACATCTTTCCGATAGGAAGGAGATCAGAATTGCATGCAATATTCCAACAGTGGCCTAACCAATGTCTTGTACAGCCGCAACATGACCTCCCAACTCCTGTACTCAATACTCTGACCAATAATGGAAAGCATACCAAACACCTCCTTCACTATCCTATATACCTGCGACTCCACTTTCAAAGAGCTATGAGCCTGCATTCCAAAGTGTCTTTGTTCAGCAACACTCCCTAGGACCTTACCATTAAGTGTAATGTCCTGCTAAGATTTGCTTTCCCAAAATGCAGCACCTCACATTTATCTAAATTAAACTCCATCTGCCACTCCTCAGCCCATTGGCCCATCTGATTAAGATCCTGTTGTAATCTGAGGTAACCTTCTTCACTGTTCACTACACCTCCAATTTTGGTGTCATCTGCAAACTTACTAACTATACCTCCTATGTTCAGATCCAACTCATATATATAGATGACGAAAAGCATTTACAACTGCCCTAGTAAAGTCCTTGTAGACAACATCTGCTCCAAGACCCTAATCGATCAACTTCAATATTTCCTCAAAAAACTCATAAAATTTGACAAGGCCTCCCCCTGCATAGAGCTACATTAACTGTCCCTAAAAAGTCCATTCTTCTCCAAATCTGGGTAAATCCTGTCCCTGAGAATCTTCTCCAATAATTTCCCAACTATTGATGTAAATCTCACCGGAATGTTGCCAGTCTTAAACAAAGGAACAATATTGGTTATTCTCCAGTCTTCTGGAGCCTAGCCTGTGGCTAAAGAGGATACAAAGATCTCTAGCAAAGTCCCAGCAATCTCCTGCCTTGCCTCCCTCAGTATCCTGGGTAAGGTCCCATCAGGCCCTGGGACTTCTCTACCTTAATGTTTCCCAAAACCCCAACACCTCCTTTTTCATAATATCAACATGTCGCAGATATAAACATACTCCTTCCTGATCTCACCGTCATCTATTTCCTTCTCCTTGGTGAAGAGCAATGCAAGGTATACATTAAGGACCTCACCCACTTCCTCTGGCACCATGTGTAAATTCCCGCCTTTGTCTTTGAGTGGACCTACCCTTTCCCTAGCTACCCTCTTGCTTCTAATATATGCAGAACATGCTGCGGGATTCTCTTAATGCAACTTGCCAAGGACATTTCATGATCCCTCCTAATTCCTCGGTTATGCTTTCTCCTGTTTCCTTTATGTTCCTCAAGACCCTTGTCTGATTTCAGTTTTTTAAGTCTTACATATGCTTCCTCTTTCTTTTTGACTAACTTTTAAAATATCTCGACATCCAAGGTTCCTGAATCTTGTTCTCCTTCTCTTTCATCTCCACAGGAACATACTGGTCCTGAACTCTGATCAATTCGCCTTTAAAAGACTCCCACATGTCAGATGTAGATTTATGCACAAAAAGCCCCCTCCAATCTCAGTTCTCCAGTTGCTGCCTTATACTGTTGTAATTAGCTTTCCTCCAATTTCATGCTTTCACCCGAGGACCAGTCCTATCCTCGTCCATAACTATTTTAAATCTGATGGAATTATGGAACTATTCCCAAAATGTTCCCTTACTGATACTTCAATCAGTGACTATGGCAAGGACTGAATGACATTACAGGTTCTAAAAAGAGACAGTGCAAGATAGCAGATCCCTCCCAAATCGTCTCAAAGCCTTCTCTGCTCGCTTCGGGCAGAATGTCGGATGAGAGGTAACACCTATTCTGACAAGTTCTGACGAACCTATCCCAACAGTCACTGCATCAGAGGTCAGATCAGTTTTCCTCCAAGGAAAACGATGGAACCAGACTGAGTACCAGGCCGCGCACTCAGAGCATGTGCAGATCAACTGGCAGAGATCTTCTCAGACATCTCCAACCTCTCCCTGCAGCAGGCCACTGTCCCTGCCTGTTTCAGGAGGGTCAACATTATCCCTGTGTCTAAGAAGGCTCATGCAGCATGTCTCAATGACTACCGCCCAGTGGCCCTAACTTCGGGGGTCATGAAGTGCTTTGAAAGGCTGGTCATGACATTAATCAACTCCAGCCTCCCCACTACTCTTGACCCACTCCAATTTCCCTATCGGACCAACAGATCCACGTCAGATGTCATATCACTTGCCCTTCACTACTCCCTTGAACATCTTGACACCAAGAACAGCTACGTAAGAATCTCAATCATTGACAAAAGTGCAGCCTTCAACACTATTATCCCCTCGAGACTGATTTCTAAACTTAGTGATCTTGGACTAAACCCCGTTCTCTGCAACTGGATCCTCAGGTTTTTGACTTACAGGGCATAGATCCGTGAAGATTGGGGACAATATTTCATTGTCATTAAAACTCAACACTGGAGCCCACCAAGGGTGAGTACTCAGCCCCCTACTGTACTCACTGTATACCTATCCTTCCATATCTACCACAAATTCACCTGCACCTCCGCACACATCATCTATTGCATACGCTGCACCCGATGTGGCCTCCTCTATATTGGGGAGACGGGCCGCCTACTTGCGGAACATTTCAGAGAACACCTCTGGGACACCCGTACCAACCAATCCAACCACCCCGGGGCTCAACACTTTAACTCTCCCTCCCACTCCACCAAGGACATGCAGGTCCTCGGACTCCTCCATCGCCAGACCATAACAACACGACGGTTGGAAGAAGAGCGCCACATCTTCCGCCTGGGAACCCTCCAACCACAAGGGATGAACTCAGATTTCTCAAGTTTCCTCATTTCCTCTCCCCCCACCTTGTCTCAGTCGAATCCCTCGAACTCAGCACCGCCTTCCTAACTGCAATCTTCTTCCTGACCTCTCCGCCCCCACCCCACTCCGGCCTATCACCCTCACCTTGACCTCCTTCCACCTATCACATCTCCATCGCCCCTCCCCCAAGTCCCTCCTCCCTACCTTTTATCTTAGCCTGCTGGACACACTTTCCTCATTCCTGATGAAGGGTTTATGCCCGAAACATCGAATTTCCTGTTCCTTGGATGCTGCTTGACCTGCTGCGCTTTTCCAGCAACACATTTTCAGCTCACTACCTGGTATGTCAACTATACCATTCAAGATCGGAGACGGTTACAGAGAGTGGTGAACTCGGCCCAGACAGTCACAAAGGCCAACCTCCCATCTAGAGAATCCATCTACCAGGCCCCCTGTCAAGGAAAGGCCGCCAGCATTCTCAAAGATCCATCCCACCCTCGCAATGTTTTCCTACAACCTCTACCATCAGGGAGAAGGTACAGAAGCCTAAACAACACGCACCAGCCAGTTTCAAAACGGTTTCTACCCTACTGTTGTCAGAATACTGTCAGAATGGACTCACAAATGCTTAGCATTCGCCTGTACCTGTGTTTTTGTTTTTGCTGCTGTTTCCCTATTATTTGCTATCTATGCTACTTAACTCTGTGATCTGCCTGTATTGCTCACAAGACAAAGCTTTTCACTGAGCCTCGGTACACGGGACAATAAATTCAATTCAATTCAATTCAATTCAATCACCTGGCCAGGCTGATTCCCCAATTCAAGGTCTACTCTCACCCCTTCCCCAGTTGGACAATCTACACACTGTTTCAAGAAACCTCCTGGATGCACCCAACAAATTCTGCCCCATCTGGCACTAAGTGAGTCCCAGTCAATATTGAGGAAGTTAAAACACCAACTACAGCAAAACTATTGTTTTTGCATCTTTTCATGATCTGCTTACATCTGTCTCATAGAACATAGAACATTACAACACAGTGCAGACCCTTCGGCCCTCGATGTTGTACCGACCTGTGAAACCAATCTGAAACCCATTCATCCTACACTATTCTATTTTCATCCATATGTCCGTATTATGGTGGTCTCCTGTCTTGACCATAGAATCACCACAGAGTGGAAACAGATCATTCAGCCCACCTGGTCCACACCAACCCACCAAACAGCATCCCACCCAGATCCACCCTAAAATGCTGCATTTCCCATGGCCAGAGCACCTAACCTGCACATCTTTGAACTGTGGGAGGAAACCAGAGCACCCCCACACAGACACGGGGAGAATGTGCAAACTCCACACAGACACGGGGAGAATATACAAACTCCACACAGACACGGGGAGAATATACAAACTCCACACAGACACGGGGAGAATATACAAACTCCACACGGACATGGGGAGAATGTGCAAACTCCACACAGACACGGGGAGAATATACAAACTCCACACGGACACAGGGAGAATATACAAACCCCACACAGACACGGGGAGAATATACAAACTCCACATGGACATGGGGAGAATGTGCAAACTCCATACAGACAGTTGCCTGAGGCTGAAATTGAACCCAGGCCCCTGGCACTGTGAGGCAGCAGTGCTAACCACTGAGTCACCATGCCGCCCATGTTTTGTTCTGGGCTTTGGCTGACTTTTGAAACCAGATTTCCTGCACAGGCCCATGTTGATTTTGCTACTTGTTTTCCAGATATCATGAAAACATTTGGGTGGGCGTGTCAAACTGCATCTATTACAGATCCTGTTGGCTTGATCCACTTTGCTGAATATTTTTGGGTGGACGCTAGGAAATGGGTTCCGTTATGTGAGGAGACTAGGACCCGTGGACACAGCCTTAGAATTAGAGGGAGGCAATTCAGAACAGAAATGCGGAGACATTTCTTCAGCCAGAGAGTGGTGGGCCTGTGGAATTCATTGCCGTGGAGCGCAGTGGAGGCCGGGACGCTAAATGTCTTCAAGGCAGAGATTGATAAATTCTTGATGTCACAAAGAATTAAGGGCTACGGGGAGAATGCAGGTAAGTGGAGTTGAAATGCCCATCAGCCATGATTGAGTGGCGGAGTGGACTCGATGGGCCGAATGGCCTTACTTCCACTCCTATGTCTTATGGTCTTATACACATCCCTGTTGTACTTTGGTTACAGCATAAATCTCTTAAATAATCATGTAACTTTGCCTTAAATGATACTTAGTGGCAGAGAGCCTTCCCATTCGTACCTTCAACTGACTACTGAGATATTGCAGGTGGGCGGCATGGTGGCACAGTGGTTAGCACTGCTCCCTCACAGCGCCAAAGACCCGGGTTCAATTCCCGCCTCAGGTGACTGACTGTGTGGATTTTGCACATTCTCCCCGAGTCTGTGCGGGTTTCCTCCGGGTGCTCCGGTTTCCAGTCTAAAGATGTGCAGATTAGGTGAATTGGCCATGCTAAATTGTAATGTTAGGTGAAGGGGTAAATGTAGAGGAATGGGTGAGCTGCTCTTCGGACGGTCAGTTTGGAATTGTTGGGCCGAAGGGCCTGTTTCCACACTGTAATTAACCTAATCTAATTGCAAAGATTGTGATAATCCAGTAAACTTCTGGGATATAATTATACTGGTGTATTGAGTGTGCTGGTTGGTAGGGTGCCAGTTAAAACAAGGTTTGCTGTACAATATTTGGGTGGTACCACAATCTGATTAACAACAGTGTGTTCTTCATCAGTAGATAGTACAGCATGGAAACAGGCCCTTCGGTCCAACTCATCATTGCCGACCAGATAGCCCAACCCAATTTAGTCCCACCTGCCAGCACCCGGCCCATATCCCTCCAAACCCTTCCTATTCATATACCCATCCAAATGCCTCTTAAATGTTGTAATTGTACCAGCCTCCACCACTTCCTCTGGCAGCTCATTCCATACACGCACCACCCTCTGCATGATAACGTTGCCCCTTAGGTTTCTTTTAGGTTTTTCCCCTCTCACGCTAAACCTATGCCTTCTGTTCTGGATCCACCATCCACACCCCATTCCTCCTCACCTGCTCCCCACCCACCCACCCCAACCAGAGAAAATACCTAGTCTATTTATCCTATCCATACCCCTCATGATTTTATAAACCTCTATAAGGTCACCCCTCAGCCTCTGACACTCCAGCGAAAACAGCCCCAGCCTGTTCAGCTTTTCCCTATAGCTCAAATCCACCAACCCTGGCAACATCCTTGCAAATCTTTTCTGAACCTTTTCAAGTTTCATAATGTCCTTCCAATAGGAAGGAGATCAGAATTACACAAAATATTCCAAAAGCAGCCAAACCAATGTCCTGTACAGCCGCAACATGACCTCCCAAGTCCGATACTCAGTGCTCTGACCAATGAAGGAAAATATATCAAACACCTTCCACTTCTCCATCCGCACTCTGGTTTTAATACAATAACACTATGGAATGCCTTCAGCCTCAGTCTCTGTGAGATCTGACTGTGCTAACTGACTCAACTCTGCATCTGCGTTCTGAGATTCAATTAACAAAAACATGTTAAACGTCTCTATTGAATCCTCTCCATTCTTCAAAAAAAGTTATAGGTCCCGCAACATCTGCTTATGGTATTACTGTGACCTCTGGTGATAGACTTTGTTTAGCCATTGCTCTGGTTACTAAACACGTGGGGGGATCTACTCAGAATCTTTTCCTGCAGCTGTTCGTCTCTTTAGCCTGAACGTTTACATAGTCTCGCCCAGATGTAAAAGAATTCCAAAACCCAAAACCAGTAATCACATTGCAGGGAGTGTATTATACGCTTCTAACAGTCCAAGGGAAACGCAGCAGATATGTCGGCAAATTTCAGAGAATTGTGAAGTAATAGGCTAGTTGTTCAGTGGTTAGCACTGCTGCCTCACACAGCCAGGCACTTAGGTTCGATTCCAGCCTCGGGCCACTGTCTGGCTGGAGTTTGCACATTCTCCCTGTGTCTGTGTGGGTTTCCTCTGGGTGCTCCAGTTTCCTCCCACAGTCCAAAGATGTACAGGTTAGCACATGGATTGGCCATGCTATATTGCCCATAGGGTCCAGTGATGGGAAATACAGGGATAGGGGAGAGGGATGGGTCTGGATGGGGGATACTCTTTGAAGGGTTTGTGTGGACCCAATGGGCTGAATAGCCTGCTTCCACACTGTAGGGATTCTATGATAGTGGGGGATTTCAACTTACCCAACATTAACTGGGGGGGTCATAGTGGGAAAGTGAGAGGGGAGAGATACAACAGAGTCCAGAGGGGCAATATTTTTCTCACAAAAAGTGGCGAGTGTCTGCAACAGGCTGCCTGAAGTAGTGGTGGACGCAAGTCTAATTTTGTCATTTAAGAAACATTTAGGTAGGTATGAAGGGATATGGATCAAACCCAGACAAATGGGACTAGTTTAGATTTGGAGGTGCCTTTTGGAGATTTTGGAGGTGAACTAGTTTAGATTGCAAAAACAGGGCAGCATGGACAAGGTGGGCCGAAGGGCCTGTTTCCATGCTGTAGACCTTTGTGAGTCAATGATGAAATGTTTAGAGGGAGTGAATTTTTTTAAGTCCATCCAAGAGAACTTTTTCAGAGAGGGGCAGTCATAATTTTAAACTTAATTTTAAGTAATGAAGCTGAGCAAGTGTTTGAAGTAGCAGTGGGGGAATATTTTATATTTAATGATCATGACTCCATAAGAATCATGATTGTTTGAGAAAAGGACAACACTGGGTCTGAAAGCTAAGTTCCCAACTGGGGGAAGGCTAACTTTAATACGATCAGCTGTGATTTGTCCCCAAGTAAATCTGCTTCCAAGCAGTGGGATTCATTCAAGAAGGAAATATAGAGAGTACGGGGCTAATATCCTCCAAAAGAGAAAAAGGTTGGGACCGTCAAATCCCGTGAACCCTGGATATCAAAGGATATAGAGCACTGGATTAAGGGAAAAAGGGGAGACTTACAGCAGACACTGAGGATTCAAAACAGCAGATGTCCTAGAGGAATATTGAATGTGCAAAAGGGAAATTCGGAAAGCTAAAGGGGCTATTAAAGGTACTGGCAGGTAAAATCAAGGAAAATCTGAAGTTATTTTACAAATACATTCATGGTAAAAGGATATTGAGGGAAAAGAGTAGGGCCCATTTAAGGTAATTTGTGTGTGGATCCAGAGGATGTAGGTAGGATTCTAAATGAATATTATGTGTTGGTGTTCACTAGTGACAGGGAGCAATTAGATTAGATTTTTTTTTGATTAGATTAGATTAGACTTACAGTGTGGAAACAGGCCCTTCGGCCCAACAAGTCCACACCGACCCGCCGAAGCGCAACCCACCCATACCCCTACATTTACCCCTACCTAACACTACGGGCAATTTAGCATGGCCAATTCACCTGACCCGCACATCTTTGGACTGTGGGAGGAAACCCACGCAGACACGGGGAGAATGTGCAAACTCCACACAGTCAGTCGCCTGAGTCGGGAATTGAACCCGGGTCTCAGGCGCTGTGAGGCAGCAGTGCTAACCACTGTGCCACCATGCTGCCCACCTGCCACCGTGCCGCCCACTGCCACCGTGCTGCCCAATTTAGCACGGCCAATTCACCTGACCAGCACAGGAAACCGGAGCACCCGGAGGAAACCCATGCAGACACGGGGTGAATGTGCAAACTCCACAAGGTCGGGAATTGAATCCAGGTCTCTGGCACTGTGAGGCAGCAGTGCTAACCACTGTGCCACCGTGCTGCCCACATCATCTGTCGACATTTCCGCCACTTCCAAACGGACCCCACCACCAGGGATATATTTCCCTCCCCACCCCTTTCCGCCTTCCGCAAAGACTGTTCCCTCCTTGACTACCTGGTCAGGTCCATAGCCCCCCCCCCCCAACAACCCACCCTCCCATCCTGGCACCTTTCCCCTGCCACCGCAGGAATTGCAAAACCTGCACCCACCCCACCTCCCTCACCTCCATCCAAGGCCCCAAAGCAGCCTTCCCCCACATCCCTCAAAATTTCACCTGCATATCCACTAATATCATTTATTGTATCCGTTGCTCCCGATGCGGTCTCCTGTACATTGGGGAGACTGGACACCTCCTAGCAGAGCACTTTAGGGAACACACCCGCACCAATCAACCGCACTGTCCCATGGCCCAACATTTCAACTCCCCCTCCCACTCAGCCAAGGACATGCAGGTCCTACGCCACCTCCACTACCGCTCCCTCACCACCCGACGCCTGGAGGAAGAACACCTCATCTTCAGCCTCGGAACACTTCAACCCCAGGACATCAATGTGGACTTCACCCGTTTCCTCATTTCCCCTCCCCCCACCTTACCCCAGTTCCAACCTTCCAGCTCAGTACCATCCTCATGACCTGTCTCACCTGTCAATCTTCCTTCCGACCTATCCACTCCACCCTCTTCTCCGACCTATCACCTTTACCCCACGTCTATCCACCTATTGTACTCTCAGCTACCTTCCCCCAGACCCCTCCCCTCCCATTTATCTCTCCACCCCCCAAAGCTCCCAGCCTCATTCCTGAAGAAGGGCTCCTGCCTGAAACGTCAATTTTCCTGCCCCTCGGATGCTGCCTGACCTGCTGTGCTTTTCCAGCAACACACTCTCAACTCTGATCTCCAGCGTCTGCAGCCCTCACTTTCTCCTACAGGCCAGTCAATCTAACCTCAGTGGTGAGGAAACAGTTGGAAACAATTCTAAGCGATAGAATTATTTTGCATTTTGAGAGGCAGGGATTAATCAGGAACAGTCAAAATAGCATTGTTAAGGGAAGGCTGTGTCTGACCAACTTGATTGAATTCTTCGAAGAGGTGACCAGGTGTGTGCCCGGAAGCAATGCTTTTGATGTAGTTTATTGGACTTCAGCATGGCTTTTGATAAGGTCCTGCATGCGAGGCTGATAGCAAAGGTAAGAGCCTGTGGGCTCCTTGGAAATTTGCCGAACTGGACCCAGAATTGGCTGAGTGCCAAGGAGCAGAGGGTGATGGCTGAGAGGTATTTGTGTGACTGGAAGCCTGTGTTCAGTGGGGTCCTGCAGGGGTCAGAGATGGGGCCCTTGCTGTAGTGGTTTATAGAACTTAGAACATTACAGCACAGGAATGGCCCACAATGTTATGCCGAACATGACACTATGTTAAACTAATCCCTTCTGCCTGCCTTTGGTCCATATTCCTCCATTCCTTGCATATTCATGAGCTTATCTAAAAGCCCTTTAAATGCCCCGATCATATCTGCCTCCACCATACCTATGGCACTTCCTTGCAGATTCCTACCACCCTCTCTGTAAAACAAAACTTGCCCCTCATCTCTTTTGAGCTTTCCCCCTTTCATCTTAAATACATGCCCCCGAATTTTAGACATTTCAACTTTGGGAAAAAGATTCTGATTGTCAACACTATCTATCCACCTCATAATTTTATAAACTTCTGTCAAGTCTCCCCTCAGCCTCTACCACTCCAGAGAAAACAACCTGAGTTTTTCTAGCCTCTCCTTTTAGCTCATACCCTCTAATTCAGGCAGCATCCTGGTTAAACCTCTCCTGCACCCGCTCCAAAGCCTCCTCATCATTCCTGGAATGTGGCGACATACTACTCTAAGTGCGGCCTAACCAACTTGATAAAGCTGCAACTTGGTCCTGACTCTTATACTCAATTCCCCGACCAATAAAGTCAAGCATACACCTTCTTTCACACCCTATCTACTTGTGCGGCCACTTACAGGGAGATATGGCCTTGAACCCCAAGGTTCCTCTGTACATCAATGTTGTTCAGGATCCTGCCATTAACTGTATACTTTTCCTTAACATTTGATCTCCCAAAGTGCAGCACCTCACACTTACCCAGATTAAACTCCATCTGCCATTTCTCCACGCATATCTGCAACTGATACATATCCCACAATGTAAAAAGGTAAAAACAATGACTGCAGATGCTGGAAACCCGATTCTAGATCAGTGGTGCTGGAAGAGCACAGCAGTTCAGGCAGCATCCAACAAGCAGCGAAATCGACGTTTCGGGCAAAAGCCCTTCATCAGGAATAAATGTCCCACTATATCCTTTGACAACCTTCTACACTATCTACAACTCCACCGATCTTTGTATCATCTGCAAATTTGCTTATTAGATGAATTTATGGAATTCCTATTATAAGAAGTACATGAAAGTGCTGGAGAGGATGCAAAGGAGATTCCCCAGGATGTTGCCTGGGCTGGAGAGTTTCAGTGATGAAGAGAGATTGGATGGATTGGGGTTGTTTCCCTTGGAGCAGAGGCGACTGAGGGCCTGAACTACTGGGAAGGTCATTCTTTCTGCATCTGCCCTGCTGAGTAAAGAGAACCAAATGCTCCAAACTCCACCAGGTGTGATCTTTTCAAATAGCAGAACGGTCTTGATGGGCTGAGTGGTCTCCTCCTCGTCCTATTTCTTATGATTATAAAGGGAAGATCAGTCCCTGTTGCTGCTGTTGATTGTGATTCAGTTTGAGTGAGGAAATAATTAGCTGCTCTCTGATGCTCCATGAGGTCACTGTCTTGCTGTCTAGACATGGTTATGAAGCATGATGGTCAGGCACCACCCCCCCCCACTCCACCCCCAACCACCCCCTCCACCCCAAGATCCAGGGACTGTAAACCTGGCGTCAACACCTTCAGGGGAGAAAGGAAAACTGACTCAAAGGAAAGTCTAATGATGCCATTTGAGATTATTGGCCGTGGAATTAATACTTTACACCTGTAAATAATAACTCACACATGTGGCTCTATAATCGTCTGGCAATTTCAAATATTTTCCAGAATTTATTTATAGATGCAATACAGTCTAGATTTTCTCTTAATTGGAACAGTGTTGTGAGTGTACTCTATATGAAAGAACATTTAGTCGCAATAATTGTAGCTGATACCAAAGTCCTTGAAATGATACATGTATTTTATCAGGTAGATTTGGGGAAACCATATGCCATGATAATTAAAGCAAGGTTATTCTGTTGTAGAATCAGGGAGGACTTTCCAGAGACAAGGCCCTGGAAATTGGGGATAATCTCAGATGTTGGCATTTATTTGGACCTTTCAAGTCTGAAAAAAATAGTGTTTCTGTTGGTCATGGGTATCATTGGAATTGGAATCAAGAACTGAAGGCACATTACCAGAAGGATATAAATATATTCTGAGCAGTTCAGAGAAGATTAATCAGACTAATACCTGGAATGGGTGGGTTGTCTGATGAGAAAATGTTGGTCAGTCTCGGTCTGTATCTACTGGAGTTTAGACAAGTTAACTAGAACATATGGGGATGTGGACAGAATATTTTCTCTTATGGGAGACTTGATAACTAGGGGTCACTGTTTCAAAGTCAGGGTCATCCATTTAAAACAGCGATAAGGTGTTTTGCTTTTGCTCTTCTTCCTTAATTATATTGGTGTTTATCTGAGAAATGTAATATTCTTCTTTTTAGATTTTCAAACAGCAAATTGTGTTTACTGAACCTATTGGGAATGTTTTGGGAACAGAAATTTGCAAAGGGATTTGATGGACATAGATATTTTTATGCCTGATTCCAGATGAAGGGCTTTGCTCGCAACGTCTGATTCTCCTGCTCCTCGAATGCTGCCTGACCTGCTGTGCTTTTCCAGCACCATCCTCTTGACATAGATACTTTAAATATGTTCAAGTATGGGTGGGATTGCAGTTCAATAAACATCTGTTGGAACTGCACCCATCCAAGCAAGTGGAGAGTATTCCATCACATTCCTGACCTGTGCCTTGTAGATGATGGACATGTGGGAATTGAAACTGTGCCTTCTGGCTCTAAGATAGGGTCATTACCACAATACCACAAACCTTCACAAACCTTGCGATACCCCTTTTTAATGGGGACAGTGTACTTGAATTTTCAGAAGGTTTTTTTGATCCTTAGTTTAGAAATTGGTTTAGGTTGAGTGCTTCAGGTATAAGGTGTGAGGTACGTAAAGGAAGTAAATGGAAGGAGAGCTGTTTCAGTGTAAGTCATGGCAGAGCAGCTTGGCCAGGGTGAGATGTTCCTTCTATGGGGTATGGGACATAAGATGGCCATTGTGAATGGGAAGTATATCCAGTTAAAGTTACTGGAAATCTGTTTTTCAGATCTGGACCAATGGCTGGAATCTCTGTGGGTCATCTGCAAGGCCAAAATCACTAACTGGAGATGTTGATAGTACACATACAAGACATAATGTCATAGAGATGTACAGCACAGAAACAGACTCTTCAGTCCAACTCATCCATGCCAACCACATACCCTAACCTAATCTAATCCCATTTGCCAGCACCTGGCCCATATCCCTTTAAACCCTTCCTATTCATACACCCGTCCAGATGCCTTTTAAATGTTGCAATTGTACCAGCCTCCGTCACTTCCACTGGCAGCTCATTCCATACACACACCACCCTTTGCGTGAAAATGTTGCCCCTTAGGTCCCTTTTAAATCTTTCCCCTCTCACCCTTAAACTGTGCCCTCTAGTTTTGGACTTGCCCCACCCCAGGGAAAAGACTTTATCTGTTTACCCTATCCATGCCCCTCATGACTTTACACAGCTGAAGGGTACATGGAGAATAGATGACCCACAGACAGAGTAAAAGCATGAGCTGGTTAATCAACTGGGTCTGTATTCTTCAAAGTTTCAAAGAATGAGAGATAGTCTAACTGAAATTTTAAAAAAACTTCATAAGGTCAGAAGTAGAGAAATTTGATGATGATTGTACAATGTTCAGCACCTTTCATAACTCCTCAGATACTAAACATAGAACATAGAACATTACAGGCCCTTCAGCCCTCGATGTTGTGTCTGACTTTTATCCTACTCTAAGATCAGACTAACGTACTTACCCTTCATTGTATTATCATCCATGTGCCTATCCAAGAGTCACTTAAATGTCCCTAATGTATCCAACTCTACTATCAATGCTGGCAGTGCATTCCACACACCCACCGCTCTCTGAGTAAAGAACAAACCTCTAACATCTCCCTAAACCTTTCTCAAACCACCTCAAAATGATGCCCCCTTGCGATAGCCATTTCTGCCCTGGGAAAAAGTCTCTGGCTATCCACTCTATCTATGCCTCTCAACATCTTGTTCACCTCTCATCCTCTTCACTCCAGTGAGTCTATGTTCAAATTAACAAGATCTGGACCATATCCCGGCTTGGGCTGACAAGCAGCAAGTGACATTCCCGCCACACAAATGCCAGGAAATGACCATCACCAATAAGAGACAATCTAACCACTGCTCCTTGACATTCAATGGTGTTACCATCACTAAATCCCCCACAATCAACAGCCTGAGGGTCACAATTGATAAGAAACTCAACTAGACTCAGTAAATGCCAGATCTACAAATACAGGTCAGAGGCTGGGAATCCTGCAATGAGTAACTCACCTCCTAACTCTCCAAAGCCTGTCCACCGTCTACAAAGCACAAGTCAGGAATGTGATAGAATACTCCCCACTTGCTTGGATGGGGGCAGTTCCAACAGATGTTTATTGAACTGCAATCCCATCATCAGTCGTTGTTTCATACCCAAGTCACCAGAAAATTGCATAGGTCTCTGCATTATTACTCTATCAACAATATCACTGTGTCATCACCTCACATACACAATTGTATATACCTTTCCAGCAACATGAACAATTCTTTCATTACAATTGAATGAACAAATTCCAATATATTTATATCACATTCTTTCAGTGGCACTTTCGCTCTTTGAATTCCCTCCCCCAGGGCATTGTGGGTCTACCTCCAGCACATGGACTGCAGCAGTTCTAGGAGGCAGCTCACCCCATCTTCTCAAGGGGCAACTAGGGACAGGCAAAAAGAATTGGGCGCAGTCAGTGACATTCACATCCAGTGGGTGAATTAAAAAGTAAAATAACCTAACATTTTCAGTATTGTCTTTCTGAAGAAGATTTAAGGAATTATGGTCAGTGTGTGTTAGCATTGTTTTATTGTCATGACAGACGTAAACTTTGAAATGTTTGTTGTGGTTCTGCTCGCCGAGCTGGAAGTTTTTGCTGCAAACGTTTCGTTCCCTGGCTAGGGAACATCATCAGTGCTGTTGGAGCCTCGTGTGAAAATTCACATGAGGCTCCAACAGCACTGATGATGTTCCCTAGCCAGGGAACGAAACGTTTGCAGCAAAAACTTCCAGCTCGGCGAGCAGAACCACAACAACGGATACCCGAGCTACAAATCTTCAATCAGATTTTTGAAATGTTTAATTACCAATGAAGATCTCAGTTGCCTTTTCTTCTGTAGAATATTTCCTTCGATAGTGATTGAGTTTCTGTTTCACATCCCCGAAAGTCTCATGCTTTCACACCTAGCGTTAGAAAGGGGAAACTTTTTCAAAGCTTTTCCTTTTGCTGTCCTGGGCTGAAAATGTGTTGCTGGAAAAGCGCAGCAGGTCAGGCAGCATCCAAGGAGCAGGAGAATCGACGTTTTGGGCATGAGCCCTTCTTCAGGAACCGGCCCATGGCTGAAATGTCGACTCTCCTGCTCCTTGGATGCTGCCTGACCTGCTGCGCTTTTCCAGCAACACATTTTCCGCTCCGATCTCCAGCATCTGCAGCCCTCACTTTCTCCTTTTGCTGTCCTGGCCAACACGATGTCCCGGGTAAGTTATCTTTGTGTTTGCACATTCCCTCTTGGCAAGGTTAGCCAAATCTGTAACCGTAACTGTTTAAAAGTGATTTCAAATTGTTGAGCATTCCTCCCAAGTTTTATTGGATATTAATTATCGTATTTATTATATGTATTTACTGTATATTAAGTAATCAATATAATTACATACTCCAGTTACAATTTAATTCATAAATGTTTGGAATATAGTTGGAGCATTTTCAAACCCAAATGGAATGACTTGACACTGATACAAGCTGTTCAGTGTGAGTAAGTTATCACTTTAGCTTTAGATGCTTGGACTCCTTCAGTAACACCAGCACTGCCAATACTATTGACACAATCTTCCAAGTGAGGAATTGGGTACAAACCTGTTTTCATTCCAGCATTTACTTGTCTGTAATGTAATGTAGAATCTAGTCAAACTATCAGGTTTCAAAACTAATAATACTGGTGATCTCCAACTGCTTTGACTGGCCTTGATTTATTCATTTTCTAACATATATTGAAGCCTTGTTTTCACATGAAATTGTTCACTCTGGGCTTAAACTAAAAGAATGTAGCTTTATTGTTACCAATTCCCCTACATCCACATCAGGTCTTGCTAAAGTTGGATATCCTGATGGATCTCTGCAGATTTCCTTAAATTTCATGTTACCTTGCCAGATATTTCCATTGTTCTTCCTCTAAGTATGAGGACCCAGTGTTTCACTGTCCCTGTATTCAGTATTGACTAATCGGATTGTATGAGGTTCACTTTGTAATTTTGATATCTGCTTCGACCTCACTCTTACTATGTGACATACCTGTTCCTTCTTCCTCTCTACAGTGACTTTGTTTCAACATGTTCATCTGTCATAACCAATTCTTCTACCTGCAACCTGGAATAGTAATCAGATCATTCATTTACCAGGCCCCTTAAATACCTTGTATAAACCATCAAATCATGCTTTCAGAGGTTCATCTTTCTATCCACATGTTTATCTGCCCATTCTTTCCTTTTCTCTACCATGAAGTTTTTAAAATGCCCCTTTTCTACTTTGTGTCCTCCTGGGAGTTTCTCTAGAGACATGGACAAATAATCCAACTTTACAAATTCATCATTCTGTCTTAAAAAACTTCTCTATGATGATTGGGTGATTTGTTTTGGATGGTAATGGTGGATGGGATAAGGGGAAAGTGCAGGGGATTGGCTCTGCACAGGTTCTATCCCCTAGTACCAAGGAGCTAAATTGCCTCCTTTAGTACAGCACCAGTTCTGTGATCAATTTTAGTGGACCTTCTACCTCACAATTCTTGATTCATTCAAAGTGATTAAACTATTGGGGGAATCTCTGGTGCAAATAACTGAAAAACCAAGTCTTTGCACAAATCCTGAGGATATTCATGACAGTATGCTCTTATCGTTATCTTGAGAGCCAAAAGTTCCCTGTGTTTGTGATTGTTGACTTTATACCCAGTTTATTTATTTCATCTTGCAAAATTTCAGACTAATGTTAGAACCTTGGTCCGATTGTATTTCTAATTATAATCCATAATGAATAAAACATTAGTTAGTTTTCTAATACTACATTAGCGGTATTATCTTCAAAGGAATACCTCCTGAAAATTCAGTTGTCCTATCCATACTTTTGTGGATATGCTGATGTCCCACTTACATTTTTAGAAATAGTCTGAAACAGTCTCCTTTCTCTGGAGCATCAGAGGCTGTGAGATGACCTTTATAGTGGTTTATAAAGTCATGAAAGCATGGATAGGGTGAATAGACAAAGTACTTTCCCTGGGTTGGGGGAGTCCAGAACTAGAGGCATAGGTTTAGGGTGAGAGGGGAAAGATATAAAAAAGACCGAAGAGGCAACTTTTTCTCGCAGAGGGTGGTACGTGTATGGAATGAGCTGCCAGAAGAAGTGGTGGAGGCTGGTACAATTGCAACATTTAAAAGGCATCTGGATGGATATATGAATAGGAAGGGTTTGGAGGGATATGGGCCAAGGGCTGGCAGGTGGGACTGGATTGGGTTGAAATATCTGGTTGGCATGGATGAGTTGGACTGAAGAGTCTGTTTCCCTGCTGTACATCTCTGTGACTCAACTGAATGCTTCTTCAAAAACTGCTGTGTATTAGTGGTGTCAGTTTGATTAAAAGTTATTTTTAATGAACCTGTGCAGGCATTTTATCACTTCCCTCAATGACTTCCCTCAGGTGGGTTCTGGACCAGATGCTCCTGGTTTACTGTGTCTCTACCATTGTGCCACAAGCTTTCTAAACTTGAGCTTAAATTGCACCAGCTTCCATCGTCAGATTTGTCTCCATATTCCCAGAGCCTGGCTCTCTGGATTATTGTTGAGTAATATGACCACAATGTCACCATCTTTCCTAGTTAAAAATCAAACAACACCAAGTTATAGTCCAACTGGTTTATTTGGAACTATAGCGTTTGGAGTGGTGCTCCTCCGTCACGTATCTGACTTTCCTGGCATTTTTAGTCAATCTGTTTTAACACCTCTGGAGCAGGTGGGAATTGAACCCAAACTTTCTGGTCTAGAGGTAGGAACTCTACCATTGCACTACAAGGTCCCTTAGTCAATTTGATTTTATGTTGAGATATTCCTAATATCTGACTTGCGTGGCATGCTTTACATATTGCAATATGTCCTTATGAAGGCTTGGCTGGGTAAAATATCTTGACTATCAGTGCTTGAGCTATCCATATTCCATCAAGTCCTGTCATGGAAATTTCATGTGCTACCCACAATATCAATTTCAGGGTTGCACCATTATCTGGTGAACATCAGTCTACTCTTCCTCCAGATCAAAAATATCTATTGCTCGCTCTCTTTCCCATCACTCAATTGATTGTGTGTCCATACTCCCACAGTCCTTTTAGTCCAGCCTTACCTTCTCTCTTATATCTGTTGTATGGCGCTGTTATGAATGGAACACCATGTACACCCCATTAATTTGCATTATCTTCAATTTTTCTCTGTTACTTCTTCAAAAAATATTCCAGCAACTTAGTGAAACACAATTTTCCCTGAATAAACCCATGCTGCCTCTTCTGAATCAATCCACGTTTTGCCAATGACTACTAATTCTGTCCTGAATACTTGTTTCGAGATGTTTCCCCAGCACTGAGGTTCAATTGACTGGTTGGCAATTGCTGGGCTTACCCTGCTCACCTTTCTTGAACAAGGGTCTTACATTTATAACTTCCCAGTTTGCTAATCCCTCTCCAGAATTCAGGCACGATTGAAAAACTATGGCTAGTACCCCTGCTATACTGCCTACCCTCATTCCCTCAATATCTTTGGATGCATCCAATCCAGTCACATTCATTTATGAACTTTAAGTACCAACAGCTCCTCTGTATCAATTTTAAACCCTAATCATGACAGATCATCCTCCTTTATCCCATTGGCTTGGGCAATATCTGCTTCCTTGTTAAAGACAGATACAAAGTATCCATTTATCACCTCAGTCATGCCCCCACCTCCCATTCTAGTCCCTAATTAACCCGACTCCTCCCTGCACCAAGGGATTGGGGAACTTTGGGGTTCCCTTTCGTATTAGCTGCCTGTCTTTCTCACAATCCCTCTTTGCTTCCCCTACTGGCTTTCTCACCTCCATTCTGACACTTTTGTATTCAGTTTGACTCAAAGAAGTCCAAGAGATTATGTTTAACCAACTTCCCTTTTACAAAACTGTTGTAGGTTGCAACGGGACATTGACAGGATACAGAGCTGGGCTGAGAAGTGGCAGATGGAGTTCAACCAGGAAAAATGTGAAGTGATTCACTTTGGAAGGTCGAATTTGATTGCAGAATACCGGTTAAAGCTAGGATTCTTGGCAGGGTGGAGGAACAGAGAGATCTTGGGGTCCACATCCATAGATCCCTCAAAGTTGCCACCCAAGTTGATAGGGTTGTTAAGAAGGTGTATAGTGTGTTGGCTTTCATTAACAGGGGGATTGAGTTTAAAAGCCACGAGGTTATGCTGCAGCTCTGTAGAGCCCTGGTTAGACCACACTTGGAATGTTGTGTTCAGTTCTGGTCGCCTCAATATGGGAACGATGTGGAAGCTTTAGAGAGGGTGCAGAGGAGATTGAAGGGCTCCTGTCCAAAACGTTGATTTTCCTGCTCCTCGGATGCTACCTGACCTGCTGTGCTTTCCCAGCACCACTCTAATCTAGACTCTGCAGAGGAGATTTCCCAGGATGTTGCCTGGACTGGAGGGCACGTCTTATGAAGAAAGGTTGAGGGAGCTAGGGCTTTTCTCACGGGAGTGAAGAAAGATGAGAGGTGACTTGATAGAGGTGTACAAGATGATGAGAGGCAGAGATAGAGCGGATAGCTAGAGACTTTTTCCCAGGGCTGAAACGGGTATCATGAGGGGGCATAACTTTAAGGTGATTGGAGAAAGGTTTAGGGAAGATATCAGGTGCAGGTTCTTTACTTAGAGTGGTGGATGCTGCCAGTGGTGGTAGTAGTGGGCGGCACGGTGGCACAGTGGTTAGCACTGCTGCCTCACAGCGCCTGAGACCCGGGTTCAGTTCCCGACTCAGGTGACTGACTGTGTGGAGTTTGCACGTTCTCCCCGTGTCTGCGTGGGTTTCCTCCGGGTGCTCCGGTTTCCTCCCACAGTCCAAAGATGTGCGGGTCAGGTGAATTGGCCATGCTAAATTGCCCGTAGTGTTAGGTTAGGGGTATGGGTGGGTTGCGCTTCGGCGGGTCGGTGTGGACTTGTTGGGCCGAAGGGCCTGTTTCCACACTGTAAGTAATCTAATCTAGAGTCAAATGCATTAGGGACATTTAAGCGACTCTTGGATAGGCACATGGAAGATAATAAAATGAAGGGTATGTAGGTTAGTCTGATCTTAGACTAGGATAAAAGGTTGGCATAACATCAAAGGCCGAAGGACCTGTACTGTTCTGTACACTTCTATGTTCTGTGTTCTGTGCTCTATGTTCTGTGTTCTATGTTCTGTGTTCTATGTTCTATGTTCTGAAATCATATTGGCCTCTGCCTGAACACTTTGAACTTATCTTAAAAATAAGTTTGTTTTATTTAAAAACAAGTGAAATCCTGTGGAACATGTTTCTATGTTACTTTCAGTTGTATTCCTTTTATTTGTATGTGAGACATGGGCATTGTTGTCTGGGGCAACATTTAGCACACATCCGTCATCACCCAAAATGTAGTTAAGAGTTAACCATATTGCTGTGGGTCTCGAGTTCCATGTCGACCAGAACAAATGAAAGCAGATGATTTCCTTGTCTAAAAGTGCATTAGTGAACCAGGTGGGTATTTATAACAATATTAAAAAAAGACAAAGAACTATAGATACTGGCAATCCGAAATCAAAACAGAAATCGTTGATGAAACTCAGCAAGTCTGGCAGCGTCTGTTAGAAGAAAGCAGTGTTTAACATGTTGAGTGCAGTGACTCTTCATCAGTTCTGAATCTTTACAACAAACAGCATGGTCTCACATAGAATTTCCTTTTATTTCAGATTTTCATTATTTCAAATTCCATCATATGCCGCAATGGTATTCAAACCCATGTGCCCAGACAACTGGTATGGTGTTCTGCATTACTAATCCAGTGACTTTACCACTGCATCATGGATGTCAATGTTTTGAGATGGTTCCCCATAGAATCCCTACAGTGTGGGAACAGGCCCTTTGGCCCAACAAGTCCATAAACCCTCTGAGGAGTAACCTACTCCTACCCTATTACTCTACTTTTACCCCTGACTAATGCTCCTAACCTACACATCCCTGAACACTACAGGCAATTTAGTATGGCCAGTTCACATCTATGTGATTGTGGGAGGAAACTGGAGCACCTGGAGGAAACCCACGCAGGATGTGCAAACTCCACACAGACTGTCGCCCAAGGCTGGAATCGAACCTATGTCCCTGGCACTGTGAGGCTGCAGTGCTAACCACTGAGCCACTGTGCTGCCATCTATTGGTTTAACGAATGTCAACAATCCCGAACCAGATTGTGACAAGAGACTTTCTGCAGGCCATGAGGTGACCACCCAATGCCTCAGTAAACTTCTGGAGTCAGTGATTTCAGCTTCCCCCCCCAGACCATGGAGAACTTCTTTGTAAACATTCACAGTGAATCTGCAGACAGGGCATGAAATCTGACCTCAGTGAGGGGAAGCACTGAGCTCTGATAGCTCACGGGATGGTTTAACGTGTTTAGCGTGTGATGAAATGGCCGCTCTGGGAATGATGCATAAATATAGTTCCCTGCCAAGAGTAGATTTCTGGGCTCGTTTACTTTGAATGTTGAAAATCTGATGAGACTAAGTGAATGGATTTTAAAGAGTTAGCATTAATATAATGGACCTGAACAACCCACTTCTGCAGTTTCTTGACATAAAGAACAATCATTCCACTGAATAATATTTCAGTTACTATTGAACATTGATTTGCGATAATATCCTTCAGGCCCACATGTGGAGAATACTTTGAGGGTGTTCAAAATCAAATGATATGACCATGTAAGGATGATATTAAGTTTGGACTAAAATAGCTACAAAATGCACAAAATGTTTTTCATTCTTTCTCCGTTGTTATTTCAAACCATGGAGCACTGCAAATAAAATATTCACTTTCATCCAGACCCAACCAGCTTTATACTCGAGTTATGAAAGACGTGGTTTATTACACAGATCATTTCACTTCTTTTTCTGGGCAACTGATTAAAATGCCAGGATCATTTCATTCCATAATTGCGGTTGTTTTACAGGCAATTATTAAAAAGAAAACAGGCGACCTGCTGTTGGAAGCACAAGTGAGTGAAGCAAGAGGCCACTTCCAGCTGGCTCCTCAGTAGATTCCCTGTTGAGTTGATTTATGACTGTCACATGTACTGAGGGACAGTGTAAAGTGTTGTCTTTAATGTTTTACAAGCAGGTTTTACTGTACACATGCGTCAGGGTGAGAGGACAGAGTGCAGGGTGTAGGGTTACAGCTGCTGGGAAGGTGCAGACAGAGATCAACATTAACATTAAGGAGGTCCATTCAAAAGTCTGATAACAGCAGGGAAGAAGCTGTTCTTGAATTTATTCATATGTTTGTACAATATTTTATATTTTCTACCTGATGGAAGAGGGTGGAAGAGACTATAACCAGGGTGGGAGGGGTCTTCGATTATATTGGGTGCTTTTCTGAGGCATTGGGAAGTACAGACAGAGTCAGTGAATGGAAGGCTGGTTTCTGTGCTGGACTGAGCTGTTTTCAGAACTCTCTGTGATTTATTTCAGTCGTGGGAATAGCAGTTGCCATTCCATGCTGTGATACATCCAGATAAGATGATTTCTATATTGTATCAGTAAAAAGTTGGCAAGAGCCGTTCTGGACATGCCGAGTTTCCTCAGCCTCCCGGGGAAACCGGGACGTTGTTGTTCTTTCTTGACTTAGTGTCAGCGTGGGTGGACCAGGACAGATTGTTGGTGATCATCACTCACAGGAACCTGATGCTCTTGACCATATCCACGCAGCTCCATTGATACAGACAGGGACGTGCCCTCCACTCCACTTGCTGATGTCAATGAGCAACTCCTTCACTTTGCTGACGTAGATGGAGAGAGTGCTGTCTTTATACCATGCTGCTAAGCACTCTGTCTCTTTCTCTCTCTCTCTCTCTCTCTCTCTCTCATCATTGTTTGAGACCCAACCTACAATAGTAGTGTAGTCAGCAAACCTGTGAATGGATTTGGTGCAGAATTTGGCCCCACGGTTATGTGTGTATAAGGAGGACAGTAGAGGAGGTGAGTGTGCAGCCCTCCACGGCACCAGTGTTGGGGATTATGGTGGAGCGGGTGTTACAAAATACAGGCTATGGATCAGGAAGTTGAGGATCTAGTTACAGAGGGAGGAGCCAGGACCAAATTTGAGGAGTTTGTTTGGAATTGTGGTGAAGGTGGAACTGTGGTCAATAAATAGGAGCCTGATGTCAGTATCCTGATTATTTAAATGTTCCGGGATTCATGGTAAAGCCAGAACGTGGACCTGTTCACTGATTGGAAAATTGTAGAGGATCAATACCTGTAAAGACAATTACTCCTATTCAGCAACTCGTGAACAGATACATCACTGACCTCAGTCCCACCATCAGCAGCTTTGTTTCTGTGCAGACCCAGTGCCTAACACACACAGATATAAACTTTCTTGCAGCTCAAGCAGTTTAATGCAGCTTTGTATTCAGTCTCCCACTGAATTTTATAGAGAATGACGCTAAAAATCACACAGCACCAGGTCATAGTCCAACAGGTTTATTTAGAAGCACTAGCTTTTGGAGCAACGCTTCTTCATCAGGTTCATCACAACCACCTGTGATTTTTAACTTTGTACACCCCAGTCCAACACCGGAATCTCCAAATCTTAGAGAATGAAAGTAGTTTGCTTTTAATGATAAGCTTTAAAAGTCACCAGATCTCCATTGAAATAAAATTAAGTCTGTGGCCAAGGATATTTGAGATCTAATGGAAACGTGCAGTGCTCCACATGTCTTGCCCCCACATCTCTCCTCTTTCCCATAAACTGGAAAGGGTTCTCTCTTCTCTTCCCCTCCTATCCCCACAGTCTCCGTATTCTGTACATCCCACTTTGCTATTTCTGCCAATGTGATGCGCTCCCAAACATTTCCCTAGCTCCAGCATTTCTGCTCCCCCAGCGACACCGTGGTCTATTTCTCAATGACTCGGCCTTCCCTTCTCTTCCCACATCACCTGTCCATGAAAGTGAATGAGGTACAACATCACCTCCTCTGTCCTGACCAAATAAATCCCCAAATACACTTTACAGTTGGCGATACTATTTCATCAGGCTTATTCCAATCGTGTCAACTCTGTACGTTGTCCACTATTTGCAGCAAACAAACAGATCATGTAAATACTTCTCAAAGCCCTTCATTCAGCCTCGAACCCACATCTCAAGTCTTCAATCACTGGCCATATTAATGTTCTGTCCCATGCTGACACTGAGCTACCTACCTTCAGCCTTGTCACTGTAGTTTTGTGACTTTTTTTATTATTCACGAGGATAATGCTGGCTGAGCCTGTCCCTAGTTGCTCATTGAGAAGGTGGGGGTGAGCTGCATCCTTGAACCACTGTGGTCCATGTGCTGCAGGTTAACCCACAATGCCCTCAGGGAGGGAATTCCAAGATTGTGATCCAGTGACAGTGAAGGAATAGTGATATAATTCTAAGTCAGAATGGTGAAGGGCTTGGAGGGGATCTTGAAGAGGGTGGTGTTCCCATGTATCTGCTGCCCATGTCCTTCTAGATGGAAGTAGTCATGGGTTTGGAAAAGCTATGAAGAGGAGAAAAAAGAAGGGAAAGGGGCTAGTGTGCAAAGGAGCTCTGAGCAGAGCATCCTAGTCTGCCACCATCTTGATCATGTTGTGCTGGAGCTGTAATATCTGTCTGTATATTGTCTGAAAATGTATCAGCTCTAACCCAATGGGTAGCATCATTGTCCCATAGCCTGAAGGTGGAACTCTGAAGACTTGAAAATAATTAGGTAGGTAAAAACAATGACTGCAGATGCTGGAAACCAGATTCTGGATTAGTGGTGCTGGAAGAGCACAGCAGTTCAGGCAGCATCCAAAGTGCAGCGAAATCGATGTTTCGGGCAAAAGCCCTTCATCAGGAATAATTGTCTAGGCTGACGGTCCACACTAAGTACAGAGGATGTGCTGCACTGTTGGGGTGCAGGCTGAGAGATCTGGCCCTGCTCAGTGAACATAAATAATCTAATCCAGTTCTAAATGAGGGTCACTGGACCCAAAATGTTAACTCTGCTTTCTCTCCAACTGCTGAGTTTTTTCAGCAATTTCTGATTTTGTGAAAAATCTCATCTCTGCATCTTGAAGACCAGGCGAGTTATTCCTGGTATCCTGAACAATATTCGTTATTTTATATTTGTAATTGTGTTAATTTTGTTGAAAACTTGGCAAAAGGCAATTGGAGGTGAAAGTGGAGACTGACATTGAGTTCTGGGTCACAGTGCAATGGCCCCTTGGGATATTTAAACACCATTTCACATTTGTTACATACTACACAATAAGTTGCCACATTCCTCATGCTTGTTACTGAACCTGAAGAGGAACATAGGCATATTAAGAGACCAATCATATTTATAATGTGCACAATTCTTGCATGTATACCATACTTGTAACACAGCTGGGAAGCTCATTACAGCAAAACTATAAATATCCTTCCAAACACAACGAAGCAAATAATGATTTCAATGTGCAGGAAGGAAATAGCTGCCATTTTTATTCAGAAGTGCCTGACATAATTATTACGTGTCAGTCAACCATGTTCCTTATTTTCTCCTGCTTTAGAATGAATGCAATTGCACATAGTTATCACTAGATGGCAGGCTTGTCTAACTAACTGAGCTGGTATCTCCGGGACACCCGCACCAATTAACCACACCGCCCCATGGCCCAACATTTCAACTCCCCCTCCCACTCTGCTGAGGACATGGAGGTCCTGGGCCTCCTTCACCGCCGCTCCCTCACCACCAGACGCCTGGAGGAAGAACGCCTCATCTTCCGCCTCGGAATACTTCAACTCCAGGGTATCAATGTGGACTTCAACAGTTTCCTCATTTCCCCTCCCCCCACCTCACCCCAGTTCCAAACTTCCAGCTCAGCACTGTCCCCATGACTTGTCCGGAAATGTCCTACCTGCCTAGCTCCTTTTCCACCTATCCACACCATCCTCTCCTCCCTGACCTATTACCTTCATCCCCTCCCCCACTCACCTATTGTACTCTATGCTACTTTCTCCCCACCCCCACCCTCCTCTAGCTTATCTCTCCACGCTTCAGTCTCTCTGCCTTTATTCCTGATGAAGGGCTTTTGCCTGAAACGTCGATTTCGCTGCTCCTTGGATGCTGCCTGAACTGCTGTGCTCTTCCAGCACCACTGATCCAGAATCTGGTTTCCAGCATCTGCATCATTGTTTTTAACCTGACTAAACAATTGGGATGATCATTCACCCAGTAACACTGCGCCAAGTGTAACTCCAGTGACATTCATTTCACATCAGGAGTGTCACTAATGCAGAAGATGTGGTCTCCGAGATGTTGTGGGTAAACACTTCACTTCAAATATCTTCATTGAAGGGCTCTCTCAACAGTTGCTGGAAGTTATAACAAAATCAACATTGAAAAAATCCTCAAAATCTAACAAATTTACAATTAAATCCGTAATAGGATTGTAAACAACGCAAGCAGCTTTCACAATTTTAAAGTGAATTTTAAAGCATTAAATATAAGAGGAAGAACTTGCAATTACATAGAAACACACAAAGCAATTTACAGTTAGTCAACAAAGTGCTGTCTCTGTAAAGTTAAAAATCCCACAACGCCAGGTTATAGTCCAACAGGTTTGTTTGGAAGCGCTAGCTTTCGGAGCTCAGCTCCTTCATCACCCGAAGCTAGTGCTTCCAAATAAACCTGTTGGACTATAACCTGGTGTTGTGGGATTTTTAACTTTGTCCACCCCAGTCCAACACCAGCATCTCCAAATTCTCTCTCTGTAATATCATGTAGCTTTAGCCAACAATCAGGTTGCGTTACGAGGCATAAACCCTTTTATTTCAGGATGCTGATTTATTGACGATAAATTTCAGATTGATTTTGCTCACTTTGCAGAGGGATTGGTTACAAAACACAAAAGTGCAATCACTGAAGGCATTAGTCTGAAACACGCCAGCACAAACCTGTTTCCTAGAAAGAGGTTAAGCATGAGGATTAATAAGATTTTAAACTAACTTAAACATTCGCTCATCCATCACTGGTGTACGTTTGTGAAAGATAAAACAAAAGAACAGGGTATTATTTAAATGGAAGAAAAACTATAGAAAGCGACAACACAAAGGGACTTGGAGATATTTTACATAAAACAGAGAAAGCTAACACCCGGGGGACAGCAGGAATACTGGAGCAAAAACAAAGACCGAGAGAAACTCAGGTCAGAACTGGGTTTTGCAGAAGAGTCACTGCACACAAATCATCAATACTTTCCCTCTCCACAGACGCTGCCAGACTTGCTGAGTTTCTCCAGCAGTTTGCATTCTGGAAATCTGAAACAAAAGCACAGTTCTTTGTATTTTGTTTAAAGGAATACTGGCACTTATTTCAAGGGGGGTTAGAGTCTAAGGGTAGGGAAGTCTTACTGTAACTGGGGAGACCACACCTGGGTTACTGTGAGCAGTTTTGGTCTTAATTTAAGGCAAGATTGGAGGCAGTTCAGAGAAGGTTCACTCGGATGATCCCTGGTATGGAAGGATTGGGTGAGGCGCAAAGATTAGGATTTCAGAAGAATGAGAATGAGTGATCTCAGTCAGAATCCAATGCATTTCAAGAGACTTTGACAGAGTCAATGCTGAGAGGATGTTCCCCTCGTGGGAGAGTCTGGGACCAGAGGGTACACTCGCAGAATAAAGGGGGGTGAAGTTCAGATCAAGATGAGGAATTCCTTCCCTGAGAGGATCGTGAGTCTTTGGAACTCCTTGCCACAAAGAGCTGTGGGGACAGAATCCTTGTGTATATTTAAGGCTGAGATGGATAGATTCTCGATCAGTTGAGGAATCAAGGGTTATTGGAAATGCAGAAAGGTGAACGTGAGGAATGTTGAATCTGTAAAATGGCAGAGCGGGATCAAAGGGCTGATAGGCCGAACTCCAGCTTTTATTCCTTACCGTCTTAGTGTGTATCAGATACAAGATGGAAAGCAGCAACTCACTAACGGTTCCTTTGCCAACATCTTCTAAGCCTGTGCCTTCTACCATCTAGAAGGATTCAAAAGAATCCACACATCTGTCCATGTATTCAATGTAATGTGAGGTTTCTTGCTACTCAGTACTCCTGCATGTCAGAATTTGTTTTGAGCATCTGTACATTCTGTTGGATTGGAAAATTGCAATAATCCTGCCACACTCCCCAGAAAAGCCTCCCACAGCTGGGATACTGGTTGGATACTATGGTCACTGTTTAATCTGTGATGCTGATACTGCAGCTCTAACAGGGACTCTGTCTGGACACGGGTGACCCTCTAGATTGGCTCAGGTGAATCTCTCCCAGTGGGAGAGGAAGGGTGGGTGATCACCATGAGCACTGATCTGGGAGCAGTTTGAACACATGCATCGGCTGAATTTCCTAACTGCTCCTACCCTCCCTATCCCTGTAAGTTCTCTGATCAATGATACGGTTTTACTCACTGTATGATTATTTTTGATGAAAATTTGTAAAATTTCTTTAGAGGAATGGTCTCAAATGCATTTTTCATTTTTACACTGGCTTTCACCCTCTCTCTGTGTGCAGTACCAAGTGAACTCTCTCTTTGTCTGTGTGCAGTACCGCGCTGACTCTCTCTGTCTGTGTTCAGTACCACGCTGACTCTCTCTGTCTGTATACAGTACCGAGCGGACTCTCCCTGTTTATGTATAATAGCGAGCTGACTCCCTGTCTGTGTGCTGTACTGCACTGAATCTCCCTGTCTGTGTGCTGTACAGCGCTGACTCTCTCTGTGTGCTGTACTGCGCTGACTCTCTCTGTCTGCGTCCAGTACCGCGCTGACTCTCCCTGTCTGTGTGCTGTACTGCGCTGAATCTCTCTGTCTGTGTACAGTACCACGCTGACTCTCTCTCTGTGCAATACCGAGCTAACTCTCCCTGTCTGTTTTCAGTACCATGCTGACTCTCAGTGTCTGTGTACAGTACCACGCTGAATCTCCATCTCTGCGTGCAGTACTGAGCTGACTCTGTGTGTGTGTGTAGTATCGAGCTGACTATCCATCTCTGTGTGAAGTATCATGCTGGCTCTCCATCTCTGTGGACAGTACCACCCTAACTCTCTCTGTCTGTGTGCTGTACCGCGCTGGTGCTCTCTGTCTGTGTGCTGTACCGCGCTGACTCTCTCTGTCTGTGTGCTGTACCGCGCTGGCTCTCTCTGTCTGTGTGCTGTACCGAGGTGGATCAGTTTCCTGTTTCCAGTCTCTTATTACCTTCTCTGTTGATATTGGGAGGGTCAGCTCACTGACCGGCCTTGTTCCTCACCCCCACTCTAACACCTGCACTGTCCTGTCACCAGCTTCCAGCTCAGGGGCTCCTTCATATTTGCACCCCACTCTCAGAGTTGGACATTGTAGTAATCTGAGGTCTACACTTAGAGTGAACATTACTAGGCTTTATTCTACACAGCCATTTGCAAGTTGGCCAAGTGTGTTGCTAGGAAAAGCACAACAGCTCAGGCAGCGTCCGAGGAGCAGGAGTATTGACATTTCAGACAGGACCCTTCATCAGGACTGGGGATGGGGGAGGGGGGCTGAGTGGTAAATAGTGGGAGAGGTGATGTTCCTGTGGGAATGTAGGTGGGATGGCAGTATTTGGGTGAAGGTAGAAGGTGATTGTAATAGGTCACTGTGAGTGTGAAGCAGACAGGTGGGAAGGATGATGGACAGGTGGGACAGGTCTAGAGGGGCAGAGCGGAGTCAGATGGTTGGATTCTGGATGGGGTGGGGGAGGAGAGACGATTTGGAAACTGGTGAATGCAGTGTTGATGCCAGTTGGTTGTAGGCCCCTGAGGTGGACGATGAGGTGTTCCTCCTCCAGTTTGCAGTGGCCTAGAGTAGGTTGTGGATCAGACCCAGAATGGAGGTGTCCTCAGGGGAGTGGGAGGGGGAGTTGAAGTGGGTGGCCACAGGAAGATGGAGTTGATTGGTGCTTACAGACCAGCGAGATTCCCTGAACTGGTTCGCCAGTTTGCTCTTGGTGTCTCTGATGTAGCGGAGACCACATTGAGAGCAACAGATACAGTGCATGAAGTTCAAAGATGGACGAGTAAATCTCTGCCAGATTTGAAAGGATCCTTTGGGCCTTGGAGTGAGGTGGTGGCGGAGGTGTGAGCAAGGACTATAATTTCCCCTCCCCTATGATCAACAGTGCCCTCAATCATATCTCCTCAATTTCCCACACCTCTGCCTTCCAACCACAGCCCCCCAATAAGGATAGATTCCCCCCCTCCCGGGTCCTCACATTCTTCCCACCAATCTCTAAATCCAGCGTATCATCCTCCACAATTTTCACCACCTACAGTCAGACCCCACCACCAGAAATATATTTCCCTCCCCACCTGCATTCCATAGGGACCATTCCCTCCATGACTCTCTCATTTCCCGACTCAGGTGACTGACTGTGTGGAGTTTGCACGTTCTCCCCATGTCTGCATGGGTTTCCTCCGGGTGCTCCGGTTTCCTCCCACAGTCCAAAGATGTGCGGGTCAGGTGAATTGGCCATGCTAAATTGCCCGTAGTGTTAGGTAAGGGACAAATGTAGGGGTATGGGTGGGTTGCGCTTCAGCGAGTCGGTGTGGACTTGTTGGGCCGAAGGGCCTGTTTCCACACTGCAAGTAATCTAATCTAATCTAATCTAATTAGGTCCACACTCCCCACCGACCCCTCTCCACACTTGGCACCTTTGCTTGCTGCAGTAAGAGGTGCAATACTTGCACCCACACCTCCCCCATCACCTCCCCCAACACCTCCCCCAACACCACCCTCCTCACCTCCCCCCTCACCTCCCCCCTCACCTCCCCCAACACCTCCCTCCTCACCTCCCCCAACACCTCCCCCCTCACTTCCCCCAACACCTCCCCCCTCACCTCCCCCAACACCTTCCCCAACACCTCCCTCCTCACCTCCATCCAAGGCAGAGATCAGGGAGGAATCTCTCCTCTCAGACGGTATTGAATCCATGGAATTCCTTCCCACAAAGGGCTGGGTCATGAAGCATATCGCAGGGTGAGAGATGGATTTATAATCAGGAAGGGAATCTGGGGTTATAGATAAAAGGCTGGAAAATGGAGTTAAGTGTTGTCAGATTAGCCATGATCTCACTGACTGGTGGAGCAGACATAGAACATAGAACATTACAGCTCAGTGCAGGCTCTGCAGCCTCAGAGAACAAAGAAAATTTACAGCCCAGGACCAGGCCCTTCAGCTTTTCAAGCCTGAGTCAATCCAAATCTACCGTCTAAACCTGATGGTCAATTCCTAAGCATCTGTATCCCTCTGCTCCCCACCTACTCATGCATCTGTCCAGACACATCTTAAATGAATCTACCGTGCCTGCCTCTACCACCCCTGCTGGCAACGCGTTCCAGGCACCTACCCCCCTCTGTGTGAAGTACTTACCGCGTGTATCCCCCTTAAACTTTCCACCTCACCTCGATGTTGTACCGACCTGTGGAACCAATCTGAAGCCCATCTAACCTACACTATTCTCGTCCATATGTTTATCCAATGACCATTTAAATGCCCTTAAAGTTGGTGAGCCTACTACTGTTGCAGGCAGTGCGTTCCAAACCCCTACTTCTCTCTGAGTAAAGAAACTACCCCCGACATCTGTCCTATATCTATCACCCCTCAATTTAAAGCTATGTCCCCTCGTGTTAGCCATCACCATCTGAGGAAAAACGCTCTCACTGTCCACCCCATCTAACCCTCTGATTATCTCACATGTCTCAATTAAGTCACCTCTCAACCTTCTTCTCTCTAACGAAAACAGCCTCAAGTCCCTCAGCCTTTCCTCATAAGACCTTCCCTCCTTACCAGTTCAGGCAGCATCCAAAGTGCAGCAAAATCGACGTTTCAGGCAAAAGCCCTTCACCAGGAAACCAGAATCTGGTTTCCAGCATCTGCAGTCATTGGTTTTACCGACATGATCAAGAAACTTACCATTAGCCCAGTACACTTTATTCCTGTTGCTTTATTGCTTCCAAAGAGAATCACCTCACACTTTTTCACATTATACTCCATTTTCCACCTCTCAGCCCAGTTCTGCAGCTTATCCATGTCCCTCTGTAACCTACAACATCCTTCTGCACTATCCACCGACCTTAGTGTCGTCCACAAATTTACTAACCCATCCTTCTATGCCCTCACCCAGGTCAGTTATAAATATGCCAAACAGCAGTGGACCCAAAACAGAGTCTAGATTAGAGTGGTGCTGGAAAAGCACAGCAGTTCAGGCACCATCCGAGGAGCAGGAAAATCGACGTTTCGTGCAAAAGCCCTTCATCAGGAATAAAGGCAGTGAGCCTGAAGGGTGGAGAGATAAGCTAGAGGAGGGTGGGGGTGGGGAGAAAGTAGCATAGAGTACAATGGGTGAGTGGGCGAGGGGATGAAGGTGATAGGTCAGGGAGGAGAGGGTGGAGTGGATAGGTGGAAAAGGATATAGACAGGTAGGACAGGTCATGGGGATAGTGCTGAGCTGGAAGTTTAGAACTGGGGTGAGGTGGGGGAAAGGGAAATGAGGAAACTGTTGAAGTCCACATTGATGCCCTGGGGTTGAAGTGTTCCGAGGCGGAAGGTGAGGCGTTCTTCCTCCAGGCGTCTGGTGGTGAGGGAGCGGCGGTGAAGGAGGCCCAGGACCTCCATGTCCTCAGCAGAATGGGAGGGGGAATTGAGATGTTGGGCCACGGGGCGGTGTGATTGATTGGTGCGGGTGTCCCGGAGATGTTTCCTAAAGCGCTCTGCTAGGAGGCGCCCAGTCTCCCCAATGTAGAGGAGACCGCATCGGGAGCAATGGATACAATAAATGATATTAGTGGATGTGCAGGTGAAACTTTGATGAATGTGGAAGGCTCCTTTAGGGCCTTGGATAGAGGTGAGGGAGGAGGTGTGGGCACAGGTTTTACAGTTCCTGCGGTGGCAGGGGAAGGTGCCAGGATGGGAGGGTGGGTTGTACGGGGGCGTGGACCTGACCAGGTAGTCATGGGGGGAACGGTCTTTGCGGAAGGTGGAAAGGGGTGGGGAGGGAAATATATCCCTGGTGGTGGTGTCCGTTTATAGGTGGCATAAATGTTGGTGGATGATATAGTTTATGTGGAGGTTGGTAGGGTGGAAGATGAGCACCAGGTGGGTTCTGACTTTGTTACGGTTGGAGGGGTGGGGTCTGAGGGCGGAGGTGCGGGATGTGGACGAGATGCATTGGAGGGCATCTTTAACCACGTGGGAAGGGAAATTGTGGTCTCTAAACAAGGAGGCCATCTGGTGTGTTCTGTGCTGGAACTGGTCCTCCTGGGAGCAGATACAGCAGAGGTGGAGGAATTGGGAATACTGGATGGCATTTTTTCAGGAGATAGGGTGGGAAGAGGTGTTATCCAGGTAGCTGTGGGAGTCGGTGGGTTTGTAAAAATTGTCGGTGTCAAGTCGGTTGTCATTAATGGAGATAGAGAGGTCCAGGAAGGGGAGGGAGGTGTCAGAGATTGTCCAGGTAAATTTAAGGTCAGGGTGGAATGTGTTGGTGAAGTTGATGAATTGCTCAACCTCCTCAAGGGAGCACGAGGTGGCGCCAATGCAGTCATCAATGTAACGGAGGAAGAGGTGGGGAGTGGTGTCGATGTAATTACAGGAGGTGGACTGTTCTACAAAGAGACAGGCATAGCTGGGCCCATACGGGTGCCCATGGCTACCCCTTTGTTCTGGAGGAAGTGGGAGGATTCGAAGGAGTAATTGTTAAGGGTGAGGACCAGTTCACCCAGACGAATGAGAGTGTTAGTGGAAAGGTACTGTTGGGGATGTCGGGAGACGAAGGCTTGGAAGCCCTGGTCATGGCGGATGGAGGTGTAGAGGGATTGGATATCCATGGTGAAGATGAGGCATTGGGGGCCGGGGAAACAGAAGTCTTGGAGGAGGTGGAGGGCGTGGGTGGTGTCTCGAATGTATGTGGGGAGTTCCTGGACTAGAGGGGATAGGACAGTGTCGAGGTAGGTAGAGATGAGTTCAGTGGGGCAGGAGCATGCTGAGACAATGGGTTTGCCAGGGTGGTCAGGCTTGTGGGTCTTGGGAAGGAGGTAGAACCGGGCAGTGCGGGGTTCCCGGACTATGAGGTTGGAAGCTGTGGGTGGGAGATCTCCTGAGGTGATGAGGTTCTGTATGGTCTGGGAGATGATGGTTTGGTGAAGGGGGCTGGGGTCATGGTCGAGGGGACGGTAGAAAGAGGTGTCCTCGAGTTGGTGTTTGGCTTCAGCAGTGTAGAGGTCAGTGCGCCAGACTACCACTGCGCCCCCTTTATCTGCTGGCTTGATGGTGAGGTTGGGATTGGAGCAGAGGGATTGGAGGGCGGCGCATTGAGAGGGTGAGAGGTTGGGGGGGGGGGGGGGGGTACACAGGTTGTGGCGGTTAATGTCCCGGCAGCAGTTGGAAATGAAGAGGTCGAGGGCAGGTAATAGGCCAGCGCGGGGTGTCCAGGTGGATGCAGTGTGTTGGAGGTGGGCGAAGGGGTCCTCGGAAGGTGGGCGGGAATCCTGATTGTGAAAGTAAGCTCGGAGGCGGAGGCGGCGGAAGAATTGTTCGACGTCACGGCGTGTATTAAATTCATTGATGCGTGGACGGAGGGGAATGAAGGTGAGTCCTTTGCTGAGGACTGATCATTCCTCCTCAGTGAGGGGGAGGTCTGGAGGGATGGTGAAAACTTGGCAGGGCTGGGAGCTGGGATCTGGTGTGGGTGTGGAGCTGGGAGTGGGGGCGGAGCCAGTAACTGGAGTGGGTGTGATGGTGGGGGGGAATGGGGGTGGAGTCATGAGCAGGGGTGGTGTTCCCCTCAGTGTTCTGGGGGGCGGGGATAGTGACAGTGGGATCTGTGGGGGCGTGTCAGCAGAATACAGGTGAATGGCGCTGGTGGGGGCGGAAGTGGTGGCAAACATGGCAGTGGGGGGAGGCGGAAGTCACTAAGCATGTGACATCAGCAATGATGTGAGGGGCGGAAGTGATGTCACGTGTGGTGCATGAGGAATTGTGAGGGTAACTGAATTCCAGGATGAACATTTCCCATCAGCCATCACCCCCTGTCTTCTTTCAGCTCATCAATATCTGATCCAAACTGTCAAATCACCCTCAATCCCATGCCTCCGTATTTTGTGCACTAGCCTAGACTAGATATGATGAATGGCCTTCTTAGCTCCTACATTTTGTAGTCTGATGACATCTTCAGAAACCTGACACACATTGGTCCTAGTTCCCTATTGCATGATGTCATGGTGACATCACTCCTTTAGCAAGACTCCTTTGCCTTGGGTCGGAGCTATGATTATCACTGTACTCCTCACAGTGACACAGTCTGTAGGAAAACAAGATATACCAGCAGAATTCAGCCAAACTGCTAATCGTGTCTGCTTCACCATGCAGTCGTGACTGATGTGGTTCTCAGGAGAAATTGAGGACTGCAGATGCTGGAGATCTTCCTCATGAAGAGCTTATCCTCAAAACGTTGATTCTCCTGCTCCTCGGATGCTGCCTGACCGGCTGTGCTTTTCTAGTGCCACACTTTTTGACTCTGATGTGACTCTCTCTCTATTCTCCTGCCTTCTCGCCATAACCCTTGATTCCCCCTAAAAATCAACTTGTCTCTATCTTAAATACACTCAATGATTTGGTCTGTACAGCCTTCTGAGGCAGTAAGGTTTAATACTCCCTGACTGAAGGATCCCTCCTCATCTCAGTTCTAAAAGGTTGTCCTTCACTCCGAAACTATGTCCTTGGGTTCTAGTCTCTCCATTGTGGAAACATCCTCTCTACTTCCACGCTATCCAGTTCTCTCAGTATTCTGTACGTTTCAATCAGATTCCCCCTCATCCTTCTAAACTCCATCGAGTACAGACCCAGAGTCCTCAACTGCTCCCTATATAACAAGCTTTCATCCCCAGGGACCCAAAAACCCTCGATATTCCAAAAGCCAGTCTGACTACAGCCTTATGGAGCCTCAAAAAACAGGAATTGCCAGGAAAACCCAGCAGGTCTGGCAGATCAGTGGAGAGAAATTTCAATGTGAGCAAATGCGAGGTCTTGCACTTTGGAAAAAAGAATACAAGCATGGACCACTTTCTAAATGGAGAGAAAATTCGTAAAGCCAAAGTACAAAGGGATCTGGGAGTGCTAGTCAAGGATTCTCTAAAGGTAAACATGCAGGTTGAGTCCGTGATTAAGAAAGCGAATACAATGTTGTCATTTATCTCAAGAGGGTTGGAATATAAAAGCACGGTTGTGCTACTGAGACTTTATAAAGCTCTGGTTAGGCCCCATTTGGAGTACTGTGTCCAGTTTTGGTCCCCACACCTCAGGAAGGACATACTGGCACTGGAACGTGTCCAGCGGAAATTCACATGGATGATCCCTGGAATGGTAGGTCTAACATACGAGGAACGGCTGACGATCCTGGGATTGTATTCATTAGAGTTTAGAAGATTGAGGGGAGACTTCATAGAAACTTACAAGATAATACATGACTTGGAAAGGGTGGACGCTAGGTAATTGTTTCCGTTAGGTGAGGAGACTAGGACCCGTGGACACAGCCTTAGAATTAGAGGGGGTCAATTCAGAACAGAAATGCAGAGACATTTCTTCAGCCAGAGAGTGGTGGGCCTGTGGAATTCATTGCCGCGGAGTGCAGTGGAGGCCGGGACGCTAAATGTCTTCAAGGCAGAGATTGATAAATTCTTGTTGTCTCGAGGAATTAAGGACTATGGGGAGAATGCGGGTAAGTGGCGTTGAAATGTTCATCAGCCATGATTGAATGGCGGAGTGGACTCGATGGGCCAAATGGCCTTACTTACACTCCTACGTCTTATGGTCTTGTGGAGAAATCAGAGTTAATGTTTCGGCTCCAGTGAACCTTCTTGCGAAAATTCTTCATGTACAGCCTCAGCCGTACATCCCCACTCTTGTATTCTAGCCCTCCTGAAATAAATGCTAATCTTGCATTTGCCTTCATGTGTACTAAGTGAACCTGCATGTTAACCTTAAGAGAATCGTAAACTGAATCACAAGTCCCTTTTTTCCTTCAGATTTCTAGAGCCTTTCCCCCACTTAGAAAATAGTAAAAATAGAACCTTGAACTAAGTGAATAACCTCACACTGTCCCATAGTGTATTCCATCTGCCACTTCTTTGCCCACTCTCCCAGGCTGCCCAAGTTCTCCTTCAGCCTCCCCACTTCCTCAACACTGTCCATCCCTCCACATATCTTTGTGTCATCTGCAAACCTAGCAGCAATGCCCTTAGTTCCTTCATCCAGATCATCAACGTATAATGTGAATAGTTGTGGATCCCAATTGGACTGCTGTGAAACTTCAGTAGTCACCAGCTGCCATCTGAAAAAGATCCCTTTATCCCCCACTGTCTGCCTTCTGCCAGGCAGCCAATCCTCTATCCATATCAGTGCCTTGCCCCTAACACCATGGGCTTTTGTCTTACCTAGCAGCCTCCTATGCAGCACCTTGTCAAAGGCCTTCCAGAAGTCTAAACACATCACATCCACTGGCTCTCCCTTGTTCTTAAGCATGAGGACATAAATGGTTACCTGGAGACAGTGAGATACTGGAATTGGCCAGTGCTCAATCACATCACGAGGGGCCCACAGCATGTGTGTTTGACACACTGACCAAGTGTCAGCATTATCCTGGCCTCTTGCCAGTGGAAGTGCTTGAAATAATTTTGTAACTCAAAATGTTTCTCAGCATATTTTTGGCTAAAGAAAGAACATTACATTCATTGGAGATCATAAACCTTATATTGGCATCCTGGGGACAAAGCAATATTGAGAATGGCAGTGGGAGAAAGTGAGGACTGCAGATGCTGGAGATCAGAGCTGAACAATGTGTTGCTGGAAAAGTGCAGCAGGTCAGGCAGCCTCGAAGGAACAGGAGAATCGACGTTTCGGGCATAATTCCTGAAGAAGGGCTTATTCCCGAAACATCGATTTTCCTGCTCCTTGGATGCTGCCTGACCTGCTGCAACACATTGTTCAGTTGAGACTGGCCGTGTCAAGGATGCAGCAGTGGTTGCAATTCTCTCCCTCTCTCTGTGACCACAGCATTGAATACTGTACCTCAAAAGACCATACTCTCACTGCCTCACCAGCCTCAGGTGTAGGCTGTAGGTGGAGCCACCTTTACGAGCAGTGGTTGTGGATCAAGTCTTTCCAATCAGTGACAGTTCAGGATGAACTGAATTCTAATTATTGCTCAGCCTTTGGCCAGTGCACATTGGAGGGGTGGAGACTGTTCCACAATCACTGTCCTGGTGTTGCCGTGTGACAGCTGTGTAGCCACAGAGTGCAAATTGCCACTTCTTTATGAGACAAGACGCTGGCAGAAGTTTAGACTGAACACATGGGTATAGTTACCAGGAAATCCATAAACCAAAGCTTTCTTTATTACTCAGTCTAGACAGTGATCTAGAAACATTGCTTTAGGAAATGCAGTGTATCAAAATTGCAGGAATAAACTGCAAAGACAGATTTACAGTCAGGTGGGAGTTGCCCTGAGGGTCCTAACACGGGATCCAAACTCCATGAAATGTCATGATATCCGGTTAAATGTGGGCAAGGAAACCTCCTTGTAATGACCATGTACCATCTCCTTTGGCTGACGAATCAGTACTCCTCCATGCTGAACACCCAGAGGAAACACTGAGAGTGGCAAGGGCTCAGAATATGCTCTGGGTGGGGGATTTCAGTGTCCACTACTAGGAGTGACTCAGCAGCAGTATTACTGATCAAGTTGGCACATCCTTAAGGGCGTAACCTCTAGACTGGGTCTGCGGCAGGTGGTGAAGGAACCAACGAGAGGTAAAAATATACTTGACCTTATCCTTACCAATCCTGAAAGGATTCATAGGAGTGAATACTGAGAGTCCTGTAGCGATGAAGTCCAACTTTTATATTGGGGATACTCTCCATTGTGTTGTGTAGCATTATCACCATGTTAAAGGAGATACATTTTCAATAATCTAGCAACTCCAGACTGGGCATCCATGAGGCGCTGTGGACCTTCAACAGCAGCAGAACTGTACTCTAATACAATCTGTAACCTCATGGCCTGGTATATACCCCACTCAACCATTACCATCAGGCTACAGGATCAACCCTGGTTCAATGGTGACTGTGGAAGGGTGTGCCAGAAGGGTGGGCCCTTTGTACAGCGCAGGCAGCAAGTGATAGAGCTAAGTCATCCCACAATCAGCGAATCAGATCTGAGCTTTCCAGTCCTACCACATCCCATTGTGAATGTTGGTGGACAATTAATTCTGAAACCAAAACAACTTCCCCAAATGCCCCAATCTACAAGATTGGGCACACAGCACACCAGTGCAAAACACAGGTCCCATCCTGTGGCTCCCAGCATTGGAGATATTAAAGAGTATTACAGAGTCCAAAGCCAATTTGATTCACTCCACATGGTATCAAGAAACAGTTGGAGATGTTGCATACTGGATGTTGCCAATGTTCAGGCAATAGTATGGAGTGATTGTCATTCAGCATTAGTGGTGATCCTAACCATCCTGTCTTCACCTATTCCCACCTCACCACCCTACCCACACCACCCACTTTATCTGCAGGTCACGTTACACCCACCCCCAGTCCTGAAGAAGGGTTACACCTGAAACGGCTGATTTCTCTACCTTCTGATGCTGCCTGCCTTGCTGTGTTCCCCCAGCCTCCGGCCTGTCCTTCCTGATGCTGCCTGACTTGCTGTGTTCCTCCAGCCTCCTGCCTGTCCCTCCTGATGCTGCCTGCCTTACTGTGTTCCCCCAGCCTCCTGCCTGTCCCTCCTGATGCTGCCTGGCTTGCTGTGTTCCTCCAGCCTCCTGCCTGTCCCTCCTGATGCTGCCTGCCTTGCTGTGTTCCTCCAGCCTCCTGCCTGTCCCTCCTGATGCTGCCTGCCTTGCTGTTTTCCTCCAGCCTCCTCCCTTTCTATCTTGAGCCACGGTAATGGCAACAACGGGTAGGTTCTGTTTGGTCACGGTGTTGCCATGAAAATGCAGCAGAGATTGGTGGCTTCCATGATGCTTTTCTTCCACGATAAAGGGTTCAATGTCTGTACAACTCTTACTCTATCCACACTGGGATTTGTATTAATCTGTGTTGTTTCCAGCAACACTGCAAAACCAACTGATTTTATTACATTGGTTTCTGATACAATTCTTAGCTCAGTCTGGACTATTGAACAAATGATTTCCAATAGCAGAATCCATGTAATGGTGTGTATAATTTTCTAATAATAGCATAATTATAATAGTATAATTTTCTGAGACTTTCAGGCACTGGCTGGTTGAACTTTTTGGGCCCTTTGTACCTGGCAACACACTGGCACTAAAACTCAGATGACACATCCTGTATTTGTACGGTAGACAAAACCCCTCTGCAGCTTCTCTGTAGTGGAGAACAGCACTCATGGATTTACTGCACAGTGGCAGTGTGAGACAGCTAGCTTCATCTGTTGTTCAAATAGAACATAGAACATTGAACAGCGCAACGCAAGACAGATCCTTCAGCTCTCGATGTTGTGCCGACATGTGGGACTAACCTGATGCCCATCAAACCTACACCATTCCATTATTATCCACATGTATGTCCAATGCCCATTTAAATGCCCTTAACATCGGTGAGTCTACGACTGTTGCAGGTGGGGCGTTCCATGTCCCTACTACTCTGGGTAAAGAAACTACCCCCGTCCTAAATATCTGTCCTGTATCTATCACCCGTCAATTTAAATGTCCCCTCGTGTTAGCCTTCACCATCTGAGGAAAAAGGCTCTCCCTGTCCACCCTATCTAACCCTCTGATTATCTTATACGTCTCAATTAAGTAACCTCTCAACCTTCTTCGCTCCAACAAAAAACAGCCTCAGTTCCCTCAGCCTTTCCTCATAAGACCTTCCCTCCATACCAGGCAACATTCTGGTAAATCTCCTCTGAACCCTTTCCAAAGCTTCCACATTCTTCTTATAATGCGGTGAACAGAACTGTACACAATACTCCAGGTGCGGCCGCACCAGTGTCTTGTATAGCTGCAGCATGACCTCGTGGCTCTGAAACTCAATCCCTCTACCAATAAATGCCAACACACCATATGCCTTCTTAACAACCCTATCAACTTAGATGGCAACTTTCAAGGATTTATGCACCTGGACACCAAGATCTCTCTATTCATCTACTCTGCCAAGAATTTTACCATTAGCCCAATACTCTGTATTCCTTTTACTTCTTGCGAAGTGAACTACCTCACACTTTTCCGCATTAAACTCCACTTGCCACTTCTCAGCCCAGCTTTGCAGTTTATCTATGTCCCTCTGTAACCCACAACATCCTTCGGCACTATGCACAACCCTGCCTATCTTAGTGTCTTCCGCAAATTTACTAACCCATCCTTCTAAGCCCACATCCAGATCATTTATAAAAATGACAAACAGCAGTGGCCCCAAAATAGATCCTTGTGGTACCCCATGAATAACTGAACTCCAGGGTGAATATTTCCCATCAACCATCACCCTGTTTTCTTTCAGCTAGCCAATTTCTGATCTAAGGGGCGGCACGGTGGCTCAGTGGTTAGCACTGCTGCTTCACAGCGCCAGGGACCCAGCTTCAATTCCCACTTCGGGTGACTGTCTGTGTGAAGTTTGCACATTCTCCCCGTGTCTTTGCAGGTTTCCTCCCGTAGTCCAAAGATGTGCAAATCGGGTGAATTGGCCATGCTAAATTACCCGTAGTACTAGGTGCATTAGTCAGGGGTAAATGTAGGGGAGTGGGATTGGGTAGATTGCTCTTTGGAGGGTCAGTGTGGACTTGTTGGGCCAAAGAAGCTGTTTCCACACTGTAGGGAATCCAAATCACTAAATCACCTTCAATCCCAAAACTCCGTATTTTGTGCAATAGCCAAACGTGTGGAACCTTATCAGACGCTTTACTGAAATCCATATACACGACATCAACAGCCTTAAATTCATCGACCTGTTTTGTTACCTTCTTGAAGAACTCAATAAAGTTAGTGAGGCACAAATGGTTGACACCTCTCCCTCCAGGGTAATCTCAGGTAGCTCAAAGATAAAACTGTAGACCTGTAATTCTGCCCCAAGCCACACACCCACCTGAAGTGGAAATATATCCCCATTCCTTCTGTGTTGCTGGATTAGAATCTTGGAAATCTCTCCCTAACAACACCCCAGTCCAACACCAGCATCTCCAATTCATAACAACCCTGAGGATGCCCCTACATCACATAGACCGCGAGGGCAGTTTGAAAAGGCAGCTCACCACCACCTTCTCAAGAGTAATTAGGGATGGGAAATGTATATCACATCAAAGAATTGAAAGAACTATTATCATGGGCATTTATTTCAAGTAGGCAGACAGATTTTTGTTAAAAAGGAAAACTCAAAATTGCTGTTGGAATTCAATCAAGAGAGTGAAAGCTAATTATGAGAAGATAATTATATACACAGAAAACACAAGCTGTTAATAAATTTATTGAGATTATAAACTGCAAAGTTATTAAAACAGATTGGAATAGCAAATATCTGACAAAAAAAACAGAATTGCTGTGAATGCTGAACTGAATTTTGACTGGGATCCCCACAGCAAGAACAGGAAGACTTTGTAAACATCTTAAATGTCATTTAAACCTTGACAAGTCTATCAAGAATCATTTGTTTAGAAGCATAGAAATAGGAAGAGGAGGCCATTCAGCCCTTCAAGCCTGCTCCACCATTCAGTATGACCATGACTGATCATCCAATCAGTACCCTGTTCCCACTTTCTCCCCAAACTCTTTAATCCCTTTAGTTCTTATTAACTTTTATCTCGATCCTTCCTGTAAACATTCAATGTTTTGGCCTCAGCTGCAATATATTTGTTTTTGACATTTTAAACTTTATGTAAATGTAGATAGTTTTAATAAAGCATTTCTTTGGGAAATGGAAGCCATGCTGTGGAGGTGCTGGTGTGGGACTGGTGTGGACAAACACAGGTCTTGTGTGAACTTTAACTTATAAAATGGAAATGGTGTAATATATTAATACATTGTGAGCATGCTCAATGTATTCTGATTAAAGATGTGACCTGGACTCCTTGGTGTCACGAGTGTGCAGTATATACACCCCATCCTGTCTGTATCTGCTCATTCATTGAGCATTGAGTTTCTCTTTACAACCTCCTCTCAATCTATAACACTCATGAAATGAGCAAAATATCCCAATGGGATGGTTGGTCTAAGTACAGCATGATACCCTGAGCAAACCCCAGACCTTTGACTCATTCCAATAGCTGGTAAAGAGTGGAGCTAGAAAAAGCACAGCAGGTCAAGTAGCATCAGAGGAGCTAGGGAGTCAATGTTTCAGGCAGGAACCTTTCCCCAGTCCTGATGAAAGGTTCGGACCTGAAACAACAACTCCCCTGCTCCTCTGATGCTGCTTGACCTGCTGTGCTTTTTCACAGCTCCACTCTTTATCCGACTGTCCAGCATCTGCAGCTCTCACTATCTCCAAGTCACTCCAATAGGTCACAAGTTCCAATTCCTCTTTCATTGGGAAATCTAATTGATAATGGATACCCAGCTTTGGGAATCAGTCGGAATTTCTGGTGGTGTCACTTCCTCAAAGCCAGGTCTGGATCCTGATGGTACCCAACCCTCAAAGAGCCGTGCTGTTGTCCCAGAGGTGGTCAGTTATCAGCCAGCCTTTGGGATCCTCGTTCAATGAGGCCCAACAGCAAGCAGAAGTAGCAGCTCCCCACCGGGGAAATGGCTGATGCTGATAACGATGATGGGCTGAAGAGCCTCGAGCTGGAGCCTTGAGATGTACAAACTGGTGAATGGACCAAGTGACCACAGTCGCTCGCCATCATTGTGGAGGGGCCTTCACCACCTCAGGATGCCCTATGGCCATTGCTATATCCCACTATTGCTGCTACAGTCAGGAAAGTGGAAGTTAAAGGACACAACGATGTCATTCCCTATTTGCCATTGGCAGGCCTTCTCTGGTGAGCTGGTATCTCTGCACATGGTGGGAGCTTGTGCCAATCTATTGGTGGGACGATCTCATCTCCATTGGAAAATGCAGCTTTGTTAGGCAGATCCACTGCCTAAACATAGAAACAAAGCAACTAGGAGCAGGAGTAGGTCATTTCACCCTTTGAGTCTGCTTTCCCCATTCATCATGTTCATGGCTGATTGGCCAACTCACTCCCCTGTTCCCACTTTCTCTCTTTAGCCCAAGTAATATATCTGTCTCCTTCTTGAAAACATTCAAGGTTTTGGTTTCAAGTTAAAAATCACACTACACCATGGTTATAGTCCAGAAGGTTTACTTGGAAGAACGGCATGGTGGCACAGTGGGTGGCACGGTGGCACAGTGGGCGGCACGGTGGCACAGTGGTTAGCACTGCTGCCTCACAGCGCCTGAGACCCGGGTTCAATTCCCGCCTCAGGCGACTGACTGTGTGGAGTTTGCACGCTCTCCCTGTGTCTGCGTGGGTTTCCTCCGGGTGCTCCGGTTTCCTCCCACAGTCCAAAGATGTGCGGGTCAGGTGAATTGGCCATGCTAAATTGCCCGTAGTGTTAGGTAAAAAGGGGTAAATGTATGGGTATGGGTGGGTTGCGCTTTGGCGGGTCGGTGTGGACTTGTTGGGCCGAAGGGCCTGTTTCCACACTGTAAGTAATCTCATCTAATCTAAAAAACTAGCTTTCAGAGCGCTGGTCTTTCATCAGGTCACCACCACCTAATGAAGGAGCGTCGCTCCAAAAGCTAGTGTGCTTCCAATTAAACCTGTTGGACTATAACCTGGTGTTGTGTGATTTTTAACTTTGTACACCCCAGTCCAACACCGGCACGTCCAAATCTTGGTCTCAAGTAGTTGCTGTGGCAGAGAATTCCTCTGGCTCTCCACTGTCTCGGTGAAGAGATTTCTCATCTCTAGAGGATTAAAGTCGAACATTAGCTGTTCTTGAAAAAAGTCACAAGTTTATCACAAAGTTAGTTCAAGACCACTTGTGGGCCTCTTTCTATCTGGGCTGTAACCCTGGCAACTCCAAGACAAGATGGAGTTGATGTGAGTTAACCTGTGGGCATAGGCAGCGATAGGTTCCACAACCTGCACTAACTATGAAGTAAAGAACCACACACTCCCAACCGCACTCTCCCCTGACTCCAATTCTTAGAAACTCCACTTCTGCCCCCAAACAGTATTTATAATAATCCTCCTATCCTTCTGGAATTTATTTTATTACTGTCAGGGTTGGGGTGTTAAGTAAAGTCAAGGTTGATGACAGATTTTCAATCAGTAAGGAATTGAGGGTGATAAGGAAGGAGCAGGGAAGTGGAGTTGCAGATGATCAGATCAGCCGTGATCTCACTGAATAGCAGAGCAGGCTTGATGGGCTGGACAGCTTACTTTTGCTCCTATAGTGACCAGTTGTGAGTCCAGTAGATTGTCCAGGCAGCAATGTTAGCCTCTGACCTGATGTTACTGGCCTCTTGGTGGTCAGGAGATTCAGGTCCTGAATACTTGATTCCAGTGAGAAACCTGCCAGCAACCAATCAGCTGCCTGACTGTCCATCGTCATCAGTCACAGAGACTCATCCAAACTCTCCCAACATTCAGGCCAACACAGGAAAATCCGGGGCCTAGCCTCAGTGAGAGTGACAGTGAGTGACACTGCTTGATTGTAATGAAGAATTTGTTAACTAATATCCTAACCCAGTCCAGATCAGCATGTGACTCCCAACTCGAGGTAATGTGGTTGGGTTCTTCTGGACAGGGCCTAGCCTGTCCCTCAATAAAGGAAAGTTCATGATGAGCTTCCAACACTGGTCTTCCCATGATAACCACATCCTGAGAGTGACAGTGAGACAGGAATGTGTGTTCAGTTAGTCTCAGAGGAATCATATTTCAATGTAATGTCATCCACTGGCCACTTACTTCTATCATGATGAATTTAAACTTATCAATCTTCACATAAGAACATTTTTGATTCTCTCTCCCGCCCCAAAGGAACAGGAACGAAGAAGTCATATTTTATGACAAAGAACAGCTCAGAAAGCCACCTTTATGCAGTGAGGTCAGTGACTGAAGCAGAGATTCCACTCAGCTCTTACTCTGGGACCAGATGGTGTGTCCATGCTGAGTAGGATGTGGCCATTCACTGTACTAGCACACTAACTTTCCCCACCTGTGCTAAGCTAATCAGACCGTAATGAACACATTTGTAGGAGCCTGGGTTTCATTAATCCCAGTAGGAACTAGCCTGCAGGACAAGACAGTCTCAAAGGACTGGCGAACCAGTTAAAAAAACAAGAGACCTTTAGATACTCGGCCTAATTAAAAAGAGCTTTCCCCCTCCCTCTCGGAACCGTTATTTTTTACACAGACGTTTAGAAGGTGTTTTATAACAATCGCATTCTGCAAGTAAATGGTGTGAAACACTTAATACTTAACACGTGCTAAAACTCACCAAAATGCACTCTTAAAATAAAATTACACATTTGCATTCTTTAATTTGTGTCTAACATCTCAGTTTGTTAGCCTTCCTTTTTTGTGGGGACGGGGGTGGTGTTTTGTGTGTTATTCATTTCAGCTGAATGCTTCATAGCTGAGTATTTCCGATGCTAAGCTAACCACTAATTACTGGTGATATGGCATTTTAAAATTTAAAATGGAAACACACACTCTCAGGAGATTACAGAGTGAGAATTTCCGTTCTTGATATTATTGAATAAATGCTTACTTTATGTTGATCCTTAGTCTGGGATATTAGTGGAGGTGCTAAACTTAAAACAGGTTCTATATAACAGGCACAACAGTGTCCTGTTAACTTGTTGGCTAAATTGACCAGTGACCATTTCTAAACTTAAACAATAATATCTTAAACAATATTCCAAGTTTCTTGCAGATTAAAATGCGTGCAGAAAAATCTTGGCACTGGAATCATTTTATTTTAAAAAGGAATATCTACAGGAAAAATGTGTCAAAGCCACTTTTAAGGAAAGGAAAGAGATTCTTTTTCCATGTTTTTACAGATTCGAGCTGTTTGTAAGCCCTTCTCCAACAACATGCCCAGGTCATTTATTTTTCTGGTCACTAAATTGAGTTTGTTCAGTCTGAAATATTTTAAATTAAAAACCATCTTACTTTTTAAAGTTCTTTCATGAGTAATGCAAGCGTCCTGCTTTGCAAAACAAAGTTGCACAATATAAAATTGCAGTAAAAAACAGTATTCTTAAGTTCTTATAAAAAAGATTTTTATGATTTCTTTCAAACTTTGCCAATTCCAATAACTTTGCAAATCGGTTACTGGATCACAAAAGTGAAAATGAATAAGCAATGTGGCCAAATATTTACAACATTAGGTTTGCCTTGGGCCATGCAATTAAAGTTTAAAATCCTAATTGCAGATCAGTTTGGGCTTGTGTTGCAAAAGACGCAACTGACTTCACTTCTTTGAACTCTGGAAAAAATATGCCACTGTGGTCTATTTTTGATTATTGAAGCACCTTCTTAATACTTTGATGTCTTCTTCAAAAGATTCATTTACTGTCAGAAAGGAAGTGCAATATTAATGTACCCCAGTCCAAATCACTTCTTTAAATAGACCAACATTGGCTGCTTAATGTTCATAAGATTGTCAATTTATAAAATTATATTTGTAAATAGGAATACATGAACAGAAAGAGGTCACATAAAGCTTTAAGCCTACTTCACTCTTCAATTAGACCATTGCTGATCTGTGTTTTCAATCCATCTCCGTTAGTTCCACAACCCTTTCCATACCATGCTCAACACAACTACTGCAACAGAGACCAACAGAATGAATAAACTAGACATTACAAAGCAACAGTTTCAGGCAGGTCTCCTCCAGTTCATCTTGCCTACCTAACCACTCCTCCCACCTCCACTACTCCCTTTGTACTATTTAGCAGAGACAATGGCCAATTGGTATTATCACTAATCTATTAATCCAGAGAGTCAAGAGTGTGGTGCTAGAAAGCCACAGCAGGTCAGGCAGCATCCAAGGAGCAGGAGAATCGACGTTTCTGGCAAAAGCCCTTCATCAGGAATTAATCCCGAGACCCAGGTAATGTTCAGGGGACCTGGGTTGGAATCCTGCCAAAGCAGATGGTGGAATTTGAATTCAATATAAAGAAATCTGGAATTAAGTATCAAATGATGATCGTGAATCTATTAACAATTAGCAGTAAAAATCAATCTGCTTCACTAATGTCCCTCCAAAGGGGAAACTGCTAACCTTGTAAGGTTTGTGAAGGTTTGTAGCTCAGGTTGAGGTTTAGGGTGTAGGTTTGCTCGCTGAGCTGTAGGTTTGATATCCAGACGTTTCATTACCTGGCTCGGTAACATCATCAGTGGCGACCTCCAAGTGAAGCGAAGCTGTTTTCTCCTGCTTTCTATTTATATCTTGGGGTTCCTAGGGTTTGTGGTGATGTCATTTCCTGTTCGTTTTCTGAGGGGTTGATAGATGGCACCTAGATCTATGTGTTTGTTTATGGCGTTGTGGTTGAAGTGCCAACTTTTCCTGCTCTGGCCTAAAGGTGCTTCCAGACACGCAGCAATGCGGCTCTCCTCTGGGCAATGAAACGAAAGGAAAGTTACAATTGTCCTACCAAGCCATAAAGTCACCATCCCCCAGGCCAGGGGGGAGAGGTTGAGACGGAGAGTCCTCCATGGTAACCCCAGTCAGTGTGGGAAATGAGCCCAGGCTACTGGAGTCACTCTGCATGGTACATCAACCAACTGGCATAGACGATAAAGGCTGGCCAAGCTAACAGTGCTCTCATCTCATTTTTGAAAATTTAAAATAATCTTTCATTCCATTTGTTAACCCGAATTTGTTTAACCTCTGCTTGAAACTCATTGTTTCTCTGTCCACATCAATAATCTCTTCCAAACCCTCAACGCTATTTCAGTAAAATCGTTATCATGCGTTTAGAGTTTTCTTTTGTCTTTCTATCATATGTATCATCTCACAATCAGTTGTATAATGTGTCTTTCTCATTTAAAAATGAACACAATGCATTTTTTTTCCAAACCTCGGGCATTTTGGAAACATCAGATCGAAGTTATTTTTATTTTAATTAGTTTCCTAATTTTGGGCACTATTTTGAAACTTAATTGGACAAAACATTACATGTTACACAAAAACCTGTTCTCCATACTTTATTTTCTTCTGAATAATCAATCAAAAAAATGAATGCAGGCCACCAAAAAGATCTGCAGAATCAATTCTTCAGACTGTACAAAAGGAGACTCTTTAGCCCTATTTTCCTGGGTTGTCTCTTTGAAGGAGCTACCCAATTAATTCCACTCCCCCCTGCTCCTTCTCCAAACAATCTTGCCTTTCAATTATTTTTGAGATGGAAAAGAATGAAAAAGAAGATGAGACAGATCAGCGTGAAACCTGGGTTCTGTAAGCCTGAGGCTTGTAGCAAAGAGAAGTTCAGGGAAAGGTTTCACTGTTTTGAGCAGGAGATTGTGTGATGAATTCTGCGTTCAACACAATCAAGGTTTAGGAAGGAGAAAGACTGCACTCGAGCTTACAAGGAGCAATAGACGAAAATTCAAAGCTGCATTGTTTGACTAAATTGGATCATCTATTCCTCAGTAATCTTCTTGAAATGGATGAAAAATATTATGACAGGCCTCAAAGGATGCCAAAGGAAGTCTGGCTTTTACACGGCATCTCCACCCATCATTCAGACACATCTCCAAATCCTTCATGAGCCACTCTCTCTCTGCAACATGAGGAAACACAGCCTTCATTTGTCACACAGCAGGGTTGCAGAAACAAAACAAAGAGGCAAATGACTGATTCACCTGATTTTGATTATTGATTGAGGTGGGATTGTTGTTCAGGACTTGCCCTGCACTCTTCTGACTAATGCCACAGGATCTTTACAATCCATCTGAGTGAACAGAGGAAGATGTGGGGGGGTGGGGGCAATGGGGATATTAATTTTGTGGTTTCTCTGTAGAGAACACCTCTGACAGTGCAGCACACCCACCACAATGCTCTGCATTGTCAGTTCAGATTATCTGCTCAAGTCCTGCATTGTATATTAAACTAATAACATTTTGATCAAGATAGTACTTAATACACTTAATAGTGAACTAAATAGAGAACCAATTTGATTATTATTTTACATTTTAACCTTTCTTGCCAGCAATCTCTATTTCCCTTTCTGAAGATTACAGCCATTGGTAAACTTCACCAGGATAATCAAATGTAACTGAAAACTCCAAACACTCTGTGTTTGAATTATTGATGAGAAATCTTTCTGCTCCTGAATATCAGTGGTCTGAGCAATTACTGTGTTATCCTCCCAGATTCTGTGTGTTAGTGACATTGAACCAATGGGTTTTGAGAACCTACACTTGGCTTCAGTTGGCATCTTTCCAATGTTAGTACCTCTGATACAGAAGTGTTTCTGGCAGAAGAGGGCCTTTCGGCCCATTATGTCTGCACTTGCTCTTCGAACAAGCATCATTAAATTAGATTAGATTACTTACAGTGTGGAAACAGGCCCTTCGGCCCAACAAGTCCACACCGACCCGCCAAAGCGCAACCCACTCATACCCCTACATTTACCCTTTGCCTAACACTACGGGCAGTTTAGCATGGACAATTCACCTGACCCACACATCTTTGGACTGTGGGAGGAAACCGGAGCACCCGGAGGAAACCCACGCAGACACGGGAGAACGTACAAACTCCACACAGTCAGTCGCCTGAGGGGGGAATTGAACCCGGGTCTCTGGCATCCAGGATCAATCTCCTACTCTTTCCCCATATGCTTGCGCATTATTTCTATCTGAATAACCATCCAATGTCCCTCTTGGATGCCTCTTTGAATGTCTCTCCACCATATTTCCAAACTGTATTCCAGATCCTAACTATCCACTGTGTGAAGAAGTATTTTCTAACTGTTATGAAGTTGAAGGCATGTTCTGTACCTTTCATGAGAGAGTGAATGCTGTTCTGAACTGAGAGCTGACAAGCACCTGTGATAACTAGCTAGCAGTCTCAGATTGTACTGGAAACTTGAAAATATGTAGCATTTGGCTGTGAAAAGGATACCTGAATTGGTTGCTGTTTTGACAACAATTTAAATTTAACCAGTCAGTTTAAATTATGCCCCAGGATACTAAAACTCAAACAAGTATGTATTTATTGTTTTTTGGCAACTTCGAACCAATGAGACAATCTGATGCTGTGGGTATTAAAAAAGGCATTTGGAAAGTCGGCCAGAGTAACTGCCATTGAGACGGGGAGAGGCCCAAAAGATTGAAACACTCTCTATCAAAGGTACCTTTTCATACAAAACATCTTCAAATTAAAAGGAAAGAAGACGACCCAGGGAGATCTTTAGCCAGAAGAAGAAGGACACCAGAGACAACAGCCGCTGTGTGGTTTTGAAATTAAGTTGTTGCAATTTTACTAAGTGTCTTATTGGCACAACATTTTGTTATAGAGTTGGAGACAGGTAATAAGCAGTTAAGAGGAAAGCGGGGGCTTAGAGTTGCGAATAGTTATTGTTTAAAATCCCCTTTCAGAGTTTAAAGAATAAATTAATATTATTTTCTTGAAATAGTGGAATTTGGGAGTTCTCTGTCACTCATACTTTAACAGGTTACAAGAACAAGGTGAGCTTTTTTGGGTGTTTGGTTTAATTAACAGAGGGGTTCACTGCCATGACCCTAACATCACTGCCCCTTTGCTTCTTTTGCACTTTTATTCTATGACCTCTAGTTCTTGTTCTTTTACCAGTGGGAACAGCTTCATCCTCTGTACTCTCTCCAGCTTGCTCAGAACTCTGAAAAACCTCTCTCAAATCTCCCCTCTGTCATTTATCTTCAAGGTAAGCCACCCAATCTATCCTCATCACCGTAGTTACTCGTACCCTGGAACCAATTTCTAAATTTCGTCTTCCAAAGCATTCCCCACCTTCCTCTAACATGGAACTCAGCAGCACTCTCTCATCATGGCACTGAGAGCGTCAGCCTGGATTATGGACTGTGGTGAGGGACTTCAGCCCACACACAACTTCTGACTCAGAGGAGAGGATACTACCCACTGAGACGCATCTTCTCTCTGTCGTACATTGCCTATGAGGAAGAACCCAGTGGGTTACATTTTCCATTTTTGTTTCTAATGAAGTCGGGACCGTTAGGGTTGGTCTAAACATGCACAAGAGTAACACCATGAATACCATGGGTGAAACCTCATCCCCATGACTGTTTTCTGGAGTAGTGGGGGCAGATGGCAGTCCTGTCTGGAAACCACAAACAGCAACAAGTCACTGGTAATCTTTAGCAAAGCAGCAGAGTTGAAATATGAACTCACCTGCATGTAATTGAAGGAAATCATTCCTCAAACCAGTGACTTTATAAAGAACAATAATTGTTAAATCCACCTTTCTCCTTTTAGCCTCTGTACTGCATGTATTTGATAATGAAAAATGTTAAGATCGACAGGAACAATGCAGACAGTTGGTCTCCTTCTGGGAAAGTTTGGAACCAAAGGGATAATTTTAGAATAAGGAGTCACCAATTAAAGTCAGCGAGTTTGAGGAGTTTATTCTCTCAGAGGGTAGTGAATCTGTGAAATTCTTTACCTGCACAGGGGTGCCATGACTGGGCCAGGAAGCAAATTCAAGGCTGAGAGAGACCAATTTTTAATCAGGAAGGGAATCAAAGGTTATAAGAAAAAGATAGGAAAATGGAGTTGAGGGTTATCAGAACAGAAATGATCTCATTAAAAGTCAGAGCAGACTCAATGGGCTGAATGGCCTTCTTCTGCTCCTATGTCTTATGGTGTTCAGAGATTTGGGAAAAGAGTTGAGTGGAATAATTGGATAGACCGTGTGAAGAGTCAGTCTGGGCACAATAGGCTGAACAGTTTCTCTTTGTATAATTAGATCCCAGTGATATTGCACCAGTCAACAATGGGTTGAGAAGGATTTTCAGCAACTTACCAAATTCATGGAATGATGATATTTCCCAGACTGAAAGATGCAGTGACACCTTGGTATGTCACCTTCACCAGGGTTCTCAGGGGGAAGCAGGTGTGTCTATCCTCCAAAATCCCAAATCTCTCAGGGAGATCCACTCTGGGGGTGACCAATCAAAGAATCCCCCTTCCCACTACTCCCCACTCTCAACCCCTACAACCACCTCCCCCCACCCCCCCACCACCTCCTTTCCCCTCACCCCCTCAGGATGGATAAATGGAAAGACATTTTCAGGAGCTATTCCTCCAATCGCAGGCTGGATTCCTCTCATTTTATTTGTTCACAAATGGGCCAATCAGCCATAAACATAAGAGAGACAATATGGGCGGCACGGTGGCACAGTGGTTAGCACTGTTGCCTCACAGCGCCAGGGACCTGGGTTCAATTCCTGACTCAGGCGACTGACTGTGTGGAGTTTGCACGTTCTCCCCGTGTCTGCGTGGGTTTCCTCCGGGTGCTCCGGTTTCCTCCCACAGTCCAAAGACGTGCGTGTCAGGTGAATTGGCCATGCTAAATTGCCCATAGTGTTAGGTAAGGGGTATATGTAGGGGTATGGGTGGGTTGCGCTTCGGCGGGTCGGTGTGGACTTGTTGGGCCGAAGGGCCTGTTTCCACACTGTAAGTAATCTAAAAAAAATCTGTGATTGAAGGAGAGGTAAGTAGAGTAGGAAGTAGGATCTGGCAGTGGGGGAGTCTGTGGGGGTGGGGAGGGTTAGTCTGGGGCCACGTTGGCCAAGAGTAGAAGTGCCACAGTCTGGAAGCAGACGGCCAGGAGGGTGGTTGGGTAGTGGGGGGTGTGGGGAGCCACCTTCTTACTGAGGCAGCCATCTGCCTACCAAGTCTTACAGGGGGGCATTTGAGGGGAGACGGTGGGGGGGGTAGGGGGCGAGGCAACCATCAATTTGGGAATGATCAGAGGGACTGGAAGGATTTGAGGAGGCCGCAAGGGTCCACCATTGAACTGTTCAATCACTGCGGGACACACCTTCGGAGCTGAGGGACTGCTGAAGAAAGATCATCATGATTATTCTCAAATGTTTTCTTCTGTTTCTTAGCAAGGCATGTTGTGTTGATATATTTCTAACAAAATGACAGTGTCCACACACAGTTGACTATAAAATGCTTTCAAACTCCCTGTGGTCATAAAATACAAGACTTCCTTTCTTCAAGTGACATGATGGAGTCAACAGAAATAAAATAATATTTCTAATATTAGAGGTAATTTTTGACTTTGTAGTTGAGGGTGATCACATGACAGAGAGGATAACCAACAAGGGAACATAGAACACAGTGCTCAGGTACAAACATAGGCCATTCAGTCCATCATTGTACAAGACCATCATGGCTGATCCCATTGTCTTTCACACGTGCCTGTAGCCAGATTGCTGCCTCCAGAGGACAAAGTGAACCTCACAGGTAATGCAGGGAGTGCAGTACTGGTAGCTGCTGGTTTACTACCATGTACATCCCACATCCAAGTTCAACTCATGTCCAAGTTCTACCATGGCCTCAGCCCTCACAATCTATCTACCTAACCCTCTACCTCTATCCCCCCAGCTCCCCAGGTCTCTGTGCCCCTCTAATTCTGACCTCTTACACTCCCTTCATTTCCTTTGTGCCACCATTGTCTTCATCTGCCTGTGCTCCAACCTCTAGAATTCGTCCTCCTAACCTCCCCTCTTTCTTTCCCTCTCTCTGTTTTCCTCTCCTCCCATCATTTATCGCCCAAAATCAACCCCTCTGACCAAATCGTTGGTCACATTTCCTGAAAACTGTTCCTGGACACATGGTCTGGTGTCCAGATAAGATCAGAATCACTTAGGATGTTTTACAATGTTAGAGGTGCTATATAAATGCAAGTTCTTGTTGCTGGCTCATTAAGACCAGTGCCAGAAATCCCATAATTATAAGTTTTTCAGCTTGCTCATAATGAGGCCATTGGAGTTTGTAAACTTTTCTGTTCACTTATGAACATCCTCAAGACAAGGCGAGCTGAAGCTCCTCATTCACCCTCCCTTAGTGCTGTAACTCCTGTTGCTTCACTCACAGGAGACATTTACACAAAGGAACATTATTGACAAGGGAAGCTCCAGCAGTAAATCCGCGAGGGTTAAATTGGATCATAAAGTCGTTCCATGCTGGGAAACAAAGGGGCAGTTATCAGTCCAGGTTACCAGCTGGACAGCTGAGCTGGAGGAAGTGAAACCCCCAGACATTGTGAATAAAAATAAATGCACAAATGCTGGAAATCTGGAAATGGTGACAATACAAAATAAGCTTTTCGATGTCTGGAAACAAATTGAAAACACATTAGATATCGAATGTCAGAGTAAGGAGGAGACAGTGAATTTAAGACCAGAACACATCAAAGCAGATTGAAGCCATTCAGCCCATCGAATTTGCTCCCCCCCCCCCATTCAATGAGATCATGGCTGATCTGCCCATCCTCAGCTCCACTTTCCTCCCTTTATCCCAACCCTTGATTCCCTTCCTGATTAAAACTCCCCCGTCTATCTCAGCCTTGAAAACACTGCATGACCCAGCCTCAACGGCCCTCTGTGGGAAGGAATGTTACGGATTCACTCCCCTCTGGGAGAAGAGGTTCCTCCCCATCGCTGCCTTAAATCTGTGGTCCTTAATTCTGAGATGATGCCCCTCCAGTCCTCTATTCCCCCACAAAGGGGAAACAACATTTCAACATCACTCCTGACAAGTTCCTCAAGCATTCTGTATGTTTCAACAAGACTGCCTCCCATTCTCCTAAATTACAATAACTACAGGCACAACGTATTCACCCTCTCCTCATAAGACAGTCTGTCCTTACCTGGGATCAGTCGAGTGACCCTTCTCTCACTGCCTCCAATAGCATTATTAGGGACCCAAAACTGCTGTCAGTATTCCAGTTGTAGTCTGACTGCTGCCTTAGCAAAACCTCCCTACTCTTATACTCCATTCCCTTTGAAATAGAGACCCACATTCCATTTGCCTTCCCTAATGACTAACTGAACTTGAATGCTAGCTTTTTGTGATTCAGGGATGAGGGCTCCCAAATCCCTCTGTGCTGTAGCTTTCTGCAGTCTTTCTCCATTTAAGTGACATTCAGTTCCTCTAATCGTCCTGTCAAAATGCATAAACTCACACTTGAAAATGTGTTGCTGGTTAAAGCACAGCAGGTCAGGCAGCATCCAAGGAATAGGAAATTCTACGTTTCGGGCATAAGCCCTTCATCCTCCCCACATTATATTCCATCTGTCAAGTTTTTGCCCCCTTGTTAAGCCTGCCTCTATTCCTCTGCACACCCTGTGTGTCACCTTCACCACTCACTTTCTGTCTCTTTTCTGCCATCCACAAGCATGGTAACAGTACATTCACTTTCCTCAGTTAAGTCATTAAGATAAATTGTAAATAATTATGGCCCCAACACTGAGACCCATGGCACTCCATTGCCATTGTCAAAGTGCTCACTTTATCCCAACTCTACATCTCCTATTAGTTATCCAATCCTCTATCCATGCTGACGTATTACCCCAACACAGTGGGCTCTTAGTGGTAAGCAACCAAACATTTATTCCCTTATCCAACGCATTCTGAAAATCTAAATATATTATACCCATTGCTTCCCCTTTATCGATCCTCTTTGTTAGCTCTTCAAAGAAATATCATAAACTTGCCTGCCATGATTTTCCCTTCATGAAGCTATGTTGACTCTGCTTGATTATATTATATATTTCTAAAGGCTCTGTTATTGCACCCGTTATAATAGAGCATAAGGTAAATCAGAATATTGAACAGCTTTTTATAAAATATTTGCAAAGGTGTTTGAAAAGAAAACTTTAAAATGGTTTGTGGTAAAAGGGCAGGACAATGCAACTAGGTGGACAGCTGTTCCAGAAAACTAGCACAGGTAGGATGGAACGAAGGGTCTCCTCTTGTGCCATGAAGATTTGACTGATGCAAGGAATGAAAATTGAAGAGAAAGGAAATGACACATAAACATTTGTGATTCACATGACAGCTCCACCTTCTCCATGAGATACACAGAGACTGACTTGCATTTGGATGTGGGATTGTCAGATTATAAAGAGAATAAGGGGTCAGACTGATCTATAAGGCAGCCGTGCCTTCAGCTGTCAGCGTCCTAAACCCTGAAGTTCCCTCCCTAAACTCTGCCACCTACCTGTCCTCTTCTTGGAGATTCTCTTCCAAACCCAGCTCCCTGACCAAGCCTCAGGCCAACTGTCTGAATAGCTCATCATGTAACTCGATGATTAACTTTGCTAAACAATTGCTCCCATGAAAAGCCTGTGAAATGGCCACAGATGTTTACTGCGTTCAAACTGCAATATAAATGCAGGTCCTTGATGATGCCCAAGGTACTCTAGGCAAAGGAGAGCTCCTGATGGATAGTGGCACCATGACTCAGTGGTTGGCATGGCTGCCTCACAGAGCCAGCCTCAGGCAACTGTCTGTGTGGGGTTTGCACATTCTCCCCGTGTCTGAGTGGGTTTCCTTTCAGGTGCTCCGGTTACCTCCCACAGTCCAAAGATGTGCAGGTCAGGGGAGATTGGCCATGCTAAATTGCTCTGTAATGTGCAGGCTAGGTGGATTAGCAACAGGGACATGCAGGGTCATGGACATAGGGTGGGATGCTCTTTGCAGATTCAATGGGTTAATTGGCCTCTTTCCACAACGTCGGGGTTGTATGAGATATGGAAACCCCATGAGGTGTCAGTGAGGTTTAGGAAATGTTTCCATATTGTGATTTGTTTTCAAATGATCTTGAGATCAAGCACCAAAACCAGAGCTCTCAGTAGTTCAGACTATGCGTGAGTGGGTGTACTGATCAGGAGTCTGAAATTAATTCACATAAAGGATTCAATTACCAGATGAGCAGTATTTGGTGATTTTATCAACTCCCCATTCACACCTTCCCTGTCAGACCACACAAAGATCACACAGTACTTGGGAAAACTCATCAAACATGGAGACGACTGATAAGAAGAATTGATTTTCCTTATTTTTTTCACACAAACCTGCATCAGCCATGCCTCTGGTTAAATGCCATTTCAAAGTTTTCCACAAATATTCATACAGGGAGCTGCTAAAGGTTTGTGACTAGTTCTTTCAGGCAATGGGACTCTCTAATTGTTGCTGTTTCTGTGTCCATGTCTCCTACTGGGATACCTGCAATTACCACCTTCCTCCAATCTGATACGCTCTTGTTAATTTCTCATTGACCTCCATTTGGGGTCACAAGCTGTTGGTCTCCCTGGGGAGTCTATAAGCTCTGTATTATCACACTGGCACTTTATAATATTCCAGTGATTACAACCTGCTCATCACTTTCTAAACACAAGGGTAAAAGCAAAATCAATTTGGCAGGGAATAGAACCATCTCCCTCTATCTGCCGTCTCCCCCCACTGCCACCCACCCCCCTCCGTCCCCCACCCCCACCCCCAGCCCCAGCTCATAAAATGTTAGGTACCTTCCTCACTCAATGCCTGAGAAATGTCGTTGATTTTAATGCCAGGTTCATTTCATTCATGATGATTTAACCAATATTTTCCACAAAACAAACTCATGAATAAATGCTGAGAACAAGCATGTTTGAAAAGTGATTGATGGCCAACCCCATAAACAGACCATGGCAAGCTTCAACAACCTGTGCTTATATTGTGCCGTAACATAAAGGAACACCCCAAAATGCTTCACAGCATTCTCATATACAAATAATTAGCATCAAACCAAAAAAACAAGATGTTGGGACAGAGGGTCTCAGAAACAGGTCAAAGAGTCACCGACATGTACATCAGAGAAACAGATCCCTTCAGTTCAGCTTGTCCATGCTGACCAGGTAACCTAAATAAATCTAATCCCATTCGCCAGCATTCGCCCTCTAAACCCTTCCTATTCATATACCCATTCAAATGCCTTTTAAGTGTTATAATTTTGTGAGCATCCATCACTTCTGCTGGCAGCTCATTCCAAACACATACCACCCTCTGTGTGAACATGTTACCCCTTAGGTCCCTTTTAATTTTTTCCCCTCACCTTAAACCTATGCCCTCTAGTTTTGGACTCCCCCAACCCCAGGGAAAGGACCTTGTCTCTTTTTTCCTAGCCATGCCCCTCATGACTTTATAAACGGCTATAAGGTCACCCCTCAACCTTCTTCACCTCCAGTGAGAAGGGTTCCAGTCTATCCAGCCTATTTTTATATCACAAACTGCCTATTCCCAGCAACATCGTTTTTAATCTTCTCTGAACCCTTTCAAATTTCACAACATCCTTCCTGAAACAGGGAGACGAGAATTCCAACAGTGGCCTAACCAATGTCCTGTACAGCCGCAACATGACCTCCCAACTCCTGTACTCAATACTCTGACCAATAAAGGAAAGCATACCAAACGCTTTCTTCACTCTCCTATCTAACTGTGACTCCACTTTCAAGGAGCTATGAACCTGCACTCCAAGGTCTCTTTGTTCAGCAACATTCCCTAGGACCTTACCATTAAGTGTATAAGCCCTTCTCTGATTTGCCTTTCCAAGATGCAGTACCTCACATTTATCCAAACTAAACTCCATCTGCCACTCCTCAGCCCATTGGCCCATCTGATCACGATCCTAGTGTACTCTAAGGTAACCTTCTTTGCTGAAAATGTGTTGCTGGAAAAGTGCAGCAGGTCAGGCAGCATCCAAGGAGCAGGAAATTCCACGTTTCGGGAATAAGCCTTTCTTCAGGACCTTCTTTGCTGTCCACTACACCTCCAATTTTGTTGTCATCTGCAAACTTACTAACCGTACCTCCTATTTTCACATCCAAATCAGTTATATAAATGAGAAAGAGTCGTGGACCCGGCATCGATCCTTGTGACACTCCACTGGTCACAGGCCTCCAGTCTGAAAAACAACCCTGCACCATCACCCTCTGTCTTCTGCCTTCAAGCCAGTTCTGTATCCAAAAGGCTAGTTCTCCTTCTATTCCGTGTGATCCTTGCTAAACAGTCTACTGTGACGAATCTACTGGAGTCCATATGGATCATGTCCACTGCTCTAACCTCATCACTCCTCTTCATTACTTCTTCAAAAGTCTCAAATCAGGTTTGTGAGACTGAATTTCCCATGCTGAACAGGTTTCTCTTCAGAGGTACTCTGCTATTAATCTGGGCAGTTGACCCTAGTTATCTGAACTTATTTAAAATAAAAGTTCAAATTATGAGCAGCAAAAAGCTTCCTTCCCCCTTGAACTTGCAAAGACAGATGCATTGTTAACCATTCATTCAGTTTAATACTTATAAAAGTACACTACCTTCTTTAATTGTACCTTTCCTGTGTGGGTGGTATGTGATTGGCGTAACCTTTCTCGCTGATTATGGAGAGAAGGGAAGGGAATTGGAGGTTTGAGTCTATCTCCCCTCCCCTGTAGGTAATGCTGGTCAAAACCATGAGAATCCCTGAGTGCCTGCTCTCTGCTGATCTATGAAAACCCAACATAAAGGCAGTTTAAGATTAACGTTATTCGTTTACATGTAATTAATGAGAGAGAATGAATAATCTCACAATTGTAAAGGGAACTGGTGATTAAGCCATCATTTTACCAGCAAATTGAGGTATAAGCCATTGTTATTGATTCTTAAACTTCTCCTAACTAGTATTTAGCCACGTAACCACTAAGTATAGAAAGATTTGGCCAACAGTTCAAAGAGGTTACTTCAATTTCTTTAACTCTTTTGATATTTAATGTCTCTGGGTCATGCATAATACAATTCTGGTCACTACATTACAGGAAGGATGAGGAGGCTTTGGAGGGTGCAGAAGAGATTGACCAGGATGCTGCCTGGATTAGAGGGAATGAGCTGCAAGGAGAGGCTGAAAAACTCACGTTGTTTTCTCTGGAGCAGCGGAGGCTTGAGGAGAGACTTGATAGACGTCTATAATATTATGAGATGTATAGATAGGGCTGACAGTCAGAATATTTTATCCCAGAGTTGAAATGTCTAAAACTCGGGAGCATGTATATAAGGTGAGGGGGGAAGTTCAAAGGAGATGTAAAGAGCTGGTTTTCCATACAGAGAGTGGTAAGAGTAAGGAATTGCTGCCAGGGATGGTGGTGGAGGCAGATATGATAGGAGCATTTAAGAGACTTTTAGATAAGACGTGGATATGCAAGGAATGGAGGGATATGGACTAAGAGCAGACAGAAGGCATTTGTTTAATTTGGCATCATGTTTGGCACAACACTGTGGGCCGAAGGGCCTGTTCCTGTGCTGGACTGCACTATGTTCTAATGTCCACATTTTAATGGCTATCAACAATGCACAGTATGTAGTGGTGATAGGGGACAGGATAGTGAGAGGGATTGACAATGTTTTCTGCAGCAAAGGTTGGGAGCCCTGGCAGCTGTGTCCAGTACCAGGATTCAGGACATCCATTCTGGAACTTGCAGTGGGACAAGGAGGATCCATTGGTTATGGTTCATGTCAGTATCAATTACAAAGGTAGAACTAGGAAAGATGTTCTGAAGGGGCTGTATGAGAATTTTGATGTTAAATTTAAATTAGAAGCTCAAAGGTATGAATCTTTAGACTGCTCCCACATGCAAATTGGCAGAAATTGAATAAGATTTGAGAAGGGCATGTCTGGTTCACAGACAGTGTGACAGAAATGGGGTCTGGTGTTTGAGATCGGCAGTACGAGGGGGGAGTGAGATCTATACCTCTGGGCTATGAAGAAAATTTACAGCCCAGGAACAGGCCCTTCGGCCCTCCAAGTCTGAGCTGATCCAAATCCACTGTTTAAAATATCGCCCAATTCCTAAGCATTTATATCCCTCTGCTCCCCACCTACTCATGCATCTGTCCAGACACATCTTAAATGAATCTACCTTGCCTGCCTCTACCACCTCTGCTAGCAATGTGTTCCAGACACCTACCACCCTCTGTGTGAAGTACTTGCCGTGTGTAGCACGGTTAAACTTTTCACCTCTCACCTTGAACATGTGACCTCTTGTTATTGAATCCCTCACCCTAGGAAAAAGCTTATCTCTATCCACCCTGTCTATATCCTTCATGATTTTGTAAATCTCAATCAAGTTGCCCCTCAATCTCTTTTTTCCTAATGAAAACAATCCTAACCTACTCAACCTCTCTTCATAGCTAGCACCTTCCATACCAGGCAACATCCTCATAAACCTTCTCTGCACCCTCTCTAAAGCGTCCACATCCTTTTGGTAATGTGGCGACCAGAACTGTACACAGTATTCTAAATGCGGCCAAACCAATGTCTTGTACAATGTTAACATTGTATAGCTCTTATACTCAATCCCCCGTCCCATGAAGGCAAGCATACTATATGCCTTCTTGACCACTCTGTCCACCTGCGCAGCAACCTTCAGGGTACAATGGACCTGAACTCCCAGATCTCTCTGCCCATCAGCTTTTTCGAAGGCTCTTCCATTTACTGTATAATTCGCTCTAGAATTAGACTTCCCAAAATGCACCACCTCACATTTTGCCTGGATTGAACTCCATCTGCCACTTTTCCACCCAACTCTCCAGTCTATCTATACTCTCCTGTATTCTTTGACCATCCCCTATGCTTTCTGCTACTCCACCAATCTCGGTATTATGTGCAAATTTGCTGATCATATCAACAGTACCCTCTTCCAGATCATTTATGTATATCACAAACAACACTGGCCCCAACACTGACCCCTGTGGAACACCACTGGTCACCTTTCTCCATTTTGAGAAACTCCCTTCAACTACTACTCTCTGTCTCCTGTTGCTCAACCAGTTCTTTATCCACCTGCTAGAACACCCTGCATACCATGTGACTTCACTTCCTCCGTTAGTTTCCAATAGTTTACTATGGGGCACTTTCTCCATTAGTTTACCTGGGACTGGTCTACATCTGAAATATGCTGGGACTGGTGATCTTATGAACTGCATAATTAGGGAAGTTGAAAAGGTTTTAAACTAGGTGGGACAATGGGGTATCAATCTCAGAGTAATTTTGACAAATCAAGGGTCAGAATTGAAGCAGGAGAATGAAATACTAATGTGGAAAATGAAGGTCAAAGAACCTATAATCTAGAAAAAAAACAAATTGCAATTGTCACCTTAATTAGACTGTTTTTGAAAATTTCTCATAGCAGCACATGCTGGAAATGACAAGGCAGCAGCTAAGATCAGACTTGGTGTTGTGTAATGTGACAAGATTAATTAATTACCTGAGAATAAAGGCTTTCTGCTTAGTAGTGATCATAATTAAACAGAACTTTATGTCAAGTTTGAAAAAGAGAAGAGTGAGTCTAAGGCAAGCATTTTAAATGTAAAAATGAGCAGAAGTGTGGGGGTGAAAGCTGAGCTAGTTGAGGAAAATGGAGCTGTGTAAAAATGGAGGGTTAGCACTCTGAATCAACTCAGAGAGGAATAATGATCACTGGGGGAGTGGGACGGGACAATCTGATGGAGTTGTTTGTGGGTCTCAATGGATTGCATCCTGGGGTCTTAAAAGAGATGACAAATAGTGTACAATTGTTATAAGAACGCTACATAGATATTTTGGTGCTCATTTTTCAAAATTTGTCAGATTCTGGAAAGGTTCTATTACACTGGAAAGTCGTGAATATAACTCCTCTGTTCAAGTAGAGAAGGAGGCAGGAAACCGGAAACTATAGCCCACTTAGCCTGACATCTATCTGTCATGAGAAGGTGTTAGAATTGATCATTAAGGAGATTAGAACTGGTCATTTTTAAAAATTCAAGTGGATTGGGAAACACCAGCATGTTTTACTGAAAGGCAACTCTTACATAGCAATGTTTTGGAATTCATTAAAACAGTAACATACACTGTGGATAAAGGGGTAGCCATTGATGATGAGATTTCCAGTACTCAGATTTCCAGAAGGCATTTGACAAGTTATTACATAAAAAGTTATTGCATAAAATAAAGGTTCATGGAATTGGGGTAACACATTGACATGGATCAGAAGATTAGCTAGCTGGCAGAAACAGAGCATATGTATAAATGGGTCTTTCCCAGAGTGGCAGGATTAAACATGTGATACCCGACAGGGATCTGTGCTGGGCCCTCAACATTTTGCAAATTATATCAATGATTTGGACAAGGGAGCTGAAGGTATGGTGGCTAACACTGCAGATGACACAAGGAAAGGTCTGAAAATAAGTTGTCAAGGTGACCTACCGAGGATGCAGAGCAATAAAGATAAGTTTAGTGAGTGGTCAAAGTCTGGCAGATGGAGTGGGAAAATGTGAAGTTGTTTACTTTGGCAGGAAGATTACAATAATGACAATTATTTAAATGGTGGACAACTGTGGAATTCTGTGGTATTCTCATACATGAATCGCAAAAGATTGGTGAGGAAATGCAGAAAGCGATTACAAGGGCAAATGGAATGCTATCCTTCATTGTGAGAGGTATTGAACTTAAAAGCAGGAATGTTATGCTTCAGTTACACATGGCATTGGTGAGACCATATCTCAAATACTGTGGGCATGTTTGGTCTCCTTACTTAAGAATGTAAATGCATTGGAGCTGGTTCAGAGGAGGTTCATCAGATTAATCCCTGGAGTAAGTGAATTCTCTCATGAGGAAAGGTTGGACTGACTGGATTTGTTTCCATTGGAGTTTAGAAGAGTGAGGAGGGGGGTGGCACTGTGGCTCAGTGGTTAGCACTGCTGCCTCACAGCACCAGGGACCCGGTTCAATTCCCGCCTCGGGCAACTGTGTGGAGTTTGCACGTTCTCCCTGTGTCTATGTAGGTTTCCTCCGGGTGCTCCGGTTTCCTCCCACAATCCAAAGATGTACAGGTTAGGTGAATTGGCCATGCTAAATTGCCCATAGTGGTAGCTGCACTAGTCAGGGTGGGTTGCTCTTCGGCGGGTCGGTGTGGACTTGCTGGGCCGAAGGGTCTGTTTCCACGCTGTAGGGAAACTAAAAAAAAGGGTAGTGGATTTGGTTGAAGTGTGTAAGATCTTGCAGTCTTGATAAGGTGGACTTGGAAATGATGTTTCTTCTTGTGGGTCTGTCCGGAACTAAAATTAAAATGAGCTTTTTACTCTCAGAGTGTTTTGTAACTTTGAAAACCTCTGCCTGAGAATACGAGAATGTGAAGTGACAGAACATTTTTCAGACAGAGGGGGATTTGGCCATGTTAGGCAAAGGGCAACCCAAAGTTATCAGGAGTAGATGGAAATGTCAACTTGGAACATGAACAGATCAGCCATGACCTTATTGGATGTAAGGGTCAATCAGAATACTCCCATTCCTGGTGTGTATGGTTTTATGTTTGTTTCAAAAACATACACTGTTAAATTCAAAACGTCAATGAAGATTTTGGGATGGTGATCATTTTGAAGATTTCAACATTGGAATTGGAGAAAGGAGAGTCTGATGGTTTCAGTAAATGGGACCCATCAGGGAATATTCTGTTGCTCGGTGGAAAGGGGTGGGTGATAGTGGGTTTTGGTTGGATGTGTTATGTTACCTCATTAGCTGGTCCTCAGTAACCTTTCAGACTTGCCGTCGGGATTCAGCGGAAGCCAGACGAAAACACCGAAAGAAGCATGCTGCCAGACCACTGCCCCACCTAGCCCTTCCCGTGACCACCCCCTGCCCCCAGTGTAACAGAGCCTGTGATAGCCCCATCGATCTGTACAGCTGCCTCTGGACTCCCCCTGAGAGTGGCAGAGAGTCACCCTCGTCAGTAGGGGACCGCTGATAATGAATTGTTCAGGTTTCCCAAGTACGGTCATTGATTATGTCGTGACCAAAATAGGAGGAATACATTGTCTCTCAAATCCCATTATCCCACAGTCACTATGTAAAATAAAATACCTTTTCCACTTAACAAAAAAACCAATGAAATACCTTATCTGCATCAGACATTTTAATAAAAAGATCCATTAAGCTGGTTTCCAAATAAATACAGGTTATTCCATAAAGATACAGTCATTGGTTATCAGTCAATAATATCAAAGTATATTTCACTTTTAATATCCACAACTCCGATCAATTTTCATGTCTTCTGCAAACTTACTATCAGACCACTTACATTTCCATCCAAATTATTTGTATAATTTACAAACAACAGAGGTCCCAGCACTGATCCATGCGAACATCACTGGCCACAGATCTCCAGTCAAAAAAACACCCCTCTACAACTACCCCGTCTTCTATGACCAAGCCAATTCTGTATCCAACTTACCAACTCACCATTGATCCAATGTGACTTAATCTTCCGGACTGGCCTACCATGAGAAACCTTGTTAATTGCTTTGGTAAAATCTATGTGCACAACATCCACTGCCCCACCCTCATCAATCATCTTCATCACTTCCCCAAAACACTCAACCCAAATCTATGAGACAAAACCTCCCCTGCTCAGAGCCACTCTGAATATAACCTAATAAGTCCAACCTTTTCCAAACGCAAGTAAATCTTGTCCCTAAAAACCTTCTCCCATAATTTCTCTACCACTGATGTAAAGTTCACTGGCCTATAATTTCCTGGGCTATTCCTGTTATCCTTTCTTAATCAAAGGTACAGCACCAGCTATTCTCTAGATTTCTGGGACTTCACTTGTGGCTAAAGAGGAAATAAAAATAAATACTTTTTCCAATGAGTCGTGTTTGAAAGCAAAAGGAGGAAGTGCAGAATGTTCCAGAGCCTGTTAATCTGTTGTTCTGCTAAGTGGGGCCAAGTCAAGTAGCAAGACCTCCTTATAGAGTCATACAGCACAGAAACAGACCCTTAGATCCAACTCATTACTCAGTGAGACCCCCTTATCCAATGACAGTGAGTTCCAGGAGCTCACCCAGGACCTAGGGTTGATCTGTGGCTCAGTGAGCCCTCTGGGGAGGAAGGATAACGTACAAAATGTAAACAAAGCATTATCCTTAAGTAATAGATAACAGGAGGACACCATACAGTCTCACCAGTCTGTTCTGCTGTTCAGTTAAACTCCATTTCCCCACCTTGTTTCCATATCCATTGACACCATAACCCAACTGACAACAATCCATCTCAAAGGTGGAAACACCCACTAGCCCCCTGCATCCACAGTATCACAACCCTTTAAATATGTTCCTTGTTTCACACAAGAACCAGTCTTAGGGGAAAATTACTGCAAATGCTAGAATCTGTACTGAAAACAAAACATGCTGGAAATCACAGCGGGTCAGGCAGTGCTCTGATGAAGAGCCATCTAGACTCGAAACATTAGCTTGCTCTTTCTCCATGGATGCTGCCTGACCCACTGTGATCTCCAGCATTTGTTGCTTTCAATGAAGAGTTAGTCTTGTTCCTGATCCCCACCAGCAGAAGGAACCTGCCAGAAGCCTGTAACCCTTTAAACATCCTAACTAGATCACCTTCAACCTTTGTAATTCAAGGCAACACAAACTATATTTATACAACCTGCCTTTGCAACTGAATGTTTAAACTCTAAGTATTATCCTGTTCAATCTTATAATTTTTAAAAATTTTCTCATGGGATGTGGACTTTGCGAACTATGGCCGGCCCTAGTTGTCCCTTGACAAGGTGGGTTGAGCTGCCTTCTTAAACTACTGCAGTCCATGTGCTGTAGGTAGACCATTAGGGAGGGAATTCCAGGATTTTGACCCGACGACAATGAAGGAAAGGCAAAATATTTCCAAGTCAGGATGGTGAGTGGCTCAGAGAGCGACTTGCTGGGGCTGGCGTTCCAATCATTTGTTGCCCTTGGCCTTCTGGTTGTGGGTTTGAAAGGTGCTGTCTGAGGATCTTTGGTTAATTTCTGCAGTCCGCCTTGTAGGTGGGACACACTGCTGCTACTGAGTGTCGGGTGGTGGACGATTGTGGATGTGGTGTCAATCAAGTGGGGGCTGCTTTATCCTGGATGGTGTCAACTTTCTTGAGTGTTGTTGGAGCTGCCTCCATCCAGGCAAGTGGGGAGTATTCCATCACACTCCTGACATGTGCCTTGTAGATTTTTTTCATTTCAAAAATATATTTTATTTATTAAAAATCTTTGTACGTATACTTATATCAAGGAAACAAACATTGGAGTTTTACTCTACCCAAACAAACCGAAAGCATCTCTTACTTCAGCCAGATGATATTTACATACATTTGATGCACTGTGAGGGTCCAATAACTGAACAGACCCTCATTTCACTTCCTTGTAGGTGATAAACAAACTTTGGGGAGTTAGGAGATGAGTTATTTGCTGTAGGGTTTCTCGCCTTCTGTTGCAGCCATTATAGTAATTTGATGAATCTAGCTGAGTTTCCAGTTAATAGTAAACCCTGGATACTAAAGCTTTAAAATAGTGCCTCCAAACTAATACATCCTTCTGAGGTGTGATCTCCAGAACCGAACACAACTACTCCAGATAGTGTCTAATGATAATTAATGGTTATACAGATACGTTTTGGTACTTATTCCCTCTCTTATAGAATTGTGGGTCTAATTACACCAAATGGACTGCAGTGGTTCAAGAAGGCAGCTCAACACCACCTCCCAAAGGGCAACTAGGGATGGCCAACAAATGCTGGCCCAGTCAACAATGCCCACACCTCGTGTTTTAATAAAAGAAAGTTCGATTGGAATGGTTGCATGAGCACCAGCAAAGATACGCTGAGCCAAACGTTGGTTTCCATACGGTAAAAGGAGTGCAATTCTGTATCAAGCATAACTTTTTAACATTCATTCACAGGATGAGGGCATCATTTATTGCCCATCCCTAAGTACCCAGAGGGCAGTTAAGAGTTGGCAAGGTTTGAGAAGATTTGTAGCTCAGAGTTAAGAGTCAATGACATTGCTGTGGGTCTGGAGTCAGACCAGGTAAGGACAGCAGTTACCTTCCCCAAAGATTATTAGTGAACCAAATGGCTGTTTTGTAGTTACTATTAAACTCCTAATGCCTGATGTTGTTTCCATTGAATTTAAATTCCATCATCTGCCATGGCAGGATTTGAACCCACACCCTCAGAATCTTTGGATAAATAGTCTCGTGATAATACCAGTAGGTCACCTCATCCTGTTCTGAGGAAGGGTCACTTGACCTAAAAGGTTAGCTATGATTCCTCTTCACAGATGCTGCCAGACCTGAGCTTTTCCAGCAACTTCTGCTTTTACCTCAACCCATGGACTTTGCCCAGAGCCCTTTTTGTTCAGGAGCACTGTTGCAGCCTCCAAGATTACATGCTGCAGCACTGACTGTATGGAAAACTGCGTTGCATGGCTAGGGAATAATTTAAGTATAAAATATTCCTCACAGCAGTAGCTGTGACAGAGGAGAATACTAATACAGTCCACAGGCTGGCATAGTGCTGGGAACAGCCTGTTCCCAGCAACATCTGCTGCAGAGAAAAGCAAACAATTTCAGAAAAATCGATGAGATGTCAGAGTCAGTCCCAACGTAATGGGTGAAATTAGATTAGATTACTTACAGTGTAGAAACAGGCCCTTTGGCCCAACAATTCCACACCGACCCGCCAAAGCACAACCCACCCATACCCCTTACCTAACACTACGGGCAATTTAGCATGGCCAATTCACCTGACCTGCACATCTTTGGACTGTGGGAGGAAACCGGAGCACCCAGAGGAAACCCACGCAGACACGGGGAGAACGTGCAAACTCCGCACAGTCAGTCGCCTGAGTTGGGAATTGAACCCAGGTCTCTGGCGCTGTGAGGTAGCAGTGCTAACCACTGTGCCACCGTGCCGCCCACAAAATGTCTGAGACATTGACCATTTCCTTGCTCAGTCACATGTTCAGTGTTAAAAACAATTAACAACTGTTCTGAACCTCCACAGGAATACTGGCAATGGTTCAGCAATGATGTTCTTCCTTTCTGTACAGCCTTTCTAATGTGTACATTAATGACAGGAATCACAAAAGGCTAGTCATAGAGTCATAGGGATGTACAGCATGGAAACAGACCCTTCGGTCCAACCCATCCATGCCGACAAGATATCCCAACTCAATCTAGTCCCACCTGCCAGTACCGGCCCATATCCCTCCAAACCCTTCCTATTCATATGCCCATCCAAATGCCTCTTAAATGTTGCAATTGTACCAGCCTCCACCACATCCTCTGGCAGCTCATTCCATACATGTACCACCCTCTGTGTGAAAAAGTTGCCCCTTAGATCTCTTTCATATCTTTCCCCTCTCACCCTAAACTTATGCCCTCTAGTTCTGGACTCCCCCACCCCAGGGAAAAGACTTTGCCTATTTTCCCTATCCATGCCCCTCATAATTTTGTAAACCTCTATAAGGTCACCCCTCAGCCTCCGACACTCCAAGGAAAACAGCCCCAGCCTGTTCAGTCTCTCCCTATAGCTCAAATCCTCCAACCCTGGCAACATCCTTGTAAATCTTTTCTGAACGCTTTCAAGTTTCGCAACATCTTTCTGATAGGAAGGAGACCAGAATTGCACGCAATATTCCAACAGTGGCCTAACCAATGTCCTGTACAACTGCAACATGACCTCCCAACTCCTGTAACTCAATGCCAGATTACTGGAGAGATCATTTGCACCTTTGGACACTCTCTCTGAACATTATCAATTCTGCCGTATCTGTTGCTTGCAGTGACAATGTAAATTGCCAATGTTAAAGACAGCCCTGTAGTGGCACCCTCTGACCAATGGAGATGCTACAGAGTCAGCAACAACAGCGTGCTGTTCCTCATATAATATAGGTAAAAGCAATGACTGCAGATGCTGGAAACCAGAGTCTAGATTAGAATGGTGCTGGAAGAGCACAGCAGTTCAGGCAGCATCCGAGGAGCAGGAAAATTGACGTTTCGAGCAAAAGCCCTGCATCAGGAATGAGGCAGAGAGCCTGAAAGGTGGAGAGATAAATGTGAGGAGGGTGGGGGTGGGGAGAAAGTAGCATAGAGTACAACAGGTGAGTGGGGGTGGGGATGAAGGTGATAGGGCAGGGGGAAGGTGGAGTGGATAGGTGGAAAAGAAGATAGGCAGGTAGGTCAGGTCATGGGAACAGTGCTGAGCTGGAAGTTTGGAACTAGGGTGAGGAGGGGGAAGGGGAAATGAGGAAGCTGTTGAAGTCCACATTGATGCCCTGGGGTTGTAGTATTCTGAGGCGGAGGATGAGGCGTTCTTCCTCCAGGCGTCTGGTGGTGAGGGAGCGGCGGGTGAAGGAGGCCCAGGACCTCCATGTATTTGGCAGAGTGGGAGGAGAAGTTGAAATGTTGGACCACGGGGCGATGTGGTTAATTAGTGCGAGTGCCCCACAGATGTTCCCTAAAGCGCTCTGCTAGGAGACGTCCAGTCTCCTCAATATAGAGGAGACCGCATCGGGAGCAATAAATGATATTGGTGGATGTGCAGGTAAAACTTTGATGGATGTGGAAGGCTCTTTTAGGGCCTTGGATGGAGGTGAGGGAGGAGGTGTGGGCACAGGTTTTACAGTTCCCGCGGTGGCAGGGGAAAGTGCCAGGATGGGAGGGTGGGTCGTAGGGGGGCGTGGACCTGACCAGGTAGTCATGGAGGGAATGGTCTTTGCGGAAGGCGGAAAGGGGTGGGGAGGGAAATATATCCCTGGTGGTGGGGTCTGTTTGAAGGTGGCGGAAATGTCGGCGGATGATTTGGTTTATGCGAAGGTTGGTAGGGTGGAAGGTGAGCACCAGGGGTGTTCTGTCCTTGTTACGGTTGTAGGGGTGGGGTCTGAGGGCAGAGTGCGAGATATGGATGAGATGCATTGGAGGGCATCTTTAACCACGTGGGAAGGGAAATTGTGGTCTCGAAAGAAGGAGGCCATCTGGTGTGTTTTGTGGGGGAACTGGTCCTCCTGGGAGCAGATACGGTGGGGACGGATGATTTGGGAATACGGGATGGCATTTTTGCAGGAGGTAGGGTGGGAAGAGGTGTAATCCAGGTAGCTGTGGGAGTCATGGCGGATGAAGCTGTGGAGGGATTGGATATCCTGTCCCACTGAACTCATATCTACCTACCTCGACACTGTCTTATCCCCCCTAGTCCAAGAACTCCCCAGATACGTTCGAGACACCACCACGTCTTCCACCTCCTCCAAGACTTCCGTTTCCCCCCCCGACCAATGCCTCATCTTCACCATGGATATCTAATCCCTTTTGCGCCTCCATCTGCCATGACCAGGGCCTCCAAGCCCTCCGTTTCTTCCTCTCCCAACATCCCCAACAGTACCCTTCCACCAACACACTCATTCGTTTGGTCGAACTGGTCCTCACCATTAACAATTTTTCCTTTGAATCCTCCCACTTCCTCCAGACCAAAGGGGTAGCCATGGGCACACGTATGGGCCCCAGCTATGCCTGTCTCTTTGTTGGCTACGTAGAACAGTTGATCTTCCGTAATTACACCGGCACCACTCCCCACCTCTTCCTCCGCTACATTGATGACTGCATTGGCGCCACCTCGTGCTCCCACGAGGAGGTTGAGCAATTCATCAACTTCACCAACACATTCCACCCTGACCTTTAATTTACCTGGACCATCTCTGACACCTCCCTCCCCTTCCTGGACCTCTCCATCTCCATTAATGACGACCGCCTTGACACTGACATTTTTTACAAACCCACCAACTCCCACAGCTACCTGGATTACACCTCTTCCCACCCTACCTCCTGCAAAAATGCCATCCCGTATTCCCAATCCCTCCGCCTCCGCCGTATCTGCTCCCAGGAGGACCAGTTCCACCACAGAACACACCAGATGGCCTCCTTCTTTAGAGACCGCAACTTCCCTTCCCACATGGTTAAAGGTGCCCTCCAACGCATCTTGTCCACATCCCACACCTCTGCCCTCAGACCCCACCCCTCCAACCGTAACAAGGACAGAATGCCCCTGATGCTCACCTTCCACCCTTCCAACCTTCACATAAACCAAATCATCCACCGACATTTCCACCACCTCCAAACAGACCCCACCACCAGGGATATATTTTCCTCCCCACCCCTTTCCGCCTTCCGCAAAGACCGTTCCCTCCGTGACTACCTGATCAGGTCCATTCCCCCCTACAACCCACCCTCCCATCCTGGCACTTTCCCCTGCCACCGCAGGAACTGTAAAACCTGTGCCCACACCTCCTCCCTCACCTCTATCCAAGGCCCTAAAGGAGCCTTCCACATCCAACAAAGTTTTACCTGCACATCCACTAATATCATTTATTGTATCCGTTGCTCCCGATGCGGTCTCCTCTACATTGAGGAGACTGGACGCCTCCTAGCAGAGCGCTTTAGGGAACATCTCTGGGACACTCGCACTAATTAACCACACTGCCCTGTGGCCCTACATTTCAACTACCCCTCCCACTCTGCCAAGGACATGGAGGTCCTGGGCTTCCTTCAGCGCTGCTCCCTCACCACCAGATGCCTGGTGGAAGAACGCCTCATATTCCACCTCGAACCACTTTAACCCCAGGGCATCAATGTGGACTTCAACAGTTTCCTCATTTCCCCTTCCCCCACCTCGCCCCAGTTCCAAACATCCAGCTCAGCACTGTCCCCATGACTTGTCCTACCTGCCTATCTTCTTTTCCACCTATCCACTCCACCCTCCCCCTGCCCCCGACCTATCACCTTCATCCCCTCCCCCACTCACCTATTGTACTCTATGCTACTTTCTCCCCACCCCCACCATCCTCTCAGTTATCTCTCCACCCTTCAGGCTCTCTGCCTTTATTCCTGATGCAGGGCATTTGCCCGAACCCTCGATTTTACTTCCTGACCTGCTGTGCTTTTGCAGCACTGCTCTACTCATATAATATGGTCAGTTCCAGATGAGTTCACATTCTGGATGATAAGCCTTAGCTCCGTCACTTCCAGTCAGCCCCTGTCAGCAGTGGCTTTGGAAACCATTCATCAGCACAATACAGTGCTCGGAGGGTTAAATTATGAGGATCGGCTGCATATACTTAGCTTATATTCCTTCATGTAATGGGTGTCTTAACTGAACTGTTGAAGACACTTGAAGGATTTGATGGTGTAGACTGATAGAAACTGCTGCAAATGTGTTGCTGGTCAAAGCACAGCAGGCCAGGCAGCATCTCAGGAATAGATTCCTGAGATGCTGCCTGGCCTGCTGTGCTTTGACCAGCAACACATTTGCAGCTGTGATCTCCAGCATCTGCAGACCTCATTTTTTACTGATAGAAACTGCTACTTCTATTGGAATAAAGAACTTACTCACACAAGGGTTAATGGAAACCTAGAACTCTCTCTCTCTCTCTCTTATGGACTGCAACAGTTCAAGAAAGGAGTTCACCACCACCTTCTCAAGGCACCGAATCTGTATCCCAAAATGCCAACATTTTCATGTACAGGTTTGAACAAGGCTTCTTTGTTGCTCTGGACCTCCAACCAACACTATACACCAGAAACATTGGTGACATTTCCTTCATCTGGACACATGGTGAGGAGTCACTGAAACAACTACACAGTGATATCAACAAGTTTCATCCCACCATCAGACTCACCATGGACTACTCCCTGGTATCTGTCTCATTCTTGGACACATCCATCTCCATCAAGGATGGTCACCTCAGCACCTCACTCTACCACAAACCATCGGATAACCTCACAATGCCACACTTCTCCAGCTTCCACCCGAAGCATGTTAAAGTGCCATGCCCTGTGGACAAGCCCTACGCATACACAGCATCTGTTCACTTGGAGGAGGAATACGATGGACACCTGAAGGTGCTGAAGGGCACCTTCATAAGAACAGCATACGAGGCTCAACTCATCGATCACCAGTTCCGATGTGCCACAGCGAGAAACCAGAAGGACCTCCTCAGGAGACAGACACCGAATGGGACCGAGAGGATACCCTTCATTGTCCAGTACTTCCCAGGTGGAGACAAACTATGCCATGTCCTTCACAGCCTGTAACACATTATCAGGGAGGGTGAGGACCTCGCCAAGACCTTCCCCACGCCTCCACTTCTTGCCTTCAAATAACCACCAAACCTCAAACATATCATTGTTCGCAGAAACCTGCCCAGCCTTCAGGACAATGTCGACCACCACACCATACAACCCTGTCATGGCAACCACTGCAAGATGTATCAGAGTGTCAACATGGATACCATCATTACAAATGGGGACACCGCCCACCATGTACACGGCAGGTACTCATGTGACTCGGACAATGTTGTCTATCTCATTCACTGCAGGCAAGGATGCCCTGAGGCATGGTACATTGGCCAGACCAAACAGACCCTATGACAACAGATGAATGGACACCACACAACAATCACCAGACAGGGGTGTTCCCTCCAAATCGGGGAACACTTCAGCGATCAGGGATATTCAGCCTCAAACTTTCGAGTGATCATCCTACAAGGCAGACTTCAGGATATGCAACAACGCAGAGTCACCAAGCAGAGGCTGATAGCCAAGCTCAGTACCCATGGGGATGGCCTCAACCAGGAGCCTGGGTTCATGTCACACTACAGGTGACCCCACTACACTATGCACTCACACACACACACACTCACACACATTCACATGCAAGCACACACCCTTACTTAATCACACACTCACGCAGACCCTCTCTCATACACACGGTCTCTCTTCGACACACACCACACCCTCTCACAAGCTTATACACCATCACAGTCACACACGTACACACACAGACATTCACACCCACATTCTCTTACACATACATGCACACACATACTCACAATACATGTGCACACATGCGCAAACACACACACACACACTCTCTCTCTCTCTCTCTCTCTCTCTCTCTCTCCCTCTCTCTCCCTCACATACACACACACACACATAAATATGTCTATGGGGTGAATTTGCATTTAGGACATAGAACATAGAAACGTACAGCACAGAACAGGCCCTTTGGCCTGCGATGTTGTGCCGAGGTTTAATCCTAATGTAGGATATAATAACTTAACCTACGCACCCCCAACTCACTGCTATCCATGTGCATGTCCAGCAGTCTCTTAAATGTCCCCACTGACTCTGCTTCCACCACCACAGCTGGGAACACATCCCATACATTCACAATTCTCTGCGTAAAGAACCTACCTCCGACGACTCCTTTATACCTTCCTCCTAATATCTTCAAACTATGACTCCTCGTACCAGTCAATCCTGCCCTGGGGAAAAGTCTCTGGCTATTGACTCTATCTATTCCTCTCATTACCTTGTACACCTCGATCAGGTCTCCTCTCTTCCTCCTTCTCTCCAGGGAGACAAGTCTGAGCCTATTCAACCTCTCTTCATAAGGCAAGCCCTCCAGTCCAGGCAGCATCCTGGTAAACCTTCTTTGCACCCTCTCCAAAGCCTCTGTATCTTTCCTATAGTAGGGCAACCAGAACTGGACACAATATTCCAAGTGTGGTCTCACTGGGGTTTGTAGAACTGCAGCAAAACCTCGCGGCTCTTAAACTCGATCCCGTTGTTAATGAAAGCCAAAACACCATTTGCTTTCTTAACAACCCTATCCACTTGGATGGCAACTTTGAGGGATCTATGTACTTGCACACCCAGATCCCCCTGTTCCTCCACACTGCCAAGAATCCTGTCTTTAATCCTATTTTCAGCATTCGGGTTCAACCTTCCAAAATGCATCACTTCGCATTTATCCAGGTTAAACTCCATCTGCCATTTCTCAGCCCAGCTCTGCATCCTGTCTATGTCGCGCTGCAGCCTGCAGTAGCCCTTTATATTATCAACGACACCTCCAACCTTTGTATTATCTGCAAATTTACTAACCCACCCCACAACCTCTTCATCCAAGTCATTTATAAAAACTACAGAGCCCTACGGGACCCCACTCAACACTGACCTCCAGGCAGAATACTTTCCATCTACAACCACTCTCTGCCTTCTGTCAGCCAGCCGATTCTGAATCCAGATAGCCAAATCTCCCTGTATCCCATACTTCCTGACTTTATGAATGAGCCTACCATGGGGAACCTTATCAAATGCCTTGCTGAAGTCTATATACACCACATCCACTGCTCAACCATTGTCGACCTGTCTGGTGACCTCCTCAAAAGAACTCAATAAGATTTGTGAGGCATGACCTGCCCCTCACAAAGCCATACTGACTGCCTTTAATCATGCTATGCTTTTCCAAATGCTCATAAAGCCTATCCCTCAGAATTCTTTCCAAACCTTGCTGACCACAGATGTAAGACTGACTGGTCTGTAATTGCCAGCGATTTCACTATTACCCTTCTTGAAAAGAGGAACACCATTCGCCTCCTTCCAATCCTCCGGTATGACTCCAGTGGAGAGTGGGGAGGCAAATATCCTCGCCAGTGGCTTAGCAACCTCCTTTCTCACTTCCCGGAGCAGCCTGGGATAAATCTGGTCTGGCCCTCGGGACTTATCAATCTTAATGTCTTCCAAAATTTCCAGCATATCAACTTCATCAAATGTTGATCTGCTCAAGCCTGTATCCCAGCTCCTCTAAGTTTTAATTTACAACAAGTTCCCTTTCCTTGGTGAAAACTGATGCAAAAAACTCATTTAGAGCTTCCCCTATCTGCTCAGACTCCACGCACAAGTTTCCTCCACTATCCCTGACCGGCCCTACCTTCTCCCTGATCATTCTCTTATTCCTCACATATGAGTAAAATGCCTTTGGGTTCTCCCTAATCCTTCCTACTAAGCCTTTCTCGTGCCCCCTCCTGGCTCTCCTCAGTCCATTTCTGAGCTCCTTTCTAGCAAACCTGTAATCCTCTAAAGCTGTGCTAGATCCTTGCTTCCTCCACCTTACATAAGCTGCCTTCTTCCTTTTGATGAGAAGTTCCTCTGTTCTCGCCATCCAAGGTTCCTTAATCTTCCCCTTCTTACCTGTCTCAGAGGAACAAATTTGTGCATCACTCACAACAACTGCTCCTTAAACAGCCTCCACATGTCTGCTGTGCCCTTTCTGGGGAACAATTGCTCCCAGTCTGTACTTCCCAACTCCTGTCTGATAGCATCATAATTTCCTTTTCCCCAATTAAATATCTTCCCTCGGTGACTGCTCCTTTCACTCTCCAAGACTGTGCTAAATGTGAGGCAGTTGTGATCACTTTCACCAAAGTGTTCTCCCACCGCGAGACCTGACACTTGTCCTGGCTTGTTGCCGAGTACCAAATCCGAAATGGTCTCTCCACTCATCAGTCTGTCTACATTCTGGATTAATGGTGCTGGAAGAGCACAACAGTTCAGGCAGCATCCAACTTCCTCCGCCTCCGCCGTATCTGCTCCCAGGAGGACCAGTTAATAAATTCGCTGCTCCTTGGATGCTGCCTGAACTGCTGTGCTCTTCCAGCACCACTAATCCAGAATCTGGTTTCCAGCATCTGCAGTCATTGTTTTTAGTCTGTCTACATACTGGGTGAGGAAACCCTCCTGAACACACCTGACAAAAATGGCTCCATCCAAACCACCTGCACTAAGGAGGTTCCAGTCGATATTGGGAAAGTTGAAATCACCCATAACAACAACCCTGCTACCTCTGCATTTTTCCAGATTCTGCCCGCCTATGAGATCTTCAATCTCTCTACTGCTATTAGGGGGTCTGTAGAAAACCCCCGATGCAGTGACTGTTCCCAACTTCCACCCCCATACTGACTCAGTAGACAAACCTTCCTCAACAACCTTCGTTTCTGTAGCTGTGATGCACTCTCTGATTCGCAATGCTACACCTCCTCCACTTTTTCCAACCTCCCTGCTCTTTTTATACATTCTAAACCCTGGAACATCAAGCAACCATTCCTGCCCCTGTGAAACCCACATCTCCCTTATGGCCACAACATCATAGTCCCAAGTACTGATCCATGCTCTAAGTACGTCACTCTTATTCCAGACACTCCTTGCATTAAAGCAGACACACTTTAACCGATCTCTTTGTTTCATTTGCATGAGAAACCTTCCTGCTAGATTCAATGCATCCCGTCACTGCCCCATCTGCAACTGACCCCTCTCAGACATGTGGCTCTGATTCCCACCACCCCTCCAGATACATCCTAATTTGTTCAAAAAGTACAGTCTGTAGGCTGTCAATGCAAGCAGTCAGAGAGGTGTATAGCACAGAAACAGACCTTCAGTCCAGCTTGTCCATGCCAACCAGATATCCCAATTTAATCTTGTCCCATTTGCCAGCAGTTGACCTATAACCCTCTAAACCCTTCCTATCCAAATGCCTTTTAAATGCTGTAATTGTACCAGCCTCCACCATTTCCTCTGGCAGCTCATTCCAACACACCACCCTCTGCGTGAAAAGGTTGCCCCTTAGATCCCTTTTATATCTTTCCCTTCTCATTAAACCTATGCCCTCTAGTTCTGGACTCCCCTACCCCAGGAAAAAGACCTTGTCTATTTATCCTAAGCACGCCCCTCATGATTTTACCTCTACAAGGTCACCCCTCAGAATCTGATGCTCCAGGGAAAACAGCCCCAGCCTGTTCAGCCTCTCCCTATAGCTCAAATCCTCCAACCCTGGCAACATCCTTGTAAATCTTTTCTGAATCCTTTCAACTTTCACAGCATCCTTCTATAGAACATAGAGCAATGAACATAGAACATTCCAGCGCAGTACAGGCCCTTCGGCCCTCAATGTTGCACTGACCTGTCATACCAATCTGAAGCCCATCTAACCTACACTATTCCATTCTCATCCATATGCCTATCCAATGACCATTTACAATAAATGTTGTTACAGTTGACGAATCTACAACTGTTGCAGCAGTGCATCCACGCCCCTACCAATAGGAAGGAGACCAGAAGTACACTGAATATTCCAAAAGTGGCCTAACCAATGTCCTGTACAGCCTCAACATGACCTCTCAACTCCTGTACTCAATACGCTGACCAAGAAAGGAAAGCATATCAAATGCCTTCTTCTTATCTACCTGCGCCCTACATTCATGCAGCTATGAAACTGCACTCCAAGGTCTCTTTGTTTAGCAACACTCCCCAAACCTTTACTATTAAGTGTATAAGTCCTGCCCTGATTTGCTTTTCAAAATGCAGCACCTCACATTTATCTAAATTAAACTCCATCTCCCACTCCTCAGCCCATTGGCCCACCTGATCAAGATCCCATGGTACTCTGAGGTAACCTTCTTCGCTGTCCACCACACCTCAAATTTTGGTGTCATCTGCAAACTTACTAACTATGCCTCCTACGTTCACATCCAAATTATTTATATAAATGATGAAAAATAGTGGACCCAGCACCGATCCTTCTGGCATACCACTGGTCACAGGCCTCCAGCCTGAAAAGCATCCTTCCACCACCACCCTCTGTCTTCTACCTTCGAGCCAGTTCTGTATCCAGATGGCTATATTTCCCTGTATTGCATGAGATCTAACCTTGCTAACCAGTCTCCCATAAGGAACCTTGTTGAATGCCTTACTGAAGTCCATATAGATCATGTTCCACCACTCTGCCCTCATCAATCCTCTTCAAACCATCTGACATTATATAAATTCCTACTTTGGAAATGGAACCTGTCTGACTCAAGATTGGGATACAGACAGACTCTAACCTCACACCTTTGATGCATTGTCTGAGCTGAGATGTCACCCTTTTTTATAAAACCTTAGTTTTATCCGAAATGTGACTTGAAAGAAGTTCTGGGATTTACATATTAATGAACTGAAACCTGCAACCCATTTTAAAAGATGAAAGACCTAACAGCAATCTAGATTTGTTCAATGTATCACATCAGTTGCATGATATTATGATCTTTTGCTATAAATTCTGTTTCTTATAATCCTGCCCCTCGAGCTCCCTGACGAATGAGCGGCACTCCGAAAGCTAAAGCTTCCAAATAAACCTGTTGGACTATAACCTGGTGTCATGTGATTTTTAACTTTGTACACCCCAGTCCAACCCCAGCACCTCCGCATCATGGCTAATCCAATTAGCCTGCCCTATCCTTCACTTGGACACTACAATACCGTGGGAGCTGAAACTGTGAGTGATCTTTACCTGATATCTGACAGATCACATCCATGAATACATATCAAAGCACTTTGTAAAATGCTATTATAAATTCCAAGTCTAAGGTCAGTCATGAAGGGAAATGTATCTGTCCCTCATTTGGTGTGTACTGCAGTCTGACTCCATTGGTGACTCTCTCATCACTTCACTCAGCATTCAAATCATTCAAATCATTCAAATCATTCAAATCATTCAAATCATTCAAATTATTCAAATCATTCAAATCATTAAAGTCTCCTCCAGGGTTTGATTATCAATGCACTGTCAGACATGCAGCGAGGTTTTAATCAATGATTCAGCTTGCAGTTCTGATCCACCTGGAAGATGTTAGAAGAAGAGAAGGTGGTGTTCATCAATGTCTATCTGAGGAACAGAGCTGAACATAAGCCTCATGATTCTCAAAAGGATCAAGCCTTTTGGTAATGATCTACTGCCAAGACTTAGATAGAAACATGAGGCTATAATCAAGAAGAAAAGTTAAGAAGTGTAGTGGAATGAGGAAGGTTAACTGAGGATGGAATATGAGTCTCAAATGAGGAACGATTCTGCAAATGCAAAGAATTGCCTGGTGAATCAACATGAAGAAGACACCAACTGAGAATAAAGCTGCAATGTTAAAGAGGAACATTTGAGAAAGTGGATTCCATGGAGTGCTTCGTCACCAGGGCCAGTTGATGTATTGGTGAGAACATCATTGAGAAGAAAACAATATAAGTTTGGAAAGGGAAATGATAAAAGGAAGCTCGTGAAAAGCAGTGGGATGGAAATGCAGCTGATGAGCTATTAGCGACACAGAGTGATGTGTGGAATGGACCTCTTTTGCCTTTTTAATCTCAATGATTCTAAAATGGTGAGCAGCACCTTCCAAACAAACAACATCTAGCACTGAGAAGAACAAGGGCAGCAGATACATGAGAGCTCCAACCCCAAACGTTCCCCTCCAAGCTACTTACCATCCTTATTTAACAGAAAGAGAAACCAGAGAATCATTAATGTGACACATACTGGTTCAACTCATCGCGTGTGTTTCAGTGTGGAGCTAGTATAGCCATGTGGTCATTGCTGAATATTACTAGTGTTTTAATGTTTTCACCTCTGGGTTGGGATCATGTCTCCATTCCTTCACTGTCCAGGAATTCCTCTCCTTAACCACACTGTGCATGTCCCCACACTATACAGACTGCAGCATCTCATCATTGCCTTCCCCAAAGCAATGAATGATGGCGTGGGTTTCATCCCTGCACCAGCTGAGGTTACTACATTGGATTCTTCTTCTCAACATTTCCCCTTGCCTGAGGTGTGGTTTAACCAACCACCAAATTGACTCTCTCTCTCTCTAATGAGAGAACAGCTGTTAAGGTGAAGGTAACATCGTCATTTTTATAAATCTAGATGGGAGCCATTAGGACGACATGGGAAGACAGGCAAGGTCTTGAATTAATGTCTCATCCATGATCGAGTAAAGTTTATCCACCACTTCCTGTGGCAGCTCATTCCACACACGCCCAACCCCCTGGGTGAAGGAAGTCACATCTTAGGTCCCTTTTAAATCTTTCCCTTCACACCTTAAACCCAAGCCCTCCAGTTCTGGACTCCCCCACCCCAGGGAAAAGACCTTGTCAATTTACCCTAACCATGTCCCTCATGATTTTATAAACCTCGATAAGGTCACCCCTCAGCCTCCGATGCTCCAGAGAAAACAGCCCCAGCTTGTTCAGCCTCTCCCTATTGCTCAAACCTTCTCATTCTTGCAATACCCTTGCTGCTGATGACCATGAGAAGCCCAGGTGTAAAGAACTGCAAGCGCAGGACTCTGGAGGAACATGGCTTTCATTGATCACTTCACAACTGCAGCCTTTCCTCCAGTGAAAACCCAGAACATGATGTGGAGGTGACGATAGGAAATATGGTTATTACGTTTGTAGATAACACTGACATTGGCAGTTTAGTGGACAGCAACAAAGGTTACTTTAGATTACAGCAGGGCCTTTATCAGATGGTCTTATAGGCTGAGAAGTGGCAGATGGAGTTTAATTTAGATAATTGCGAGGTGCTGCATTTCGGAAAGGCAAATCAGGGCAGGACTTACACACTTAATGGGAAGGTCCTGGGGAGAATTGCTGAACAAAGAGACTTTGGGTGCAGGTTTATAACTCCTTGAAAGTGGAGGTGCAGGTAGATAGAATAGTGAAGAAGGTGTTTGGTATGCTTGCTTTTATTAGTCAGTGCATTGAGTACAGGAGTTAGGAGATCATGTTGTAGCTGTACAGGACATTGGTTAGGCCACTTTTGGAATATTTTGGGCAATTCTGGTCTCCCTGCTATAGGATTGATCATAGAATCGTAGAATGCCTACAGTGTGGAAACAGGCCCTAAGACCCAACAAGTCCACTTGATCTCTGAAGAGTAACCCACCCAGATTCATTCCCATACCCTGTTATTCTACATTTAGCCCTGACTAATCACCTAACCTACACACCCTGAACACAATGGGTAATTTAGTATGGCCAATTCACCCAACCTGCACATCTTTGGATTATGGGAGGAAACCAGAGCACCCGGAGGAAACCCACACAGACATGGGGAGAATGTGCAAACTCCACACAGGCAGTCACCCAAGACTGGAATCAAACCCAGTGTCCTAGCACTGTGAGGCTGTGGTGCTAACCACTGAGCCAACTTGTTGCCCATGGAAATTAATAGTGCCATGGTAATGATGTTGTGAAAATTAAAAGGGTTCAGAAAAGATTTACAAGGATGTTGCAAGAATGAGAAGGTTTGAGTTATTTGAAGAGGTTGAACAGGCTGGGGCTGTTTTCCCTGGAACATCGGAGGCTGAGGGGTGACCTTATCGAGGTTTATAAAATCATGAGGGACATGGTTAGGGTAAATTTACAAGGTCTTTTCCTGAGGGTGGGGAGCCCAGAACCAGAGGGCTTGGGTTTAAGGTGAGAAGGGAAAGATTTAAAAGGGACCTAAGAAGAGACTTTCTTCACCCAGGGGGTGGTGTGTGTGTGGAATGAGCTGCCACAGGAAGTGGTGGGGGCTAGTACAATTACAATATTTAACAGGTATCTGGATGGGTATATGAACAGGAAAAATTTAGAGGGTTATGGGCCAAGTGCTGGCAAATGGGACTAGATTAATTTAGGATATCTGGTTGGAATGGATGAGTTGGACTGAAGGGTCTGTTTCCGTGCTGTACATCTCTATGACACTACTTAGTCTGAATAAGTTAACAAAAAAACTTTTCATCTGTTGTAAACAAGAATTATGAATGCATACAAAAAAAACCTCATGTTAATGAGTACAAGTCGGTTGAACGGCAGTTGATTGCATTTAGTTCTGCTTTATTAATAATTGTTCATAATTAGAGAAGATGCTGCTATTTTTGCAGCAATGAAATGGAAGTTGAATGTGTTGCATAATTTCCACAATTCTTAGAGTGTGAAAGAACGAGACGGGGGAAGCAATGGAAATCTTTCACATGGCAACACAAACAGATTCAAGAATGATGTGGAGATGTCGGTGTTGGACTGGGGTGTACAAAGTTAAAAATCACACAGCACCAGGTTATAGTCCAACAGGTTTATTTGGAAGCACTAGCTTTCGGAGCGACGCTCCTTCGTCAGGTGGTTGTGGAGTATTCCAGTTAAACCTGTTGGACTATAAACTGATGTGTGATTTTAAACTTGATTCAAAAATAACTTACAAGAGTGAAAGAGGGGAAGGATGAAGAGGTGTCAGCCTGTTGGGAGAGGGCAGAGGGCACTAAGACTCATTGGATAACTCTTCCAAAGAACCAGAGCAGCAGTGATGGCCCGAGTGGCCTGCTTTAATGCTGTCTCTGTAACTGGCTGACCCTTGGTTTACTCAAGGGCACACGTTTCTGCTGTGGGTGTTTATGTGAGTGAACAAGCTGATTCCCAGCCCCCAGATAACTGGGATCATGGGGCAAGACAGCCAACGAAACAATGGAGGAGAAGAGCTTCTCTATCCTTCTCTGTCATTGTTCTGCCTCATCATTAAAGTGTTGGGTATGAATGTTTGATGGACAGATTGTCACCATTTTTAACAATTAGTGACAAGCTCTTCCCAGTCATTAACATCAATGCTGCTGTGCTTCAGAGAGTGCTTCATATGGCCTTTGTAGCATTTCATTGACATCACCCTTCTCCCACCCCCAAGAACACTGACTGTTTGAGAGTTCTCCCAATTCCTTATCATTGCCTATGTCATTCTGAGTTTGCGTAGATTCCACACAAAGTGCCCAGTCCATCATAAGTTCTGCAGGTCTTCTGTGCTGTAGAATTTTGTAAATTTGAGATTTTCTTTCTACTATAAGGAGTAGAGTTGGAGGGTTATTTCTAATTTGAATCATGATCTTATGTTTCTGGCTTGATGTCTTATGACTTTTCGAGAGTTAAAGGCATTACATAGGGACTACAAGGGAAGTGGTGAATCGGGGAATTCATTGCCACAGAGGGCTGTGGAACCTAAGTCTTTGTGACAGGGATAGACAGGCTTTTGATGAGTAGGGGGATCAGGGGTTATGGAGAAAAGGCAGGAGGATGGGGTTGAGAAATATCAGCCATAGTCGAATGATGGAGCAGACTTGATGGGTCGAATGACCTAATTCTGCTCCGATATCTAATGGTCCTGCAGTGACAGTGACAATATCACTGCAGTTGAGAGCTAGGGAATATTCTGGGGATTTGGGTTCATTATCCCATCGTGGCAGGTGGTGAAATCTGAATGTAATAGAATTAAAAAGCAAAACGAACTCTGAACCTAGTCAACTCCACAAGGTCTACCTGATTAACAGCTGGGAACTTGTACCAAAACTGGGCGAGTGGACCCACAGACCAGGGTGATGTCCCTTTGAGAAATCAGGGAGTAAGTAAGTAAAGTATCATGTTATCATGTTATGTCATGTCATGTTATCATACATGTTATCAAATGTATGCAGGCAATTGGCTCTCTGTACCATTGTAATCGAGGCTCAGGCAATGTCTGTGTACTTCAGCTGTAAATAAATCCATCAGAAATTATCAAGAAATAAAATTCTTGCACCTCACCAGTGATACATGAAGATAAATACAAGCTGACCATTACTTGGTGCATAGCTGGTCAGAAAAAAGACAAAGTCAGCCTCAGAAACATGGACGTCAGGTACGGCAGCAGCTGACAAAATATCGCAGCGAAACAGAAGATGCTGCAGTACAGAAAAATCAAAGAAAATAAGATCCCTTTGCAGCTTCTGAGTTTCTCTGAGTTGGTCAGCTTTGTACAGACAGCAAGCTACTGCAAACGTGTCCTATTGAAAGGCTACTTCTCATTTGAACAGCTGCCAGGGGTCAGCAGCATGCTGAACCGAGGGAAAGCACAATCCAGTCAGTGGGCTAAATACACCAACATTACAGAGTCAACAGAGGCTTCAAGCCTGAAATTGGAAAAGCACCAAGTAAAGTGTTGAACGAATAGAAGGACTGAACAAGGTCTACAGTGAAAAGAGAAAAGGGCTCACATTATTTAGACAATCAACCATCTTCAGCTGCTTCATCGAACACCTTCCCTCCACCATGAGGTTGGAAGTGGAGACATTCACTGATGACTACACAATGTTCATGTGTGACTCCACAGAACCTGAAGCTGCCCATGCCCAACGACAACAATGTACAGGTTGGTGCTGATGAGTAGCATGTGACATTCATACCATACAGTTGAAAATGTGTTGCTGGTTAAAGCACAGCAGGTTAGGCAGCATCCAAGGAATAGGAAATTCGACGTTTCGGGCATAAGCCCTTCATCAGGAATGACGTTTCGGGCATAAGGCCTTCATCATACCATACAGTCAGGCAATATTGTCATTATCACCAATGAGAGAGAATCTAACCATCACCCCATGACATTCACTGGTACCCCCCTCACTAAATTTCCCATTACCCTGAGGAATTCCTGCAGAGTTGTCCTGGAGCTCAGATGACTGATCACCAACAACCAGGACCATCTTCCCAGGTGCCAGGTATGAATCTAACCAGTGGAGCATTTTCTCCCTGAAACAAAAACGGAACTGCTGGAAGGATTCCGCAGATCTAGCAGTATTTGTGAAGAGAAAGCCAAGTTAACATTTCAGGTCAGGTATGTCCCTTATCTTTATGATCTCCTTTGCCCATAACTCTCCAAATGCGACACTTCCCGCATTACTGACGTTCCGAAAGTGTAGACTTTGCTCAGTACTGACCCTCCAACAGTGTGGCACTCCCTCAGCTCGGACCCTCTGACAGTGTGGCACTCTCTCAGCTCGGACCCTCTGACAGTGTGGCACTCCCACAGTATTAACCCTCTGACAGTGTGGCATTCCCTCAGGATTAGAGTGGTGTTGGAAAAGCACAACAGGTCAGATAGTTCCGAAGAGCAGGAAAATTGACGTTCCGTCCTGATGAAGGGCTTTTGCCTGAAACGGCGATTTTCTTGCTCCCCGGATGCTGCCTGACCTGCTGTGCTTTTCCAGCATCACGCTAATCTTGGCTCTAATCTCCAGCATCTGCAGTCCTCACCTTCGCCTGGAACTCCCTCAGCACTAACCCTCCAACAGTATGGCAATCCCTCAGTGCTGACCCCCCGACAGTGTGGCACTCCCTCAGTGCTGACCGTCTGACAGTGTGGCACTCCCTCAGTGCTGACCCTCCGACAGTGTGGCATTCCCTCAGTGCTGGCCCTCCGACAGTGCGGCACTCCCTCAATGCTGACCCTCCGACAGTGTGGCACTCCATCTGCACTGACCCTCCAATAGTGTGGCACTGCCTCAGTACTGATCCGCTAACGGCACATCATTCCCTCAGTACTGATCCTCCGACAGTGCAGTGCTCCCTCAGCAATGACCCTCTGACAGTGCGGCACTCCCTCAGTACTGACCCTCTGAGTGTGCGGTGCGCCCTCATTACTGACCCTCTGACAGTGTGGCACTCCCTCAGCACTGACCTTCCAATAGTGCGGCACTCCCTTAGTACTAACCCGCAATAGTGCGTCATTCCCTCAGTACTGACCCTCAACAGTGCAGCACTCCCTCAGCATTGACCGTCCAACAGTACGGTCCCTCAATACTAACTGTGTCACAATTCGGTGCTCCCTCAGCCCTGATGCTCCGACAGTGTGGCACTCCCTCAACACTGACCCTCCAACAGTGTGGCACTCCCTCAGTACTGACCCTCTGACAGTGCGGCACTCCCTCAGTATTAGCCCTCTGACAGTGCGGCACACCCTCAGTACTGACCCTCCAACAGTGTAGTCCACCCTCATTACATACCCTCCAACAATGCGGCACACCCTCAGCACTGACCCTCCGACAGAGCTTCACTCCCTTGGTACTGACCCTCCACAGTGCGGCACTCCCTCAGTACTGACCTGCGACAATGTGTCATTCCCTCAGCACTGACCCTCTGACATTACGGTGCTCCCTCAGCCCTGACCATTAACAGTACGGTGCTCCTTCAGCAATGGCCCTCTGACAGAATGGCACTCCCTCATTACAGAATGTCCAATAGTGAGGCAAATCTTCAGTATTGACCCTCTGACAGTGCGGCGCTCCCTCAGCACTAACCCTCCGACAGTGTGGCATTCCTTCAGCACTGACCCTCCAACAGTGCAGTGCTCCCTCAGCATTAACCTCTGACAGTGCGGCACTCCCTCAGCAATGACCCTCCGACGGAGCAGCACTCCCTCATTACTAAACCTCCAATAATGCGGCACTCCCTTAGTATTGAACCTCTGACAGTGTGGCGCTCTCTCAGCACTGACCCTCCAACAGTGTGGCACTCCTTCAGTGCTGACCCTCTGACAGTGTGGCACTCCCTCAGCGCTGATCCCTCCGACAGTGCGGCACTCCCTCAGTACTGACCCTCCGACAGTGCCCACTCCCTCAGCACTGACCCTCCGACAGTGCAGCACACCCTCAGTGCTGACCCTCCGACAGTGTGACACTCACTCAGCACTGACCCTCTGACAGTGCGGCACTCCCTCAGTACTGACCCTCCGACAGTGCCCACTCCCTCAACACTGACCCTCTGACAGTGCGAGTAAAAAATGAGGTCTGCAGATGCTGGAGATCACAGCTGAAAATGTGTTGCTGGTCAAAGCACAGCAGGCCAGGCAGCATCTCAGGAATAGAGAATTCGACGTTTCGAGCATAAGCCCTTCATCAGGAAGGGTTGATGAAGGGCTTATGCTCGAAACGTCGAATTCCTTATTCCTGAGATGCTGCCTGGCCTGCTGTGCTTTGACCAGCAACACATTTTCACCTCTGACAGTACGGCAATCCCTCAGCACTCACCCTCCCACAGTGCGGCACTCCCTCAGTACTGACCCTCTGACAGTGCCCACTCCCTCAGCACTGACCCTCTGACAGTGCGACACTCCCTCAGCACTGACCATCCAACACTGTGGCACTCTTTCAGCACTGTCCCTCTGATACTGCAGTGTTCCCTTAGCTCTGAACCTCCAACACTGTGGCATTCCTTCAATAATGATCCTCCAACAGTGCAGCTCTCTCTTCAGTATTGAGTCTCTGACAGTGATGCACTCCCTCAATACTGACCGTCTGACAGTGCGGCAGCACTGACCCTCCAACAGCATGACACTTCCTCAGCACTGACCCTCGGACAGTGCAGCACTCCCTCAGTACTGACCCTTGGATAGTGCGGCACTCCCTCAGTGCTGACCCTCGGACAGTGCGACACTCCCTCAGCACTAACCCTCGGACAGTGTGGCGCTCCCTCAGTACTGAAGCTCGGACAGTGTGGCGCTCCCTCAGTACTGACCCTCGGACAGTGTGACACTCCCTCAGTACTGACCCTCTGACAGTGTGGCACTCCCTCAGTACTGACCCTCTGATAGTGATGCACTCCCTCAGCACTGACCCTCCAACAGTGCAGTACTCCCTCAGTACTGACCCTCAGACAGTGCGGCACTCCCTCAGCACTGACCCTCCAACAGTGCAGCACTCCCTCAGTACTGACCCTCAGACAGTGCGGTACTCCCTCAGCACTGACCCTCCAACAGTGCAGCACTCCCTCAGTACTGACCCTCGGACAGTGCGGCACTCCCTCAGCACTGACCCTATGACAGTGCAGCACTGACCCTCGGACAGTGCGGCACTCCCTCAGTAGTGACCCTCGGACAGTGCAGCACTCCCTCAGTACTGACCCTCTGACAGTGTGGCACTCCCTCAGTACTGACCCTCTGACAGTGATGCACTCCCTCAGCACTGACCCTCCAACAGTGCACCACTCCCTCAGTACTGACCCTCGGACTGTGCGGCACTCCCTCAGTACAGACCCTCGGACAGTGCGGCACTCCCTCAGCACTGACCCTATGTCAGTGCAGCACTCCCTCAGCACTGACCCTCGGACAGTGCAGCACTCCTTCAGTGCTGACCCTCGGACAGTGCGGCACTCCCTCAGTGCTGACCCTTTGACATGCTTGGGTTTCTGGCTGATCCTGTTGTTTGGCCCTGGGGCTGTCATTTCAATGAGAATCTGGATCAGTGGTGCTGGAAGAGCACAGCAGTTCAGGCAGCATCCGAGGAGCAGTACAATCGACGTTTCGGGCAAAAGCCCTTCATCAGGAATCACCTGATTCAATGAGAATGTTCAATTCCTGCTCTCCCCCCAAGGGCTGTTGGTCCAATCCTTAGAGGAGCAACTCTCGGGTTCTTGTGCCACAATGGTAATATCCCTCCCTCTGAGCCAGGAAACCTGGGTTCAAATCCCGTCTGCTCCAGAGGAGTCTATTAAATCTCTGAACTGATTGATTGGAAAATATCTAGTAGGAGCAGCTCAGCAACACGGCCACTAACGATGACCAGTACTGGTGCTGTGATTGGGTAACATTTGATTGGCCTGATGAGTGGCATATGACATTCACTACACATGTGCCAGCAAGACCTATCTCCCACAAGAGAGAATCTAACCATCACCCAATGATAATCACTGGTACCACCATCGCTGGATCCCCCATTACCCTCCCAAGTCAGGTAATTCTCCTTTGGCAGAGAGGACCACAGGTAGCTCTCTCTCACCAGAGACAGACAATTGACAGTAGGTTTCCTGGGGCTCAGGTGACTCAGCTTCAGGGGAGGGCAGTGTCTTCATGGTAATGTGTAGTGGGCTAAGTGAAGTCACCATCAGTCAGGTGAGAAATATTTAATTGGTCCATCATATGACTCAGTTGGATTCCAAGGCAGTTCTCATCTTTATTTCAGCCTGATTGTAAGTGTGTGGAATAATGAAGGAATGATAACCATAGCATAAAATCTCAGGGAGGTTTGATTGCTTTGACTGCTGGAGTGACCTTGCGGAAGTGGCAGTAATTTCTCGGTCTCCTTGCTGTGGTAAATGTTCCTAGAATCGTTCCTGTTTTAAAAGAGCTGAACTTAAATCTAATCAAGCACTTTTCATGCCTGTAATTTTAGAGAACGTCTTTATTAGAGTCTGTCGGAAACGCAGAAAGCAAATTATGGATTTTGTGAATTAGCGAAAAGCATTTTGACATTATAATGAGGTCAGACAATGAGGAGATTACCTGAGGATTGCAGTTCATCCTATACAATTATTAAGTGAGCTCATTGTAATTAATAAAGCTACCACTGGGTTAGTGACAAGCTGTCAGAGGTGATGTGGGAACTCCTACTCTATTCTTGGTTCACCTTGAGGCAAAGACCCCCTCCCTCTTGTGCCACTTCTGGTTGACAAGTGATGGCTTAAACGAGAGCAGAACCGCAGACTTACTGGTCTCTCTGACAGGACCAGGCATAATCACCATAGCATGATATAATTACAGCTGTCAAAGGTACACTGTCGAACTGATGCAGGAGCTGATGTAGCTGGAAGTAACTAGACGCTGTGCACACCAACTGTTTCTCTGTAAGGCAGGCACTTGCTGAACTGGCTGAGGCACTGGTAGTGTGAAACCATTCTAATGACTGCCTCCAGTGTCACCGCCACCAATACTATTTGCATTTCTGAGCTAACGGATGAACATGGTTTTGTAAGCAACATGTCCTTTTCCCTGATTGTCTTCTGAGTGGTCACATGCTGCATGGCATCGTTTCACATTCTCGATCTGATTTTGTGAAGGATTTTGAAGTGAAAAGGATTTTTCTTTTGCAGTAATTATCCTGTGTGGAAGCTTAACAATGAATGCGCCACAGTGTGATGATGCCTGTGTTCAACATGGGAATAACCGCAGCCTTCCACCTGCCTAATGCACATTCAAGAGCCAGGAACCGATGAATCAATCCATTTATTAGTGTGGTTCTTGTTTACTCCATGATATCAAAAGCTGTTTGCAATTTAAGTAGTTCTGATCCTTCTATGTCCAACATGTTCACTCTTATTTACAGCCAATCATTAGCCTCATGAAATGATTATATATTGAGCAAAATGATTCTGAATCATCTTAGTCACATTTCATAGAATCAGAGACTGCAGCAGTACAGAGAGAGGCCATTTTACCCATCATAACTGTGCTAGCACTCTGAACAAATTAACCACTTAGACCCACTCTCCACTGCCGATTTACTGCTAACATATTTTTATCCAGTTGCCTTTTCTAAAAAAAAAATACAGCGCAGTACGGGCCCTTCGGCCCTCGATGTTGCGCCGATCAAGCCCACCTAACCTACACTAGCCCATTTCCTCCATATGCCTATCCAATGCCCATTTAAATGCCCATAAAGAGGGAGAGTCCACCACTGTTACTGGCAGGGCATTCCACGAACTCACGACTCGCTGAGTAAAGAATCTACCCCTAACATCTGTCCTATACCTACCACCCCTTAATTTAAAGCTATGCCCCCTCGTAATAGCTGACTCCATACGTGGAAAAAGGTTCTCATGGTCAACCCTATCTAAACCCCTAATCATCTTGTACACCTCTATCAAGTCACTCCTAAACCTTCTTTTCTCCAATGAAAACAGCCCCAAGTGCCTCAGCCTTTCCTCATACGATCTTCCTACCATACCAGGCAACATCCTGGTAAACCTCCTCTGCACCCGTTCCAGTGCCTCCACATCCTTCCTATAGGATGGCGACCAAAACTGCACACAATACTCCAGATGCGGCCGCACCAGAGTCTTATGCAACTGCAACATGACCTCAGGGCTCCGGAACTCAATTCCTCTACCAATAAAAGCCAGTACGCCATATGCCTTCTTCACAGCACTATTTACCTGGGTGGCAACTTTCAGAGATCTGTGTACATGGACACAAAGATCCCTCTGCTCATCCACACTACCAAGTATCCGACCATTAGCCCAGGACTCCATCTTCTTGTTACTCTTACCAAAGTGAATCACTTCACACTTCCCTACATTGAACTCCATTTGCCACCTTTCTGCCCAGCCCTGCAGCTTATCTATATCCCGCTGTAACCTGCCACATCCTTTTGTATTTGTGGGAAGTAGGCAACCCTGGCTCAGCCACGATTTCTTGCCCATCTCTTGTTGACCCAGAAGGTGGTGAACAGTCAACCACATTGCTGTGGGTCTGGAGCCATCTGTAGGTCAGGCCAGGTTAGGATGGCTGATTTCCTTCCCTAAAGGACATTAGTGAACCAGATTTTTTTTAATTACAATCAGCAGTGCAACTCACTGAAATCTCAAACACAAGAGAACTTGGGAATCCTAGTTCAAAAATCACACAACACCAGGTTATAGTCCAACAGGTTTAATTGGAAGCACTAGCTTTCGGAGCGACGCTCCTTCACAACCACCTGATGAAGGAGCAGCGCTCCAAAAGCTAGTGCTTCCAACTAAACCTGTTGGACTATAACCTGGTGTTGTGTGATCTTTAACTTGGGAATCCTAGTTCAGGATTCTCTTCAGGTTAAAGTGCAGGATCAGTGGGCCGTTAGGAAGGCAAATGCAATGTTCGCAGTCATTTCAAGAGGGCTAGAATACAAGAGCAGGGATGTATTTCTGAGACTGCATAAGGCTCTGGTCAGGCCACATTTGGAATACTGTGCAGTTTTTGGGCGCCCTATCTAAGGAAGGATGTGCTGGTGTTGGAGGGGATCCAGAGGAGGTTTACAAGAATGATCTCGGGGATGAAGGGTTTGTCATGGGGAGCAATTCAAGACAGTGGATCTGTGCTCGATGGAGGTTAGAAAAATGTGGGAGGATCTGACTGACATTTACAAAATACTGAGAGGCCTGAATAGAGTGAATGTGAAGAAGATGTTTCCACTAGACTGAGAGACTGGGACCTGAGGGCACAGCCTCAGAGTGAAGCGATAACCCTTTAGAACTGAGATGAGGAGTTTCTTCAGCCAGAGGTTGGGGAATCTGTGGAACCCATTATGACAGAGGGCTGTGTATTTAAGACAGAGTGTATTTAAGACAGAGAGAGATATAGGTTCCTGATGAGTAAGGGGATCAAGGGTTATAGGGAGAAGACAGAAGAATGGGGTTCAGAAACACATCAACCATGATCGAGTCGTAGAGCAGACTTAATGAGACAAATGGCCTAATTCTGCTCCTATGTCTTATGGTCTTAACGTCTCCCCAGAACCAGAGCCTGGGATTCTGGATTACCTCACCCAGTCACATTACTAACACAGCACCATTAAAAATCGCAATGTACCAGGTTTCTCCAGCTAGAGCATTCTAGCTCCTCAGTACAAAAATTATCGCACTGAGAGGTGTACTTCAGAGAGTCAGTGCTGAGGGAGTGCCGCACTGCCAGAGGATCAGTGATGAGGGCATGCCACACTGCCGGAGGGTCAGTGCTGAGGGAGTACCGCATTGCCAGAGGGTCAGTGCTGTGGGAGTGCCGCACTGCCAGAGGGTCAGTGCTGAGGGGACACTGCTTGTTGGAGGGTCAATGCTGAGGGAGTACGGCATTGCCAGAGGGTCAGTGCGGAGGGAGTGCGACACTGTCAGAGGGTCAGTGCTGAGAGAGTGCTGTACTGTTGGAGGGTCAGTACTGAGGGAGCGCCGCGTTGTCGGACGGTCAGTGCTGAGGGAGAGCTGCACTGTCAGAGGGTCATTACTGAGGGAGTGCCGCACTGCCAGAGGGTCAGTACTGTGGGAGTGCCGCACTGTTGGAGGGTCAATGCTGAGGGAGTGGCACACTGTCAGAGAGTCAGTGCTGAGGGGACACTGCTTGTTGGAGGGTCAATGCTGAGGGAGTACCGCACTGTCAGAGGGTCAATGCTGAGGGAGTGCGGCACTGTCGGAGGGTCAGTGCTGTGGGAGTGCGTCACTGTCGGAGGGTCAGTACTGAGGGATTGCCGTACTGTTAGAGGGTCAGTGCTGAGGGTGTGGGCACTGTGAGAGGGTCAGTGCTGGGGGAGTGCCACACTGTCGGAGGGTCAGTGCTGAGGGAGTGCCGCACTGTTGGAGGGTCAGTACTGACGGAGTGCCGCACTGTCAGAGGGTCAGTGCTGAGGGAGTGCGGCACGGTCGGAGGGTCAGTACTGAGGGAGTGCCGTACTGTTGAAGGGTCAGTGCTGAGGGAGTGCCACACTGTTGGAGGGTCAGTGCTGAGGGAGTGCCACACTGTTGGAGCGTCAGTGCAGAGGGAGTGCTGTACTGTCAGAGGGTCAGCACTGAGGGAGTGCCACACCATTGGAGGGTCAGTACTGAGGGAGTGCCGCACTGATTAGATTACTGACAGTGTGGAAACAGGCCCTTCGGCCCAACAAGTCCACACCGACCCGCCGAAGCGCAACCCATCCATACCCCTACATTTACCCCTTATCTAACACTATGGGCAATTTAGCACGGCCAATTCACCTGACCTGCACATCTTTGGACTGTGGGAGGAAACCGGAGCACCCGGAGGAAACCCACACAGACACGGGGACAATGTGCAAACTCCACACGGTCAGTCGCCTGAGGCGGGAATTGAACCGGGTCTCAGGCGCAGTGAGGCAGCAGTGCTAACTACTGTCGGAGGGTCAGTACTGAGGGAGTGCTGTACTGTCGGAGGGTCAGTGCTGAGGGAGTGCCGCACTGTCGGAGGGTCAGAATTGAGGGAGTGCCGCACTGTCGGAGGGTCAGTGCTGAGGGAGTGCCGCACTGTCGGAGGGTCAGTATTGAGGGAGTGCCACACTGCCAGAGGGACAGTGCTGAGGGAGTGCCGCCCTGTTGAAGGGTCAGTGCTGTGGGAGTGCCACACTGTCGGAGGGTCAGTGCTGAGGGAGTGCTGTACTGTTGAAGGGTCAGTGGTGAGGGAGTGCCACACTGTCGGAGGGTCAGTGCTGAGGAAGTGGGCACTGAGAAAGGGTCAGTACTGGGGAGGTGCCACACTGTCAGAGGGTCAGTGATGAGGGAGTGTCGCACTGTTGGAGGGTCAGTACTGACGGAGTGCCACACTGTCGGAGGGTCAGTGCTGAGGGAGTGCCGCACTGTCGGAGGGTCAGTGGTGAGGGAGTGCCACACTGTCAAGGGTCAGTGCTGAGGGAGTGCTGCACTGTCGGAGGGTCAGTGCTACGGGAGTGCCGCACTGTCAGAGGGTCAGTTTTGAGGGGACACTGCTTGTTGGAGGGTCAATGCTGAGGGAGTGCGGCACTGTTGGAGTGTCAGTACTGAGTGAGTTCCGCACTGTGAGAGGGTCAGTGCTGAGGGTGTGGGCACTGTGAGAGGGTCAGTGCTGGGGAAGTGCCACACTGTCGGAAGATCAGTGCTGAGGGAGTGCCGCACTGTCAGAGGGTCAGTGCTGAGGGAATGCCGCACTGTCAGAGGGTCAGCACAGAGGGAATGCCACACTGTTGGAGAATCAGTACTGAGGGAGTGCTTTACTGTTGGATGGTCAGTGCTCAGGGAGTGGGCACAGTGAGAGGTGCCGTGCTGAGGAAGTGCCACACTGTCGGAGGGTCAGTGCTGATGGAGTGCCACACTGTCAAGGGTCAGTGCTGAGGGAATGCCGCACTGTCGGAGGGTCAGTGCTGAAGGAGAGCCACACTGTTGGAGGTTCAATACTAACAGAGTACCGTACTGTCAAGGGTCAGTGCTGAGGGATTGCCATCCTGTCAGTGGGTCACTGCTTAGGGTGTGGGCACTGTGAGAGGGTCAGTGCTGGGGAAGTGCCACACTGTCAGAGGGTCAGTGCTGAGGGAGTGCCGCACTGTCGGATGGTCAGTGCTGAGGGAGTGGGCACTGTGAGAGGTTCAGTGCTGAGGAAATGCCACACTGTCAGAGGGTCAGTGCTGATGGAGCGCCGCACTGTCAAGGGTCAGTGCTGAGGGAGTGCCACACTGTCGGAGGGTCAGTGCTGAGGGAGTGCCACACTGTCAGAGGGTCAGCACTGAGGGAGTGCCACACTGTTGGAGGGTCAGTACTGAGGGAGTGCTTTACTGTCAGAGGGCCAGTGCTGAGGGTATGTCGCACTATCCAAGGATCTGTACTGAGGGAGCACTGTACTGTCGGTGGGTCAATGCTGAGGGAGTGCCGCACTGCCAGAGGGTCAGTGCTGGGGGAGTGCCACACTGTCGGGTGGTCAGTACTGAGGGAGGGCTGTACTGTCAAGGGTCAGTGCTGAGGGAGTGTCGCACTGTCGGAGGGTCAGTGCTGAGGGAGTGCTGAACTGTCGGAGGGTCAGTGCTGAGGGAGCGCCGCACTGTCAGAGGGTCAGTGCTGAGGGAGCGCCGCACTGTTGGAGGGTCAATGCTAAGGGGCGCACACCTTTGGAGGGTCAGTACTGAGGGAGTGCTATACTGTCGGAGGATCGATACTGAGGGAGGCTGTACTGTTGGAGGGTCAGTGCTGAGGGAGTACCGCACTGCCAGAGGGTCAGTGCTGAGGGGACACTGCTTGTCGGAGGGTTAATGCTGAGGGAGTACCACACTGCCAGAGGGTCAGTGCTGAGGGAGTGTTGCATTGTCAGAGGGTCAGTGCTGAGGGGACACTGCTTGTTGGAGGGTCAATGCTGAGGGAGTTCCGCACTGTCAGAGGGTCAATGCTGAGGGAGTGCGGCACTGTCGGAGGGTCAGTGCTGTGGGAGTACGGCACTGAAGGAGGGTCAGTACTGAGAGAGTGCCGTACTGTCAGCTGGTCAGTGCTGAGGGTGTGGGCACTATGAGAGGGTCAGTGCTGGCGTAGTGCCACACTGTTGGAGGGTCAGTACTGAGGGAGTGCTGTACTGTCAGATGGCCAGTGCTGAGGGGACACTGCTTGTTGGAGGGTAAATGCTGAGAGAGTACCGCACTGCCAGATGGTCAGTGCTGAGGGAGTGCTGCACTGTGAGAGGGTCAGTGCTGGGCAAGTGCCACACTGTGGGATGGTCAGTGCTGAGGGAGTGTTGTACTGTTGGAGGGTCAGTACTGAGGGAGTGCCGTACTGTCGAATGGTCAGTGCTGACGGAGTAGGCACTGTGAGAGGATCAGTGCTGGGGAAGTGCCGCACTGTTGGAGGGTCAGTACTGACGGAGTGCCGCACTGTTGAAGTGTCAGTGCTGAAGGAGTGCCGCATTGTCAGAGGGTCTGTGCTGAGGGAGTGCTGAACAGTTGGAGGGTCAGTGCTGAGGGAGTGCCACACTGTCGGAGGGTCAGTGCAGAGGTGGTGTCGCACTGTCGGAGGGTCAGTGCTGAGGGAGTGCTGCACTGTCGGAGGCCAGTGCTGAGAGAGTGTCGCACGATTGGAGCGTCAGTACTCAGGGAGTGCCACACTGTCGGAGGGTCAGTACTGAGGTAGTGCTGTACTGTCGGAGGGTCAGTGCTGAGGGAGTGCCGCACTGTCGGAGGGTCAGTGCTGAGAGAGTGCCGCACTGTCAGAGGATCAGTGCTGAGAGAGTGCCACACTGTCGGAGGGTCAATGCTAAGGGGCGCCGTACCTTCGGATGGTCAGCGCTGAGGGGTGCCGCACTGTCAGAGGGTCGGTGCTGAGGGAGTGCTGCACTGTCAGAGGATCAGTGCTGAGAGAGTGCTGCACTGTTGGAGGGGCAGCACTGAGGGAATGCTACACTGTCTTAGGCCCCTTCTCCAGGTTAAATTGTAGCCCACCTGCCGTCTCAGCCAGCAGTAATAAGTGTCCCAGCCAGTACTGGGCAGAAGGTTAGATTTTTCCATCAACTAAGATCACTATAAAAATTTAATCTGTTCGTAATCTTTTTGTTGTACACAAATTAGCCGTTCTGTTTCTGCATTTATTATGAACTTATACTCATTTGTGAAGTTTTCCTTTTTTAAAAATGTCTCTGTAGCTTTTTGCTGTGTTTGCTGTATAATCAGTGCATAGTGATGTTGTTTCATGGTGCTGAGGCAGTTTGGTTTGGACACAGTCTCAGTCTAGACTAACTCGAAACTCCTGAGAGAGAGAGGGTGTTCCTGGTGGACTGCACCCACTGCGCGTCAGTGTGGGGCCAGCTGCCACTCAGCCTCCACAATCCAGCGCTGATGTTGGAGTCAACTGAACATCAGACTCAGAGAGCACATTCCACCTTCTATAAAGGCAACTCTAACATTTGATAGAAGCTGCACATTTTAATACAATTTACTGTCAATGAAATGGAACAAAGGCAAGAAGCAAATGGATTCCACTTCGCAGTAATAGCCCAGCAACCATCCAGCAACCATCCAGCAACCACCCAGCAACCACCCAGCAACCATCAGCCAATGAGAAGCAGCAAAAGCTCCAAATTTACACAAACAAATGGCAAATGTTTTAACAAAGAGAGCACAGGAAGTGACTCAGTGGAATTGTTTTCCGAGACTGGGATATGAGCTCTCTGTTCTTTAATTTCATATATTCATTAACACCATTACATAAACAGGAAATTCACTCTCCACACCTCGGATTCACATGCCAGATTACTGTGTTGTTGGAGGCCTTAATAAAGACCTGTGGGGGTGAAACTGGCCTTTGGTGGTATCTGCAATGTCAATACTGAATTGATGTCTGCTTTACACTGACGGAAACAGTTTGGCCTGGTCTGTTGTCTCACTGGAAGCTACAAGCCCACACTCACACTCAGGCAGGACATCCTGAATCTTGTTGATGCCGACGCCATGTGGGCAATGGCAAGAAATACGGCAGAACCACACAGGAAATCCAGTCAGACCTATCTCCATGTTGGGAATAACTTGCTGTTGAACCAAGTCTCAGGTGTTGATCAGGGTGGTGGTCATGTGTTGTTACACAGGGGAATTACTGCTTGTTATACAATACAGCACAATGCAGCACAGGAACAGGCCCTTTGGCCCATCAAGCCTGCACTGATTCCTAATCCTTATTTTGACCTGCTTCTAATTGCCCATACATGGTTTCTATACCTCTGTTCGTCTCCCGCTCATGTATCTATCAACAAACCTACTTCCACCACCTCCACTGGCAGTGCATTCCAGCCGCCCTCCACCGTCTGGGTGAAAAGATCTGCCCACACTTCTCCCTTAAACATTTCCTCTTTCACCTTTGAACTTGTGCTCTCTCGTAGTTAACCTTTCCACCCTGGGATAGAGCCTCTGACTGTCCACACTATCTGTGCCTATCATAATAATGTAGACCCCTCTCAGGTCGCCCTTCAACGTCTGTCTTTCCAGTGAAAACAAAGAGTTTATCCAACCTCTCCTCATAACTAAAACCTTCCAGATCAGGCAACGTCCTGATAAACCTTTTCTACACTCTCTCCAAAGCATCCACATCCTTATGGTAGTGTGCTGATTAAAACTGCACACAATGTTCCAAATGTGGTCCGACTAAAGTTTTATACAGCTGGAACATAACCAGGTCAACATTTATATTCAATGGCCTGGCCAATGAAGACAAGCGCACTGTATGCTTTTTTCAGTATGCCTTTTTAACTGCATTAACTGCAGCTTATACTTCAGTAATAGGCAGCTTCCTACCCTGCCACCCACTGTAGCACACCAGACACTGAGAATTCTCGACATGGGGGTCAGGGTGAGCTGGAGTGTGGGTGCGGGTTACTTATAGAATGATTCAATCCCTGTCAATGCTGTGCCTTGAGCTGCCTGTTAACTCTCAGTGTATCACGGGTAGTGTGTGCTCAGGGACACCCCTGCCCCCCCGCACCCCACCCACCCCCAGCTCAGGGTCTGCCCCAGGTTGTATCTCTGGGAGCATCCCTTCCTGTCACAGTGCTCACACCAGCCATACCCTGACCTGCTTGCTCTTTCTCCAGCTTACCCCTTAGCCAGAGACATCGGCCTCATAGTGCTGCTGCCTTGCTATGCTGTCTAGTGCAGACACGAAGCCAGGGAGTCCGTGTGGGTTGTCAGGGTACCTCAGTCAAATGGAGTGAGATCTCCTTCACTCGGGAGGGTCCAGGCCCAGTCAGACAAGGGAGATCTCCTTCACTCGCGGAGGTGGGGGGAGGTGGGGAGGGAGGTCCAGACCCAGTCAGACATGGGCAGCCTCTGATACCAACGCAAGGGCTTGGGCACGCTCAGTCAGTGACTCGTGGAGGTCAGAATCACAGCATCCTTTCCTCACCAGGGCTGAGGGGCTGAATGACAGGCAGCTGAGGGTCCAGCTTTGACACGTCCTACCCCATTGGGGGGCTGTTTCCCTCCCGGAATGGGGAGGTGGAAGTGGGAGGAACAGTTAGTACTGTCGGTGCAAGTGGAGAGCAGTCCCGGCTGAGGAAGTGGGAAGCACAGAGAGCAGGCAGCGGTAGTGGACTCAAGGGAGAATGAGGGAGGGAGGATGTTACAGGCGATAGTGAGGTTGGGAGAGTGGGAGTCTGGGTGCCAGGTAGGTCCAGTAATAGAATCAGAGAGAAGCTGGTGGGACTGACCCTGGTGAAATGGAGAAGGTTAATGACTTTCTCCCCCAAATGCTTGGCGTTCCTCCAGATGTAGAGGGTGCCCTGACCTGGGAGAGGTGGGGGGCTGGAAGGTCATAACCTCCATCTGAGCTGGGCAGGGTCCATGGTCATGGCCGTCTCTGCTGGGCCTGAGGATGAGGATGTCTCACTCTGTAGCACCCAATCCCACACCATCCCATCCCACCCCATCCCACTCTATCCCACTTGGCCCCACCCCATCCCACCCAGTCTGTTCTGGAATATCTCATCCCACACCATCCCACCCTATTCCACCCCCTCCCACCCCATCTCACCCTATCCCACCCTTGCCATCCCATCCCACTCTATCCCACCTGGCCCCACCCCATCCCATCCAGTCTGTTCTGGAATATCCGAGCAGTATCAAGGAGGATTGTTCTCATGGAATGGTGAGTGGTGGAACAGGGCAGCAGTTGGACAAAGGGAGACCACGGTGGCAGGTTTGGTCATTAATGCGGTGAGCTTGGTAAGCTGCAGTGTAGGGACCTCACAGAGAGAAACCCTCATGAAAACCTGGTGAAACTGATATTTAGCCAGAAGTAAGATTCATCTTGGTGGTGCAAGCAAAGGGCAATTATTTAGAGGATTCAGGATAAAGTGAGTAAAGGTTAAATGGTCATTGCCATGACAGACTGTAGCTGACGTCAGTATTGGGTAGGCTATCACAATCCACACTCCTGTCGTCGGATCCACTCACGGAGCAGCTTCTTGTATAATGTCTGTACAACCACACTATCTGTACAATGGAGACCATTCACTTGGGAAGGTGCTGAGAACATCAACAATTACACCAGGAACACACAGAGCCAGAATTGGAGCACCAGAGGAAATACACAAACTTCCAAATACCCCAACAATCCTCAAACCCAAGCACCACCGGGGCCAGAACACACACTGGATTCATTACCATTCCCAAAGCCATCCATCCTGAGGGACAGTCTGAGACACCCTCAATGTGAGGGACTGTCTGAGACACCCTCAATCCGAGGGACAGTCTGATGTACCCTCAATCTGAGGGACTGTCTGATGTACCCTCAATCTGAGGGACAGTCTGAGACACCCTCAATCCGAGGGACAGTCTGAGACACCCTCAATCCGAGGGACAGTCTGATGTATCCTCAATCTGAGGGACAGTCTGATGTACCCTCAATCTGAGGGACAGTCTGAGACACCCTCAATCCGAGGGACAGTCTGAGACACCCTCAATCTGAGGGACAGTCTGAGGTACCCTCAATCTGAGGGACAGTCTGAGACACCGTCAATCTGAGGGACAGTCTGAGGTACCCTCAATCTGAGGGACAGTCTGAGACACCCTCAATCTGAGGGACAGTCTGAGGTACCCTCAATCTGTGGGACAGTCTGAGACACCCTCAATCTGAGGGACAGTCTGAGACACCCTCAATCTGAGGGACAGTCTGAGGTACCCTCAATCTGTGGGACAGTCTGATGTACCCTCAATCTGAGGGACCTGCCAAAGAAGGAAGAAGAATGGGCAGGTGGGTCTTGGGGCAATAACCGAGGGGCAGCTGTGGTTTGGACGAACTCAATGGGCATTGGCGTTGGCGGATGGACTGATGGACAGACTGACTTCAAAAGAATTTGTATTAAATTGTGAGCAGAGTTTAAGTTCCCAGTGTATAATGGCACAACTTTATCGAATGAAATCACTGGATGGGAAAACAAAGGTGAAAGCCATGTGCATATTCCTCGAAGCTCCAACTTCACATTTAATAGCTGAATGGTCAAATTAAAAGCTCCTAAATCAATAACATGCTTGTTGTCCCAATAAAGCAAGGAATTTAGTTTGAATCAAGCAAACAGGAAATGTAGGGTTATTAAAATGTAGCAATTAGCTATTATCATTCATTCACCCCAAGGTGGCTACATTACCCACTCACACAGGCTGTGTCTAGAAGAAACACAACCTTTCTTTGCATAGCTGTGTATCAGAGCTTAATCACTCTGCAGTAAACCTGTGAGGGACCACTTGCAATGCTAAATAATTGAGGACTAAGGCATTACTGAGGAGCAATAAAGTCAATTGGATCTGAGGTTCTCAGTCAAAAAGGGGAGGCTGAGAGATTAAATGATTGCTGCAGGTTTCTAAAGGGACTGGCTAATGTCAACTGTGACATTAAGAGAGAGAGAGAGACTAAAAAACTGCAGATTCTGGAATCCAACATAGACAGGCAGGAGGCTGGGGGAACACAGCAAGGCAGGCAGCATCAGGAGGGACAGGCAGGAGGCTGGGGGAACACAGCAAGCCAGGCAGTATCAGGAGGGACAGGCAGGAGGCTGGGGGAACACAGCAAGCCAGGCAGCATCAGGAGGGACAGGCAGGAGGCTGGGGGAACACAGCAAGGCAGGCAGCATCAGGAGGGACAGGCAGGAGGCTGGAGGAACACAGCAAGGCAGGCAGCATCAGGAGGGACAGGCAGGAGGCTGGGGGAACACAGCAAGCCAGGCAGCATCAAGAGGTGGAGAAGTCAATGTTTCAGGTATAACCCTTCCTCACAACGTTGGGGCGGCACGGTGACTCAGTGGTTAGCACTGTTGCCTCAAAGCACCAGGGACCCGCGTTTGATTCCAACCTCGGGGGACTGTCTGTGTGGTGTTTGTGCATTGTGTTTGTGTGTGTTTCTTCTGGATGCTCCGGTTTGCTCCCACAATCCGTAGCCGTGCAGGTTAAGGTGGATTGGCAACACTAACTTTCTCAGTGTGCTGGCTTGGTGGATTAGCCATGGGAAATGCAGGAGTACAGCGATGCTGGGTGGGGCTGGAGGTCTAGGTGGGTGCTTTTTGATAGTTTGTGCAGACTCGATGGGCCAAATGGCCTCCTTCTGCACTTTTGGTCTTCTACAATTCTCTTGATGTGGGCAGAACAGAGAGGAAATTCTCCCACCTCCCACTACCTGCCTTCAATGTGACATTTGACCAGTCACAGCCCGGAGTGTCTGGGTCTCTTCACAGAAACCGATCACTGTGTTTAAAGGGAAGCGGGTGTTGATGGAAGGATTCTTGTTGGTTGAAACTCCAGGGAAAACTCTCTGACCTTCCATAAGTGACGCATGGGATCCTTCTGCTCTGACACACAAAAGCAGCTGAGGCTGTGCTTTGAATCTTCGGTTGAGAGAACGACCGCATTTCCTCAGCACTGACCCTGAGGTGTCTATCTGGCTAATCTGCTCAAGCCTCCACACAGGATCTTAAACCATGATATTCTAACAGTGAGGGGTGTGTCACAGAATCACATTAAAGATGAAAACAGAATCTATTCACCCAATCGCTCACTAATTTCACTGGGAAACAAAAAAAAATCCCAAAATTAACAGCTTATTCCAAGAATTAAAAATAGCATTGATGTGATGTTGAATAAGTGGGAACAGTCATTAAAGTATCATTCTGTGATGCACTACAGTGAGATTTCAAGCCCATTGTCCTGGGAGATTTCAGCTGTAGATGGAGACTTGGTAATTTTTCTAAACTAACCTCTCCTCTAAACAACAGGGGAAAAAAACAGAAAGCATTTTCAATCTTCCTTAAAACTGCTTTGAATTTTTTTGAGCTATAGTTTTTGAAACCAGCTGTTAATGATCCCCATTGCTAATTCTTGATCACGGATCAGTACTGCAACACATGATAAAAACAAACTCATCAAAACAAGAGCCATTTCATTCAATGAGAATAGGTAGTGTGCAATGGGCCAAGGTTATCAAATATAACTAATAATTGCAAAATAAACCTCAACTTAAACAAAACTCAATATCAATGGATGCAATACTATGCTACTATGTCACTATGTTATTATCAATGGCTAATGTGAAATCAAGGAGTATTCCTGATTATGTTGGTATGTTACTGTGCTGTAATGGGGTTAGTATGTCGCTGTGCTGAAATGTTACTGTGTTACTGTGCTGTAATGTTAGCATGTCGCTGTGCTGAAATGTTACTGTGTTACTGTGCTGTAATGTTAGCATGTTACTGTGCTGGAATGTTACTGTGTTACTGTGCTGTAATGGGGTTAGTATGTCACTGTGCTGAAATGTTACTGTGTTACTGTGCTGTAATGTTAGCATGTCGCTGTGCTGAAATGTTACTGTGTTACTGTGCTGTAATGTTAGCATGTTACTGTGCTGGAATGTTACTGTGTTACTGTGCTGTAATGTTAGCATGTCATTGTGCTATTTTGTTACTGTGTTACTGTGCTGTAATGTTACCATGTTACTGTGCTGTTTTGTTACTGTGTTACTGTGCTGTAATGTTACTGTGCTGTAATGTTATTGTATTAATAATCTGTGATGTTACTGTGTTACTATGCTGTAACGTTGCTGTGTTACTGTGCTGTAATGTTGTTGTGTTACTGTGCTGTAACAATGCTGCATTATTATGCTGTAATTTTACTGTGTTACTGTGCTATAATGTTACTGTGCAGTATTGTTAATGTGTTACTGTGCAGTATCGTTAATGTGTTACTGTACTGTAATGTTACTGTACTGTAATGTTACTGTGTCAATGTGCTGTAATGTTACTGCGCTTCTGTGCTGTAATGTTATTGTGTTAATGTACTGTAATGTTACTGTGTTACTGTACTGCAATGTTACTGTGTCAATGTGCTGTAATGTTGCTGTGTTACTATGCAGTAACATTGCTGTGTTACTGTGCAGTAATGTTGCTGTGTTACTGTACAGTAACAATGCTATATTATTATGCTGTAATGTTACGGTGTTACTGTGCTGTAATATTACTGTGTTAATATGCTGTTACGGTGCTGTGTTACTGTGCTGTAATGTTACTGTGTTACTATGCTGTAACATTGCTGTGTTACTATGCTGTAATGTTACTGTGCTGTAACGATGCTGTGTTATTATGCTGCAATGTTACTGCGTTACTGTGCTTTAATGTTACTGTATTACTGGGCTGTAATGATGCTGTGTTAATATGCTGTAATGTTACTGTGCTGTAATGATACTGTGTTACTGTGCAGTAATGTTGCTGTGTTACTGTACTGTAACTGTGCTGTGATGTTACTGTGTCACTGTGCTGTAATATTACTGTGTTACTATGCTGTAACATTGCTGTTTTACAGTGCTGTAATGTTGCTGTGTTACTGCGCTGCAATGATGCTGTGTTATTATGCAGTAATCTTACTGTGTTACTGTGCTGTAATGTTACTGTGTTACTATGCTGTAACATTGCTGTGTCACTGTGCTGTAACAGTGCTGTGATGTTACTGTTTTACTGTACTGTAATGTTACTGTGTTACTGTGCAGTAATGTTACTATGTTACTGTGCTGTAACGATGCTGTGTTATTATGCTCTAGTGTTAATGTGTTACTGTGCTGTAATGTTACTGTGTTACTGTGCTGTAATGTTACTGTGTTTGTATGCTGTAAAGTTGCTGTGTTACTGTGCAGTAATGTTGCTGTGTTACTGTGCTGTAACGATGCTGTGTTATTATGCTGTAATGTTACTGTGTTACTATTCTGTAATGTTACTGTGTTACTCTGCTGTAACGGTGCTGTGTTACTATGCTGTAATATTACTGAGTTACTATGCTGTAATGTGGCTGTGTTATTATGCTGTAATGTTACTGTGTTACTATGCTGTAATGTTACCGTGTTACTATGCTGTAATGTTGCTGTGTTACTGTGCTGTAATTTTGTTGTGTTACTATGCTGTAACGTTGCCGTGTTCCTATGCTGTAACATTGCTGTGTTACTGTGCTGTAATGTTACTGTGTTACTATGCTGTAATGTTGCTGTGTTACTATGCTGTAATGTTACTGTGTTACTGTGCTGTAATGATATTGTGTTACTGAGCAGTAATATTACTGTGTTATAGGGCTGTAATATTGCTGTATTACTATGCTGTAATGTTACTGTTTTCCTGTGCTGTAATGTTACTGTGTTACTATGCTGTAATGTTACTGTGTTACTGTGCTGTAATGTTACTGTGTTAGTATGCTGTAAAGTTGCTGTGTTACTGTGTAGTAATGTTGCTGTGTTACTGTGCTGTAACGATGCTGTGTTATTATGCTGTAATGTTACTGTGTTACTATTCTGTAATGTTACTGTGTTACTCTGCTGTAACGGTGCTGTGTTACTATGCTGTAACATTACTGTGTTACTATGATGTAATGTGGCTGTGTTATTATGCTGTAATGTTACTGTGTTACTTTCTGTAATGTTACTGTGTTACTATGCTGTAATGTTGCTGTGTTACTATGCTGTAATTTTACTGTGTTACTATGCTGTAATGTTGCTGTGTTACTGTACTGTAATTTTGTTGTGTTACTATGCTGTAACGTTGCTGTGTTACTGTGCTGTAATGTTACTGTGTTACTATGCTGTAATGTTACTGGGTTACTATGCTGTAACGTTGCTGTGTTACTGTGCTGTAACGATGCTGTGTTATTATGCTCTAATGTTACTGTGTTACTGTGCTGTAATGTTACTGTGTTACTGTGCTGTAATGTAACTGTGTTTTTATGCTGTAAAGTTACTGTGTTACTGTGCTGTAACGATGCTGTGTTATTATGCTGTAATGTTACTGTGTTACTATTCTGTAATGTTACTGTGTTACTCTGCTGTAACGGTGCTGTGTTACTATGCTGTAACATTACTGTATTACTATGCTGTAATGTGGCTGTTTTATTATGCTGTAATGTTACTGGTTTACTATTCTGTAATGTTACTGTGTTACTATGCTGTAATGTTACTGTGTTATTATGCTGTAATGTTACTGTGTTATGCTGTAATGTTGCTGTGTTACTATGCTGTAATGTTACTGTGTTACTATGCTGTAATTTTACTGTGTTACTATGCTGTAATGTTGCTGTGTTACTGTGCTGTAATTTTGTTGTGTTACTATACTGTAACGTTGCTGTGTTCCTATGCTGTAACATTGCTGTGTTACTGTGCTGTAATGTTACTGTGTTACTATGCTGTAATGTTACTGTGTTACAGGGCTGTAATATTGCTGTATTACTATGCTGTAATGTTACTGTGTTACTGTGGTGTAATGTTACTGTATTACTGTGCTGTGGTGTAACTATTTTACTGTTCTGTAATGTTACCATGTTACTGTGTTGTAATGTTACTGTGTTATAATGTTACTGTGTTGTAGTGTTGCTGTGTTACTGTGATATAAAATTTCTGTGTGACTATACTGTAATGTTATTGTGTTACTGTGCTGAAATAATCCTGTATTACTATGAAGTAATATTAGACTATTACTGTGCCGTAATGTTGCTGTGTTACTGTGCTGTAATGTTACTGTTACTGTGCTGTGATGTTACTATTTTACTGTGCTGTAATGTTACCATGTTACAATGCAGTAATGTTACTGTTTTACTGTGTTGTAATGTTGCTGTGTTACTGTGATGTAAGATTTCTGTGTGACTACGCTGTAATGTTATTGTGCTACTGTGCTGAAATGTTCCTGTATTACTATGCAGTAATACTAGGCTATCACTGTGCTGTAATGTTACTGTGTTACTATGCTGTAATGTTGCTGTGTTACTGTGCTGTAATGATGCTGTGTTATTATGCTCTAATGTTACTGTGTTACTGTGCTGTAATGTTACTGTGTTACTCTACTGTAACGGTGCTGTGTTACTATGCTGTAACATTACTGTATTACTATGCTGTAATGTGGCTGTTTTATTATGCTGTAATGTTACTGGTTTACTATTCTGTAATGTTACTGTGTTACTGTACTGTAATTTTGTTGTGTTACTATGCTGTAACGTTGCTGTGTTACTATGCTGTAACGTTGCTGTGTTACTGTGCTGTAATGTTACTGTGTTACTATGCTGTAATGTTACTGTGTTACTATGCTGTAACGATGCTGTGTTATTATGCTGTAATGTTGCTGTGTTACTATTCTGTAATGTTACTGTGTTACTCTACTGTAACAGTGCTGTGTTACTATGCTGTAACATTACTGTATTACTATGCTGTAATGTGGCTGTTTTATTATGCTGTAATGTTACTGGTTTACTATTCTGTAATGTTACTGTGTTACTGTACTGTAATTTTGTTGTGTTACTATGCTGTAACGTTGCTGTGTTACTATGCTGTAACGTTGCTGTGTTACTGTGCTGTAATGTTACTGTGTTACTATGCTGTAATGTTACTGTGTTACTATGCTGTAATTTTACTGTGTTACTATGCTGTAATGTTGCTGTGTTACTGTGCTGTAATTTTGTTGTGTTACTATACTGTAACGTTGCTGTGTTCCTATGCTGTAACATTGCTGTGTTACTGTGCTGTAATGTTACTGTGTTACTATGCTGTAATGTTACTGTGTTACTATGCTGTAATGTTGCTGTGTTACTATGCTGTAATGTTACTGTGTTACTGTGCTGTAATGATACTGTGTTACTGAGCAGTAATGTTACTGTGTTACAGGGCTGTAATATTGCTGTATTACTATGCTGTAATGTTACTGTGTTACTGTGGTGTAATGTTACTGTATTACTGTGCTGTGGTGTAACTATTTTACTGTTCTGTAATGTTACCATGTTACTGTGTTGTAATGTTACTGTGTTATAATGTTACTGTGTTGTAGTGTTGCTGTGTTACTGTGATATAAAATTTCTGTGTGACTATACTGTAATGTTATTGTGTTACTGTGCTGAAATAATCCTGTATTACTATGAAGTAATATTAGACTATTACTGTGCTGTCATGTTGCTGTGTTACTGTGCTGTAATGTTACTGTGTTACTGTGCTGTGATGTTACTATTTTACTGTGCTGTAATGTTACCATGTTACAATGCAGTAATGTTACTGTGTTACTGTGTTGTAATGTTACTGTTTTACTGTGTTGTAATGTTGCTGTGTTACTGTGATGTAAGATTTCTGTGTGACTACGCTGTAATGTTATTGTGCTACTGTGCTGAAATGTCCCTGTATTACTATGCAGTAATACTAGGCTATCGGTGGGCGGCACGGTGGCACAGTGGTTAGCACTGCTGCCTCACAGTGCCTGTAGACCCGGGTTCAATTCCCGACTCAGGCGACTGACTGTGTGGAGTTTGCACGTTCTCCCCGTGTCTGCGTGGGTTTCCTCCGGGTGCTCCGGTTTCCTCCCACAGTCCAAAGATGTGCGGGTCAGGTGAATTGGCCAAGCTAAATTGCCCGTAGTGTTAGGTAAGGGGTCAATGTAGGGGTATGGGTGGGTTGCGCTTCGGCGGGTCGGCGTGGACTTGTTGGGCCGAAGGGCCTGTTTCCACACTGTAAGTCTAATCACTGTGCTGTAATGTTGCTGTGTTACTATGCTGTAATATTACTGTGTTACTGTACTAATACCATGCTACTCTGCTGTAATGTTGCTGTTTTACTGTGTTTTAATGTTATTGTAATACCATGCTGTAAAGTTACTGTGTTGTAATGTTACTGTGTTACTGTGCTGTTATGTTGCTGTGTTACTGTGTTGTAACGTTTCTTTGTTACTATGCTGTAATGTTACTGTGTTACCATTCTGTGATGTTACTGTATTACTATGCTGTAACGTTACTGTGTTACTATGCTGTAATGTTACTGTGTTACTATGATGTAATGTGGGAGGACACCAGAGCACCCAAAGGAAACCCATGCAGACATGGGGAGAGTGTGTCCGCCAAAACCCGAACCAACCAACCCAATCACCCCGTGGCTCAACACTTTAACTCCCCCTCCCACTCCACCGAGGACATGCAGGTCCTCGGACTCCTCCACCGGCAGAACACAACTACACGACGGCTGGAGGAGGAGCGCCTCATCTTCCGCCTGGGAACCCTCCAACCACAAGGTATGAATTCAGATTTCTCCAGCTTCCTCATTTCCCCTCCCCCCACCTTGTCTCAGTCGGTTCCCTCAACTCAGCACCGCCCTCCTAACCTGCAATCCTCTTCCTGACCTCTCCGCCCCCACCCCACTCCGGCCTATCACCCTCACCTTGACCTCCTTCCACCTATCCCACCTCCATCGCCCCTCCCCCTAGTCCCTCCTCCCTACCTTTTATCTCAGCCTGCTTGGCTCTCTCTCTCTTATTCCTGATGAAGGGCTTATGCTCGAAACGTTGAATTCTCTATTCCTGAGATGCTGCCTAACCTGCTGTGCTTTGACCAGCAACACATTTGCAGCGAGAGTGTGCAAACTCCATACAGACAGTCACCCAAGGCTAGAATTGAACCTGGTACCCTGGTGCTGTGAGTCAGCCATGTTAACAACTGAGCCACCATGCCACCTCAACAACTCTGCTGTAATGTTACAATGTTACTGTGCTGTAATATGAGTATGTTACTGTGCTCTAATGTTGCTGTGTTACTGTGTTATAATGTTACTGTGTTACTGTGCTGAAATGTTGCTGTGTTACTTTGCCGTATTGTTATGTGTTACTTGGTTGTAATGTTACTATGGTATTGTTCTGTAATGCTGCTATGTTACTGTGCTGTAATGTTACTGTGTTACTGTGCTGTAATGATACTGTGCTGTAGTGTTACTGTGTTACTGTGCTGTAATGTTGCTGTACTGTCATGTGTTACTTTGTTGAAATGTGTTACCATGCAGTAATGCTGCTGTATTACAGTGCTGTAATGTTACTGTGTTACTGTGCTGTAATTTTACTGTGTTACTGTACTGTAATGATACTGTGTTTCTGTGCTGTAATGTTACTTTGATACTATGCTGCAAAATGTTATTGTGCTGTAATGTTACTATGCTGTGACGTTGCAACATCAATATGCTGCATGTAACTGTGTTACTGTGCTGTAATGTTACTATGTTACTGTGCAGTAATGTTGCTGTGTTAATGGGCTGTAATATTACAGTATTACTATTCTGTAATATTACTGTGTTACTATACTGTAATATTGCTGTGTTACTGTGCTCTAATCTAACTGTGTCACTGTTACTGTGTTACTATGCCGTAATGTTACAATGTTACTGTGCTGTAATGTAACTGCGTTACTGTGCTGTAATGTTGCTGTGTTACTATTCTGTAATATTACTGTGTTACTGTACTGTAATATTGCTGTGTTACTGTGCTCTAATGTAACTGTGTCACTATTACTGTGTTACTATGCCGTAATGTTACAATGTTACTGTGCTGTAATGTAACTGCGTTACTGTGATGTAATGTTGCTGTGTTACTATTCTGTAATATTACTGTGTTACTATAGTCTAATGTTATTATGTTTCTGTGCAGTAATGTTACTGTGTTACTGTGCTTTAATGTTGCGGTGTTACTGTGCTGTGAAGTTAATGTGTTACCATGCCGTAATGCTACCATGTTACTGTGAAGTAATGTTACGGTGTTAGGGTGCTGTAACATTGCTGTGTTACTGTGTAGTACTGTTATGTTTTACTTTGTTGTAATGTGACTGTGTTATTGTGCTGTAATGCTGCTGTGTTACTATGCTATAATGTTACTATGTTACTGAGGTGTAATGTTACGATCTAACTGTAGTGTAATGTTACAATGTTACTGTGCTGTAATGTTGCTGTGTTACTGTGCTGTAACATTACTGTGCTATAATGCTGTCATTCTACTATGTTACTGTGTTATGGTGCTGTAACATAGCTGTGTTACTGTGCAGCAATGTTATTGTGTTACTGTGCTGGAAGGTTACTGTGTTACTATGCTGTAATATTACTACGTTATGGCTCAGTAATGTTGTGTTACTGTGCTGTAATATTACTATGTTATTGTTCTTTAACATTGCTGTGTTACTGTGCTATAATGTTACTATGTTACTGTGCAGTAATGTTACTGTGTTACTGTGATTTAATGTTGCAGTGTTACTGTGCTGTAAACTTTGTGTGTTACTGTGCTGTAATGTTACAGTGTTACTGTGTTGTAATGTTGCTGTGTCACTGTGCTGTAATATTACTGTGTTACTGTCCGTAATGTTACTGTATTATTGTGCTTTAACATTGCTGTGTTACTGTGTTGTACTGTTCTGTGTTACTTTGTTGTAATGTGACTGTGTCATTGTGCTGTAGTGCTGCTGTGTTATTATGCTGTAATGTTACTATGTGCAATGTTACAATATTACGGTGCAATGTTACAATATTACGGTGCTGTAATTTGACTGTGTTATTGTGCTGTAATGCTGCTGTGTTTCCATGCTGTCATGTTACTATGTTACTGTGCAGTAATGTTACTGTGTTAGGGTGCTGTGACATTGCTGTATTACTGTGTTACTGTGCTGTAATCTTACTCTGTTAATGTGCTGTCATGTTGTTGTGTTACTGTGGTGAAATATTACTGTTTTACTGTGCTGTTATGTTTCTGTGTTACTGTGCTGTTATGTTACTGTGTTACTATGCTGTAATGTTACTTGTTACTGTACTGTAAAGTTGCTGGTTTACTGTGCTGTGACGTGAATGTGTTACTGTACTGTAATATTGTTACTGTGCTTTACTGTGCTTTAATGTTACTATGTTGCTGTGCTGTAATGTTACTGTATTACTGTGCTGTCATGTTGCTGTGTTACTGTTCTGCAATGTGACTGTGATACTATGCAGCAAAATGACTGTGTTACTGTGCTGTAATGTTATTGTGTTACTGTGATTTAATATTGCAGTGTTACTGTACTATAAAGCTCCTGTGTTACTATGCTATAATGTCACTATGTTACTGTGCAGTAACATTGCTGTGTTAGGGTACTGTAATTTTGCAATGTTGCCATGTTGTAATGTTACAGTGTTACTGTGCTGCAATGTTTCTGTGTTACTGTTCTGTACTGTTATGTGTTACTTTGTTGAAATGTTGCTTTGTTACTGTGCTATAATGTCACTATGTTACTGTGCTGTAATGTTGCTATGATACTGTTCTGCAATGTTACGGAGTTACTGTGCTGTAAAGTTACTGTGTTACTGTGCTGTAATGTTACTGTGTTACTGTACTGTAATCTTGCTATGTTACTGTTCTGTACTGTTATGTGTTACTTTGTTGAAATGTTGCTGTGTTACTGTGCTATGACGTTACTATGTTGTTGTGCTGTAATGTTACTGCGTTACTGTGTTGTAGTGTTGCTGTGTTACTGTTCTGCAATGTGACTGTGATACTATGCAGCAAAATGACTGTGTTGCTGTGCTATAATGTTATTGTGTTACTGTGATTTAATATTGCAGTGTTACTGTACTATAAAGCTCCTGTGTTACTATGCTATAATGTCACTATGTTACTGTGCAGTAACATTGCTGTGTTAGAGAACTGTAATTTTGCAATGTTACCATGTTGTAATGTTACAGTGTTACTGTGCTGCAATGTTTCTGTGTTACTGTTCTGTACTGTTCTGTGTTACTGTGTTGAAATGTTGCTTTATTACTGTGCTATAATGTTACTATGTTGCTGTGCTGTAATGTTGCTATGATACTGTTCTGCAATGTTACGGAGTTACTGTGCTGTAAAGTTACTGTGTTACTGTGCTGTAAAGTTACTGTGTTACTGTACTGTAATGTTGCTGTGTTACTATGTTGTAATGTTACTGTGTTAGGGTGCAGTAATGTTGCAGTGTTACTGTGCTGTAAAGTTGCTCTGTTACTATACTGTAATGTTACTGTGTTACCATGCTGTAATGTTACTATGTTACTGTGCAGTAATGTTACTGTATTAGGGTGTTGTAACATTGTTGTCTTACTGTGCTGTTATGTTACAGTGTTACTGCGCTGCAATGTCACTGAGTTACTGTGCAGTAATGTTACGATGTTACTGTCTTACTGTGCTGTCATGTTTTTGTGTTACTGTGGTGAAAGGTTACTATTTTACTCTGCTGTAATGTTGCTATGTTAATGTGCAGTAATCTTCCTGTGTTACTGTGCTGTAATGTTACTGTGTTACTGTGCTGTAAAGTTACTGTATTACTGTGCTGTAATGTTGCTGTGTTACTGTGCTGTAATGTGACTGTGATACTATGCTGTAAAATGACTGTGTTACTGTGATGTAATATTAATGAGTTACTGTGCTGTACTGTAATGTGTTATTTGTTATAATGTGACTGTGTTATTGTGCTGTAATGCTGCTGTGTTACTATGCTGTAATATTACTGTGTTAATGTGCTTCAACATTGCTGTGTTCCTGTGCTGTAATGTTACTGTGTTACTGTAGTGTAATGTTATTGTGTTTCTGTGATTTAATGTTGCAGTGTTATTGTGCTGTAAAGTTTCTGTGTTACCATGTTAATGTTACTATCTTACTGCCGAGTAATGTTGCAGTGTTAGGGTTCTGTAATGTTGCTGTGGTACTGTGTTGTGATGATACAGTGTTACTGTGCTACTGTACTGTAATGTTGCTGTGTTACTGTGCTTTAATGTTACTATGTTGTTGTGCTGTAATGTTACTCCATTACTGTGCTGTAATGTTACTGTGATACTGTGCTGCAATGTTACTGTGCCACTATGCTGCAAAATGACTGTTTTACTGTGCTGTAATATTAATGTGTTACTATGCTGTAATGTTACGATGTTAAAATGCTGTAATGTGACTGTGTTACTATACTGTAATGTTGCTCTGTCAGTGTGCTGTACTCTTACTATGTTACTGTGCTATAATGTTACAATGCTACTGTGCAGTAATGTTACTGTGTTAGGGTACTGTAACATTGTTTTATTACTGTGCTGTAATGTTACTGTATTACTGTGCTGTCATGTTGTTGTGTTACTGTGGTGAAAGGTTACTGTTTTACTATGCTGTAATGTTGCTATATTACTATGCTGCAATGTTACTGTGTTACTACGCTGTAATGTTACTGTGTTACTATGCAGTAATGTTACTGTGTTACGGTACTGTAAGGATGCTGATGCTGGGTTACTGTGCTGTAACGTGACTGTGTTACTGTCCTGTAATGTTACCATGTTATTCTGCTGTAATGTTATGATATTACTGAGCTGAAATGTTGTTGTGTTACTGTGCTTTAATGCTACTGTGGTACTATCCTGTAAAATGACTGTGTGACTGTGCTGCAATATTAATGTGTTACGGTGCTGTAATGTTACTGTGTTGCTGTGCTGTAATGTGACTGTGATACTATGCTGTAAAATGGCTGTGTTACTGTGTGTAATATTAATGAATTACTGTGATGTAATATTAATGAGTTACTGTGATGTGCTGTAATGTGTTATTTGTTGTAATGTGACTGTGTTATTGTGCTGTAATGCTGCTGTGTTATTATGCTGTAATGTTACTGTGTTAATGTGTTTCAACATTGCTGTGTTTCTGTGCTGTAATGTTACTATGTTACTGTGCTGTAATGTTACTGTATTACTGTGATTAAATGTTGCAGTATTACTGTGCTGTAAAGTTTCTGTGTTACCATGTTATAATGTTACTATGTTACTGCATAGTAATGTTGCTGTGTTAGGGTGGTGTAATATTACTGTGTTACTGTGTTGTAAAGTTACTGTGTTACTGTACTGTATTGTTATGTGTTACTTTGATGAAATGTCGCTGTGTTACTGTGCTATAATGTTACTATGTTACTGTGCTGTAATGTTGCTGTGGTACTGTGCTGCAAAGTGACTGTGATATTATGCAGCAAAATGACTGTATTACTGTGCTGTAATGTTACTGTGATTAAATGTTGCAGTGTTACGGTGTTGTAATATTTCTGTGCTACTGTGCTGTTATGTTACAGTGTTACTGTGCTACAATGTTACTGTGCTGCAATGTTACTGTGCTGTAAAGTTACTGTGTTACTGTGCTGTAGAGTTACTGTGTTACCGTGCTGTACTGTTCTGTGCTACTTTGTTGAAATGTTACTGTGTTACTGTGCTGTAAAGTTACTGTGTTACTGTGCTATAATGTTGCTGTGTTACTGTGCTGTACTGTTCTGTGTTACTTTGTTGAAATGTTACTGTGTTACTGTGCTGTAGTGTTACTGTGCTACTGTGCTGTAATGTTGCTGTGGTACTGTGCTGCAATGTTACTGTGATATTATGCTGCAAAATGACTGTGTTACTGTGCTATAATATTAATGTGTTACTATGCTGTAGTGTTACGATGCTAATGTACTGTAATGTGACTGTGTTACTATGTTGTAGTATTACTATGCTATGGTGCAGTAATGTTGCTGTGTTATTGTGCTGTAATGTTACTGTGTTACTGTGTTATAATGTTACTAAGTTAGTGTGCAGTAATGTTACTGTGTCAGGGCACTGTAACATTGTTATATTACTGTGCTGTAATGTTACGATGTTTCTGTGCTGTAATGTTACTGTATTACTGTGCTGTCATGTTGTGTTATTGTGGTGAAAAGTTTTACTATGGTATAATGTTGCTATATTACTGTGCTGCAATGTTACTGTGTTACTACGCTATAATGTTACTGTGTTACTATGCTGTAATGTTACTGTGTTACTGTGTGGTAATGTTACTGTGCTGTAACGTGACTGTGTTACTGTCCTGTAATGTTACTGTGTTAAGTGCTATAATGTTACTATGTTACTGTGCTGCAATGTTGCTGTGGTACTGTGCTGCAATGTGACTGTGAAACTATGCAGCAAAATGACTGTATTACTGTGCTGTAATGTTACTGTGATTTAATGTTGCAGTGTTACGGTGATGTAAAATTTCTGTGTTACCATGCTATTATGTTGCAATGTTACTGTGCAGTAATGTTGCTGTGTTAGGGTGCTGTAATATTGCTGTGCTACTGTGTTGTTATGTTACAATGTTACTGTGCTGCAATGTTACTGTGCTGTAAAGTTACTGTGTTACTGTGCTGTAAAGTTACTGTGTTACCGTGCTGTACTGTTCTGTGCTACTTCGTTGAAATGTTACTGTGTTACTGTACTGCAAAGTTACTGTGTTACTGTGCTATAATGTTGCTGTGTTACTGTGCTGTAGTGTTACTGTGCTACTGTGCTGTAATGTTGCTGTGGTACTGTGCTGCAATGTCACTGTGATATTATGCTGCAAAATGACTGTGTTACTGTGCTATAATATTAATGTGTTAATATGCTGTAGTGTTACGATACTAATGTACTGTAATGTGACTGTGTTACTGTGCTATAATGTTACTAAGTTAGTGCGCAGTAATGTTACTGTGTCAGGGTACTGTAACATTGTTGTATTACTGTGCTGTAATGTTACGATGTTTCTGTGCTGTAATGTTACTGTATTACTGTGCTGTCATGTTGTGTTATTGTGGTGAAAAGTTTTACTATGCTGTAATGTTGCTACTTTACTGTGCTGCAATGTTACTGTGTTACTATGCTGTAATGTTACTGTGTTACTGTGTGGCAATGTTATTGTATTACTACGCATAATGTTACTGTGTTACTGTGTGGTAATGTTACTGTGTTATGGTACTGTAAGGATGCTGGCTTACTGTGCTGTAACGTGACTGTGTTACTGTCCTGCAATGTTACTGTGTTACTCTGCTATAATGTTACGATATTACTGTGCTGTAATGTTGCTCTGTTACTGTGTGTAAATGTTACTGTGATACTATGCCCTAGAATGACTGTGTTGCTATACTGCAATATTAATGTGTTACGGTGCTGTAATGACGCCGTGTCACTGTTCCATAATTTTACTGTGTCACTGTGCTGTAATGTTCCTGTGATACTATGATGTAAAATGACTGTGTTACTGTGATGTAATATTAATGAGTTACTGTGCAGTACTGTTATATGTTATTTTGGTGTAATGTGACTGCTATTGTGCTGTAATGCTGCTGTGTTACTATGCTGTAATGTTACTTTGTTATTGTGCTTTAACATTGTTGTGTTCCTGTGCTGTAATGTTATTATGTTACTGTGCAGTGATGTTACTGTGCTACTGTGATTTAATGTTGCAGTGTTACTGTGCTGTAGATTTTCTGTGTTACCATGCTATAATGTTACTATGTTACTGTACAGTAACATTGATGTGTTAGAGTGCTGTAATGTTGCTGTGTTGCAATGTTACTGTGTTACTGTGTTGTAATGTTGTATTACTGTGCTGTTATGTTACATTGTTACTGTGCAGTCTTGTTGCTGTGTTAGGATTCTCTAATGTTGCTGTGTTACTGTGTTGTAATGTTACTGTGTTACTGTGTTTTAATGTTGCTGTGTTACTGTGATGTAAAATTTCTGTGTGACTACGCTGTAATGTTATTTTGTTACTGTGCTGAAATGTTCCTGTATTACTATGCAGTAATATTAGGCTATTACTATGCTGTAATGTTGCTGTGTTACTATGCTGTAATGTTACTGTGTTACTATGTTGTAATTTTAGTGTGTTACTGTGCTACTGTGTAATGTTACTATGTTACTGTGCTGTAATGTTGCTGTGTTACTGTGCTGTAATGTTACTGTGTTGTAATGTTTTTGTGCTACTGTGCTGCAATGTAACTGTACTACTGTGCTGTAATGTTAGCGTGTTACAGTGCTGCAAAGTTACTGTGATACTGTGCTGTAATGTTGTTTTATTTCTGTTCTGTACTGTTTCTGTCTTACTCTGTGGTAATGTTGCTGTGTTACTATCCTGTAATGTTACTGTGTTACTGTGCTGTACTAATACCATGTTACTCTGCTGTAATGTTGCTGTTTTACTGTGCTGTAATATGACTGTGCTGTGTTGTTGTCTTACTGGGCTGTACTGTTGTTCTCTTACTGTGCTGTAGTGTTGCTGAATTACTATGCTTTAATGTTATTGTAATACCATGCTGTAAAGTCACTGTGTTGTAATGTTACTGTGTTACTGTGCTGTCATGTTGCTGTGTTACTGTGTTGTAATGTTTCTTTGTTACTATGCTGTAATGTTACTGTGTTATTGTGCTGAGATGATGCTGTATTACTATGCTGTAATGTTACTCTATTACACTGCTGTAATATTACTGCATTACTGTGCTATCGTATTACTGTGTTACTGTGCTGCAATATTGCATTGTTACAGTGCTGTAATAGTGTGTTGCTGTGCTGTAATGTTACTGTGTTAATGTGTTGTAATTTTATTGTGTTACTGTGCTGTAATATTACAATGTTACTGAACTGTAATGTTGCTGTGTTACTGTGTTGTAATTTTACTGTGCTGTAATGTTACTGCATTACTGTGCTGCCATGTTGCTTTGTTACAGTGCTGTAAAGTTAGTGTGATACTGTGCTGTAATGTTGCTGTGTTACTATGCTGTAATGTTACTATAACTGTATTGTAATTTTAGTGTGTTACTGTGCTGTAATTTAACTACATTACTGTGCTGTAATGTTATTGTGTTATGGTGCTGTAATGTTGCTTTGTTACTGTGCTGTAATGTTACTGTGTTGTTGTATTTTAATGTTTTTGTGCTACTGTGCTGCAATGTTACTGTATTACTGTGCTGTAATGTTGGCCTGTTATGGTGCTGCAATGATACTATGATACTGTGCTGTAATATTGCTGTGCTACTGTGCTTTAATGTTACTGTGTTACTGTGCTGCAAGGTTACTGTTTGACTGTGCTACTGTGTTACTGGGGCTGTCATGTTAATATGTTACTATGCTGTAATGTTGCTGTGTTGCTGTGCAGAGATATTGCTGTGTTACTGTGGTGTAATGTTATTTTATTACTCTGCTGTAATGTTACAGTTTTACTATGCTGGAATGTTGCTGTGTTACTTTGCAGCAATGTTACTGCCCACTATGCGATGTTACTGTGTTGTCATGTTACTGTGTTACTGCACTGCAATGTTGCTTTGTTACACTGCTGTAATATTAGTCTGTTACTGTGCTCTAATGTTACTGTATTACTGTGCAGTAGTGTTATGCGTTACTGTGCTATAATGTTACTGTTTTACTATGCTGTAATGTTACGATGTTACTGTTCTGTAACTTTGCTGTGTTACTGTGCTCTAATGTTACTATGTTACTGTGCTGTAATGATACTGTGTTACTGGGCTGTAATGTTATGATGTTACTGTTCTGTAGCTTTGCCATGTTACTGTGCTGTAGTGTTACCGTGTTACTGTGCTGTAATGTTACTGTGTTGCTATGCTGTAAAGTTGATATGTTACTCTATTACTCTGCTGTAATGTTACTGTGTTACTGTGCTGCAACGTTACTGTGTTACTATGCTGTGATATTATTGTTACTGTGCTGTAATGTTGTTGTCTTACTGGGCTGTAGTGTTGGTGTGATACTGTGCTGTAATGTTACTGGATTACTGTGCTTTAACATTATTGTGATATGATGCTATAATGTTAGTTTGCTGTAATGTTATGTTACTGTGCTGTAATGTTGCTGTCTTACTGTGCTGTAATGTTACTGTGTTACTATGATGTAAAATTACTGTTTTACAATGCTGTAATGTTACTGTGTCACTGTGCTACTGTGTTACTGTGCTGTCATGTTGCTGTTTTACAGTGCTGTTATGTTTCTGAGTTACTATGCTGTAATGTTATTGTGTTACTGTGCAGAGATGTTGCTGTATTACTGTGTTGTGATGTTACTCTATTACTCTGCTGTAATATTACAATGTTACTGTGCTGTAATGTTGCTGTATTACTATGTAGTAATGTTGCTGCACCACTATGCTATGTTGCTGTGTTACTGTGTTATCATGTTACTGTGTTACTGCATTGCAATGTTGCTTTGTTACAGTGCTGTAATATTAGTGTGTTACTGTGCTGTAACGGTGCTATGTTACTATGCTGTAGTATTAATGTGTTACTGTGCTGTAATGTTACAATGTTACTGTTCTGTAACTTTGCTGTGTTACTGTGCTGTAATGTTCCTGTATTATGGTGCTGTATTGTTGCCATGTTACTGTGCTTTAATGTTACTATGTTACTGTGCTGTAGTGTTACTGTGCTGCTGTGCTGTAATGTTACTGTGTTGCTGATCTGTAAAATTGCTGTGTTCCTGTGCTGTAATGATACTGTGTTACTGTGGTGCAATGTCACTGCGTTACGGTGTTGTAATGTTGCTGTGTTACAGTTCTGTAACGATACTGTGTTACTGTGCTGTAACGTTTTTGTATTACTATGCTGTAATATTACGATGTTACTGTGCAGTAATATTACTGTGTTAATTGCTGTAATGTTGCTGTGATGCTGTGTTGTTATGTTGCTGTGTTACTGTGCCGTAATGTTACTGCATAACTGTATTGTACCATTACTGTATTACTATGCTGTAATGTTACTGTATTACTGTTCTGTAAAGTTACGTGCTGTAATGTTACTGCATAACTGTGCTGTACCATTACTGTATTACTATGCTGTAATGTTACTGTGTTACTGTGCATTAATGTTGCTGTGTCATTGTGCTGTAATGTTGCTGTGCTACTGTGCTATAATTTTACTGTGTTACTGTGCTGTAATGTTACTGTGTTAATTTGCTGTAATATTGCTGTGTTACTGTGCTGTAATGTTGCTGTGTTAATGTACTGTAATATTGCTGTGTCTCTGTGCTGTAATGTTACTATGTTACTGTGCTGTAATGTTACTGTGCTGTAATGTTACTACGTTACTGTCTTGTAATGTTGCTGTGTTAATGTGCAGTAATGTTAATGCGTTACTGTTCTGTAATGTTGCTGTGATACTGTGCTGTAATGTTGCTGTGCTGTAATATTACTGTTCAATAATGTTACTGTGTTACTGTGCTGTAATGTTACTGTGCTGTAATGTTACTGTTCTGTAATGTTACTGTGTTACTGTGCTTTAATGTTGCTGTATTACTTTGAGTTCACTTTTGTTTTGATGTTACTGCTCCGGAGATGTTATTGCGCCAGTCACATTATCTCAGCTTCACCCTTTTAGAATTAGAGCTTCAGTCTCACATTATTCTGCAGTTACTCTCACCCGAGGTTACACCCTGTATACACAGTGTAGCTGTCTCTGTCTGGTCAAACTGCTGCAATGTCTGTTTGTGAGAGTCCTGCAGGTTCCCCTGTGGTACCTGGGAAGTGTTACAAACAGCGAGGGTAAAACTGGTTGAACTTTTGTCTTTGACAGCTGTTTGTCATCCACGTTACCGAAGGATACAATATGTTTCTGGGCAATAGGCCCCTTCGACCTGAATATTGTTCAGAGTAGGTATTAATATCATCCAAGCGGAGTTGTTTGCATCGGTGAATGATAGCATCTGCTTTTTCCAAATCCATATCGAGTTTTGCATTAACGAATGAATTATCTGCCACCATGGGGAATGAAGATAGCAGCAGAATGGGTAACAATGTGGCCACGTTCCTATTGCTGTGTTTATTCCAACACTTCATTGCTATTATTTTGAGATCACTAATCGAACTCAAGTTACTTTAAGTAATCTGCTATTACTCATATCTATCTCTGTACAATCCCTACAGTGTGGAAACAGGCCCCTCGGCCCTACAAGTCAACACCGACCCTCCAAAGAGTAACCCACCCATACCCATTCTCCTATCCTACTGCTCTACATTTATTCCTGACTAATGCACCTAACCTTCGCATCCCTGAACACTATGGACAGTTTAGCATGACCAATTCACCTGACCTGCACATCTTTGGACTGTGGGAGGAAACCGGAGCATCCAGAGGAAACCCACGCACACACGGGGAGAATGTGCAAACTCCACACAGACAGTCACCCGAGGCTGGAATTGAACCTGGGTCCCTAGTGCTGTGAGACAGCAGAGCTAACCATGAGCCACCATGTTATCGTTATAAACTTCCAACCCACGTGAATCTCCTCGATCTCATATTCCTCTATTTCTGTCCTTTTACATTTTCCTGATTTTAACCAAGACACAATGGGTTCATACACATTTATCAGCCACCTACATTCTTAGCGCTGGTACCCCCACCCTACACCCCTCTACTTCTCTATGATGCTTTGCTCCTTTCAGACACTCGTTAAGATCAACCACTTACATCAAAATGTCTTAATTTCTCCCATTATGACTCAGTGTCCAATTTTGTGTGCTAATCTCTCCTGTGAAGTGCCTCAAACTTTTTCTGATATGTATATGATGTCAAGTCACTGCTGTTGTTACCTGTACCATTCTAGCTTTCAACAATTCAATCACATTATATCTGTCAATACCTATCAGGTGAATTGGCCATGCTAAATTGCCCGTAGTGTTAGGTGGGGGTAAATGTAGGAGTATGGGTGGGTTGCGCTTCGGCGGGTCGGTGTGGACTTGTTGGGCCGAAGGGCCCGTTTCCACACTGTAAATCTAATCTAATCTAATCTAATCTACCAATTAAATATTTTCAAAGTAATGTAGGATCAGTGACGTTTAAGCAGAACCATTTCATGTGAATGTATTCGCTTGTCTGATATTTGTTTGACATTGTTCAGATCCACAGAATAAAAGCTGTGTAAACCTCCCTCACATTGAAATACAAATTAATTCCACATAAACTAGGAAATAGTCTCCAACGTTATTTCCTTTGGATCTGCAGCAGAAATGTAAACTTGAGTTGTCAGCTAATTTTTGGGTCCTAATCTTGAACTGATTTAACATAAAATTTTAATTCAAGGATCGTAATAGTGAATGCACCTTTTCTGTGTTAAACTTGATCCTTCAATGCAAAATGTGGAAGTGGAAGGATGATGATAACACTGACAGAAAAATGGACCTCTCTCCAGAATAAAAAGACCCAGTAAATGGATTAATTGAGAAAGATCCCAGCAGGCAATTCTCAAGCTCCTGTGTGACAGGCTGCATGAGATCACAGCACTGACCAAATTAATCCCAAAACACATATCCTCCCTCACTTATTAAAAAGAAAACCTTGTATTTTTCATTCTGATCAGGGTAAGGTATTTTGATAATGAACAGCACGAGGTTGTCAAGGGGCTGTTATTCATACTTTCAGTGAAACTACAAGCTTCAGATCATTACAGCATCACAGTGATTTTTTTTCAGGATTATAACTTGAAAGAAAAGATTTGATGGGACCACATATTTCATTCAGAAACTGGTGGGGCAACAATTTAAGAAACCATACTTTAAAACCATGGAACCAAACTGAAACAATGAAATGTTTCAATAACCTCAGAATGATTTATGTTTATGCCTGACTACTTGGGGTTTGAGAATCTTTCAAAAGATACAAGGGTTGAAAATAATGAGCAGGTGCCTTACATTTTCCAACCAGAGAGATGGTATCTACCAGAGTGAACCAAGTCAAACAAGGCGTGTCATCTACTCACAATTCAAACTGGTCTCTGGCTAATTCCTGTTTGAGGTTCAGACTTCTGGGGCAGAGTGAACCATAAAGATCACCAGAGTAAAAGAAAGTATTTACGGAATAAACACCATTGTTCTGTATCCAAATCACTCCAGGTTCCACAGCCCTGCATTCCCATTGCACAAACAATATCCACCGCGACTGTGGAATCTCTTCCAAACACACACTGACACTAAACCCCGAAAGGGAAAACCGTTCCCGTTAGTAGATGGTTCAATAAGTAAGTGGCACAGTTTTAAGGAGCAGGCAGTTCAGAGGAAATTGGAGGAAAGTGTTTTCCACCCAGAGGTTTGTGGGTATCTGGAATGTAATGACTGAAAGGTGACAGAGGTATAATTCCATGTAAGAACTATTTAGATGAAAACTTCAAACACTTTAGCATACAATACTAAGGGCCAACTGCTAGATTACGGAATTAGAATTGATGGATGTTTGACGTTTGGAGTTGTTACAGTGACCAAACAGTCCCTTTCCTTGGGGTAAAATCTCTGATTCTCTGACCCCCTGAGATACTGCCACTGTTCCAGTTCTGGCTCCTTAACAATTTTAGTCACTCTATCATTGGACATTCAGACACTTTGAGAGTCACACTAAGGTAATGGTTAGGCCTCAGGTGAAGCATTGTGTCCAGGTTTGTACACCATAATACAGGAAGAATGTCCTTTGCAGGGGGTGCAGATGGGATTGCTCAGAGATGAAGGACTTCAGTTACTCGAGAAACTGGAGAAAGGAGACGTTTAAGGGAAGAGTTAATTGATGTGTTCAAAATCATGAAGGATATTCATGGAGTAAATAAGGAGAATTTGTGACAACTGACAAGAGGAACACAGTTTTAAGATCATGAGCAAAAGAACCGAGAGAAATGTGAATTTAATAAGATAGTGCCAAATCAAAATTAGATGTTTTGATTTAGAATGTATTGCCAGAAAAGGACAATGGGAGCAGATTGAATCATAACTTTCAAAAGCATGTTGGATAAACAGGACTGTTTAGCCACAACAGCACCACCAGAGGTGGTGGCCATAGCTGGTAATGCATGTGACCGAGGTCTGAGACAAAAGGTGGAGGTAAAGGCAGTGTGACTGGACCCCGGTGTGCAGTGATGTACCACAGGGATCAGTGCAGCTCCTGCATTGTTTGTGATGTTCATAAACGATGTTGATGAGAATATTGGAGTGCAAAGTAAATTTTCAGATGACACACAGATTGGCCAGTTGGTTAATAATGAGGAGGAAGGTTTTACATTACTTTGGTGAGGCCACAGCTGGAGGGCAATGTACAGTTCTGGTCCCATCACAATAGGGAGAATGGGATTGCACTGGAGGGAGTGCAGAGGGAGATTTACTGGGATGTTCCTGGGATGGAGGGGGTGCAGAGGGAGATTTACCAGGATGGTCCTGGGATGGAGGGGGTGCAGAGGGAGATTTACCAGGATGGTCCTGGGATGGAGAGGGTGCAGAGGGAGATTTACCAGGATGTTCCTGGGATGCAGGGGGTGCAGAGGGAGATTTACCGGGATGTTCCTGAGATGGAGGGGGTGCAGAGGGAGATTTACCGGGATGTTGGAGCAGTTCAGAGATGAGAAACAGAAAAAGCTTGGAATGTTTTCTTTGGAGCAGAGAAGGGCACAGTGATCTTCGTGGACAGGATGATTAGAAAGCAACTGTTCCTCTTCTTTGGAGGCTTAATAACAATGGGATATAATTTTAAAGTGAAAGGCAGGAGGTTAAGAGGGGATTTAAGGAGAATACTTTCGAAATCTGGAATGCACTGCATAATAGAGGTAGGAAACCTCAAAACCTTCAAAACATACTTGGATGAGCACATTGAAATGTCATAACATTCAAGGGTATGGGCTGACAGTGAATATGTGGGGCGAGTGTAAGTAGTTGTGTACCTTTGGAGTTACAGATGCAATGGGCTCGAGGGGCTTCTGCTCTACTGTGAGAATCTATGAATGTAAGCTGTAAGGTTAATCACTAAAGACACAGTGGCAGATAGTTAAAGGGACATTTCAGAATACATACAATAAGTACAGATAGTTAAAGGGACATTTCAGAATACATACAATAAGTACACGTGACATTGAATAAAGGCAACAGGATTAACTGAAGAACGCAGAATAACGGCACTCCTACGCAGGAATGTGAAGAAAACTAGCAAGGAGCAATCCAACCATAGTGATTAACTAAAGAGGACAGCATCAGACTTGGTGAAATTGTACAGAATTGTGCAAAGGTGAGAGGCAGGTCAGAGAGAAAGAACGACAGATGGTAACCAAAAAGTTGTTTTTATTCTCTTGTCGGATGTGGGTATCACTGATTGGCCAGCACTTATTGTCCATCCCCAGTTGCCCCCCCACCCCCCTTGAGGAGGTGGTGGTGAGCTGCCTTCTTGACCCGCTGCAGTCCATGTGCTGGAAGTGAACTCTCTTAGGGAGTGAGTTTCAGGATTTTGACCCAGCAACACTGAGGGAATGGCAATATATTGCCAAGTCAGGGTGGGGAGCAGCTCAGAGGGAAACTTGCAGGGGGTGGTGTTCCCATGTATCCGCTGCCCTTGTCCTTCGAGATGGAAGTGGTTGTGGGTTTGGAAGGTGCTGCCTGAGGATGTTTGGTGAATTTCTGCAGTGCCTCTTGGAGATGAGAGATGGCAGATGAAGTTCAATCCAAACAAATGTGAGGTGATGCATTTTGAGAGAGATCTATTGCAAGAGTAAATCACACAGTAAGTGGCAGGACCCTTAGGAGCATTGATAGGCAGACTTGGGGTGCAAGTCTCCAGCTACCCTAAGTGACAACACAAGTGGATAAGAAGGCATATGGTATACTTCAGTCAGGGCACTGAGCATAAAGGTTAATGTCCTGTTAAAGCTGAATAAAACTTTACTTAGGCCACATTTGGAATATTGTATGCGGTTCTCATCTCTGCACCACAGGAAGGATATGAAGGTTTCAGAGAGGGTACAAAAGAGATTTACCAGGAAGTTGCCTGGATTGGAGCAGATTAGCTTTAAGGAGACTTTGGACAAACTTGGATTGTTTTCACGAATGTTGGAGGCTGAAGGCGAACTGATAGAAGTATATACAAATATGAAAGGTATGAATAGTGTGGAATATTGGAGATTTTTTCTCAGAGTGGAAATGTCAAAAACCAGGGGCATGTGGTTTAAGGTGAGAGGAGCAAAGTTTATAGAAGATGTAGAAGAAAATGTTTTACACAGAGGGTGGTAGGTGCCTAGAACACACTGCTGGGGGGGGGGGGTGTAGAAGCCACTACATTAACAACATTGAAGAGATATTTACACAGACATGAAGAGGCAGAGAGTAGACGATACAGACCATGTGTGGGGAGATGGGATTAATTCAGAATAGCATCATAGTCAGCACAGACATGGTGGCCTGAAGGGTCTGTATCTGTAGTGCGCTGTGTCCTATGCTGCTCCTAAGTGATGGAGGGAGTGGATGCTTGTGGGATGTGGTGCCAATCGAGTGGCTGCTTTGTCCTGGATGATGTCCAGCTGCTTCAGTATTACTGGAGCTGCCCCCATCCAGGGCAAATGGGGAGTATTCCATCACACTCCTGACTTGTGCCTTGCAGATGGTGGACAGGCTTTGGGGAGACAGGTGGTGAGTTACTCGTTGTAATATTCCTAGCCTCTAACCTGCTCTTGTAGCCACTACATTTATGTGGTGAGTCCAGCTGGGTTTCTGTTCAATGCTGACCCCCAGCATATTAATAGTGGGGGATTTAGTGACGGTAACACCATTGAATATCAAGGGTTCTTTTTGGAGATGGTCATAGACTGACATTTCCTTGGCAGCAAAGTTACTTGCTACTTGTCAGCCGAAGCCTGGTTATTATCATGGGTGAACATCCCCACTTCTGACCTTATGTTGGAGAGGAGGTCATTGATGAAGCAGCTGAAGATGGCTGTGTCTAGAACACTACCCTGAGGAACTTCTGCTGATTTGAGATGACTGACCTCTAAACACCACAACCATCTTCCTATGTGTCAGGTATAATTCTAACTATTGAAGAGTTTGCCCCCGATACCCAGCAATTCCAGTTTTGTGAGATTTACTTGATGCCATATTCAGTCAAATGCAGCCTTGATGTTAAAGGCTGTCACTCTCCCCTCCCCTCCCCTCTGGAATTCAGCTCTTTTGTCCATGTTTGACCCAAGGCTGTAATGAGGTCAGGAGCTGAGTGATCCTGGTGGAACCAAGCTGGGTGTCACTGAGCAGGTTATTGCTGAGCACCTGTTGATGACACCTTCCATCACTTTACGGATGATCAAGAGTAGACTGATGTGGCAGCAATTGGCCGCATTGGAGTTGTTCTGCTTTTTGTCATATCTGGGTAATTTCCACATTGTCAAGTAGATGCCGGTGTTGTAACTATTGGGAGAGATTGGCTACAAAAGCAGCAAGTTCTAGAGCTCACGTTTACAGTCCGATTGCTGGAGTATTGTCAGGGTCCGTAGACTTTGCAGTACCCTGTGCCTCGAATTCTTTCTTGATATCACATAAAGTGAATCTAAATTGCCTGAAGACTGGTATCTGTGATGATGGTTTCCCACATTGTACTTCATCTGCCCGATCATATAAACCATCAATATCCCTTTGCAGACTCAATGTATCCTCCCCACAACCTGCTTTCTGATCTATCTTTGTGCCATCAGCAAATTTGGCTACAATACACTCTATGCATTCATCTAAACTATCAATACAGACTGTAAATAGCTGGCATTGTTGTACCTGCCACACACTGTGTTTAAATTCTTATATTCAGCAAAAGAACTGCGTGTTGACTCTTACAGACAATAATATTCATTTATTGAGCTAATTAACATGAGAACAATAAAGTATACTATAAATAATTTTTAAAACTACAAACACTACAATCTTATGTTTTAATTGAACTTTTATGATCGTATACCACCCCCCACACACACGAGAACTTGGTCACACCCCACGTGGTGATACCTTCTCCTTCTCCTGATGGTCTTGGAGTGTCTTCTTGTTCCGTGGTTATTCTCACATTACCACACTCCAGTTCCCATCCTTGAGGCTGGTGTTGCAGCAATCCATATACTCCAAAGTCTTCACGCCGTTTTCAGAGGGTCTTCAGTATTTTCCAATGGATCGATCAGGTTCGATCACCCTGATTGATCGCACACAACCAGGTGTTGGCACGCTGATGACAGGGTGGTCCTTTATTGGAGTGTCCGTTACTGGAGGTGTTTGCTGCATGTAGCCTCCTCCAGATAAAGGTGTGGGACCCCTCCGTGTCTGACACACACCTCAATGTTTCTGATTGTCCCAAGGGCGACATTCCATTGACCTATTCACACACAAATTTGGCTGTGTACTGCAGGGTCTGTGTACTGTAGGGTCTGTGTACTGTAGGGTCTGTGTACTGTAGGATCTGTGTACTGTAGAGTCTGTGTACTGTAGGGTCTATGTACTAAAGAGTCTGTGTACTGTAGGGTTTGTGTACTGTAGGGTCTGTGTAATATAGAGTCTGTGTAGTGTAGGGTCTGTGTATTGCAGGGTCTGTGTACTGTAGGGTCTATATACTAAAGAGTCTGTGTACTGTAGGGTCTGTGTACTAAAGAGTCTGTGTACAGTAGGGTCTGTGTACTGTAGGGTCTGTGTATTGTAGGGTCTGTGTACTGTACGGTCTATGTACTAAAGAGTCTGTGTACTGTAGGGTTTGTGTACTAAAGAGTCTGTGTACTGTAGGGTCTGTGTACTGTAGGGTCTGTGTATTGTAGGGTCTGTGTACTGTACGGTCTATGTACTAAAGAGTCTGTGTACTGTAGGGTCTGTGTATTGTAGGGTCTGTGTACTGTAGGGTCTATGTACTAAAGAGTCTGTGTACTGTAGGATCTGTGTATTGTAGGGTCTGTGTACTGTAGGGTCTATGTACTTAAGAGTCTGTGTACTGTAGGGTCTATGTACTAAAGAGTCTGTGTACTGTAGGGTCTGTGCACTGTGCGGTCTGTGTACTGTAGGGTCTGTGTATTGTAGGGTCTGTGTCCTTAAGATCTGTGTATTGTAGGGTCTGCGTATTGTAGGGTCTATATACTGCAGGGTCTGTGTCCTTAAGATCTGTGTATTGTAGGGTCTGCGTATTGTAGGGTCTATGTACTGCAGGGTCTGTGTGGGGTAGGGTCTGTGTATTGTAGGGTCTGCATACTGTAGGGTCTGTGTATTGTAGGGTCTCTGTACTGTACAGTCTGTGTACGTAGGGCCTGTATACCGCGGGGTGTCTGTACTGTAGTGTTTATGTACTGTAGGGTCTGTGTACTGTAGGGTCTATGTATTGTTGTGTCTGTGTACTGTAGGGTCTGTGTACTATACGGTCTGTGTACTGTAGAGTCTACGTAATGTAGGGTCTATGTACTGTAGAGTCTGTGCACTATAGAGTCTGTGTACTATAGGGTCTGTGTAATGTAGGGTCTGTGTAATATAGGGTCTGTGTACTGTACAGTCTGTGCATTGTAGGATCTGTGCACTGTAAGGTCTGTGTACTGTAGGGTCTGTGTATTGTAGGGTCTGTGCACTGTAGGGTCTGTGTACTGTAGGGTCTAAGAGAAAGTGAGGACTGCAGATGCTGGAGATCAGAGCTGAAAATGTGCTGCTGGAAAAGCACAGCAGGTCAGGCAGCATCCAAGGAGCAGGAGATTTGACCGTTTTGGGCCTGATCCCTTCTTCAGGAATGAGGAAAGTGTGCCAAGCTGGCTGAGATAAAAGGTAGGGAGGAGGGACTTGGGGGAGGGGTGTTGGAAATGCGATAGGTGGAAGGAGGTTAAGGTGAGGGTCATAAGGTGAGGGTGATAGGCCGGAGTGTGGTGGGGGCGGAGAGGTCAGGAAGAAGATTGCAGGTTAGGAAGGTGGTGCTGAGTTCGAGGGTTGGGACTGAGACAAGGTGGGGGGAGGAGAAATGAGGAAACTGGAGAAATCTGAGCTCCCCCCATGTGGTTGGAGTGTTCCTAGACGGAAGATGAGGCGCTCTTCCTCCAGCCGTCATGTTGCTATGGTCTGGCGATGGTGGAGTCCGAGGACCTGCATGTCCTTGGTGGAGTGGGAGGGGGAGTTGAAGTGTTGAGCCACGGGGTGGTTGGGTTGGTTGGTCCGGGTGTCCCAGAGGTGTTCTCTGAAACATTCCGCAAGTAGGCGGCCTGTCTCCCCAATATAGAGGAGGCCACATCGGGTGCAGCGGATGCAGTAAATGATGTGTGTGGAGGTGCAGGTGAATTTGTGGTGGATATGGAAGGATCCCTTCCGGCCTTGGAGGGAAGTAAGGGAGGAGGTGTGGGCGCAAGTTTTGCATTTCTTGCAGTTGCAGGGGAAGATACCGGAGAGTGGAGGTTGTGTTGGTGGAGGGTGTGGACCTGATGAGGGAGTCACGGAGGGAGTGGTCTTTCCGGAACGCTGATAGGGGAGGGGAGGGAAATATATCCCTGGTGGTGGGGTCCGTTTGGAGGTGGCGGAAATGACAGCGGATGATACGATGTATACGGAGGTTGGTGGGGTGGAAGGTGAGGACCAGTGGGGTTCTGTCCTGGTGGCGGTTGGATGGGTGGAGCTCAAGGGCGGAGGAGCGGGAAGTGGAGGAGATGTGGTGGAGGGCATCGTCGATCACGTCTGGGGGGAATCTGCGGTCCTTGAAGAAGGAGGCCATCTGGGCTGTACGGTGTTGGAACTGGTCCTCCTGGGACCAGATGCGGTGGAGACGAAGGAATTGGGAATATGGGATGGCCTTTTTACAGGGGGCAGGGTGGAAGGAGCTGTAATCTAGGTAGCTATGGGAGTCGGTCAGTTTATAAACAAATGTCCGTGTTGATTCGGTCACCCGAGATAGAAATGGAGAGGTCTAGGAAGGGGAGGGAGGAGTCTGAGACGGTCCAGGTAAATTTGAGGTCGGGGTGGAAGGTGTTACTAAAGTGGATAAACTGTTCAACCTCCTCATGGGAGCACGAAGCAGCACCGATACAGTCATCGATGTAGCGGAGGAAAAAGTGGGGAGTGGTGCCAGTGTAGCTGTGGGTCTGTCTACTGTAGAGTCTGTGCATTGTAGGGTCTGTGTACTGTAGGGTCTGTACTGTAGGGTCTGTGTATTATAGGGTCTGAGTATTGTAGGGTTTGAGTACTGTAGAGTCTGTGTATCCTAGCGTCTGTGTACTGTAGGTTCTGTGTACTGTAGGGTTTGTGTAATCTTGGTCTGTGTATTGTAGGGTCTGTGCATTATAGGGTTTGTGTATTGTAGGGTCTGAGTACTGTAGAGTCTGTGTATCCTAGCGTCTGTGTACTGTAGGTTCTGTGTACTGTAGGGTTTGTGTAATCTTGGTCTGTGTATTGTAGGGTCTGTGCATTATAGGGTTTGTGTATTGTAGGGTCTGAGTACTGTAGGGCCTGTGTATTCTAGCGTCTGTGTACTGTAGGTTCTGTGTGCTGTAGGGTTTGTGTACTGTTGGTCTATGTATTGTAGGGTCTGTGTATTATAGGGTCTGTGTACTGTAGGGTCTGTGAAGTGTAGGGTCTGTATATTGTAGGGTCTGTGTAATGTAGGGTATTTGTACTGTAGGGTCTATGTCTATAGGGTCTGTACATTGTAGGGTCTGTGTACTGTAGGGTTTGTGTATTGTAGGGCCTGTGTAATTTGGGGTATGTGCACTATAGGGTCTGTGTATTGTAGGGTCTCTGTACTGTAGGGTCTGTGTATTGTAAGGTCTGTGCACTGTACGGTCTATGTATTATAGGGTCTGTGTATTGTAAGGTCTGTGTAGTGTAGGGTCTATGTTCCGTAGGGTCTGTGTACTGTAGCATCTGTCTATTGTTGGGTCTGTGTACTGTAGGGTCTGTGCACTTAGGGTCAGTGTATTGTAGGGCCTGTGTATTGTAGGGTCTGTGTACTTCTGGATCTGTGTACTGTAGGTCTATGTATTGTAACATTTGTTTATTGTAGAGTCTGTGTATTGTAGAGTGTGCGTACTGTAGGGTCTGTGTACTGTAGGGTCTGTATACTGTAGGGTCTGTTTATTGTAGGGTATTTGTATTGTAGAGCCTGTGTATTATAGAGTCTGTGAATTGTAGGATCTGTGTACTGTAGGGTCTGTGTACTGTGGGGTCTGTGTATTGTAGGTTCTGTGTATTGTAGAGTCTGTGTATTGTAGCATCTGTGTACTGTAGGGTCTGTGTACTGTAGGGTCTGTGTATTCTAGCATCTGTGCACTCTAGGGGCTGTGTACTGTTGGGTATGTGTACTGTTGGGTCTGTAAAATGTAGGGTCTGTGTATTGTTGGGTTTGTGTACTGTAGGGTCTGTGTATTGTTGGGTCTGTGTACTGTAAGGTCTGTGTATTCTAGCATCTGTGTACTGTAGGAGCTGTGTACTGTAGGGTTTGTGTACTGTTGGATTGTGTACTGTTGGTATGTGTACTGTAGGGTCTGTGTACTGTAGGATCTGTGTACTAAAGAGTCTGTGTACTGTAGGGTCTGTGTACTGTAGGGTTTGTGTAATGTAGGGCCTATGTACTGTAGGGCCTGTCTACTGTAGGGTCTATGTATTGTAGGGTCTGTGTATTGCAGGGTCTGCAGCTGCCAGTTAGTTTGCAAACTGTTTGTTAGTAGCTGCAATCTGTCTGGGTTCTGCAGGAAGTGGATTGTCACAGTCACTTTAGTCAAGGCTGGCTTCATTTCCTAGCATGCTGCTCCTCGGATGCTGCCTGAACTGCTGTGCTCTTCCAGCACCACTAATCCAGAGTCTGGTTTCCAGCATCTACAGTCACTGTTTTTACCATGTTTTAGTCTTTGTCCACTTTATCAAATTCATCATAAATTTATCATTTTGAACGGCCTGTCCAACCACAGCATCCAGCCCTGGTTCCTAGGGGATGTCACTCACTTCCCTATGCCAACCCGAAAATGGCTTTTATCCTCTGTTAGTTAGTTAATCCTTTATCCACACTAACACCCCAAAGCCATGATCTTATGCATAAGTATTTTGTGTGTCACTGAAATGCTTTTTTTGAAATCCCAAGATACTGCATCTTCTAGCTCCCCTTTATGCACCCTGTTCATTCAATCCAATAAGAAATTTGATAAACTTGTCAAATCTGACTTTCCTTTTACTCTACTTGATGATATTGTTAAAAATCACACCACACCAGGTTATAATCCAACAGGATTATTTGAAAACACAAGCTTTCAGAGCTCGTGTTTCCAAGTAAACCCGTTAGACTAGAACTTAGTGATGTGTGATTTATAACTTTGTCCACCCCAGTCCAGCGACTACACCACCTCATCGAGTTTAGATTGTGACTGTGATTGTAGGGTCTGTGTATTGTAGGGTCTGTGTACTGTAGGATCTGTGTACTGTAGGGTCAGTGTACTGTAGGGTCTGTGTATTGCAGGGTCTGTGTACAGTAGGGTCTGTGTACAGTAGGGCCTGTGTACTATAGGGTCTGTGTACTGTAGGGTCTATGTGCTGTAGGGTCTGTGTATTGCAGGGTCTGTGTACAGTAGGGCCTGTGTATTGTAGGGTCTGTGTACTGTAGGGTCTGTGTACAGTAGGGTCTTTGTATTGCAGGGTCTGTGTACAGTAGGGCCTGTGTACTGTAGGGTCTGTGTACTGTAGGGTCTGTGTACAGTAGGGTCTTTGTATTGCAGGGTCTGTGTACAGTAGGGCCTGTGTACTGTAGAGTCTGTGTACAGTAGGGCCTGTGTACTGTAGGGTCAGTGTACTGTAGGGTCTGTGTACAGTAGGGTCTTTGTATTGCAGGGTCTGCGTACAGTAGGGTCTGTGTACTGTAGGGTCTGTGTACAGTAGGGTCTTTGTATTGCAGGGTCTGTGTACAGTAGGGTGTGTGTACTGTAGGGTCTGTGTACAGTAGGGTCTGTGTACTGTAGGGTCTGTGTACAGTAGGGTCTTTATATTGCAGGGTCTGTGTACTGTAGGGTCTGTGTACTGTAGGGTCTGTGTATTGCAGGGTCTGTGTATTGTCGGGCCTGTGTACTGTAGGGTCTGTGTGCTGTAGGGTCTGTGTATTGCAGGGCCTGTGTATTGTAGGGTCTGTGTGCTGTAGGGTCTGTGTATTGCAGGGCCTGTGTATTGTAGGGTCTGTGTGCTGTAGGGCCTGTGTACTGTAGGGCCTGTGTACTGTAGGGTCTGTGTACAGTAGGGTTTTTGTATTGCAGGGTCTGTGTACTGTAGGGTCTGTGTACTGTAGGGTCTGTGTATTGCAGGGTCTGTGTATTGTAGGGCCTGTGTACTGTAGGGTCTGTGTGCTGTAGGGTCTGTGTATTGCAGGGCCTGTGTATTGTAGGGTCTGTGTGCTGTAGGATCTGTGTATTGCAGGGCCTGTGTATTTAGGGTCTGTGTGCTGTAGGGCCTGTGTACTGTAGGGCCTGTGTACTGTAGGGTCTGTATACAGTAGGGTCAGTGTACTGTAGGGTATGTGTATCGTAGGGCCTGTGTACTGTAGGGTCTGTGTGCTGTAGGGTATGTGTATCGTAGGATCTATGTGCTGTAGGGCCTGTGTACTGTAGGGTCTGTGTGCTGTAGGGCCTGTGTGCTGTAGGGCCTGTGTATTGCAGGGTCTGTGTTTGCAGGGTCTGCAGCTGCCAATTAGTTTACAAACTGTTTGTTAGTAGCTGCATCCTGAACAACAATGACAGCAGTGACATGATCTGCAGTTTGGAGAAATCTGATGGTGTAGGAGTTGAGGACCAGCAGTGACATCACAGCAGCTGGCAGTGCTGCCCTTGTTCTGTTTGAGTGTATAGCTCCCACTGGAGGCGCTTTATTGGCAACTTCCTTTCAGACTGTGGAAAGCTCAAAGAAAGCTTGCGGAAGAGTTGGAGCGAGGGGTGATGCTCCTGAAGACCCTGGATGGAGGTAACTTTCTCTTGCCCCATCTGCGCTGTGCAGCTGTATGTCATCCACCCTGATTCTGGGAAGACAGAGCCATTTTCTGGAAATTTGCAAAAAAAAAACCTGCTCCACTGATCTGGAAAACTGCGTTGGACCGAGCCCTTCTCACCAACCTTGACCTGACACCATTCCCAAGTGGCTCATTCAGTTAATGATAAAAGGCAGGGCTCAAATATAGGTACACTGCAACCTGAAATGATTTTACCGACCTGAGATTAGATTGGTCCAGTGGTCTCTTGCCTCATAAGAAATAGAAACAGGTCTCTGGAATTTAGAAGAATCAGGAGGAACATAGAACATAGAAAAATACAGCGCAGTACAGGCCCTTCGGCCCTCGATGTTGCGCCGATCCAAGCCCACCTAACCTACACTAGCCCATTATCCTCCATGTGCCTATCCAATGCCCATTTAAACGCCCATAAAGAGGGAGAGTCCACCACTGTTACTGGTAGGGCATTCCATGAACTCATGACTCGCTGAGTAAAGAATCTACCCCTAACATCTGTCCTATACCTACCACCCCTTAATTTAAACTATGCCCCCTCGTAATATCTGACTCCATCCGTGGAAAAAGGTTCTCATTGTCAACCCTATCTAAACCCCTAATCATCTTGTACACCTCTATCAAGTCACTCCTAAACCTTCTTTTCTCCAATGAAAACAGCCCCAAGTGCCTCAGCCTTTCCTCATACGATCTTCCTACCATACCAGGCAACATCCTGGTAAACCTCCTCTGCACCCGTTCCAGTGTCTCCACATCCTTCCTATAGTATGGCGACCAAAACTGCACACAATACTCCAGCTGCGGCCGCACCAGAGTCTTATACAACTGCTACATGACCTCAGGACTCCGGGACTCAATTCCTCTACCAATAAAAGCCAGACTCCGGAACTCAATTCCTCTACCAATAAAAGCCAATTCCTCTACCAATAAAAGGAGGAATCTCATAGAAACGTATAAAATCCTGATGGGATTGGACACATGAGATGTGGGAAGAATGTTCCCGATGTTGGGGAAGTCCAGAACGAGGGTTCACAGTCTGAGAATAAGGGGTAAGCCATTCAGGGCTGAGATGAGGCCCTTCAGTCCCTTGAGCTTACTCTACCATTCAAGATGATCATGGCTGATCCAACATTCCTCATGTCCTCTTTCCTGTTCTTTCTCATAAATCTTGCCTTCCCCAACTGATCAAGAATCTATCTATCTCAGCCTTAAATATACACAGCTCTCTGTGCAAGGAGTTCCAAAGACTCACAACCTCTGAGAGAAGAAATTCCTTCTCAACTCAGTCTTCAACTGGTGCCCCTTCATTCGGAGACTGTGCCCTCTAGTCCCAGACTCTCCCATGAAGGGGAAAACATTGCCTCAGCATTGACTCTGTCCAACTCCAAAGAGACCATCTCTCATTCTTCTAAACTCCAGTCTCAAACCGTTTAGCCCTTGGTCCTAAGACAATCCCTCCACACAGGGATCATCCTACAGAACCTTCTCTGAACTGCCTGCAATGAAGTCATATCTTTCCTTAAATAAGGGATCTAAACTGCTCATTGTACTCCAGCTGTGACCTCACCAGCACCTTGTACATTTGCAGCAAGACATCCCTACTCTTACAGACACATAGAAAATAGCTGCTGGAGTAGACCATTCGGCCCTTCAAGCCTGCCCCACCATTCAATACTGATCATGCAATCTCAGTGTCCCATTCCTGCCCCCTTCCCATGCCTCCGGAGCCCTTTAGCCCCAAGGGCCACATCCAGCTCCCTTGGGAATATGTCTAATAAACTGGCCCCAACAGCTTCCTGTGGGAGAGAATTCCACAGATTCCCAACTCTCTTGGTGAAGAAGTCCTTCCTCGTCTCAGCCCTGAATGGCTTACCCGTTATTCTTAGACTGTGGCCCCTAGTTCTGGCATTCCCCAATATCGGGAACATTCTTCTCATATCTATCCCGCCCAATCCCATTTCATATGTTCCCATGAGATTCCTCACCAATCTTCTCAATTCCGGTGAGTACAAGCCCAGTTAATCCAGTCTTTCCTCATATGTCAAACCCCTTGTAAAACCAGGACAGATTCATAGTTTTAAAAACTTGTCTGACTCAGACTCACATCTTCAAGGGAGTGGAATTACCCTCAAACAGGGGGAGGGGGAAAGGTAGAAGAGACAGCTGAGGGAGAAAGAGAGAGAGAAAGAGAGGGTGAGGGGTGGGGGGAGGAGGGAAGAGAGAGAGAGAGAGCATTAAAGGGACCAGTAATTAGAGATTTGAGGTCTAATTGTTCATACTGCATTCGAAGCTCTGATTAAAACTACAGGGACTATTTAACTGATTTAAAATAAACTATATCAACCTCATCACTCAGCAAGTATCCACCACCCACTGAGTCCCAGCTCATTCTTAATATGTTACAACATTTTACATGGGAAAGTGGAGCAACATCAATTAATCAGAAACCAGAAATAAATGGAGACACCTTTTAGTGGAATTAAATGAAGGATATTGAAACAGACCTCAGTGAAACTCTCCCGTGGGGCACTTGATAAAGGACCTGAAGCTCCCAGCTTCATCCAGAGTTTGTGCTGGGTCACAGCTCAGTGCCAATCACTGCCCTTAGCAAACAGACACAGAATAAAGACATGAATTTGTATAGCACCTTTCGCATCCTCAAGATGTCTCAAAGCACTTTCCAGACAAGTGAGGAGGAGAGGAATTGTTAAGGAAGGGGAAAGTCTGTGTTAGGGAGGCAGAAGTTCTGGCAAAAGTGGAGGGAGGAAAAGTCTATGGAAAGGATGGGGCATCTGGTTTCTGACATGGGCCAGTCTTGGTTAAGGGGCAGGGTGTGTGGGGGAGGGGTCGTCTAAGTAGGGGAGGGACTAGTTTATTGTGAGGTTGGTTTATTACTTTACTACACACACACACATAGACGCTAACACGGACACAGTCTCACATACACACACACACACACAGAGACACACGCACGGACACGGACACAGTCTCATTTCACACATACACACTCACACACATGAACACACAGACATACAGATACACACGGACACACACACGGATAAAGTCTCACAACACACGCACACACAGACACACGGACACACAGACACATACATGGATACAGTCTCACAACACACTCACACACGGACACACAGACATACAGATAACACGCGGACACACAGACACACACACGGACACAGTCTCACAACACACACACACACACACGGACACAAGGACACAGTCTCACATGCACACACACACACACACAGACACACAGACATACGGACACACACACACACACACACACACACACAGAGTCTCCCATATACACACTCACACACACGGACACACAGACATACGGATACACACAAGGACACACACACGGACACAGTCTCACAACACATGCACACACAGACACAATCTCACATACACACACAAACGGACACACAGACATATGGACACACACACATGGACACAGTCACACATGGGCACACAGACACACACACACACACAGACACACACATGGACACAGTCTCACATAAACACACGCACACAGAAACACACACAGAGACACAGACCCGTACACTCACAGGTGTAGACACATAGAGATGCACAGACATGGACAGAAACACTCACACACACATAGACGCATACATAGACACAGATAGTCAGACACATACACACGCACTTATAGACAGACACAACATACATACAGACAGGCATACACACTGACACATAGACTGACACACACGAACACTCCTGCAATTCCAGAGGCACAGGTTGCAGGTTCCTCCCTGAGACTCTGACTGAGGGAACACACGGGAAAATGGGCAAAACCAAGAACCCATTTCTGTTCAGTGTGAGCCACCAATCGTGTGTGGGGTCACCACAGAATCATAACACTCCTTCTCAAAAACACCAACTTATTTTTATCTGGTGCTTTAAAGTAGTAAACCATCCAAAAGGAGTATTATCAAACACACTCTGATACAAGCTACAAAACAAAATATTTGGACTAGCAGTGAGAAGCTCAGTCAGAGAGGCAGGATTTAAAATGACGTTAAAGGAGTAGAGAGTGGATGAGATTTTTGAGGCTCCCAGATATTTGTTCCCAGGAAGTTAAAGGTAGAACCACCAATGGTGGAGCAGTTAAAATAGGAATGTGTTAGAGAGCAGAATAAGGAAGAGGACAGAGATCTCAAAAGGTTGTAAGAGCTGGAGAAGATCACAGAGATCCTTTCCAGGGTGGGAAACTGTGTAGGGTCTGGAGACACCATGGGTGATGAGGAAATAACATCTGAGCCAGGTTAGGATGGAGACAGCGGAATGTGGAGCTGGTGGGAGTCTAACCAGGAGAATGTTAGATTATTGGTTGCTGACAGTTCACCCCTGCTCTGACAGCTCTCTAGGTGACATGTAGCCTCAGTAGAAATGTACTGGTTAACCCGCACATTGTTCACTTTTCAAAGCGAAACATGTTTGTGTTGTCTGGTTCTACTTTGCTGGATTTCGAGTTACTCTGAGCCAGAACCAGACCAGCTCTTGGAAGTTTCAACTTCCATCAGATTGGGCACGAACTCCCAGTCATTGTGAGTAAAATACAGAGACTTTCTGAAGTTACAAAGTCATTATTTGCACAGCGAATTTGTAACTAAATCACAGGGAAATTAACATGCATAAAGAGGAAAGAATTCTTCAAATGAAGAAATGTGATGCTAAAAACAGCCATGTCTTTATAAAAACCAAAAGAACTGAAGATGCTGTAAATCAGAAACAAGAACAAAAGTTGTTGGAAAAGCTCAGTGGGTCTGGCAGCATCTGTGGAGAGAAGTCAGAGTTAATGTTTTGAGGGGTCACTGGACCTGAAACATTAACTCTGGTTTCTCTTCACAGATGCTACCAGTTCTGCTGGGTTTTTCGCCCAGTCTTTATGGCTGATTTAATCAGCGGTTCAAAGCAGAGAGTCATCGTTTATCAGCAAGATCTGGTGAAGGTCAAATCACTTCACATCTTCCTGCGCTTAATCAGAAATGTACTGGCAATAACCGTGAACACTGGCAATAACAGTGAACACTGTCAATAACTGTGAACACTGGCAATAACTGTGAACACTGGCAATTACCGTGAACACTGTCAATAACCATGAACACTGTCAATAACCATGAACACTGACAATAACCGTGAACACTGGCAAAGTACACTGAAAGCCAAGCCTTTGGAAAGGAACAGAGTTGTTGTATTATGATGGCAGAGCTCCAATATAAAGCAAGATCTATTTTTCAAAAAATGCATTTTATTCTGAAAATTTATCAAAGTACATACAAAGCTCAGATCTGACCTTACACAAAGTGCAGCTCAGCTTATTGTTTTTCCAGTGTAGGATAGGACAGCCTGAGGTGTTCCATGAGAATCACAGGTTAGAGTTCACATCCCATCCAAAGTGTGCCTCGCAGGTTCTGGGACGGTGTTGGGGGAGGTGGGGGTGCAGTGTAGACAGATGCCTTCCCTCACTGGACTATTCCAGGAGCTGACCCAAGCTTGAGTGAGTCAACACAGAGGAGAAGGTGAGGACTGCAGATGCTACAGATCAGAGTCGAAGAGTGTGGTGCTGGAAAAGCACAGCCGGTCAGGCAGCATCTGAGGGCGAGGAGAATCGACATTTCAAGTAAGCTCTTCCTGATAAAGAGAGTATGCTTGAAACGTTGATTCTTCTGCTCCTCGGATGTTGTCTGACCTGCTATGCTTTTCCAGCACCACACTCTTCGCCTGAGTCAGCACAGAGACCTGGGCTTCAGGATGTGCCTGTCTGCACTGACATCAATGGCTCTCGACATTTAAAGCTCAATGGGTTTCAACCAAATTGCAGAGTGGCTCTCACAGAGTGACTGGCCTTGCAGCCAGTGTTAGTCTCAGTGTACATCCCAGGAACAGCACAGAGAGCAAAGGTTCCTCAACATGGAGCTGTTCAAACTGAACCTCGACAAAAACCATTGCATCTCTCTCCAAAGCCTTTCATTAACCAAAGGCAGATTCCAGAAGGAGGTGGATAAAAGTCTCTTCCCCAGCATAACCTCCTTGGCAGGAGGGAGGAACCAGGCAGGAGGGAGAAACTCAAAGCACCTACCTCACCACCAGCCAAGAGAGGTCTTGCTGCTTGTTTGAAAATTCTTGCACTTGAGACATTCTGCAAATGGAGGGTCAGTGCTGAGGGAGTGCTGCACTGCCAGAGGGTCAGTGCTGAGGGAGTGCTGCACTGCCAGAGGGTCAGTGCTGAGGGAGCCCCGCAGTGTTGGTGGGACAGTGCTGAGGGAGCGCCGCACTGTCGGAGGCTCAGTCCTGAGGGAGCGCCACACTGTTGGAGGGTCAGTGCTGAGGGAGAGCCGCACTGTCAGAGGGACAGTGCTGAGGGAGCACCGCAGTGTCGGTGGGTCAGTGCTGAGGGAGTGCCGCACTGCCGGAGGGTCAGTGCTGAGGGAGCACCGCAGTGTTGGTGGGTCAGTGCTGAGGGAGCACCGCAGTGTTGGTGGGTCAGTGCTGAGGGAGTGCCGCACTGTCGGAGGGTCAGTATGGAAGGACCTGTTACAGTATTGGACAGAGCGGACAAGGGGAGAATGTGCAGACAGTCAGTGTTCCAAGGCTGGAATCAGACCTGGGTCCCTGAAGCTGTGAGGCAGCAGTGCTAACCACGGAGCCACCGTGCTGCAAACAAAATCCACTTTGTAACAATTTGCCACTTGTGAGGGTTGCTGAGTGTCAAGCTCCTCAGTGTAGGTCTGGAGGCATACGAAGACCCAGACTGAATAAAGACATCAGCTTTCCTCTTCAGTTGTGAACCACTGGGGTTTTTTAATGACAATCTGATAGCTCCATGGTCATTTTTATTGAGAGCAGACCTTTCACTTTCCCTGTTTTTAAAACAATTGGAATTCAGGTTCTCTCACTGTCCAAGCTGCTGTTTGAGCTCATCTTCTGTGCTCAAACTCACTCTCAGGAATGTGAAAACATTGTTCTGCTGAGGGCCTCCGATAGAGCTCAGTATAATCATTTCTTTGTTGCTTGATCATTTTTGTACAAAGGAATGTTATTCGACTGGGTTTACTCAGCAGATCTATGACACAGCATGGAGCAAGTGGGTTTGTGTCTATAAAAAACATCGTCACATCAATTCCAGAGACTGTCTGCTGGAGCAGCTCTCTGTCAATGTAAGGCTGACAGTGGGCATGGTTTCACTGGTCAGGCAATGTGAGAAAGATTGAGTGGCCCCCTCTCTTTAAAGCTTTCGCTAGCTTCCTGCTGTCAAGGAATATTCTTTGGCTCCATTTAAGCAGAGCCTGTTATGTTGGCTTCATTCCATTCTCGAAAGAAAAGGTTCCCACTGTCTGGCTCTTCACACAATCTGAACGTCTCAATGTGTAAAAAAGATTTCTTACGCCCATAATGTTTTCCAAAACTGACCTGGTGTGTACAAACAGAAGGAGGTCATTCAGTCCCCTGAGCATTTCCCACCATTCATTTAGATCACAGCCACCATAAGATATAGGCCATTCAGCCCATCGAGTCTGCTCCACCATTTAGTGGTATCAAGGCTAATCTAGTCACCTTCATCTCTGCTTTCCTGCTTCACCCCCACACTCTTGATTCCCATTATGACTACATTGCTCTATATCTCAATAATATCCACCACCTTTAGACTCACAATTCTGACAAGAGTCTGCCAGTCTCCAGTTTGACCTTTTTAAGCTGATCCTGAATCTCAGCAGCATTTTGGGGGAAGGAAATTCCAGAATTATCGCTCTCCTGTGGGTGAAGACACGTTTCCAGCCATTGCCCCTGAATCTCCTGGCTCCAATTGCAAAGTTTCTCTCTTTTTTTTGTTGTAGGTCATTCTCTCTCAAAACCACCCAGCATCTCCATTACTGGGAGGTGATGGCTTCATGGCGTTATTGTTGGATTGTTGATCCAGAGACCCAGGTAATGTTCTGCGGAGCTGGGTGCAAAGCAGTTGCTGGAATTTGAATTTGGTAAAAATCTGGAATTACGGGTCTAAATGATGACCATGAATCCATTGCAAATTGTTAGGAAAACACATCTGGTTCACTAATGTAATTCAGGTCAGGAAACTGCCATCCTCAACTGGTCCGGCCTCCATGTGATTCCAGACCCACAGTTCTTAACACACTCTGGCCAGTTAGAGATGGGCAATAAATGCGCATTTAGTCAATGACACCCACATCCAGTGAATGAATTAATAACACAGCCCATGCTTGATAAAACCTATTTATTCAGCCAAACTAGCCAGATACATCAGATATTTTGGAATACTGTGTGCAGTCCTGGTCTTCCTGCTTTGGAAGGAAGTTGTGAAACTTGAAATGGTTCAGAAAAGATTTACATGAATGTTGCCAGGGTTGGAGGGTTTGAGCTATCGGGAGAGGTTAAATAGGCTGGGGCTGTTTTCCCTAGAGCATCAGAGACTGAGAGGTGACTTTATAAAGTTTTATAAAGCCATGAAGGGCATGGATAGGATAAATAGATAAAGTCTCTTCCCTGGGGTGAGGGAGTCCAGAACTAGACAGCATAAGATTAAGGATGAGAAGGTTAAGATTTAAAAAGGACCGAAGGGGCAACTTTTTCACACAGAAGTTGGTGCACGTATGGAAGGAGCTGCCAGAGGAAGTGGTGGAGGCTGGTACAATTACAGCATTTAAAAGGCGTCTAGATGGGTATATGAATAGGAAAGGTTTGAAGGGAATAGGTCAAATGCTAGCAAATGGGACTCGATTAGGTTGGGATATCTGGTCGGCATGGATGAGTTAGACTGAAAGGTCTGTTTCTGTGCTATGGCTCTATATTATCTCATTATGTTGTTGCAAAGTATCTTGGAGTGGTTTATTACAGTGAAGGTGCTATGGCAAATCAATCTTTCTCTTGTTTCTTTTCTAAAGGTTCCTTCGAATATGAAGAGGAAAAGCTCAGCTGTTCTCGGCCTGTAGAAAGGGAGTGGGAAAGTGAAATGAGCCAGCTGAACATTTGGATGGACAGTCTTGTGTGGGGTTTATCCGTGAGCGAAGGAACAGGAGGAACAAGCTTTATTATGGCCTCATGCTTCCAGGATCCCAGTCAAGATTCTTTCTCTTTCACACCATTTGTCTCTCAATCAAATGGTGAGGTGCAGACATCAGACAGAGAGAGAGAAAAGGACCATCTGTCAGGAGGGAGAGCTTAGGGAGGGGTGGGAGTGAGAGCCCTTAAGTAAACAATGACAGACAGAAGCGAAAAACAGTTCAATGATTTGCACAAACACGTGAAGGACCATAAACTGTTTGAGTTAGCAGGATCCTGTCAACCCCAAGTAAACAGAAACAACATGCCGACTCTGCTTTGTTTACATCCAGGCTTTTGACAGAAGCGACAGACAGGACAGGCAAATCCACAAACAGAGCACAAATTAGCAACAAAATGAGAACTGGAAACTGTCAGACACATTATTCCATCAGCCTCTCATTTCATTCTCTCCTCTTCTGCAGCCTGGGCCCATCTCTCTCTCTCTCTCTCTCTCTCCCTCCCTTTCTCTCTCTCTCTCTTTCTGGTTTCTCTGTCTCGGTCTCCTTCCAAGCTATTGGAATGCCTGCCCTCCTCCAATCCCCTATCACCTGCTGAGACCTTGATCATGGATAGAGTATCTAAACAGCAGGGGCACAATTAAAGAGAAGATCAGACTTTGATCATTTCCCATATGTGAGTACAACAGCTGACCACATGTGTGCAGGGACAACAGGGGGACCCAGCTACAGTTCAATCTGGAGAAAGACAGGCTGACAGTCCGGCCTCTCCAACCCCATTTCCACGGATTCAATTTTGAAATCTCAAAGGTTAATAAAAGTTGATTGCCTCATTTTAACTCCTGCAGCATTCCATTCGCGCAACTCTCATTAAAACACGGATAATAAGGTCCAGGATCAAATTAGCATTTCCTCTTTAATGTGAAGGCCTGAACATGCTTGTTTCAAAACGACATTATGAACTTTGAGAATGATAAACATGTGTTCAGAATAAAAGAAATATGTTACACAAACTCACAGGGCACAGGTTACACACACACAGTTTTCGTAAACACAGCTCTAATCCTTCATCAATAGTGATCCACGCACTCTATTCTCTATTTAATTCATTAATTCAAATGGAAACATCTCAAGCAGACACTCTGGCTGATCCTGGGTATGGAGGGGCTGCCTATGAGGAGAGGTTCAGTAGGTTGGGCCTGTACTCATTGGAATGTTGAAGAATGAGGGGCAACTTTATTGAAACAGACAAGGTTCTGATGAAAACTGGAAGAACTGCAGATGTTGGAAACCAGAAACAAAAACAGAAATTGCTGGAAAAGCTCAGCACATCTGGCAGCATCTGTGGAGAGGAATCAGCGTTAATGTTTCATGCCCAATGACCCTTTCTCAGAAAAGGAAGATTCTGAGGAACTTACAGCTCCGATGAGGGCTCACTGGACTCAAAACGTTAATTCTGCTTTCCTCCACAGGTGCTGCCAGGCCTGCTGAGCTTGGCCAGCAATTTCTGTTTTTGTTTAAAATTCTGAGGGGACTTGATAGGGTAGATATGGAGAGGTTGTTTTCCCCCTGTGGGAGAGTTGAGACCCAGAGGGTAATAATTCGTCTCTTGGAGGGTAGTAATTTAGTGAAATTCTTCACCACAGAGGCCTTTAGAGGCTGGTAGTTCAGTATGTTCAAAGCGGAGAAAGATAGAGTTTTAATCAGGAAGGAAATCAAAGGCTATGGGGAAAATGCAGGAAAGTGAAGTTGGAGATGATCAGCCATGATCTCATTGAATGGCAGAGCAGACTCAATGGGCTGAACGGCCTACTTCTGCTCCTATGAATTATGATCGAATAATCAAACTCAGATTCGACAGGGAAATCTTTGAGGAGAAAGTGAGGTCTGCAGATGCTGGAGATCAGAGCTGAAAATGTGTTGCTGGAAAAGCGCAGCAGGTCAGGCAGCATCCAAGGAACAGGAAATTCGACGTTTCGGGCATAAGCCCTTCCTCATTCCTGATGAAGGGCTTATGTCCGAAAGGTCGAATTTCCTGCTCCTTGGATGCTGCCTGACCTGCTGCGCTTTTCCAGCAACACATTTTCAGCTTTGACAGGGAAATGCCAGAACTGAGTGGTTATAAGGAAAGTTTGAACAGGCTGGGGCTGTTCTCTCTCTCAGTGAGCTAACTACCATCCTTAAAATTGCAAAAAAAAAGCAAAATACTGCAGATGTTGGAAATCTGAATCAAACACACAGAATGCTGGAAAAACTCGGCAGCTCTGGCAGCCTCTGTGGAGAGAGAGAAAAACAGAAGAACATTCAGCATCTGTCCCACCAGACATCATATCAGACCCAAAAGAAATAATTGAGAGCACAAGTACTGCCAGGGGCTAGATAAGCCAAATGTTTCTGAGCTGTAAATTCTACAATATGTCACGTCATTATTTTATTGCTGCCAATTTGTGTCTTTAAGCTGCAGTGTACAGTCATCAGTGCAGTGTTACCAATAGAAATCTCGAGAGATGAAGGCAGTACTTTTTTCATGTATTTCAAAACCCATAAATATCATCCACTCAAACAAAAACCTGCAAAATACCGAGTCACTCAGCAGCTCAGATACAAGTTGCAGTTGCCAGATTGGTGAATGAGTTACAATATTTAAAAGACACTTCGATAAGTACATGAATAAGAAATGTTTGGAGGGATATGGGCCCAGCGCAGGCAGGTTGGATTAGTTTAGTTTGGGACTTGGGTCGGCATGGACCGAAGGGTCTGTTCCTGTGTTGTATGACTTTATAACAGTTTCGATTTGAAGAGGTTTTTTTGTCAAAACTGGTTTAAGAACCAAGTTAAAGGTTAATTTAGAGGAGCTGCCTGCTGTCATTCAACATGCAGATGACATTCTGCAATCTCCAAAAAGGATCATCCAGTGAGGAGTTGCTGGGGTTTTGTTAGTTTTAATTCCAGCTTTAGATGTGGCTTCTAGCTGTTCAAGATGAAAGCCAGAGGAAGTGTGGCTTCTCTAAAAATAATACCTCTCATATCATCTGCAGAAAAGTAGTTAACATATTCATGAGAAGACTATTTATTTAAGGATTTCACCTTATCAGTAAACTAACAAGGGCTGTTTTGATTAGGAGTTTGCAGTTCATCACCTCAGGATCACAGGGGTCTGGAGTTACAGCCAGCATCATGACAAGATGTCACTGAAGAATGGAACAACTTCATATTGCTCCCTAGCCAATTATTTCACAGAGGGGACTGTGCTGGTGATCAGCCATGATCGTATTAAATGGTGGAGCAGACTCGAAGGGCCGAATGGTCTTTTCCTGCTCCTACTTTCTGTGTACAAAGTTAAAAATCACACAACACCAGTCATGATTTGGAGATGCCAATGTTGTACTAGGGGGTATAATGTTAAAAATCACACAACACCAGGTATTGTGATTTACACATGAGAGAAGTGAAACTATCATGGTATTCTAACAGGTGAAAGACTCCACAAACAATCAATGTATAATTTCAGTTACATCACACTGTAAACTTTTGCTATAAATTCTGTGTCTTACAATTGTGTCCTCCACAACCACCTGATGAAGGAGCAGCGCTCTGAAAGCTAGTTGCTTCCAATTAAACCTGTTGGACTATAACCTGGTGTTGTGTGATTTTTAACTTTGTGCACCCCAGTCCAACACCGGCTCCTACAAATCCCGACTATTTTCTGAGTTTCATGTGGGAGCAAAAGAAAATGATAAGTAGATTTGCAAGCACGATTCCCCAAACCCATGCAGGGAACAGCTGGAAGGGCTCCCCAAAGAGGGACAGGCTCAGTAATGAATGCCATTGGCAGGACACTCTCTTCTGAGGGAGTCCAGAGGAGGTTTACAGGAACGATCACAGGGATGAAGGTCTTGTGATGTGGAGCAGTTGAGGACACTGACTCTATACTCAGAGTATAGAAGGATGAGGGCGATCGGATTGAACCTTACAGAATACTGAGAGGCCTGGATAGAGTGGACGTGGAGAAGATGTTTCCACTAGTAGGAGAGACTAGGACCCAGGGCACAGTCTCAGAGTGAAGGGACAACCCTTTAGAACTGAGATGAGGAGGAATTTCTTCAGCCAGAGGGTGGTGACTGTGTGGAACTCATTGCCACAGAGGGCTATGGAGGCCAAGTCACTGAGTGTATTTAAGATTAGATTACCTAGAGTGTGGAAATAGGCCCTTCGGCCCAACAAGTCCACACCGACCCTCCGAAGAGTAACCCACCCAGACTCAGTTCCCTACATTTACCCCTGACTAATGCACCTAACACTATGGGCAATTTAGCATGGCCAATTCACCCGACCTGCACATCCTTTGGACTGTGGGAGGAAACCAGAGCACCCAGAGGAAACCCACACAGAGACGGGGAGAATGTGCAAACTCCACACAGACAATTGCCTGAGGCCAGAATCAAATGCGGGTCCCTAGTGCTGTGAGGCAGCTGTGCTAACCACTGAGCCACTGTGCTGCCCCAAGACAGAGATAAATAGGTATTTAATTAATAAAAAGATCAAGGATTACAGGAAGAACGCAGGAGAATGGGTGGAGCAGACTCAATGGACCGAATGGCCTAATTCTGTTCCGAATCTTATAGTCTATGGTCGATGGTCAAATTGTCATTGATCAGTATCTCACACTCTAGTATGTCACACACCCGTATCTCACACACCAGTATCTCGCACACTAGTATCTTGCACACTAGTATCTCACACACCACTATCTCAATACCCGTATCTCACATACCACTATCTCACACACCCGTATCTCGCACACTAGTATCTTGCACACTAGTATCTCACACACCACTATCTCAATACCCGTATCTCGCACACCACTATCTCACACACCCATATCTCGCACACCACTATCTCACTCACCACTATCTCACACACCAATATCTGACACATCCGTATCTTGCACACCAGTATCTCGAACACCAGTATCCCACACATGAGTATCTTACACACCACTATCTCACAGACCCGTATCTCACACACCCATATCTCGCACACTAGTATCTCACACACCAGTATCTCACACATCTTTCAGCACAACTTAGAGAAGCGATACATTACACCCCTTTCACCAAAGGTTTGAAAGGACCAAGAACACAAACAATCTCGAGAGAGTTGTCACCTCAGACAAATGTCATTACAGCCATCATTATGAAGCTTCACTCTGTTCCATCTTATACAGCAATTCAGGACCCTCTCAAACATAATGACCCCCGACCCCTGTCACACATGCTCTGTCAGTCACATCTGTCTCTGTACCTACTGATGCAACTAGTTGTCAATGCCGCATGGTAATGCCTGTTAATGCCTTCACCTCAACCTCACACCATTGGAAAGAGTATGCCAAGGTAGAAGGCAGCATGCCCATTCTCCAGGTCCTCACCATCTTTAAGGAGCAGACTGCTGAGTGGGCAGGAGAACTTTGATTTGATTTTGATTTTGATTTTATTGTCACATACTCAAGTACAGAAGTACAGGAGTGCAGTGGAAAGTGCACCAGGCACCATCTCAGATACAAGAATCTAGGTAAGAATCTTTCAAACAAGATAGAAAGAAAGAATAAAGTTAAAAGTTAAACATAGCAGTAAAACATATGAAATAAGATTAAAAGTTACACATTGCAGACCTTCTTAGTTTGAAGTAGAAAATAAATAAAGCTGAAAGTTCAAAACATTACAGTCTTTCTTAAATCACCTCAAGACCGGGCATCCACACTGAACCCACACCAGGCTGAGGGACCACCACACCAGGCTGAGGGACCACCCACACCAGGCTAGGAGACCACCACACCAGGCTAAGAGACCACCACCAGGCTAGGAGACCACCCACACCAGGCTAGGAGACCACCACACCAGGCTAGGAGACCACCACACCAGGCTGAGAGACCACCACACCAGGCTAGGAGACCACCACACCAGGCTGAGAGACCACCACACCAGGCTGAGAGATCACCACACCAGGCTAGGAGACCACCACACCAGGCTAGGAGACCACCACACCAGGCTGAGAGATCACCACACCAGGCTAGGAGACCACCACACCAGGCTAGGAGACCACCACACCAGGCTGAGAGACCACCACACCAGGCTAAGAGACCACCACACCAGGCTGAGAGACCACCACACCAGGCTGAGAGATCACCACACCAGGCTAGGAGACCACCACACCAGGCTGACAGACCACCACACCAGGCTGAGAGATCTCCACACCAGGCTAGGAGACCACCACACCAGGCTAGGAGACCACCACACCAGGCTAGGAGACCACCACACCAGGCTGAGAGACCACCACACCAGGCTGACAGACCACCACACCAGGCTAAGAGACCACCACACCAGGCTGAGAGACCACCACACCGGGCTGAGAGATCACCACACCAGGCTAGGAGACCACCACACCAGGCTAGGAGACCACCACACCAGGCTGAGAGACCACCACACCAGGCTAGGAGACCACCACACCAGGCTGACAGACCACCACACCAGGCTAGGAGACCACCACACCAGGCTAGGAGACCACCACACCAGGCTGAGGGACCACCACACCAGGCTGAGAGACCATTACACCAGGCCAAGGGACCACCACTACATGCTGAGAGACTACTAAACCAGGCCGAAAGACCACAAATGAGCTGCCAGAGAAAGTAGTGGAGACTGGTACAATTACAACATTTAAAAGGCATCTGGATGGGTATATGAATAGGAAGGGTTTGGAGGGATATGGGCCATGTGCTGGTAAATGGGACTAGATTGGGTTAGGATAGCTACTCGGTATGGATGAGTTGGATTGAAGGTCTGTTTCCATACTGTACATCTCTATGATTCTATGACCATCACACCAAGCTGTGAGACCACCACACCGAGCTGAGGGACCACCACTCTGGGTCGAGAGACCACCACACCAGGCCTTGAAATCACCATACTGAGCCAAGAGACCACTACTCCGGGCTGAGAGACCACGACACCAGGCCGAGGGAACACTACACTGAGCCGAGATACTGCTTCGCCAGGCTATGAGACCACCATACCAGGCCGAGAGACTGCTATGCCAGATCTGTGCTGGATCTGAGGCTCAGTGTCGGAAGCCAGGAGGCAGTAGCCAGGTGAAGAAAGAAGAGAGAAGAAGGAAAAAGAAAACACAAAAGAGAAGAAAGAAAAGGGAAAAGAAAAGGAAAAGGTCGGAGCAGACAAGCTCTGTCTGAAGCAGCCTACTCCACCACCATCTGCACCCCTTCCCAAGATTGGGAGTGGTCACAGGACGAGATTGGAGATGTTCAGCATCTGTGAGAAAATGTCCAGACAGCTTCTTGCATTTGCCCTTCAATCCCAAGCAACCAATGGTCTGAGTGGAGCCTGGAGACATTGATCGAACTTCATCATGTCAGTGCAGCATCCGGATCTCAGTCAGTCAGCTGGTGAAGGGGGCCGGGAGCTCCAATCAGCAGGTTCCTCTCTTCCAGCCTCACACAGCACAGCTCTGAGGAGAAGCAGCTGGAACCCTCTGAGATCCAGCTTCCACCCTCCACCAGGACGGCCATTCCCCTCAAGGTGTTATACAGAGTCACACACACATTCTGGAGAGAGCAACACTGACTAGGTTAGACAAGGAATGAGCGAGATGAAGTAGGAAGGACTGAATGCAGAAGCTCATGGATGGGATGATGGTGAGAGGTGAGGCTTCGGGATGTCAGGAGGTGAGATCATATAATTTATAACCTCTGACCGACTCTTGCAGCCTGAAAGGGATTGTCGAACTGAACTAAACCAAACCCCTTTTATTGGCAACATATTTCTGGAACTGGCCAGGTTCAGTTAATGATCAATGTTAACCTCTGGGGCTTTGAGTGGGATGTGGAGCGCATCAGCAATGGTAATATAGAAAAAATAAATAAATAAGCAACAGGAAGAGTCAGCCATTTGATCCCTTAAACCACCTCTGACATTCAATAAGATCATCGCTTCAAATTCATTCTCCCCTTAGGATTTGACTCTCCTGTCTATTTGTCTGTTTCAGCAATGACTGTGTTAGTGACTGACGCTCTCTGTTCTCTGGGGAAAAGAATTCCAAGGCTGAAGTCCTTCTGAAAGAAGAAACTCTTCCTTATTTCCATCCAAAATGGAGACCCCTTACTTGGAAACTGTGCCCCTTTGTTCTAGACTTCCTGCACTTCTCAGTATTGACCCTGTCAAGCTCCCTCAGAATTTTACAGCTTTCATTCAGATCATTTCTCATTATTCTAAGCGTCTATGAGTACAGGTCCAACCTGACCATCTTTTCCTGACCAGGTAACCCTTCCTCCCAGGAAACTAACCAGTGAACCTTCACTGGACTGCTTTCTATGCAACGTATATTCCTCTTACAGCAAGTCATTAAAACAGTATGCAGTCCTCCCAGTGTAGTCTCATCAAAGCCCTGTATAGTTGTAACAAGATTTCCCTACAAGAAAACTCGATCCCCTTGTGATAATTTCACCATTCTATCAGCCTTGCCAATCACATGTTGTATCCATTTGCTGAATCCTATGGTACCTGTTCAGGGATACCTGGATCCCTCTGTACAGCAGCGTTCTGCAGTCTCTCATCATTTAGACAGTATTCTGTTCCTCTAGTCCTCTTACCAAGATGAGCAAGCTCACACATTCCCTCTTTTACTCCATCAATCAATAATTCTACCCACTCACTTAACCTATCTACATCGCTTTGCAAATCCTTTGTATCCTCCATACAACTTGCTTTCCTTACCCATCGTTGTACCATTAGCAAATCTGGCTACAATACTCGATCTCTTTAACGAAATCATTCATACAGATTGTGTGCAGTTTACAAAGTTAAAAATCAGAGTCAAAAGGTGTGGTGCTGAAAAGCACAACTGGCCGGGCAGCATCCGAGGAGCAGGACAGTCGGTGTTTCGAGCATAAGCTCTTCATCAGAAATGATCTGCAGCACCTGCAGTCCTCACTTTCTCCAAAGTTAAAATTCACACAACACCTGATGAAGGAGCAGCGCTCCAAAAGCTAGTGCTTCCAAATAAACCTGTTGGACTATAACCTGGTGTTGTGTGATTTTTAACTTTGTCCACCCCAGTCCAACACTGGCACCTCCACATCATGTACACAGTTGAGGCATTGATCCCTGTCGCCCATCACCAGTGTCAATTCACCAACTTAAAAATGGTCTATTTCTCCCTCCTCCCTGTTTCCTATTAGTTAGTCAATCCTTTATCCACATGAATCTATAACTCTCAGCAACATGAGCTTCTGCATTGTGTAATAACCATTTATGTCACACTTTATCTTCTAGAATTCAAATAAAACACATTCACAAGTATCACTTATCCACCAGACCGCTTACATCCACCAAAATCTCTAATAAATTCAAAAGAACATTTCCTTTCATAAAAACCAGGTTGATTTTGCCTGATTCTATAATAAGTTTCTGAATATCCTGTCTTTGCCTCTTTAACAATGGATTCTAACCATTTCCCAATGGCAGGTGTTAACTGGCTGATAGTTTCCTGCTGTCCTAAATAATAGTTTCCTTTCCTAAATAATGGTGTGATTTTTGCTGATTTCCAATCCAATGGGACCTTTCAAATACTGAAGGAAATTTGGAAGATTACAAACAATGCATCTTCCTCTTCCATTAAGATCCTGGTGTGTCAGACCCATTAGCTATCTATAAAACACAATGAACCGCACATGTTGGAAATCTGAAAGAAAAGCAGAAATTACTGTAAAAACTCAGCAATCGTGGGAGCATCTGTTGGGAGCGAAACAGAATGAACATTTCAGGTCCAGTCACCCTACAGACCTGCTCTGAAGAAGAGTCACTGGACCCAAAACTTTAGTTCAGTTTTGTCTCCACAGATACAGCCAGACCAGCTGAGATTCTCCAGCCATTTCTGCTTTTGTTTCCATTAGCAATCTAATTCTCAAGCGATTGTTTTAAGTTCCCCTTCCCTTTACCCCAACTTCTCCACTATCTCCGGGATTCTATTTGTGTTTGCTGCTGTAAAGACAGCTGCAAAGTACTTGTTCAAAGTCTGAACTATTTCCTGTTTTCTCACTAATATTTCCCCAGTCTCTTCTTCAGTTCTCTTCCTCTTTATAAATTTGTATGTCTGTTTTTAACTGTTTTTAAATTTCTTGCTAAAGTGCTAATCCTGAATTAGAACTACAGGGCAACCCTCAAATTTGCGGAATTGTTTCCTGTGGTTTCAGTTACCCATGGTTTACCTCACCCCAAACATATTATAGGGAAACTTCCGGAACCAGGGACCAGGGGACTGCCGGGAAGGTACGTTTCCCAGTGAAATAAATGGGCTCATATCTATCTGCAGTTTTGGGTTTCTGCGGTAGGTCTTGGAACATATCCCCCATGGGTACGGGAGAACTCCTGTACAGTTCAGCTCCATTAGTGTCACTGAGTCAGGATCCAGAAACTCACTCCTTAAGCCATTTCAGGGTATTCCTACATATCCCATAGACTGCAGGACTCAAGAAGATAGCTCCTCATCACCTAGTCCAGAGCAACACAACTGGATTAATAATGTCCTTTAGGGAAGGAAATTTGCCATCATTGCCTGGCCTGGCCTACATGTGACTCCAAACCCACAGCAATGTGGTTGAATGTTAAATCTCTGGGCAATTCGGGATGGACAATAATGCTAGCCCAGCCAGTGTTGCACACATCCCATGAATGAGTAATAATGAAAGTAGAGATGGGCAATAAATAATGCTCACATTCCTTGTTCAAACTTAAAATAAACACTTTACAGCCAACTGAGGTGGTTTTTTCAAAAATGTTATGGCTGTGCAATGTTGGAAATGTGCAGTCAGGTTGTTCACAGTATCATTTTTCTGGTGTTGTTTTGTAGCTTTTGTACACACGTTAGGAGAGAAAGGTCCTCATTGAGACCTGCTCTGGGTTTGTGGTTTCTCTTGAGACATCTCTATGATATCAGATTCAGTCACAGCAAAAATTAAATAGTTTCCCAAAGAGCAGATTTGAAACATGTTGTTGCTGAGAAGTGAGTGATGTTTAGATGAGTTGACACTTTAATTTTTATCTTTGAAGGGGATCGGTGAGATGCTGATTGTTTACGCAAATATGCCTCTCCTTCAATCTGTTTTATGTTCAGGCCTATTCCAGTGAGAGACTGAGAGAGGACTTGGACATAACACCAAATACCATGGGCACAACTTAAGCTACATTTCAAACCACATGAGGAGAAACCTCAAGGTGAAATCTTCTATATACACCGAAACAACAGACAGAGACTGGAAAACTATCCTGACCCCCTTTGTTGTTCCTCAATAATAGGTTTAAAAATGCTAATTTCACAGTTCAACATTAGATTTGTCAGTTGCCTATTTAATGAAAGAAAGAATACATGAGTGGAAAGTGTGGGGGATGAGATATGTTGCTGGAAGTGTTGGTGCTGAAAACAAAACTCTAAAGATGTGATTTTTCAAAAGACTTGTTTATTTTCTCATAACCTGTGTACTCTGCTCCCAACAGGGTCTCCTGTACATCAGGATGACACTGATTGAATGACCACTTTGCAGAACAGTTCTGAACAATCCACAAGTCTGATCCTCAGCTTCCGGTAAGATTTTCTTTCCTCATCCCACGTCAATTTTTTTCTCCTTTTTTTATTTACTCGTGGAACATCAGTATTGCTGCCTGCATCAGCATTTACTCCCCACCCCTTCAGAAAACAACAACAAACAGCCTTCTTGAACCGACTCCTTTCCCAGCCCCTTTCCCTCCCTTCCACTTCTCTCACTGACCCTTCCTTCCAGCTACCAACTGGATTCATTCCTCACATCAACCAACCATCACACCCTCTACCTGCGTTCACCTGGCCCTACCTCATCGACCCTATCTCAGGTGGTTGATGAAGTAGCAGTGCTCCAAAAGCTAGTGCTTCCAAATAAACCTGTTGGTCTATAATAAACCGATGTTGTGTGATTTTTAACTTTGTTCCAGTCCAATACTAGTATCTCCAAGTCATGGTGACCTTCTACAGCAGTCTCTGTGCTGTAGGATACCCACAATGCCCTGAGGAAGGGAATTCCAGGATTTGGGCCCAGCAACATTGAAGGGACTGTCTAGTCTGACACAGTGGGGTCTCCTGTACATCAGGAGGACAGACAGACTCAATCAATATCCTCAGGTTACTGACTCAGTGGAAACAGCTTCTTTACACAAAATAAACCTCCCTCGAATCTCCTTTTAGCCTTCTTCATTCCAAGGAGAACAGTCTCAGTATCTCCAGTCTAATCTAAGGGAAATGTTCTCTGGACTGTGGAAGACAAAATACTTCCAGTTTCTGTGTGGGAGTTGCACTGATGACAGTCTCAAGACACACCCCTTTTCTCACACTGATAATTAATTCACTTTTTAATGAATTAGCAGCTGTGCCAAATTACTCGATGCTGCCTATAGACACAGGAAGTTTCCCACTGCGATTTTATTGTCAAGGAAAATCTCCCAGCTCCAGGGTGCGGAATTGGTTTTACTCTGGAACAAAGTCAACCAAAGTATAGCTGCTTAAACTGCTCGACGTCACTCAATCAGATTCTGCTGCCATGTAATTGAATGGCACACCAGCCTGTTTATTAAATTATTCACAATTAACTTCTTAAAAAGGAAAAACATTTACCAATTACGGTCTTTAAAGAAATTTAAGAAAGAAAGCAAAAGAAAGTGAGAGAGGAAAAGGATAGGGGACAGAAGTGTCGGGCTGGAAAATTCACTGGGATCTTAGAGAAACTGGACATTTCCTTCCTAACGATGCAGAGGAAAGCCAAATGAAACAGGCAGCAAGCTGCAGAAATTAACAACTTCAGAGCACACAGCTTTGATGGGATTGCAAAACAGGCAGAAAGGACTTTGAAGAACTACACCCCCACTCCCCACCTCCCACCTCCCACCTCCCACCCCCCCCACCTGATGTTGCACCCACAGCTCTCCCAACTCATACCTATACCTTCTCTTGAGTCACACCCACACTTCCTTCCAATTTACACCAAAACCCCATCCATTTTACACACAGTGGTGTGCAATTACCAACGAGCTAACGCTGGTTCAATGAAGAGTGCAGGAGCAGCACCAGACATACCTAAAAATGAAGTGTCAATCTGGTGAAGTTACAACACAGGACTCCTTGCATGTCTAATAATGGCAGCATTAGGCACAATCTACAACCTAGACAACCTATCAACTGGAGGTAAACTCCACAGTCCTGCTGCATCCAGTCATGAATTATGGTGGACAATCAAACAATTTTCAGGTGGAAGAAGCTCTACAAATATCTCCCATTAATGACAGCAAAAGACAAGGCTGAAGCATTCACGGCAATCTTCAGCCAGAAGGTACAAGCAGATGATTCATCTCGGCCTCCTCCAGTGGTTCCCAGCATCACACTTGCCCATCTTCAGCCATTTCAATTCACTCCATGTATTACCAAGAACTAGTTGGAGGCACTGGATATTGGAAAGGTTATGGGCTTGAGCAACATCCCTACAATAGTGCTGAAGGGTTGTGGTCCAGAACTTGCTGCACTCCTAGTCAAGCTGTTCCAGTACAGCTACAACACTGGCATCTAACTCACAGGGTGGAAGAAAAACTGCCCAGCTACACCCTGTACCCAATGCTGTTGAATATCAAAGGGCAGGGGTTAGATTCTTCTTGTGGATGGTCATTACCTGGCACTTGTGTGGTGCAAATGTTAGCTGTCATCTCTCAGCCCATGGTTGGATACTGTCCAGATCTTGTAGCATTTGGAAATGGATTGCTTCAGGAGTGGCTACCTCAGTCCTGATGAAGGGCTTATACCTGAAATATGATTCTCCTGCTCCTTGGATGCTGCCTGACCTGCTTTGCTTTTCCAGCACCATATCCATGAGTTGTGATTGGTGATGAACATTGTACAATCATCAGTGAACATCCCCATTCCTGATCTTATGATGGAGGGAAGGTCATTGATGAAGCATTTGTTGGGGCTGGGTCATGACCTTGAAGCTGTGAGACACCATCAGGTCCAGAGTCAATGTTGAGGACTCCCTGGACAATTCGTCCCTGACTGTATACCACAAGTCTGCATGCTGTGCCAGGTCTGTCCTGCTGGTAAGACATGATAATGTCCAAAGATGTACAGTTTGGGTGGACTGGCTATGCTAAATTCCCCTTAGTGATAAGGACATGCAAGCTACAAGGGTTAGCCATGGGAAATGCAGAGTTTGTGGGGATCGGGTGAGTCTGGGTGTAGAGGTTTGGTTCAGACTCGATGGGCTGAATATCCACCATCTCCACTATAGGGATTCAATGATTCTATACTTAGGGATGGTGATGGTGGTGGCTGGGACTTTGGAAGGTAAGAGTCTGTGAGTGTAGCTATGTCAGGCTGTTGCTTAACTAGCCTGTGGGATAGCGCTCACAATTTTGGAACAAGTCCCCAGACAGGCCAGGATTACCATTGTGTTTACTGGGATATGGGTCAGTATTGGTGATCCAATGAGTAGCTTGTGTGGGTCAGACCAGGTAAGGATGGCAGATTTTCTGTGCTGGGTTAGAGTGGTGCTGGAAAAGCACAGCAGATCAGGCAGCATCTGAGGAGCAGGAAAATCGACGTTTCGGCAAAAGCCCTTCATCAGGCTCTGTTTCTGATTAAGGGCTTTTGCCTGAAACGTCGATTTTCCTACTCCTCGGATGCTGCCTGACCTGCTGTGCTTTTCCAGCACCACTCTATTCTAGACTCTGGTTTCCAGCATCTGCAGTCCTTGTTTTTACCTAGATTTTCTGTGCTAACAAGCATTAGTAAACAAAAGGGATTTTTATTGCTGTTAATTGCAAACTGAATTAATTGAATTTGAACTCCATTGGATGCCATAGTGGAACTTGAATCCATCTCACCTGACCATTAGACTCTACCCTGGATTGCCAATCCTATAACATGTCACATGACTACTGAGCAACTGCATCATTCTCAAAACTCACAAAATGCTGGACCTGAAAGATTCCATAAATTATCTGGAAAAGATCAAATCTTTGGAGTTTAAGGTGGAAAAGTGTGAGGTGATTCACTTTGGAGGGAGCAACTGCAAAAAAAGAGTACTGGGCTAGTGGTAAGATTCTTGGAAGTGTAGATGAACAGAGAGATCTCGGTGTCCAGGTACATAGATCCTTGAAATTTGCCACCCAGGTTGATACAAAACACTTGGAGTATTGCATACAGTTCTGGTCACCACATTGTAGGAAGGATAATGTGAAAGCTTTGGAAAGGGTTCAGAGGAGATATACCAGGATGTTGCCTAGTATGAAGGGAAGGTCTTATGAGCAAAGGCTGAGGGATTTGAGACTGTTGTGAGAGAGAAGAAGGTTGAGAGGTGACTTAATTGAGCCATATAAGATAATCAGAGGGTTAGATAGGGTGGACAGGGAGAGCCTTTTTCCTCAAGTGGTGATAGCTAGCACAAGGGGACAAAGCTTTAAATTGAGGGGTGATAGATATAGGACAGATGTCAGAGGTAGTTTCTTTACTCAGTGTAGTAGGGGCATGGAATGCCCTGCCTGCAACAGTAGTAGACTCATCAACTTTAAGGGCAATTAAATGGATAGGCATACGAATGAGAATGGAATAATGGAGGATAGGGGGGCTTCAGATTGTTTCACTGACCTGTGGAACCAATGAGGGCCTAAGGGCCTGTACTGTGTTGTAATGTTCTATGTTCCAAAGTTAAGCAGCAGATTAAGCAGCTTCTTGCTGCTGCTATGCAGTCATGAAGAGTGTGGGGGCATCTGGAAACAGGAAGCTGCTATCAGGTCATCCTACAGACTAGAGTGAAGAAGTGTGGTGCTGGAAAAGCACAACAGGTCAGGCAGCATCCGAGAAGCAGGAGAGTTGATGTTACTACGTGATTGAGCTGGTCAGTTTATGAATTTCAGGGTGATGCCAGGCTCAGAAGCCATTCACCTTTGGAGTCTTATACCTCCAGATGGTAAAATGGTCCAAGAGATTTTTTGAAATTGTAAACCTTACTCCACTTCTCCCTTTACCCTTCTTTCTGTCATAATCCAATCCATTGTTGTTTTCTTTCTTTTCTTGTCTTTCTATAATGATGACTCCACTTCATTTGCTGTCAAAATTTATTTTGAGATGACAGGATCTATAAAAAAAATCCAATCTAAATCCAACTCATCCACCACTCTTCCTGCCTTCCTAATTCACCCCATATCCATATCATTTGCTCAAAGTTTTCTCAATCTTTAAACTTCCATCTTTAAGGAAATGGTGAGTTAGTTTCACAATGTGCTGGGATCTCAAATTTCCTGTTGTCCTCAGTGCTCTGTGAACAGCTCACACTGCCAACCAACTAGAGATAAAAGTTCTTTCAAGCTCAAAGGTCTAAAAGCCAAACTGATAGCACACTGAGCTGCTCCATCTTCACAACCTTTGGTGTGATGTTCCTAATTAGTTTATCTGAATTCTTAACCTTATTACTGAGTCCACTTTAGCTCCCTGATTGGTTCAGAATATAGTGTCTGCGCTGTGTGACCCTAACATCACTCTGCAGGAACAGCCTGACTGAAGTCACGTATTGATTCCCATCCCCCAAGAGCAATAAGGAACCAGTTGTTTTTTGGGTGAGAATCTGACAGCTTTGATGGTCATTCCTTCTTGTCTTGGATCCCACCCCCTCCCTACCATGCTGGGATTTCAACCAGCTCCCTCTCCACAGCAACAGCACCAGTCATCAATCAGCAGTCTCCCAACAAATACTGTGCCATTGAAATTGCTTTTTCCAAAGCCCAACGAATCCATGGGAATAGTAACAGTCTGGTCAGATGAGTTTAAATTTGTTAAAGATACACTGAAATCCCTCAAAAAAACTGTTGCTGCCATTTTTAAACATGACGATGGGATTTGGTTTGGTTGTCAATTCTTGCACAGACTTTGGAGTCAGCTGTGCCTGTGGAATAAACAGTTAATTATCCCCTTACTCTAAGAATGGATTCTGAACATGTTATAATGACTTCAGGTCACACACTGGGACTCAAGTCTGTAGGTTTCCAGAGATATCCTCTCAATCTCTCAAAGATCTAATGATAGCATATTTTGGAAAGATTAATAATGTTTATTCACCCGCGTGTACACCTGATACTGTTACATTTTGGCAGTAGTGACCAGTCTTACAAAACTGGAGACAAGCAGTAGAATGCAGTTAGGAGAGATAACAGCTTAGTGGTAGTATCACTGCACTGTTGATCCAGCGATCAAGTTAATGTTCTGGGGTTGTTGTTTCAAATCCCACCATGTTAGGTGGTGGAATTGAGTCTAGAACATAGAACTTGGGACATAGAAAAATACAGTGCAGTACAGGCCCTTTGGCCCTCGATGTTGCACCGATCCAAGCCCACCTAACCTACACTAGCCCACTATCCTCCATATGCCAATCCAATGCCTGTTTAAATGCCCATAAAGAGGGAGAGTCCACCACTGTTACTGGCAGGGCATTCCATGAACTCATGACTCGCTGAGTAAAGGATCTACCCCTAACATCTGTCCTATACCTACCACCCCTTAATTTAAAGCTATGCCCCCTCGTAATAGCTGACTCCATACGTTGGAAAAAGGTTCTCATGGTCAACCCTATCTAAACCCCTAATCATCTTGTACACCTCTATCAAGTCACCCCTAAACATTCTTTTCTCCAATGAAAACAGCCCCAAGTGCCTCAACCTTTCCTCATATGATCTTCCTACCATACCAGGCAACATCCTGGTAAACCTCCTCTGCACCCGTTCCAGTGCCTCCACATCTTTCCTATAGTATGGCAACCAAAACTGTACACAATACTCCAGATGCGGCCGCATCAGAGTCTTATACAACTGCAACATGACCTCAGGACTCCGGAACTCAATTCCTCTATCAATAAAAGCCAGTACGCCATATGCCTTCTTCACAGCACTATTTACCTGGGTGGCAACTTTCAGAGATCTGTGTACATGGACACCAAGATCCCTCTGCTCATCCACACTGCCAAGTATCCAACCACTAGCCCAGTACCCCATCTTCTTGTTACTCTTACCAAAGTGAATCACTTCACACTTACCTACATTGAACTCCATTTGCCACCTTTCTGCCCAGCTCTGCAGCTTATCTATATCCTGCTGTAACCTGCCACATCCTTCCTCACTGTCAACAACTCCACTGACTTTCGTATCATCCGCAAACTTGCTCACCCAGCCTTCTAGCCCCTCCTCCAAGTCATTTATAAAAATGACAAACAGCAATGGTCCCAAAACAGATCCTTGCGGAATACCGCTAGTAACTGCACTCCAAGATGGACCTTTACCATCAACTATTACCCTCTGTCTTCTTCCAGCCAGCCAATTCCTAATCCAAACCTCCAACGCACCATCAATGTTATACCTCTGTATTTTTTGCAATAGCCTACCATGGGAACCTTATCAAACGCCTTACTAAAATCCATATACACCACATCTACTGCTTTACCCTCATCCACCTCCTTAGTCACCTTCTTAAAGAATTCAATAAGGTTTGTGAGGCATGACCTGCCCTTCACAAAACATGCTGACTATCCTTGATCACATTACTCCTATCCAGATGTTCATAAATCCTATCCCTTACAATTCTCTCTAATGATGACTATGAATCCATTGTCAAAAAATCTCATCTGGTTCACTAATGCCATTAAGGGAAGGAAATCTGCCATCCTTACCTGGTCTGGTCTACATATGACTCTTGACCCACAGCAAGATGGTTGACTCTTAACTGCCCTCTGGGTAATTAGGGATGGGCAATAAATGACATGATTAATTGTCAGAACTGACATCCAGCAGCAGGTCGATGCTAAATATACAGGATAAGATCAATCCAGAAATCTGACTAAAAGCAGGGAGAGGGCTTGAAGACCAACCAAGCAGCGATAAACGTCTGCAGTTGAAGGAATTGATGGCCCACCTTGAAACCAGGCCACGGAGAGGGAAAACCCGTGCTACACTGTGGAAAAAAATCCTACAACAGTGAACATGAGAAACTGCAACAATTCAGTCAGCCACACTGAGTAATAAATTACTCCAGATCAGAGAATTGTGGGGGCCAAGTCGTTGAATGAACTAAGACAGCAATAGATAGGTTTTGATAAGTAAAAGGGTCAAGGATTATGGGAAGATCACAGGAGAACAGGGGTTGAGAAATATATCAGCCATGATTAAATGGTGCAGTAAATTGGATGGGCCAAATGGCCTAATTCTGCTCCTCTATCTTATAGTCTCAGGCCTCAATAAATAAACAAAGACCAGATCAATGTCATGTCATACTCAAATAGCAGCAGCACTGAAAACATTCACATCAGACAAGACATGGAAACAAAAATCAAAATACAACAATATAATGCAGGTTTTTAGTAGCTTTTTCAGTTTAACATCAAACCTCATTATAGCTCAAACAAAATTTAATAGTGCAACCAAGAAACAGGGAAACTATTGGTTCTTTTTAAACTCATTTGTAGCACTCTATGGAGAATTACCGATGTTTGTCTTTAAAAGATGTGGTCACACAGGACTGTAATGTCATGTAGGATGAAATTTTATGAGAATTTTTGCAGTCTCAAGAAGACCTAATATCAGCAAAAGCAGTGCAGTTCCCCAGACAGGCTATACTTTGCAAACAAAGCAAAGACTTCTTACCCGAGAGACTAGAGTATTTCCCTGGGACCAGGCAAAGACTCCAGGTCAGACTAGTTTATTAATCAAAGGGATACCAGTGTGCCAAGAATACAGCAAAGGGGAAAGCTATCAATCCCATGATTGCTTCCTGTCCACATTGTGGCTGGAGCTGATAATCAAAGCTGTTCAATCTCTGAGTCACTGGTTAAAGGTAGCAGCTTGTAGCAGATAGTAAGTCACAACAGCTAGCTACCTCCTCATTCAGAACTCATTTGTAACTTCTGTTGATACCTCTCTGCAAAGAGAAAGATAATGTTGTTTATTGAGGGTCTGGAAACTTTGTATGACTAGTCTGTTCACAAATCTATGAGAAAGTTATTGTCCTGCAGAATACTTCTAACCCACACAACTGGTCCTGATTGAAAAACCAATCACAGAAACCAGCCTGAACACACACAGCGATGATGCTGAGGAATCCAGCAATCCTCCCCTGCTTTTTTAATTATTCACTTATGGGATGTGGGCAACACTGGTTGGCCCAGCATTTATTGCCTGTCCCTAGTTGCCCCCCCCCTTGAGAGGGTGGGAGGTGAGCTGCCTTCTAAACCTATTACCGTATACATACTGTCAGTAGACCCACAATGCCCTTAGGGAGGGAATTCCAGGATTTTGACCCAGCAACAGTAAAGGAACAGCAATAAATTTCCAAATCAGGATGGTGAGTGGATTGGAGGGAAACTTGAAGGTTGTCGTGTTCCAATCATCTGTTGCCCTTGCCCTTCTGGATGGAAGTGGTTGTGGGTTTGGAAGGATCTGTCTGAGGATCTTTGAATCTCTGCAGTGCATCTTGTAGATAGTACACACTGCTGCTACTGAGCGTTGTTGGTGGAGGGAGTGGATGCTTGTGGATGTGGTGTCAATCAAACAGGTTGCTTTGTCCTCCATAGTGTTGAGGTTCTTGAGTGTTGTTGGAGCTGCACCCATCCAGGCAAGTGGGGAGTATTCCATCACACTGCTAACTTGTGCCTTATAGATGGTGTGCAGGCTGTGGAGAGTCAGGAGGTGAGTTACTTGTCACATTATTCCTAGCCTCTGACCTGTTCTCATAACCATAGTGTTTACTTGGTGAGTCCAGTTGAGTGTCTGGTCAATAGTAACTCCCAGGGTGTTGATAATGGGGGATTCAGTGATGATAACATCATCGAACATCATAGAGTCATACAGCACAGAAACAGATCCTTCAGTCCAACTCATCTACACCAACCAAACTTCCCAATATGACCTAATGCCATTTGCCAGCATAATCTTTCAACCTTCTTGTTTAACAAGAACTGACCTAGTTCAGCCTTAAAAATAATCAAGGACTCTCCTTCCACCACATTTGTCAGGAAGAATGTCAGCTGTACTTGCACAAACCTTCGAGGAAGTGTTAGTAAGGAAAGCCTGGTTGGTATCTGCACAGAACATAGAACAGTGCAGGGTGCCATTTTAATTCAATCCCATCTGCCTGCACATGATCTGAATCCCTCTCTTCATACATTTTGTAGAGTCATAAACTCATAGAGGTGTACAATATGGAAACAGACCCCTTCGGTCCAACTCATTCATGCCGACCAGTTATCCTAAACTAATCTAGTCTCATTTGCCATCATTTGGCCCATATCCCTCTCAACCCTTCCTATTCATATACCCATCCAGATGCCTTTTAAATGTTGCAATTGTACCAGCCTCCACCACTTCCTCTGACAGTTCTTTCTACACACACACCACCCTCTGTGTGAAAAAGTTGCCCCTGAGCACCTTTTTAAATCTTTCCCCTCTCACCCTGAACATGTGCCCTCCAGACTCCCCTGCCCCAGAGAAAAGGCCTGATCTATTTTCCCTATCCATGTTCCTCATGATTTTGTAAACTTCTATAAGGTAACCCCTCAGCCTCCAACATTCCAGGGACAAAAGCCTCAGCCATTTTTGGATCATTGAATCACTTTTGGGGTAGAAGTGACCTGTACAAGAAGGATGGATTGCACCTAAATTGGAAAGGAACTAATATACTGGCTGGGAGATTTGCCAGAGCTGCTCTAGAGGATTTAAACTAGGAAGGGTGGGGGGTGGGGGTGGGACCCAGGGAGATAGTGAGGAAAGAGATCACTCTGAGACTGGTACAGTTGAGAACAGAAGCGAGTCAAACAGTCAGGACAGGCAGGGACAAGGTAGGACTAATAAATTAAACTGCATTTATTTCAATGCAAGGGGCCTAACAGGGAAGGCAGATGAACTGAGGGCATGGTTAGGAACATGGGACTGGGATATCATAGCAATTACAGAAACATGGCTCAGAGATGGGCAGGACTGGCAGCTTAATGTACCAGGATACAAATGCTACAGGAAGGATAGAAAGGGAGGCAAGAGAGGAGGGGGAGTGGCATTTTTGATAAGGGATAGCATTACAGCTGGACTGAGGGAGGATATTCCCAGAAATACATCCAGGGAAGTTATTTGGGTGGAACTGAGAAATAAGAAAGGGATGATCACCTTATTGGGATTGTATTATAGACCCATAATAGTCAGAGGGAAATTGAGAAACAAATTTGTAAGGAGATCTCAGCTATCTGTAAGAATAATAAGGTGGTTATGGTAGGGGATTTTAACTTTCCAAACATCGACTGGGACTGCCATCGTGTTAAGGGTTTAGATGGAGAAGAATTTGTCCCACAAGGATCGGTGCTGGGTCCTCTACTTTTTGTCAATTACATAAATGGTTTGGATGTGAGCATAAGAGGTACAGTTAGTAAGTTTGCAGATGACACCAAAATTGGAGGTGTGGTGGACAGTGAAGAGGGTTACCTCAGATTACAACAGAATCTGGACCAGATGGGCCAATGGGCTGAGAAGTGGCAGATGGAGTTTAATTCAGATAAATGCGAGGTGCTGCATTTTGGGAAAGCAAATCTTAGCAGGACGTATACACTTATTGGTAAGATCCTAGGGAGTGTTGCTGAACAAAGAGACCTTGGAGTGCAGGTTCATAGCTCCTTGAAAGTGGAGTCGCAGGTAAGTAGGATAGTGAAGAAGGCGTTTGGTATGCTTTCCTTTATTGGTCAGAGTATTGAGTACAGGAGTTGGGAGATTATGTTGCAGCTGTACAGGACATTGGTTAGGCCACTGTTGGAATATTGCATGCAATTCTGGTCTCCTTCCTATCGGAAAGATGTTGTGTTCTAACCTTGCTAATCAGTTTCCCATGGGGAGCCTTGTCGAATGCCCTACTGAAGTCCATATAGATCACATATACTGCTCTGCCCTCATCAATCTTCTTTGTTAATTCTTCAAAAAACTCAATCTTATCAGAAAGATGTTGTGAAACTTGAAAGGAGTCAGAAAAAATTTACAAGGATGTTGCCAGAGTGAGGATTTGAGCTATAGGGAGAGGCTGAACAGGCTGGGGCTGTTTTCCTTGGAGCATCGGAGGCTGAGGCGTGACCTTATAGAGGTTTGCAAAATTATGAGGGGCATAGACAAAATCTTTTCCCTGGGGTCGGGAGTCCATAATTATCGGGCGTAGGTTTAGGGTGAGAGGGGAAAGATATAAAAGAGACCTAAGGGGCAACGCTTTCACACAGAGGGTGGTACGTGTATAGAATGAGCTGCCAGAGGATGTGGTGAAGGCTGGTACAATTGCAACATTTAAGAGGCATTTGGATGGATATCTGAATAGGAAGGGTTTGGAGGGATATGGGCCGGGTGCTGGCAGGTGGGACTAGATTGGGTTGGGATATCTAGTTGGCATGGACAGGTTGGACCGAAGGGTCTGTTTCCATGCTGTACAACTCTATGACTCCATGACTCTATTCAGCCTCTCTCTATAGCTCAAACACCCCAGGCCTGGCAACATCCTTGTAAATCTTTTCTGCAACCTCTCGGGTTTTGAGGAGGTGGTTAGATTGTCTCTTATAGTAGGTGGTCATAGGCTGACATTTGTGTGGCATGAATGTTACTAGCCACTTGTCAGCCCAAGCCTGGATATTGTCCAGATCTTGCTGCATTTGAACATGGACTACTTCAGTATCTGAGGAGTGGTGAATGGTGTTGGACATTGTGCAATTATCAGCAAACATTCCCACTTCTGACCTTATGATGGAGGGAAGATCATTGATGAAGCAGCTGAAGATGGTTGGGCCTAGGACACTCCCCTGAGGAACTCCTGCAGAGATGTCCTGGAGCTGAGCCGACTGACCTCCAACAACTGCAACCATCTTCCTTTGTGTCAGGTATGACTCCAACCAACAGAGAGTTTTCCCCTGATACCCATTGATTCCACTCAGAGAAAGTGAGGACTGCAGATGCTGGAGACCAGAGTTGAAAAATGTCATGCAGGAAAAACACAGCAGGCCAGGCAGCATCCGAGGAGCAGGAGAATCGGCGTTTCAGGCATAGGCCTTCCTCATTCCTGAAGAAGGGCTTATGTCCGAAACGTCGATTCTCCTGCTCCTCGGATGCTGCCTGGCCTGCTGTGTTTTTCCAGCATCACATTTTTCAGCTCATTGATTCCAGTTTTGCTAAGGTTCCTTGATGACACAGTTGATTGGATACCAAAGGTAGTCCCTCTCCCCTCCCCTCTGGAATTCAGCTCTTTGTCCATGTTTAAACAAAGGCCGTAATGAGGTCAGGAGCTGAGTGACCCTGGCGGAACCCAAACTGTGCATCCCTGAACAAGTTATTGCTGAGCAGGTGCTGCTTGATAGCACTGTTGATGACCCTTTCCACCGCTTTACTGATGCTGGAGAGTATACTGATGGGGTGGATTTGTCCTGCTTTTGTGTACAGGACATAACTGGGCAATTTGCCACATTGTCAGGTAGATGCCAGTATTGTAACTGTATTGGAACAGCTTGGCTTGAGGAGCAGCATGTTCTGGAGCACAAGCCTTGAGTAATTGTTAAGTAATACAACAGTATAATACAACTCACAATGACTTCCAGTAACTTGTTTTAAAATTCCTCCTTCCACCATTTTCTTGGATTCAAACATTGTGTAAACATAGTGGACGATATGGTAAGACACAATGAACAACTCCTCAGATACTGAAACAGTCCGTGTTCAAATACAAGATCTGTATAACATTCAGGCTTGGGCTGACAAGTAGCAAATAACATTCACACCACACAAATGCCAGACAATGACCATCACCAATAAGAGACCATCTAACCACTGCTCAGGGCATGCAGTGATGTTACTGACTTCTTCTTGAAACTTTACAATATTTTGGCTTCAACCACTTTCTGTGACAGAATTTCACAGGCTCACCCTTCTCTGGGTGAAGATATTTCTCTTCATCTCAGTCCTAAATGGTGTACCCTGTATCCTTAGACTGTGACCCCGGTTCTGTCTATATGTGACTCCAGTCTCTGCTGGGTCCACTGCTTTTCATCATTTTATATAAATGATTTTGATGTGAACGTAGAAGGTACAGTTAGTAAGTTTGCCAATGACACCAAAATTGGAGGTGCAGTGAACAACGAAGAAGGTTACCTCAGAGTATAACAGCATCTTGATCAGATGAGCCAATGGGCTGAGAAGTGGCAGATGGAGTTTAATTTAGATAAATGTGAGGTGCTGCATCTTGGAAGTCAAATCAGGGCAGGACTTATGCACTTAATGGTAAGGTCCTAGGGAGTGTTGCTGAACAAAGAAACCTTGGAGTGCAGGTTCATAGCTCCCCTTGAAAGTAGAGTCACAGGTAGATAGGATAGTGAAGAGGGTATGCTTTCCTTTATTGGTCAGAGTATTGAGTGTAGGAGTTGAGAGGTCATGTTGTGGCTGTACAAGACATTGGTTTGGCCACTTTTGGAATATTGTGTGCAAATCAGGAGGGTGTTATGAAACTTGAAAGGGTTCAGAAAAGATTTATAAAGATGTTGTGGGTTGGAGGATTTGTTCTAAAAGGAGAGGTTGAGTATGCTGGGGCTGTTTACCCTGGAGTGCAGAGGCTGAGGGGTGACCTTATAGAGATTTACAAAATCACGAGGGCCATGGATAGGGAAAATAGACAAAGTCTTTTCCCTGAGTTTGGGAATTCAGAACTCAAGGGCATAGGTTTAAGGTGAGTGGGGAAAAGATTAAAAGGGACCTAAGGGGCAATGTTTTCACACAGAGGGTGGCGTGTTTATGGAATGAGCTGCCAGAGGAAGTGGTGGAGGCTGGTTCAATGACAACATTTAAAAGGCATCTGGATGGGTATATGAATAGGAAGGGTTTAGAGGGATATGGGCCAAGTGCTGGTAAATGGGACTAGATTGGGTTGGGATATCTGGTTGGCATGGATGAGATGGACCAAAGGATCTATTTCTGTACTGTACATCTCTATGACTGTGTGGCTATGACTATTCACTGCATTGTGAAGTAACTTAGCAAGATATCCAGTTTTTTCAAAGCATCTTCCATGTAACCGGGGAGTGACCAATTAAACCCTTTGTCAGTGATACCCACATTGTGAAAATCTTTCAAATACATTTGTGAAAAATATGACGAGGTGCGAAAAAATATGAATTTTTTGTTCCCTTTCGTGGAGAATCTGTCTCCACAACTCACTTTATTACACTAGAGGGAGCCAGTACCCTTCACTGGAACCAGGCAAGTCTCAGTCTACATTACACTCGCTCTCTCACTCTCACACACACGCGCACACAGACACACAGACACACAGTCACACGCGGACACACACAGACACACACACACCCTGAGAGTTCACCTGCTCAATCTCAGCTCAGGAAACAGCCTGTAAGCATGTAACATTTGTCACACTGCAAGCAAGTATAGTGTTAGTGTTAAGGATGGTTGCATGAATAATGTTAGGGTTAAGAGGGATATCAGCCAAATGCTGGCAAATGGGACTAAGTTAATTTTGGACATCTGGTTGGCATGGACAAGGTTGGACTGAATGGTCTGTTTCAGTGCTGTGCATCTCTACAACTCTATAAGACTAAATATCTGCACCTGTTTCATATCTTTTATGTGGGAAAATGCAGACCTTGAATATTTCCCAAATGTTACCACCATATGATCCAGGCCATTCAGCCCTGCAAGACTGGCCTGCCTGTTCACTGGAGTCAAGAGTGTGGTGCTGGAAAAGCACAGCTGGTCAGACAGCATCTGAGAAGCAGGAGAGTCGACGTTTCACATGTATGCTCTGATGAAGGGTTCTTGCCTGAAACGTCAATTCTGCTGCTCCTTGGATGCTGCCTGACCTGCTGTGCTTTTCCAGCAACACATTCCTGATTTTAATCTCCAGCATCTGCAGTTCTCACTTTTGCCTGTTTACTAGGATTGTGGCTGACCTTATCGTAGCCACAAATTCACCTTCTTGTCTAGCCCTGGGATCCTTTCTTCCTGTGACTTACGAAGAATCCATCGATCACAGCTTTAAAAATATTCAAAGGCTCTGTCTCTACTGCCTTTTCAGGAAGACAGATCCAAATATTCATGACCCTCTGAGAGAAACCGTTTTGCCTCATCTCTGTTTTGAATGGGTGATCCCTAATTTGTCAGCAGTGACCTCTCGATCTAGATTGTCCCTCAAGAGGAAACCTCCTCTCCACATCATCCTTGATTTTTAACTTTGTTCACCCCAGTCCAACACTGGCATCCTTTGGTAGGTCAGACTATAACCAGGGGATATAGTTCTATAACTTAAGAGTCATCATTTCAGGATATTGATAAGGAATTTCTGAGGTTTGTGTGACTTTGGAACTCTCTGCTTCCAAAAGCAGTGGCCATGAGAGATTAAGACAGAGCCAGATAGGTTCTTGTCAGGCACAACACCAATCTCTTCATCCCAGGAATCAGTCTGGTAAACATTCATTTTACTCCCTCCTCAGGCAGAATATCCTCCCTCAGATAAGGAGACCCAAACTGTACAAACATTCCAGCTGTGAATTCACCAGACATAAACATCAGAACTAAAAGCAGAGTAGGCCACTCAGCCCCTCAATCCTGCTCCACCATTGAATATGATCATGGCGAGGCTCACCTTTTCCTGCCCGCTCTCCATAACTCATTACAGACTTCAACTTTGTCTATCTCCTCCTTAAATTTACTCAATGCCCCACAGTTCACTGCACTCTGGGAGAGTGAATTTCACAGATTTATGATCTTTTGAGGAAATTAACTTCTCCTGATCTGTTTTTAAATCTGCTTACCTTTATCCTAAAATAATGACCTCTCATCCTAGATTCCCCTACATGAGGAAACATCCTTTTTACCTTTGCTTTGTCAATCCTATTGAGCATTTTGTATACCTCAAGGTCCTGTGTAGTTGCAAAAGATATCCCAGCTCTGGTACTCGAATCCTCTCACAATGAAGGTCAACATACTATTTGCCTTTTTCACTGCCTGCTGAACCTGCATGTTTAATTTCAGTGACAAACATACCTAAGCATATCACCATTCAAAAAATAATCTGTCTTCCTATTTTTGCTATGAAAGTGGATAACCACACTTTTCCCACATTATACTGCACCTGCCCACTCACTCAGCTTTTTCAAACCACACTGCAAAATGGACTCAGAGTTGTACAGAATGCAAACAGGCCCTTCAGTCCAACTCGTCCACACCAACCAAATTTTCCAACCCAATCTAGTCCCATTTTCCAGCACTTGGCCCATGTCCCTCTAAACCTTTCCTATTCACATACCCATCCAGATGCCTTTTAAATGTTGTAATTGTTCCAGCCTCTACCACATTCTCTGGGAGCTCATTTCATACACATACCACTCTCTGCTCGAAAAAGTTGTCTCTGAGGTCCCTTTTATATCTTTCCCCTCTCACCCTAAACCTATGCCCTCTAGTCCCTACTCTGATTTGCTTTTCCAAAATGCAGCATCTCGCATTTATCTAAATTAAACACCATCTGCCACTCCTCAGCCCATTGGCCCATCTGATCAAGATCTTGTTGTATTCTGAAGTAACTTTCTTCGCTGTCCACTGCACCTCCAATTTTGGTGTCATCTGCAAACTATTCCATGAGATCTAACCTTGCTAACCAGTCTGAATTGGAAGGGGACTAATATACTGCCTGAGAGATTTCCAAGAGCTGCTCGGGAGAATTTAAAATTAGTCAAGTGGGAGGGTGGGACCCAAGGAGATTGGTACAGTTGGGAGAGGAAACGAGTCACACAGTCAGGGCAGGAGGGAACAAAGCAGAGAACAAGATAGGACTGATAAGTTAAATGCATTCACTTCAATGCAAGAGGCCAAACAGGGAAGGCAGATAAACTCAGAGCACCGTTAGGAACTTGGGACTGGGATATCATGGAAATCGCAAATGTGGCTCAGGACTGGCAGCTTAATGTTCCAGGATATAAATGCTACGGGAAGGATAGAAAGGGAGGCAAGAGAGGAGGGGTGTGGCATTTTTGATAAGGGATAACATTACTGCTGTATTTAGGGAGGATATTCCTGGAAATACTTCCAGAGAAGTTATTTGGGTGGAACTGAGAAATAAGAAAGGGATGGTCACCTTATTGGGATTGTATTATAAACCCTTAATAGTCAGCAGGAAATTGAGAAACAAATTTGTAAGGAGATCTCAGTTATCTGGAAGTATATTAGGATAGTTTTCGTAGGGGATTTTAACTTTCCAAACATAGACTGGGACTGCTGTAGTGTTTAGGGTTTAGGTGGAGAGAAATTTGTTAAGCGTGTACAAGACAATTTTCTGATTCAGTATGTGGATGTACCTGCTAGAAAAGGTGCAAAACTTGACCTACTCTTGGGAAATAAGGCAGGGCAGGTGACTGAGGTGTCAGTGGGGGAGCACATTGGGACCAGCAATCATAATTCTATTAGTTTTAAAATAGTGATGGAAAAGGATAGACCAGATCTAAAAGTTGATGTTCTAAATTGGAAGAAGGCTAATTTTGACGGTATTAGGCAAGAACTTTCAAAAGTTGATTGGAGGCAGATGTTCGCAGGTAAAGAGACGGCTGGAAAATCAAAAGCCTTCAGAAATGAACTAACAAGAGTTCAGAGAGAGTAAATTACTGTTAGAGTGAAAGGAAAGGCTGGTAATAAGGTTTTGGTTAAGAGAAAGAAGAAAGCATATGTTAGGTATACACAGGAGAAATTGAGTGAATCCTAAGAGTATAAAGGCAGTAGAAATATACTTAAGAGGGAAACCAAGAGGTCAAAAAGGAAACATGAGCTAGCTTTGGTAAATAGAGTTAAGGAGAATCCAAAGGGTTGTTATAAATATATTAAGGACAAAAGGGTAACCAAGGAGAGAATAGGGCCCACCGAAGATCAAGGGAGCCAATGTGTGGAGCCGCAGGAGATGGGGGAGATATTAAATGAGTATTTTGCATCAATGTCGAATGGAAGTTATAGCATGTGGGGAACTAGATGGTGACATCTTGAAAAATGTGCGTATTAGAGGAGGGGGTGCTGGACGTCTTGAAACATCCCTGCATCCCCCTCACAGTTCACCCTCCCGCCCAGCTTTGTGTCATTTGCAAACCTTGAGATATTACATTTAGTTCCCTCGTCTAAATCGATAATACAAGGTGCTGCATTTTGGGAAAACAACTCTTAGCAGGACTTGTAAACTAATGGTAAGGTCCTAGTGAGTGTTGTTGAACAAAGAGACCTTGAAGTGCAGGTTCACAGCTTCTTGAAAGTGCAGTCACAAAGAGATAGGATAGTGAAGAAGGTGTTTGGTATGCATTCTTTTATTGGTCAGAGTACTGAGTACAGGAGTTGGGAGCTTATGTTGCAGCTCTTCAGGACATTGGCTCAGACACTTTTGGAATATTGTGTGCAATTCTGGTTCAGAAAAGGATATCTGGTCGGCATGGATGGGTTGGACGAAGGGTCTGTTTCCATGCTGTACATCTCTATGACTCTAAGACTGTAGGTATTGTGAACAGCTGGGATCCAAGCACTGATCCTGTACCCACTAGTCACTGCCTGACACTCAGAAAAAGCCTTACTTATTCCAGTCAGCCAGTCAATTCTCCATCCGTTTCCATTCCATGTCATAGCGTCATAGAGATGAACAGCATAGAAACAGACTCTTCGGTCCAACCCGTCCATGCCGACCAGATATCCCAACTCAATCTAGTCCCACCTGCCAGCACCTGGCCCATACCCCTCCAAACCCTTCCTATTCATATATCCATCCAACTGCCTCTTAAATGTTGCAATTGTACCAGCCTCCACCACTTCCTCTGGCAGCTCATTCCACACACGTACCACCCTCTGCATGAAAAAGTTGTCCCTCAGGTCTCATCTTTCCCCTCTCACCCTAAACCTATGCCCTCTAGTCCTGGACTCCCCCCAACCCAGGGAAAAGACTTTGTCTATTTACCCTATCCATGCCCCTCATTTTGTAAACCTCTATAAGGTCACCCCTCAACCTCTGATGCTCCAGGGAAAACAGCCCCAGCCTGTTCAGCCTCTCTCCCTATAGCACAAATCCTCCAACCCTGGCAACATCCTTGTAAATCTTTTCTGAACCCTTTCAAGTTTCACAACATCTTTCCGATAGGAAGAAGACTAGAATTGCATGCAATATTCCAACAATGGCCTAACCAATATCCTGTATAGCTGCAACATGAGCTCCCAACTCCTGTACTCAATACTCTGACCAATAAAGGAAAGCATACCAGACACCTCCTTCACTATCCTATCTACCTGCGACTCCACTTTCAAGGAGCTATGAACCTGCACTCCAAGGTCTCTTTGTTCAGCAACACTCCCTAGACCTTATCATTACGTATATAAGTCCTGCTAAGATTTGCTTTCCCAAAATGCAGCACCTCGCCTTTATCTGAATTAAACTCCATCTGCCACTTCTCAGCCCATTGGCCCATCTGGTCCAGATGCTGTTGTAATCTGAGGTAACCCTCTTCACTGTCCACTACACCTCCAATTTTGGTGCCATCTGCAAACTTACTAACTGTACCTCTTATGCTCGCATCCAAATCATTTATGTAAATGTCAAAAAGTAGAGGACCCAGCACCGATCCTTGTGGCACTCCACTGGTCACGGGCCTCAGTCTGAAAAACGACACTCCACCACCACCTTCTGTCTTCTACCTTTGAGCCAGTTCTGTATCCAAATGGCTGGTTCTCCCTGTATTCCATGAGATCTGACCTTGCTAATCATTCTCCCACGGGGAACCTTGTTGAAAGCCTTACTGAAGTCCATATAGCTCACATCTACTTCTCTGCCCTCATCAATCTTCTTTGTTACTTCAAAAAAACTCAATCAATTTTGTAAGACATGATTTCCCACGCACAAAGCCATGTTGACTATCCCTAATCAGTCCTTGCCTTTCTAATACATATACCTTTTCTTTCATGCTATCATCAGTCTAACTAGGCTAAACTTCCCTTTTATTCTCTTTATTGCCTTTTTTAAACAGTGGAGTTACATTAAGTACTCTCCAATCTGTTCCAGAGTCTATAGAATCATGGACAATAACCACCAATGCATCCAATATCTCTAGGGCCACTTCCTTAAATGCACTGGGATGTAGATTATCAGGCTCCAGGGATTTATTAGTGTTTATTCCCATACATTTCCCTAGTACTGTTCCCTAATAACACTGATTTCCTTCAGTTACTCCCACTTAGGAGGGGGTGGAGCAGTGCTAATCAGTGGGTGCATCCCAGCTACTGAAACGAAGGTTGTTGAGGAAGGTTTGTCTACTGAGTCAGTATGGGTGGGAGTTGGGAACAGCCACTGCATTGGGGGTTTTCTACAGACCACCCAATAGCAGTAGAGAGTTTGAAGATCTCATAGGCAGGCAGGTTTTGGAAGAATGCAGATGGAGCAGGGTTGTTGATATGGGTGACCTCAACTTTCCCAATATCGACTGGAACCTCCTAAGTGCAAATGGTTTGGATGGAGCCGTTTTTGTCAGGTGTGTTCAGGAGGGTTTCCTTACTCAGTACGTAGACAGATCGATGAGGGGAGAGGCCACTTTGGATTTGATGCTTAGCAATGAGCCAGGATAGGTGTCAGATCTCGCGGTGGGAGAACACTTTGGTGACAGTGACCACAATTGATTCACATTTAGCACAGCCTTGGAGAGTGGAAGGAGCAATCACCAAAGGAAGATATTTAATTGTGGAAAAGGAAATTATGACACCATCAGACAGGAGTTGGAAAGTACAGACTGGGAGCAATTGTTCCACAGAAAGGGCACAGCAGACATGGGGAGACTATTTAAGGAGCAGAGTGATGCACAAATTTGTTCCTCTGAGAAAGGAAAGAAGGGGTAAGATTAAGGAACCTTGGATGACGAGAACAGAGGAACTTCTCGTCAAAAGGAAGGAGGCAGCTTATGTAAGGTGGAGGAAGCAAGGATCCAGCACAGCTTTAGAGGATTACAGATTTGCTAGAAAGGAGCTCAGAAATGGACTGAGGAGAACCAGGAGGGGACACGAAAAAGGCTTGGCAAGAAGGATTAGGGAGAACCCAAAGGCATTTTACTCATATGTGAGGAATAAGAGAATGATCAGGGAGAAGGTAGGGCCGGTCAGGGATAGCAGAGGGAACTTGTGCGTGGAGTCTGAGCAGATAGGGGAAGGTCTAAATGTGTTTTTTGCTTCGGTTTTCACCAAGGAAAGGGAACTTGTTGTAAATTAAAACTTAGAGGAGCTGGGATACAGGCTTGACCAGATCTAGATTGAAGAATTTGATGTGCTGGAAATTTTGGAAAACATTAAGATTGATTAAGAGGGACAGACCAGATTTATCCTAGGCTGCTCTGGGAAGTGAGAAAGGAGGTTGCTAAGCAGCTGGTGAGGACATTGTCTCCTCACTCTCCACAGGAGTCGTACTGGAGGATTGGAAGGAGGCAAATGTTGTTCCTCTTTTCAAGAAGGGTAATAGTGAAATCACTGGCAATTACAGACCAGTCAGTCTTACATCTGTGGTCAGCAAAGTTTTGGAAAGAATTCTGAGGGATAGGATTTATGACAATTTGGCAAAGCATAGTGTGATTAAAGGCAGTCAGCATGGCTTTGAGAGGGACAGGTCATGCCTCACAAATCTTAATGAGTTCGTTGAGGTGGTGACAAGACAGGTCGACAAAGGTCGAGCAGTGGATATGGTGTATATAGACTTCAGCAAGGCATTTGATAAGGTTCCCCATAGTTGGCTCATTCATAAAGTCAGGAACAAATGTGTTGCTGGTCAAAGCACAGCAGGCCAGGCAGCATCTCAGGAATAGAGAATTCGACGTTTCGAGCATAAGCCCTTCATCAGGAATGGAAGTATGGGATACAGGGAGATTTGGATATCTGGATTCAGAATTGGCTGGCTGACAGAAGGCAGAGAGTGGTTGTAGATGGAAAGTATTCTGCCTGGAGGTCAGTGTTGAGTGGGGTCCCACAGAGCTCTTTTCTTGTGCCTCTGCTCTTTGTAATTTTTATAAATGACTTCGATGAGGGTGAAGGACGGGTTAGTAAATTTGCAGATGACACAAAGGTTGGAGGTGTTGTTGATTGTATCGAGGGCTACTGCAGGTTGCAGTGCGACATAGACAGGATGCAGAGCTGGGCTGAGAAATGGCAGATGGAGTTTAACCTGGATAAATGCGAAGTGATGTATTTTGGAAGGTCGAACTTGAATGCTAAATATAGGATTAAAGACAGGATTCTTGGCAGTGTGGAGGAACAAAGGGATCTGGGTGTACAAATACATAGATCCCTCAAAGTTGCCACCCAAATGGAGGGGATTGTTAAGAAAGCATATAGTGTTTTGGCTTTCAGTAACAAGGGGATCAAGTTTAAGAGCCACGAGGTTTTGCTGCAGCTCTACAAGTCTCTGGTTAGACCACACTTGGAATATTGTGTCCAGTTCTGGTCGCCCTACTATAGGAAAGATGCAAAGGCTTTGGAGAGGGTGCAAAGAAGGTTTACCAGGATGCTGCCTGGACTGGAGGGCTTGCCTTACGAAAAAAAGGTTGAATAAGCTCGGACTTTTCTCTCTGGAGAAAAGGAGAAAGAGAAGAGAAGGTGTACAAAATAATGAGAGGAATAGATAGAATCAATAGCCAGAGACTTTTCCCCAGGGCAGGATTGACTGGTACAAGAAGTCATAGTTTGAAGATATTAGGAGGAAGGTATAAAGGAGACATGCAGAGAGTTCTGAATACATGGAATGTGTTGCCAGCTGTGGTGGTGGAAGCAGAATCATTGGGGACATTCAAGTGACTGCTGGACATGCACATGGATAGCAGTGAGTTGAGGAGTGTGTAGGTTAAGTTATTATATCTTACATTAGGATTAAATCTCGGCACAACATCGTGGGCCAAAGGGCCTGTTCTGTGCTATACTTTTCTATGTTCTATTACTGGACTCTGTATTCCCCAACATTTTTGGGTGCTATTTGTCTCTTCGTTTGTGAGGACAGATCCAAAATATGTTCTTGTCTGCCATCTCTTTGTTCCCAATACAATGTCCAAAGTTTCTGAGTTCAATGTAGTTCTTTGGGCAAAAGGGGTCAAAGGATATGGGAAGAAAGCAGGAACAGTTGGATGATTGGCCACAATCATGTTGAACAGGCTCAGTGTAGAGTGGCTTACTCCTGCTCCTATAGGAGAAAGTGAGGATTGCAGATGCTGGAGATCAGAGCTGAAAATGTGTTGCTGGAAAAGCACAGCAGGTCAGGCAGCATCAAAGGTGCAGGAGAATCGATGTTTCAGGCATGAGCCCTTCTTCAGGAATGAGGAAAGTGTGTCCAGCAAGCTAAGATAAAAGGTAGGGAGGAGGGACTTGGGGGAGAGGCGTTGGAAATGCGATAGGTGGAAGGAGGCCAAAGTGAGGGTGATTGGCTGGGGTGGGCGGCGGAGAGGTCAGGAAGAAGATTGCAGGTTAGGAAGGCGGTGCTGAGTTCGAGGGATTTGATTGAGACAAGGTGGGGGGAGGGGAAATGAGGAAACTGGAGAAATCTGAGTTCATCCCTTGTGGTTGGAGGGTTCCTAGGCAGAAGATGAGGCGCTCTTCCTCCAGCCGTCGTGTTGCTATGGTCTGGCGATGGAGGAGTCCAAGGACCTGCATGTCCTTGGCGGAGTGGGAGGGGGAGTTGAAGTGTTGAGCCACGGGGTTGTTGGGTTGGTTGGTGCGGGTGTCCCAGAGGTGTTCCCTGAAACATTCCGCAAGAATATAGAGGAGGCCACATCGGGTGCAGCGGAGGCAGTAAATGATGTGTGTGGAGGTGCAGGTGAATTTGTGGCGGATATGGAAGGATCCCTTGGGGTCTTGGAGGGAAGTAAGGGAGGAGGTGTGGGCGCAAGTTTTACATTTCCTGCGGTTGCAGGGGAAGATACCGGGAGTGGAGGTTGGTTTGGTGGGGGGTGTGGACCTGACAAGGGAGTCACGGAGGGAGTGGTCTTTTTGGAACGCTGATAGGGGAGGGGAGGCAAATATATCTCTGGATGGGGGAGGGGAGGGAAATCTATCGCATTTCCAATGTCCCTCCCCCAAGTCCCTCCTCCCTACCTTTTATCTTAGCCTGCTGGACACACTCTCCTCATTCCTGAAGAAGGGGTCATGCCCGAAATATCGATTCTCCTGCTCTTTGGATGCTGCCTGACCTGCTGCACTTTTCCAGCAACACATTTTCAGCTCTGATCTCCAGCATCTGCAGACCTCACTTTCTCCTCGAACATTATATCCTGTATTCAGTCCTTGTTTTTTATCTCTCATACAACTTCATTTCGTACATTAGATTTTAAAATGCAATGAGCTGTTCTGCTCTCATTCCTCATGTTAGGCACCAACTGTCAGGAATATTCTGCCTTGTTTTGGACCTCATTTGAGGATGACTCATGATGAAGAAAAAAAGTTTGCATTCCTGTAGTGCCTTTCACAACAGGAAGAATCATTGAATCATAGAATAGTTACTGTACAGCACAGAGTGAAGTTATTCAGCCTATTGTATGTATGCTAGCCCTCTGAGTGCCCCTTCCCCACCTTGACCTGCTATGCCTGCAAAGCCCTCTTTGTCAGATAGTGATCCAGTTGGATTCGATATGCCTCAATTGAATCCACCACACTCTCAGAGAATTCCAGCCCCGAATCACTCGCTGTGTCTGAGTTTTCCTTGCGTTGTGTCTGCGCCTCTTCAGCAAGACTTTAACTCTCTGATTCTCAGTTCTGCCATGAATAGGAAGTTTCCCTTGATTTTACAGCAAATCTCCTGTCAGTCATTTTCTCCCCAAGGAGAACAGTCTCCAATTCACCGATCAATCTTTGTCACAAGCTCCGTGGGACCCACTGCTTGAGCTTTTCCGGCACCCTCTTTATTGCCATCACATCCTTAAAGTGTAGTGCTCACAACTGGGAACAATACTGCAGTTCCGGCCAAACTGTTGTTGACAGATTTAGCATAACTTCCTTGTTCTTGTACTCTCATCCCCATTAATGAAGTTGAGGTACTTTATGCTTTATAAACTGTAATCTCAGGCTGTCCTACCACCTTCAATGATCTGTGCACACAGTTACTGTGGGCCCTCTGCTCCTGCACCCCCTTTAGAATTGTACCCTTCTTTTTTTTAGCGTCTGAGAGTCATAGAGATGTACAGCACAGAAACAGACCCTTCCTCCCAACCCGTCCATGCCAACAGATATCCCAATCTGATACAGGTACCACCCTGAAAAAAAATGCCTCTGAGTCCCTTTTAAACGGCACGGTGGCACAGTTGTTAGCACTGCTGCCTCACAGCGCCAGGGACCTGGGTTCAATTCCCGCCTCAGGTGACTGACTGTGTGGAGTTTGCACGTTCTCCCCGTGTCTGCGTGGGTTTCCTCCGGGTGCTCCGGTTTCCTCCCACAGTCCAAAGATGTGCGGGTCAGGTGAATTGGCCATGCTAAATTGCCCGTAGTGTTAGGTTAGGGGTATGGGTGGGTTGCGCTTCGGCGGGTCGGTGTGGACTTGTTGGGCCGAAGGGCCTGTTTCCACATTGTAAGTAATCTAGTCAAATCTTTCTCCTCTCACCTTAAACCTATGCCCTCTAGTTTTGGACTCCCTTATCATGGGTAAAAAACATTGGCTATTCGCTCTATCCATGTTGACCTTCTGCATTTTTGTTAACAAAATTAATCGCTTCATCTTTTTTCTGTATTAAATTTCACCTGCCACTTGTCCAATTCCAGAGTTTGAGAGCCACTCTTACTTTGTGTAAATTGTTGCTGCGTTAACATTTCCAGAGCTAGCTCTCAGGAGCAGTCATGGGATAATGACCTGTTTCTGTGATGTTGATTGAGGGAGATATATTGACCGGGAGGCCAGGGGATTTTCCTCAAAATAGTGAATTACATTCACCTTACAGAAAAGACAAAGCATTGGTTCATATTCTGTTTTTATTCATTCACAGGATAAGGGTATCACTGGTTAGGCCAAATTGATCTCACATCCCTAATTGCCCAGATGGCAGTTAAAAGTCACACATTTCTCTGGGTCTGTAGTCAAGTGCAGACCAGACCAGGTAAGATGAGCAGATTTTTCCTCCCTGAAGGACAAACTGGTAACAGTGACATAAGGTTATCATTGTCTTAAGTCAAAATCTTTATTGAATTCAAGTTTTGCTGTCTGCACTGGGTGAGATTTGAACCTTTGTACCCAGAGAAGTAACCACAAGGTTCAGGATGACCATTATACCACTGTCTGCCCCACACAAAGCTGGAGATGAGAGAGGAAGGGGCAAAGTGAAAGCTAGAGGGACAAAGGGAAGCAAATCACAATCAGGGCTCTAAGGATGCTAGTGAGATAGATTAGGGCTCTTGTGGAATGGTGGTACGGTTCCTACTCCTGGACCAGGAGGTCTAGTTCAGGTCCCACCTGGTGTTGAAGACATTGAGAGGGATAATGCAGCCCTGAGCTGGTGGGCACCACTGGGACACCTCATCCCCAACAATGTTATTGTAGGGAGTTCTGTGGGGCATGGTAGTGACCCTCTCTCTGAGCCAGAAAGCCTGACTTCAAATGCCACATAATCCAGAGGTATATCATTACAGGTTGATTGAAAATTATGATGAGACAATAAAAATGTTTTGTCAGCCTAATTCTTCCCAGGAGCATCAGATCAAATGCAATCAGTTAAGATAATGAGGAGGAAAGTAACACTGACAGAGCGAATGTGAAAATATGCAAATGTGAAGCAGCACCCAACTTGGAACTAGCAGTGAACTTGGGACAGGATGTCTTCAGAATAAAGATGCTCTGATGTAAGCATGATAATGCAGGGCATAGCCGAACGACATATTGATTTGTTTGTATCAATGGTCACTAAGGAAGAGGAATCTGACAAAATATTATCAGAAGCAGAGTTAGTGGTCACCATGGATAGAGTGAGAATTGACAAGGAATGGACTGGCTGGCTATATTTAAGATAAGTCACCATCTCTGGTTGGATTGAATCTTCAATCGTTGGAGGAAATGGAGTTGGAGCTAATGAACTGTGTTGCCACAATCTTCCAAAGATAAACTTCGAGGGAGGATATGAGTCTTTGGACATATTGAGATAATGGGTTTCTTAATGGGTTAAGAAGCAGGAACAATTGTAGGCCACTTGGCCCCTCAAGCCTGCTGTATCTGTGACTGAACTGACATTCCTCACGTCCACTTTCCTGCTCTTTCCCCATAACCCTTGATTCCCAACTGATCAAGAATCTCTCTCTCTTTCTCTCAGCTATAAATATACACAGGGACTTTGCCCCCACAGTTCTCTGAGGCAAGGGGTTTGAAAGACTCACAACCTCTGAGAGAAGACATTCATCCTCATCTCAGTCATAAATTGGTGCCCCTTTATTCTGAGACTGTACCCTCTGGTTCTAGACTCTCCCATGAGGGGCAACATCCTCTCAGCATTGACCCTGTCAAGCCCCTTAAGAATCTTTTATGTTTCAATGAGATCACCTCCCATTCTTTTAAACTCCAGTGAGAAGAGTTCCAAACAATTTAATCTTTGCTCCTAAGACAGAGATCACCCTAGTCAACCTTCTCTGAATTGTCTCCAATGAAGTAATGCCTTTCCCTAAATAAGGGACCTAAGCTGCTCACAGTACTCCAGCTGTGGTCTCCCCAGCACCTTGTACAATTGCAGGATTCTGGATGAAAAGTTCTTCCCTGAAACGTTGATTTTCCTGCTCCTCGGATGCTGCCTGACCTGCTGTGCTTTTTCCAGCTCCTCACTCTCAACTCTGATCTCCAGCACCTGTAGTCCTCACTTTCTCCCAGTTGTAGTAAGACTTCCCTACTCTTGGACTCCAGCCCCCTTGAAATAAGGGCCAATATCCCATAAGCCTTCCTGATTCCCTGCTGCCCATGGGTGTTAGCTTTCTGTGTTTCATGTACAAGATACCCCCCAAAGTCTCTCTTCCAGCTTTTGGCACTTTTTTTCTTCATTTAAATAATGCTGTTTATAAACCTCTGGCTGTGTCTAATTCTGATCACCACACCATGTAATGGTCTTTGACAGGGCCATTTATAGACCTCAATCAGGTCCCCCCTCAATCTCCCTTTTTTTCCTAATGAAAACAATCCTAATCTACTCAACTTCTCTTCATAGCTAGCACCTTCCATACCAGGCAACACCCTCATAAACCTTCTCTGCACCCTCTCCAAAGCGTGAACATCCTTTTGGTAATGTGGCGACCAGAACTGTACACAGTATTCTAAATGCAGCCAAACCAACAGTGTGTACAATGTTAACATGACCTGCCAGCTCTTATACTCAATACCCCGTCCGATGAAGGCAAGCATACCATATGCCTTCTTGACCACTCTATCCACCTGTGCAGCAACCTTCAGGGTACAATGGACCTGTACTCCCAGATCTCTCTGCCCATCAGCTTTTCCCAAGGCTCTTCCGCTCATTGTATAATTCGCTCTAGAATTAGCGTTCTCAAAATGCACCACCTCACATTTTGTCCGGATTGAACTCCATCTGCCACCTTTCCACCCAACTCTCCAGTCTATCTATCCACCAATCTCTGTGTTATGGGCAAATTTGCTGATCATACCAACAGTGCTCTCTTCCAGATCATTTATGTATATTATAAACAACAGTGGCCCCAGCACTGACCCCTGTGGAACACCACTGGTCACTTTTCTCCCTTTTGAGAAACTCCCTTCAACTACTACTCTCTGTCTCCTGTTGCTCAACCAGTTCTTTATCCACCTAGCTAGAACACCCTGCACACCATGTGACTTCACTTGCTCCATTAGTTTATCATGGGCAACCTTATCCAACGCCTTACTAAAGTCCATATATATGACATCTACAGCCCTTCCTTCATCTATCAACTTGGTCACTTCCTCAAAGAACTCTATTACAAGGGACAACATGAGCAACCCTCCCATCCTCCGGCACCTCACCTGTATTTAAGGATGCTACAAAGATATCTGTCAGGGCCCCAGCTATTTCCTCTCTCTCCTCCCTCAGCAACCTGGGATAGATCCCATCTGGTCCTGGGGATTTGTCCACCTTAATAACCTCTAGCCTACCCAACACATCTTGGTACTTATGTCAACGTGATCCAAAGTTATCAAACTTCTATCTCTAATCTCAACATTCATCATGTTCCTCTCCTCAATGATGCAAAGTAAACATTCACAATCTCACACATTCTCTCATGTTCTTTCACACAGCCTTCCTTCATTATCCTTTAGTGAAGCAATCCTTTCTCTAGTTACCCGCTTACAGTCTCCAGTCTCCAGCTCGCTGTCGACTTGTCTTCTCTTCTGGCTCCCAGCCCCCTACCACATTAGTTTAAAACCTCCCAACAGCAGTAGCAAAATCTCCCCCAAGGACATTGGTTCTGGTCTGGTTCAGATGTAGACTGTCCAATTTGTAATAATCCCACCTTCTTCAGAACCGGTCTCCATGTCCAACAAACCTGAACCCCTCCCTCCTACACCATCGTTCAAGCCACGTGTTCACCCTGCCTATTTTTTCATTTCCACCCTGGCTAGCACATGGCACTGGTAGTAATCCTGAGATCACTATTTTTGAGGTCCTCCCCTTTAACTTCTCTCCTAGCTCCCTGAATTCTGCTTTTAGGACCTCATCTCGTTTTCTACTTATATCATTGGTGTCTGTATGCACCAAGACAACTGACTGTTCACCCTCCCCTTTTAGAATGCTCTGCAGTCAATCAGTGACATCCCTGACCCGAGCACCTGGGAGGCAACATACCATCCGGGAGTCCCGTTTTTGGCCACAGAACCGCCTATCTACCCCCCTCACAATAAAATCCCCTATGACTATGGCCCTACGAGTCTTTTTCCCGCACGTCTGAACAATAGTGCCCGTCTTGTTACTATGATCTTGGCAACTGCTACCCTCCCCTGGTGAACCATCTCCCACAACTGTAGCCAAAACGGTATACCTGTTTTAGAGGGAGATGACTGCAGGGGACACCTGCACTGCCTTCCTACACTGTTTCTGCCATTTGGTCACCCATTCACCGTCTCTCTCAGCAATTGTAACCTGCGGTGTGACTAGTTCACTAAATGTGTTATCCCCGAACTCCACCGCATCGCGGATGCTCCACAATGAGTCCAGAGCCATCATGCAGTCAAACAAGAGCTGCAGCTGGACACACCTCTTGTAAGTGTAAGAGTCAGGACCGTCAGCTGCATCCCTGAGCTCCCACATCAAGCAAGAGGCACATGGCACAAGTCTGAGGTCCCCTGCCATTGTAAGCCTTAACTTGATATCAACTAACTAAAACCAAACAATGCACTTAAATATATGAAAGAAAAGAAAAGGAAAAAAGAAAAACCTTACTTTAGAGAGATTTTTTTCTTCTTCTTGGTGGGTGGGGGGTTGGTGGAGCAGGATACACATGACGTATCTCAGGTTTAGCCGCTGCCCAGTTTATACTAAGTCCTTACCTTCCAAAGCCTCTATGCCATATTTAACAAAATTTCCCTACTTTTACACTACATGCCTTCTGAAATAAAGGCCAACATCCTATTTACCTTCCCTAATTATCCACTGAACATGGATGTAACATTTTGTGATTCGTGGATGAGGACTCCCAAATCCGTAGCTTCCTGCAGTCTTTCTCCACTTATGTTGTTTGAAGTTTAAGTCATTAATGTTTGAGGGAAGATCTGTACAAGATAGGGTTGGATGTGGTCGACCAGAAAAATCATTTCCTATTAGCAGATTATATAAGAACTAGGGAATGTAGATTTGAGATTTTTCCCTTCAAGAGATGCAGGGAAAACATGAGGAAAAACATTTCTACACAGCACATCGTATTGACCTGGAATTCATCGTGCACAAGGAGAATCAGAAACAATGAATGAGTTGAGAAGAAAATTGGATGAACACTTGAGAAATGTCAACTTGCAGGGCTATGGCAATAAATGGGGGTGGTGGTGTACGGTGGGGGTGTCTGAGTCTTTCTATAAGGATCCAACATCGAACTAATGGGCAGGACAACGTATTTACATTGTGTCAATGATTCGATGGAAGGAGTCTTCCCAGCCCCTAAATGATATGGACCTTGGCAAAAAAGTTCAGAAAGTCAAGTGAGATGGCCAATGGGTCCCGTTCACCATCCAGAGCAAAATGTCCCATTTTCCAATCACATGTGGATCTAAGCGGTTCGGGGCCTTTTTGCCTGGATTCTCACTCATTTAACAGTCTCCCATCTCTGATCCACTTACAAGACAAGAGAATGAAGAAGTGATTTACAAGAATGGTTTCAGGATCAAGAAAATTCAGTCATACAGTCATAGAGATGTACAGCACGGAAACAGACCCTTCGTTCCAACTCGTCCATACCGACCATATATCCTAACCCAATCTAGTCCCATCTGCCAGCGCCCGGCCCATATCCCTCCAAACCCTTCCTATTCATATACAGATCCAGATGCCTTTTAAATGTTGCAATTGTACCAACGTCCACCACTTTCTCTAGCAGCTCATTCCATACACGTACCACCCTCTCTGTGAACAAGTTACCCCTTAGGTCTCTCTTATATTTTTCCCCTCTCACCCTAAATCTATGCCCTCTAGTTCTGTACTCACCGACCCCAGGGAAGAGACTTTGTCTATTTATCCTATCCATCCCCCACATGATTTTATAAACCTCTATAAGGTCACTCCTCAGCCTCTGACGCTCCAGGGAAAACTGCCCCAGCCTGTTCAGCCTCTCCCTATAGCTCAAATCCTCCAACCCTGGCAACATCCTTGTAAATCTTTTCTGAACCCTTTCAAGTTTCATAACATCTTTCCGAGAGGAAGGATGTTGTGAAACTTGAAAGGGTTCAGAATTGCACGTGATATTCCAACAGTGGCCTAACATGACCTCCCAACTCCTGTACTCAATACTCTTACCAATAAAGGAAAGCATATCAAATGCCTTCTTCACTATCCTATCTACCTACGACTCCACTTTCAAGGACCTATGAACCTGCACTCCAAGGTCTCTTTGTTCAGCAACTCTCCTTAGAAACTTCCCATTAAGTGTATAAGTCGTGCCAAGATTTGTTTTCCCAAAATTCCACACCTCACATTTTTCTAAATTAAACTCCATCTGCCACTCCTCAGCCCATTGGCCCATCTGATCAAGATCCCACTGTACTCTGAGGTATCTTTCTTCGCTGTCCACTACACCTCCAAGTTTGGTGTCATCTGCAAACTTACTAACTGTACCTCTTATGCTCACATCCAAATCATTTATATAAGTGACAAAAAGTAGAGGACCCAGTAACGATCCTTGTGGCGCACTCCACTGGTCACAGGCCTCCAGTCTAAAAAACAACCCTCCACCACCACCCTCTGTCTTCTACCTTTGAGCCATTCTGTATCCAAATAGCTAGTTCCCCCTTTATTCCATGAGATCTAACCTTGCCAATCTGTTTCCCATGGGGAACCTTGTTGGATGCCTTACTGAAGTCCATGTAGATCGCATCTACATCTCTGCCCTCAACATTCCTTTGTTACTTCTTCAAAAAACTCAATCAAGTTCATGAGACATCATTTCCCACGCACAAGACCATGTTGACTATCCCAACCATGAGAATAGATTAAAGAAGGTTTTGAGAGGATTTTAAGTTCAATTTGAGGTTCTGGAGGTAGGTTTGCTCACAGAGCTGGAAGGTTCATTTCCAGACATTTCGTCACCATACTAGGTAACATATTCATGGGCCTCAGGTGAAGCACTGCTGATAATTCCTGCTTTCCATTTATATGTTTGGGGTTCTTTGGGTTGGTGATGTCATTTCCTGTGGTCATGTCATTCCCTGTGGTGAAGTCACCTCATTTTTTTTCTCTTGGGAGTAGTCGATGGAGTCTAACTCGATGTGTCTTTTGATAGAGTTCCGATTGGAATGCCATGCTTCTAGAAATTCTTGTGCATGTCTTTGTTTGGCTTGTCCGAGGATGGATGTGTTGTCCCACTCCAAATTGTACCCTTCCTTATCTGTATGTGAGGATTCTAGTGAGAGTGGGTCATGTCGTTTTGTGGCTAGTTGATGTTCTTGTATCCTGGTGGCTAGTTTTCTGCCTGTTGTCCAATGAAGTGTTTGTTACAGTCCTTGCATGGTATTTTGTAAATGACAAAAGTAAGAGGATTAAATTACAACTGCCAGGATGTGGACAAGAAAGATTTCTTAGTAACATTACAAACAACACTAAAAGACAATTAATTCACAGAAGAAACCCAGAAAAGTATCAGAGAACATATTCAATACACAAGAAAGGAAAGCACTGGAAAGACTAAAAAAAATGAAAACATGGTTATCCTACCTGCAGACAAAGGACGCTTGACAGTCATTCTAAATAAAAGAGACTACATTGAAAAGGTGAACGCACTACTTACAGATACCAACATTTACCAACAAGTAGAGATAAACCCAATCTCACATCTAAAGAACCAAATCACAGCCCTACTCAAAAAACTTCAGAAATCTGGACAAATAAATAAGACCAACCTCCAAAAAATGAAACCAGACGGATCCAACACACACATTCTATGGATTACCCAAAATCCATAAACCAGGAGCCCCCCTCAGACCCATAGTCTCACTTCCTGGAACACCAACTTACAGATTGACCAAGGAGCTACACCAAAGACTAAAACACTTAGTAGAAGACTTATGCCACTCCATCCACTCCACCCAAGAATTCCTGAAGACCATCAAAGACACTAAGATAGAAGAGGATGAAATAATGGTCTCCTTTGATGTAACAGCCCTGTTTACTTCAATCAACATTAATCTGGCCAAGGAAACACTGACTACATTATTAGAAAACCCAGAGACACATACGCCAAACACCACTAACTTCATCAGCAAGGACAGTATCATCAAGCTAGTGGACCTACACCTTCCCACACACTTCACCTTCAACAACAGAACCCACAGACAAACTAACAGAATACCAATGGGATCTCCAATATCAGGGATCTTAGCAGAGACAGTAATGCAGAGACTTGATAAAACAGGTTTGCCAACCATCCAAACTCAACTTTGGGTCCACTACGTGGATGACACCTTTGTTATCACTAAACGAAACAAATTAGACGAAACCTTCAAGACCATCAATAATACCTTTATTGGCATAAAAGTCACTAAAGAGGAGGAAAACAACAACAAACTTCCATTCCTAGATTTCACAGGAGAGTGAACAGCCAATGGGGAACCTCAAACCAGCGTTCACAGGAAAACATCACATATGGACCAAATGTTGAACTACAGAAGCAATCATCCCAACACCCACAAATGAAGCTGCATTAGAACATTATTTCAACGCGCCAACACACGCTGCAGCACAGAGGAACTATGAAGAGCAGAGGATAATCACCTATACCATGTATTCAAAAAAAACAGGTACCCAATGAACACAGTCTGCCGATTTCTCAGAAACAAACCCCAACAAGCAGACAAAACACATCCAGAAACCCTAGCCACTCTCCACTACTTGAAAGACATCTCGGAAGTGGCTGCCAGACTACTCAGACCCCTTGGCATCATAGTAGCCCACAACCCACCAACACACGAAAACAGCAGCTAATGAACTTGAGAGACCCGATACAGACAACAAGTAAAACTAATGTCATTTATAAAATACCGTGCAAGGACTGTAACAAACACTACATTGGACAAACAGGCAGAAAACTAGCCACCAGGATACATGAACATCAGCTTGCCACAATGCAACATGACCCTCTCTCACTAGTATCCTCACATACGGATGAGGAAGGACATCACTTCGACTGGGACAACACATCCATCCTCGGACAAGCCAAACAAAGACGCACAGGAGAATTCCTAGAAGTAGAGCATTCCAACCGGAACTCTATCAATAAACACATCGAGTTAGATCCCACCTACCACCCCCTGAGAAAAAAGGAAGTGACTTCACACAGGAAATGACATCACCACAGGAAATGACATCACCAACCCAAAGAAACCCAGACATATAAATGGAAAGCAGGAATTATCAGCAGTGCTTCACCTGAGATCTACTGAAGATGTTACCCAGTAGGGTGATGAAATGTCTGGAAATTAACCTTCCAGCTCCGCGAACAAACCTACATCCATACAGTTTTCCTTGAAAAGAATAAGGCTAAGAGTAGTTTTGATAGAGCGGGCAGGACCGAACAGATAGGAAGAGGTTAGATTAGTTTGGTGCTGGAAAAGCACAGCAGGTCAGGCAGCATTCGAGGAGCAGTACAATCGACATTTCGGACAAAGTTCTCACTTCTGCCCAGTTGATTTTAACCTTACTGTGAATCCTCTTGCGAGGATGCCTACAAGAATCTCAGTGAGTCTCTCTCTCACTGCAACCCCCAGGTCATCTCCTCTGCCCTGAAACTCTTCACCTATCGTACTCTTAGCTACCTTCCCCCACCCTCCTCTCTGACCTATCATCTTCATCCCCACCCCCATTCACCTATTGTACTCTCAGCTACCTTCTCCCCAGCCCCCCGTCTCCCCCCCCCCTCACTTATCTCTCCACCCTGGAGGTTTCCTGCCTCTATTCCTAATGAAGGGCTTTTGCCTGAAACATCGATTTTCCTGCTCCTTGGATCCTGCCTGACCTGCTGTGCTTTTCCAGGACAACTCTGATCTAAACTCTGGTTTCCAGCATCTGCAGTCCTCACTTCTGCCTAGAACAGATAGGGAGAAGCTGTTCTCACTCATACAAGGAACCAGAATGAGAGGATGTATTTAAAAGCAATGTGGAAAACAACCAAGGGTGATGTGACAAAACACTTTCTCACACAGCGAGTAGTTAGGGTCTGGAATGCACTGCCAACAAATGTGGTTCATTGAGGCTTTCCAGAGAGGCTTTGGATGGTTATTTAGATAGAAATGGTGTGGTGGGATATGGGGGAAATGCAGGAGAATGGCAATTAGGGATAGAACCACTGCAGGCATGATGGGGCGAATGGCCTCACTCTAAACCATAACAATTCTCTGATCCTGTGATGTTGGACATAAATCTCTTCTGATCCTTTTACATCTCATTAACGTATCTTTCAATCCCTTTCTTTCTCATGTGTTTAACAGCCTGCCATTTCAATGCATCACTATAGCTCACCTCAACCTCTCCCTCTGGTGTAAAAGTTTCACATTCTCACTACTCTAGGGGAAATTGTGGATTTTCCTGAATTTCCTACTGGATTTATTGGCAATAATATCCTTTCATTCTGGTCTCCTGAAGAAAGGAATTATCTTTTCCATGTCCAACTTATCAAAACCTCTCAGAACTGCAAGGATCTCAATCAGGTCATCCCTCATTCTCTGCCTATTTTTTATGAGAAAAGGGGCCCAGACAATTATTTTCCAAGAACTGATAATAGTCTTTCAGCAGTGAGCCACTTGATGTTGTGTTGATTTTTCTTTTACTGACACTAGCCCTTAGCTGCTGTTGGGATGTGACTGAAGGAGGGATAGGCCCTTACATTTCTCTATTCCACGTCAGCCTGAGTTTCCTTTGAGATAGCAATTGACCTAAATTCATACAACGAACCAATAATCCGTGAGGAATTTCTCCAGTTGATTGCAATACTATGTATTGCAAAAAGTGAGGAGGTTAAATCACACCATAACAAACAGACTCGTTAGAAATATGGCTGTTCCTGGGTTATGTTATGAAGCAATACTGTCATGATTTGTGTTTGAAAATGAAGTGCTTCTTTGTGTTTTTCCACTAGGTAATACTGTATTTGCAGAATCCTACTCAAGCAGACAGCTGTTTCATAATTGTGCTAATGTCTTTGCCACTTAATCTGCACTCCCTAATTTTGAAGCTCAGCTTCATCATTTGTGATATTTTGACCACTGCGAACATTTTGACTGGGTCATTGGTACAGAGTGTTGCTGGTTTTTTTCAACCTGTGGCCATTAGTAGTAACCCCAACAGAAAAGCAAAACAATGAAAATCTCTCTCCCATCAATCTCTGCCTTTAGCAGAAATTTTGAGCCATTATAACAGTATTCTGCTAATACAGAGAGCCCAGGCGGCCTCCTTCTGTGTCTTTATCCCTGCTGTCAGGTGTTGCAATTTTACACTTGACTGAATCAGACAACCAATCTTCTAGCAAGTGCTTAGCTTCAAATTTTCAGATAATTTGAGTGATGTGCAAAGGAAAGTAACGTTCCTGCAGTGTTTGTCTTCAGTCCACTGCATGGGGAGAGGACAGATCATTTGGATGCTGAAACGTACATCTCATACTTTTAGAAATGAAAATCGCATAGCTTTCATAAAGAAATGAACCTGCTGGGGTAGAAATTGGGCTCTGCTCCACATCTAATCTAACAGCTTTAAACAGGCTTCATGAGAACCAATCTGAATGGGGTCAGACGATGGGGGAGGGGGTTAACATTTCACACCCAGAATGCATGGGCCCATGATAGTCGTTCCATCTAATTTTTTTTTCCAGGCATTATTGTTCGATTTTTTTAAATGAATGTAAATGAAGGCCCTATCATCTCCTATAGGCCAACTCTGGGAAACTGAACAGTGAAGGGCAGGGCCAGACCACGACCTGTTCTCCAGCAGTCACGGCAATTTATTCAAAGACCACCAGCAAAAGGACAGCTCAAGAATTTCAAAGCTTATTCGAGAGGAGGTGGAGGGCTGTCCAGAGTTATCCTCCACCAAAACCGCAATATGCCCTCCTCACCCCCCACCTCCCCCAAGCCCTGTCCTTGTTCACACCCCCACAAATCCATCCCATCACAACATTCAGGGTCTCATCGATCCAGTGAGGCACCCATCATTCATCAGTTATAGGGAAAAAAAGCTTACAAATGTATTGCTGGAAAAGTGCAACAGCAAAGGAACAGGAGAATCGACGTTTCGGGCATAAGCCCTTCTTCAGGAATGAGAAAGGTGTGCCAAGCGGGCTGAGATAAAAGTTCTTAGCCTGCTTGGCACATCCTCCTCATTCCTGAAGGGCTTATGCCCGAAACGTCGATTCTCCTGTTCCTTTGATGCTGCCTGACCTGCTGAGCTTTTCCAGCAACACATTTTTAAGCATTCATCAGTTATATATGAGTGACGAGCTGTTAGAAAGTAGAAGCATCAAAAAAAGGAGCAGGAGTAGGCCTTCAGGCCTTTCAGCCTGTGCCTCCATTCAATATGATCATGGCTGATCATCCAATGAGTACCCTGGTCCCACTTTCTCCCCACACCCTTTAGTCCTAAGGACTGTATCTAACTCCTTGTTGAAAACATTCAATGTTTTGGCCTCAACCATTTTCTGTGGCAGTGAAGTCCATAGGCCATGGCTCTCTGCTTGAGGACATTTCTCCTAATTTGTCTCCCTTTATCCTTAGACTGTGATCCCTGGTTTTGGACTCCCCTGGACATTGGGAATATCCTTCCTGCTGTTATCCAGTCAAGTCTTGTTAGAATTTTATAGATTCCTAAGAGATTCCTCCCTCCATTTTTCTATAATCCAGTGAGTATAGCACCAAATGATCCAGTCTCTGTGGATACCTCACTCCAATCATTCCAGGGATCAGTCTGGTACAATAGACCTTCAATTAGCATGGAAAGATATTGAGATCCCAATCTGGACTTAGGGCTTGGTCCACTTATCTCCCTGAGTTTTGGGAACACAGCCGTGATTTTAAATTTGAAACTGAAGTCAAAGAAGATGCTGGATAGACTGGGATTTTTTTCACTGGAACGTAGGAGACTGAGGGATGACCTCATAGAGGTTCATAAAATCATGAGGGGCACAGATAAGGTGACTATCAAAGGTCTTTTCCCCTGGGGTGGGGGGAGTTCACAACCAGGGGCATATTTTTAAGGTAACAGGAGAAAAATTTAAAAGTGACCAGAGGGGCAACATTTTCATGCAGTATGTGGAATGAACTGCCAGAAGAAATGGTAGATGCAGGTACAGTTACAACATTAAAAAGATATTGAGGTAAGTACATCAATAGGAAAGGTTTAGCAGAATTTGGGCCAAATGCAGGCAAATGGGAATAGTTTTAGTTTTCAAAATCTGGTCGACATGGACAAGTTGGGCCGATGGGTCTGTTTCCATGCTGCATGACTCCATGACTCGATGTTGATCAGATCAACCATGATCCCATCGAATGTTGGAGCAGGTACAAGGGCCAAACGACTACTCCTGGTCTTATTTCTGATGGTTTTATTGTGTTATGGTCACCTCAGTGATGATTGTTTTCAGTCATGACTAAATCTGAGCATTGCGCTGTTCAGGAGCAGTGTCATCTCAGAAAATGCCAGCTAGGGACAATTTTAAAAGTTCATTTTAGAAGGGGCATAATTTTAAAGTGAAAGGCAGGAGGTTGAGTGGGGGATTTGGAAGAAACGTGTTTTCTCCGGAGGGTAATGACAGTTGGGAACACATTGCCTGGGAGAGTGTTTGAGGTGAGAAACGTCACAGTTTTTAAAAAGCACTTGGATGAGCATATTGAGACCAGTTGATCCATTGCTGGAAAGTGGGACTAGTGGAGGGTAGTGGCAGATGTTTGATGGTACAGGTTTGATGGATCAAACGGTCTCTTTTCCATCATGTGATTGCAATGATTCTGCTCCAATCATTGCGCTGAGCCTCCATCACTCTCCTATGACCACCGGAAGTTACCATATTCTTAATAAAAACAGTACCTTACTGTTGATCCACAGTCCAAATTCCATGATGGTGTCAGAGTGTCAACTATGAATCAGTTAGAGACAAAAAAAAACTGCAGATGCTAGAATCCAAAATAGACAGGCAGGAGGCTGGGGGAACACAGCAAGGCAGGCAGCGTCAGAAGGAACAGGCAGGAGGCTGGAGGAACATAACAAGGCAAGCAGCATCAGAAGGAACAGGCAGGAGGCTGGGGGAACACAGCAAGCCAGGCAGCATCAGGAGGGGGAGAAGTCAATGTTTCGGGTATGAATCAGTGGTTAGCACACTTGCCCATTTCAGAACACTATTATTTCAGTCCCATTTCTGAGTGTTGACTACATGCTCGAACTGATAGGCCCATGATTTGCAAAAGTGCCATCCTTCCAACCTGGTGTTAAACTGAGTTTGCCTGCTCGGTCAATGGGCACAAAAGATCCCATGACCCTCAGAGCTGAAGTTTTTCTGAAGCGTCCTCAGTGATATTTATTTTCTAATCAATGCTCACCTGGATATTGCAGCCTGTGGAATAGAACATAGAACAGTACAGCACAGAACAGGCCCTTCAGCCCACGATGTTGTGCCGACCATTGATCCTCATGAATGTACCCTCAAATTTCTGTGACCATATGCATGTCCAGGAGTCTCTTAAATGTCCCCAGTGACCCTGCCTCCACAACTGCTGCTGGCAACGCATTCCATGCTCTCACAACTCTGACATCCCCTCTATACTTTCCTCCAACCAGATAAAACTATGACCCCTAGTATTAGTCATTTCTGCCCTGGGAAATAGTCTCTGGCTATCGACTCTATCTATGCCTCTCATTATCTTGTATACCTCAATTAGGTCCCCTCTTCTCCTCCTTATCTCCAATGAAAAATGTCCGAGCTCGGTCAACCTCTCCTCATAAGATAAGCCCTCCAGTCCAGGCAGCATCCTGGTAAACCTCCTCTGAACCCTCTCCAAAGCATCCACATCTTTCCTATAATAGGACTACCAGAACTGGACGTAGTATTCCAAGTGCGGTCTAACCAAAGTTTATAGAGCTGTAACAAGATCTCACGACTCTTAAACTCAATCCCCCTGTTAGTGAAAGCCAAAACACCATATGCTTTCTGAACAACCCTGTCCACTTGGGTGGCCATTTTAAGGGATCTATGTACCTGCACACCAAGATCCCGCTGTTCCTCCACACTGCCAAGAATCCTATCCTTAATCCTGTACTCAGCTTTCAAATTTGACCTTCCAAAATACATCACCTCGCATTTATCCAGGTTGAACTCCATCTGCCACCTCTCAGCCCATCTCTGCATCCTGTCAATGTCCCACTGTAGCCTACAACAGCCCTCTATACTGTCAACGATACCTCCAACCTTTGTGTCATCTGCAAACTTGCTGACCCATCCTTCAATCCCCTCATCCAAGTCATTAATAAAAATTACAAACAATAGAGGCCCAAGGACAGAGCCCTGTGGAACACCACTCACCACTGACTTCCAGGCAGAATATTTTCCTTCTACTACCACTCGCTGTCTTCTGTTGGCCAGCCAATTCTGTATCCAGACAGCTAAGTTCCCCTGAATCCCATTCCTCCTGACCTTCTGAATGAGCCTACCATGGGGAACCTTATCAAATGCCTTGCTGAAGTCCATATACACCACATCCACAGCTCGACCCTCATCAACTTTTCTAGTCACATCCTCAAAGAACTCGATAAGGTTTGTGAGGCATGACCTGCCCCTCACAAAGCCATGTTGACTGCATTTAATCAAGCCATGCTCTTCCAGATGGTCATAAATCCTATCCCTCAGAATCCTTTCTAACACCTTGCAGACGACAGACGTGAGACTTACTGGTCTGTAATTGCTGGGGATTTCCCTCTTTCCTTTCTTGAAGAGAGGAATTACATTTGCCTCTCTCCAGTCCTCAGGTATGACTCCAGTGGAGAGCGAGGATGCAAAGATCTTCACAAGTGACGAAGCAATCACATTTCTCATTTCCCAAAGCAGCCGAGGACAAATCTGGTCTGGACCTGGCGACTTGTCAATCTTAATGTTTGACAACATATTCAGCACCTCTATCTCTATCCATTCCAGCATGCACACCTGCTCTTCAAAGGTTTCATTCACTACAAAGTTTGTTTCTTTTGTAAAGACAGAAGCAAAAAACTTATTTAGGGCTTCCCCTACCTCCTCAGACTCCACACACAAGTTCCCTATGGTATCCCTGATCGGCCCGACTCTCTCCTTGACCATTCTCGTATTCCTCACATAAGTGTAAAATGCCTTTGTGTTCTCCCTAATTTGTTCTGCCAAGCCTTTCTCGTGCCCCCTTCTGGCTCTCCTCAGACCATTTTTAAGCTCCTTCCTCGCCTGCCTGTAACCCTGTAGATGTAAAAACGCCCCCCACAGACCCCACTGTCACTATCCCCACCCCCCAGAACCCCGAGGGGAACACCACCCCTGCTCATGACTCCACCCCCATTCCCCCCACCACCACACCCACTCCAGTTACTGGCTCCGACCCCACTCCCAGCTCCACACCCACACCAGATCCCAGCTCCCAGCCCTGCCGAGTTTTCACCATCCCTCCAGACCTCCCCATCACTGAGGGGGAATGATCACTCCTCAATAAAGGACTCACCTTCATCCCCCTCCGTCCACGCATCAATGAATTTAATACACGCCGTGATGTTGAACAATTCTTCCGTCACCTCCGCCTCCGAGCTTACTTTCACAATCAGGATTCCCGCCCACCTTCCGAGGACCCCTTCACCCACCTCCAACACACTGCATCCACCTGGACACCCCGCGCTGGCCTATTACCTGCTCTCGACCTTTTCATTTCCAACTGCCGCCCAGACATTAACCGCCTCAACCTGTCTACCCCCCTCCCCCACTCCAACCTCTCACCCTCACATCGCGCAGCCCTCCAATCCCTCTGCTCCAATCCCAACCTCACCATCAAGCCAGCGGATAAAGGGGGTGCAGTGGTAGCCTGGCGCACTGACCTCTACACCGCTGAAGCCAAACACCAACTCGAGGACACCTCTTCCTACTGCCCCCTTGACCATGACCCCACCCCCCCATCACCAAACCATCATCTCTCAGACCATACAGAACCTCATCACCTCAGGAGATCTCCCACCCACAGCTTCCAACCTCATAGTCCGGGAACCCCGCACTGCCCGGTTCTACCTCCTTCCCAAGATCCACAAGCCTGACCACCCTGGCCGACCCATTGTCTCAGCATGCTCCTGCCCACTGAACTCATCTCTACCTACCTCAACACTGTCCTATCCCCCCTAGTCCAGGAACACCCCACGTACGTTCGCGACACCACCCACGCCCTCCACCTCCTCCAAGACGTCCGTTTCCCCGGCCCCCAATGACTCATCTTCACCAAGGATATCCAATCCCTCTACACCTCCATCTGCCATGACCAGGGCCTCCAAGCCCTCCGTTTTTTCCTCTCCAGACGTCCCCAACAGTACCCTTCCACCGACACTCTCATTCGTTTGGCCGAACTGGTCCTCACCCTTAACAATTTCGCATTTGAATCCTCCCACTTCCTCCAGACCAAAGGGATAGCCATGGGCACATGCAATGGGCTAAAGGCCCTTTTTCTGTGTTGTAGATCCCAATGACTGTGCAACTTTTAAAGAGGTCAAAGAGTGGAATTTAAGGAGTAACCATAAAAGAAGAAAAAGGTAGACCTTTAGGGAAGGAATTGTCGAGATTTGAGCATGGATACATGAAGGCACAGTCACCAATGATGGAGCGATTAAATTTGAGAATGTTCAAGATCAGACTGATGCCAGACTCTTTTTTATTTCAAAATTATACTTTATTCATAATAGATTTTGATGGTCTGTACAGTTGGTCATGTCATACATATGTAAACATTCCATTTCTTTGCATACAGAGATCAGAATTTATCATTTGTATCTACAGATCTGTACATTTATCAATCATATATCCATATATTGAGCTGAGGCGTCAGCAGAGCCCAAATGACTGCGTGGGCCCCCTGTTCTTCTTTAGACAGGCAGATGTTACACGGTGGTCTTTCCCCACCGCGCCTTGGCGGCAGCTGCCCCAAGCTTCAGCGCGTCCCTCAACACATAGTCCTGGACCTTGGAATGTGCCAGTCTGCAACACTCAGTCGGGGTCAACTCCTTCAGCTGGAAGATCAACAGGTTTCGGACCACCCAGAGAGCGTCCTTCACTGAGTTGATGATCCTCCAGGCACAGTTGATGTTTGTCTCGGTGTGCGTCCCAGGGAACAGGCCGTAGAGCACGGAGTCCCGCGTCACGGCGCTGCTTGGGACGAACCTCGACAAACACCACTGCATTCCTCTCCAGACTTCCTCTGCATAGGTACATTCCAGAAGGAGGTGTGTGACAGTCTCGTCCCCCCCGCAGCCGCTTCGAGGGCAGCGTGCAGTGCAGCTGAGAGTCCGGGCGTGCATAAAGGATCTCACAGGCAGAGCCCTTCTCACCACCAGCCAAGCCATGTCTTGGTGCTTGTTGGAAAGTTCTGGCGATGAGGCATTCTGCCAAATGGCTTTGACAGTCTGCCCAGGGAACCGCTCGACAGGATGCGCCCTCACCTTTTCCCAAAGGGTCTCAAGGACACTACGTGCTGACCACTTCCTGATGGACTTGTGGTCAAAAGGTGTTTTTCTTCATAAACTTCTCCATGAAAGACAGGTGATACAGAACGGTCCAACTACTCGGAGCGTTCCGTGGCAGCGAGGCCAGGCCCATCCTTTGCAACACTGGGGACAGGTAGAACCTCAGTACGTGGTGACACTTGGTGCTTGCGTACCGGGGATCCATGCGCAGCTTGATGCAGCCACACACAAAGGTGGCCATCAGGGTGAGGGTGGCATTGGGTGTGTTTTTTCCCTGTTGCCCAGATCTTTATACATTGAGTCCCTTCGGACCCGGTCCATCTTTGATCTCCATATAAATTGGAAGATGGCCCGGGTGACTGCAGCAGCACAGGTTCTGGGAATCGGTGAAGGACGCTCCCTGGGTGGTCCGAAACCTGTTGATCTTGCGGCTGAAGGAGTTGACCCCGACTGAGTTTTGCAGACTGGCAATGACTGTGCCTTACGCCTGATAACCAGTTTTTTTTCCCACAATGGAGAGCGACTGTAGCTCTCATCTGCCCAGTTTCTGCCTCACTTTGCTGGTACGCTCCTCTCAAGACTTGGCACACGCCCCAGCCCCCCCGAACCAAATACCCAGCACCTTCAGTGCTGAGTCCTGATGGTGAAGGGGATCGAGAATTGGTCGGCCCAGTTCCTGAAGAGCATGGCCTCACTCTTGCCTCGGTTTACCTTGGCCCCCGAGGCCCGTTCGAACTGGTCACATATGCACATGAGTCTGTGCACGGACAGTGGATCCGAGCAGAAAATGGCGATGAATACATGTACAGGGAGGCCTTGACCTGCAGGCCCCAGCTGCCAGGAATAGTCACCCCTCTCAGGCTCGCATCCTTTCTGATGGACTCGGCAAATGGTTTTATGCAGCACACAAACAAGGCAGGAGAGAGAGGGCAGCCCTGCCAGTCTCCAGATCTGCCTGGGAAGCTGATTCTCTTGACTCACTCAATTCCTATTCTTTTCAAATTAGGAGGACATTTCTCTCCCAACACAGATTAATCTTTTACAGTCCATGTTGGTGAGAACCTGGAGGGGATTTCTACAATTGAATTATGTACTGAATTGGTTCTCCTTGCTTACATTCTACAGACCAAAGCCGATTCATTGTTACTGAGCCATTTTCACAAAATGTACTTTAGCATTAATTCATCAGGCAAAATAGCAACCACATGTAAAACACTTGTCCAATAACACGGCTGGTCATCGTCCTCTATGAATCTCAAACACAAGGAATGGTTAGAATAGAAAAACGGGTGGCAACAGTTTTAGTCATGCAGGAAATCTATCTGAATGATAATTTTCAATTACCTTGGGCACACCTCAAAAATAAACATTGTTTCCACGTGTACCCGCATCTCTCAGTTATACAAAAAAAATCTAATTCACAATTCCCTCAAAGTGAATAACAAAAGACACATTGAGAGACTGTTCCAAATACCATGCTTAGTGGATGATTTGAAGGGGGAAGTGTTGGTGTTTGTTAGGGAGGTGGGGATGGGGATTCTGGTAGCTGCTCACTGCTGGCTTCCAACCCCTCCCCTTGATTGGGGAACTTGTTTTTCAAACAGGAACTCTGAACCCCTGGTGGTGGATGCACTGTCAGGAAGATAAAAGCCTGTAATAGGAGCTCTGGTCATGGAATTGGACTGGGTCCCATTGTCACGTATAGTGTGAAAGAAATTAGAATCTGATGGCTAGATGAAAGAATGGAAGCATTGCATGTTTACAAAATAATGCTTTTCTATTAAATGTGTCAAGTCCAAACTGATTGATATAAGCTACAATATACCTGGTCAACACACACACACACACACACACACACACACACACACACACACACACACACACACACACACACACACACACACACACACACACACACACACACACACACACACACACACACACTTGCTCTCCACAGATTGTTAACTTTATCCTGTCTTGGAGAGTAGGTGTTAAACACATACACACAAAAACCAGCAGCAGGAGTAGGCCATTTGGCCCTCTGAACCTGCTCTGCTATTCAATATTTTGGATTAGTGGTGCTGGAAGAGCACGCAGTTCAGGCAGCATCCGAGGAGCAGCAAAATCGACGTTTCAGGCAAAAGCCCTTCATCAGGAATAGAACGGCTTTTGCCCGAAACGTCGATTTCGCTGCTCCTCAGATGCTGCCTGAACTGCTGTGCTCTTCCAGCACCACTAATCCAAAATCTGGTTTCCAGCATCTGCAGTCATTGTTTTTACCTGCTATTCAATATGATCATGGCTGATCATCCCACTCTGTTCCCACTTTCCCCTCATATCCTTTGATCCCTTTCACCCTAACAACTATATCTTGTCTTGAAAACACTTAATGTTTTGGACACTGTGCAGAGAAGTCCACAGGTTCACCATTCTGTGGTAAAGACATTTTTCCTCATCTCGGTCCTAAATAGCCTGAGACTATGACCCCAGGTTCTGGACTGTGTGGTCATTGGGAATATCCTACCTGCGTTTACCATGGTGAGTCTGTTCAAATTTTATAGGTTTCTATAAAATTCCCCTTCGTTCTTCTAAACTGCAGTGGATAAAATCCTTACCAATCGGATTTCTCTTCATAAACCAATCCTGAAACCCTAGAAGTCAGACTGTTTGATAAGTTTGACCATTCTTCTTGCACAGCATTGATTTTACAATTCCCAATGTATTTTTAGTGTACACACTCAGGAGGGAGTTGTCCTGGGAGTCCTCAGCATTGACTCTGGACCCCATGAAGTCCCACAGCATCAGATCGAACACAGACAAAGAAGCCTCCAGCTAATTAACACACATTGTTCCCCTACTCAACTGATAAATCCATACTCCCCTAAAGTTAAAGGCTACATGAAAGAAACATGGAGTGTGTCAATCGAAAGATAATACATGAAAAGATGGTGTGTTGTTCCTCCAATTTCTCAAGAATCATGCCTTTTTTTCCATACAGGGGACATTAAATTTTGATCAGTGATTGCTTTGTGGAATACTTCTGGACAATCTGCAAGCTTGACCTTAATATGGCTCTGTCATTTTAATTGTTTATCTTGATGTCATAGTTCTATGTTCTATGTTCATAGCGACATCTCTGTTCTCAGCCTGGAGGACTAATCTCATCTCTCAGTTAGAAATTTTGCATCCTTCCAGATTCAACACTGAGTTCAACAATTTCAGACTGTGTCCCCACCATGCACCATGTCTCCCTCCACCATTGTGTTTCCTCTCCTTTGTATGTTCCAGTTTTTCTCATATCCTTTTCATCAGGCAGCAGCATCTGCTCTTAGGCACATGTTCTGTCTCCTTGTTTCTTTTCTTGCATCATCTCTATCCTCCTTTACTCTTGAAAACTTCTGCCACCCAATCTCACCTGACTTACACCCCATCATGAATTCTCTTTCTTTTCATCAATGAACAATACTCCATTAGTGGGTCAAAACTGGGGATGTTTGCTGACATTTACACAATGTTCAGGAACAATCAGGGCAGCACTGCAGCTTAGTGGTTAACACTGTTGCCTCACAATGCCAGGGACCCGGGTTCAATTGCAGCCTCGGGTGACTGTCTATGTGGAGTTTACAGATTCTCCCCGATTCTGTGTGGGTTTCCTTTGGGTGCTCCAGAATCCTCTCAGTCCAAAGATGTGCAGGTTAGTTGAATCTGCTAAATTACCCATCGTATTAGGGGATGTGTAGGCTAGGTGCATTCGTCCGGGGTAAATGTGGAGTAATAGTGGAATGGGTCAGGATGAGTTACTCTTCAGAGGGTCAGTGTGGATGCATTGGGCTGAATGGCCTGTTTCCACACTGGTAGGCATTCTATGATGCTATAATCCAACTCCTCAGATACAAAGCAGTCAAGCTATTGCAAAATCTGGCCAACAGATTTGGGTCATCTTCAACAATTGAGTCTGAACAATCATCTTAACATTCGATGATGTTACCATCACTGAGTTCCCCACTATCAACATTCTGGGGATTACCATTGTTCAATATCTCAATTGGACTCGCCATCTAAATACAGGTCAGAGATTTGGAATTCTGCGGTGAGTAACTCACTTCCTAACCCTCCAAAGCCTGTCCACAATCTACAAGGCACAAGTCAGGAATGTGATGGAATACTCCCCTCTTGCTTAGATAAATGCAGTCCCAACAACACCCAAGAAGCTTGATACCATTCAGGATAAAGCAGCAAAACCACAATTATCTATTCCTTCCACGGTCAGTGCTCAGTGGTATTGTGTACCAGCTACAAGATGCACTGCAGAAATTCACCAAGGCTCTTTAAGCAGCACCTTGCAAACCTATGATTACTTCCATCTAGAAGGACAAGAGCAGCAGATATACAAGGGAACATCACCTCTTGCAAGTTCCCATCCAAGCCACTCACCATTCTGTCGCGAAAATATATCATCATTCCTTCAGTGTCACTGGGTCAAAATCCTGGAATTCCCTCTGTATAGACATGGAGGGTTTACCTCCAGAACATAGACTGCAATGGTTCAAGAAGGCAGCTCACCCCCACCATCTCAGGGGGCAACAAGGAACAGGCAATACATGTTGGCCGAGTCAGTGATTTTCACATTCCAAAACAAAGAACATTAGGTGTCTTAATATCCCAATCCTTTAAAAATCTAATAATTGCAGTTTTTAAATTTTCCCCTTGTTCTGATCTCCCCCACCAGAGGAATTGATTTCTCCTGAATTACCTGCCAACTCGATCAATCTTCAGCCAAGAGAATATCAGCACACCTGAAGCCAACTGTCTTTATGAGTTAGTCCTGGAGAGCCTACTCTCCTCCTAACTCTCTGTTCCCAGAGTTGAACATGAGTAGCAGAAAACAATCAAACAGGCACAGCTCTGTTAAAGCTGATGTGGGTCTTTGTATCCCAGCCTCTTACAGAAGGTATGTGGCACATGGACAGCCATCCTGTTGGGAATTTGCTTTGGTTCAGGGATTTGAACAGGTTTATCAAATCAACAAATTCTCTGATTAATAGATTGTGCACACTGCTCTATACTCCTGTCAGTGTATTAACTCTCCAGTATCATTACTGTGAGCATTGCTGCAACTGTTATTGTTTCTACTCGTCTCAAATGTTAATCTTCTTTTTTTTTCTTTATTCATTTATTTAAAATGGACATCATTGGAAAGCCCAGCATTTACTGTCCTTCTCTAATTGCATTCGAGAAATCTACAACCCAAGGAAATGGCTTGTTCAGTCAAAACAAGGGAAGTTAGGAGTCAACCATATCGCTGTGAGTTGTCAGGAGTCACAGGTCTGTCAGACCAGGGAAGGATGTCCTTCCCTTAAGAAGGTGAGTGAACCAGATACATATTTACAACAATCTGGTAATCTGATAATGATGGGTCCAGTATTTTAATCAGGATTTATTAAGTGATTTTTTTTTCCCTTCAGCACAGAGCCAGGCCCTTTGGCCCAAACTGATCCATGCTGACCAAAATGTCTGACCACGCTAACCCCATTTCCCTGCACTTGGCCCTTATCCTTCTAATCCTTTCCTATCCATGTATTTGTCCAAATGCCTTTTAAATGTTGTTAATGTACCCACCTCAACCACTTCCATTGGCAGTTCATTCCACTGTGTGCCACTCTCTTGAGTAAAAAAGTTACCCCTCAGGTTCCCTTTTATTCTTTCCCCTCGAACCTTAAACTGATGTCCTCTAGTCCTCGATTCCCCAACCCTGGGAAAAAGACAATGCATTTACCCTATCCGTGCCTCTCATGATCTAATGCACTTCTATAAGGCACTTCCACCTCCCCGCCCCCACCCACCCTCCACCCCCACCCCCGGTCCCCTACGTTCTAAAGAAAAAAAAGACTTAGCTGGTCCGACATCTCCCTATAACTCAGACCATAAAGTCCTGGCAACATCCTTGTAAATTTCTTCTGCACTCTGTCCGGTTACTGTAACAAGGTGACCAAAACTGAACACAATACTCCAAGTGCAGTCGCGCAATGTCCTGTATAACTGCACCATAACTTCCCAGCTTCAATACTCAATGCCTGACTGATGAAGGCCAGTGTGCCAAAAGCCTTCTTCACTGCCCTGTCTACCTGTGACTCCACTTTCAGAGAACCATACACCTGAACTCCAAGGTCCCTCTGATCCACTATGCCCTTAAGGGCTGACCATTCACCATGAAACTCCTACCTTGATTGATTTTCCAAAATGCAGGACCTCACTCTTATCGATATTAAACTCCATTTGCCATTTCTCAGCCCACTTCCCCAGCTGATCAAGGTCCTGCTGCAATTTCTGATAACCTTCCTCACTGTCTACAATATCATCTATTTTAGTGCCATCAGCAACTTACAAACAATGCCTTGTACATTCTCGTCCAAATCATTGAGAGATAACAAACAGGAATGAGCCCAGCACCAACCACTGAGGCACTCCACTAGCATCCTTCCACTATTACCCTCTGCTTCCGACAATCAAGTCCATTGTCTATCCAGTTTACCCGCTTCCCCTGGATTCCATGTGATCTAACCTTCCAGAGTAGCCTACCATGTGGAACCTTAGCAAAGGCCTTACTGAAATCCATATAGACTATGTCTACCGTCCTGCCCTCATCAACCTTCCTGGTCACTTCATCAAATTTGTGTGAGGCATGATCTCCCACTCACAAAGCCAGGCTGATTATTCCTAATCAAACACTGTCCTTCCAAATGCATGCATTTCTTATCTCAGAATCTTCTCAAGTAAATTACCCATCACAGATGTTAAGCTTATTGGCCTATAGTTCCCAGGTTTTTCTTTGCAGCCCCTTGGATAAGTGCACTAGAGTCGCTACCCTCCAGACTTTCAGGAGTGGCTAATGATGATGCAAAAACAACAGACATGGCCCCCACAATTTCTTCTCTAGCCTCTTACGGTGTTCTTGGATATATCTGGTCAGGACCAGGAGATCTATCCACCTTTATATATTCTAATACATCCAACACCTCCTCTACTGGTGATATTAACTGTACCCAAGATATCACCACTAACTTCCCCAAGTTCCCAAGTCTTCATGTCTTTCTCCACGGTACACACAATGGAGAAATATTCATTGAGGACCTTACTCATCTCCTGTAGCTTTACACAAACATGTCCACTTTGGTCCTTGAGGGGTCCTATTCTGTCCCTAGTTATTCTTTTTCTTTTGATATACGTAAAGAACCTCTTTGGATCCACCCTAATCATCTCAGCCAAGACTATCTCATGCCCCCTTTTGACCCTCCTGATTTCCTTATACAGTAATCTCCTGTATCCCTGATGTACCTCCAGGGATTCCCTAACTCCAGCTGCCTGTACCGGAGCCATACTTCCTCCTCTTTTCTGTCAGAGCCTCAATATCTCTTGTCATCCAGGGTTCCCTATTCCTGCCAACCTTGCTTTCTCTGTCACAGGAACATATAGACCTTGAACTCTACCTATCTCACTGTTAAAGGCCTCCCATTTGCCAGAGGTCCCTTTGCCTGCGAACAAACTACTCCAATCAACCCCTGCAAGCTCCTGTCTAATTCAGACTTTGCCTTGCCCCAATTTAGAACTTGAACCTGTGTAGACCAGTTTTGTCCCTCTCCGTAACTATTTCAAAATTAATACTGTGGTCACTGGTCCCAAAGTGCTCCCCCATTGTCACCTCCATCACCTGGCCTGCCTGATTTCCCAACAGCACATCGAGTTTTGCTCCTTCCCAAGTAGGACCCTCTATATACTGTTCGAGGAAACCTTCCTGAATGCACTTAACAAATTCCACCCCAACTAAGCCCTTAACACTCTGGCAGTCCCAGTCTAGGTTAGGAAAATTAAAACTCCCTAGTATCATAATCCTATTGTTCCTGCAAGTCTCCCTAATCTCCCTGCATATTTGTTCCTGTAATTCCTGTTGACTATTTGGAAGCCTATAGCACAACTCCAATAACATCACTATCCCCTTCTTATTTCTTAGCTCCACCCAGAAGCAGAGTGAGATTTGTCCCCCACCCCACCACTTCTGCACCTGGAAGGCTGTTACCCAGGAGAACACGGACTGCCCAATTACATAGAAACATTGAAAATTGTAGGCCACCCTGCCCTTTAAACCTGCTCTGCCATTCTATATGACCATGGTTGATCATCCTACTCAGTCCCCTGCTCCCACCCTTATCCCTGTGTCCTTTGAGCTTTTCAGCCCCAAGAACTGGATTAGACTCCTTTGTGAAACCATTCAATGTTTTGGTCTGTCTGGTGTTTTAGCTCAGGAGCGTGGGCAGCAAGGGTTAGGAATTGGAGTCTCACCAGGTGCTAGGATGGCAGGCCTTGGTGAGGAGGTTTGGCATTAGGCTTTTGGAGCCAAGGTGGGAGAGGAGGAGAAGACCCTCTGATACCGACAGCATGCAAAGATTTCCCTTTCACAAAACCATGGAGTGTCTGCGCCATTGCATTCAAATGTTGTGTGTCCTGTTTTGGCTTCCTTAATAATAGATGATTGGTAATAATAACATGGTCAATAATCCTTCATGACAGAAAAATAATCTACCAGTACATTTCAAAATATTTTGAGTTGGACATTAAGGAATATTTAGTCTCCTCAGGAAAGCATGATAACTCTGATGTACATCAATAAAATTGTAATAGATGGCTATATTTGTTTGATGTTGTTACTGATTTGCAAACATTTAAAGCTCTGTGGCCCAGCTTCCACAGCTGTGGTTTTAAAACATAGGTCCTTGCATCAACAATTCATTGTAAAAGTATTCACTGTTGGAATCGTTTTTGGCCCTAACTGCTCTATCTTCTAATATTCTCTGAAGTGCTCTGCAAGTAGGCATCCGGGACACCTGCATCTCCGGGACACCTGCACCAACCAACCCCACACCCTGTGGCTGAACAATTCAACTTCCTCTTCCACTCTGCCAAGGGCATGCAGGTCCAGGGCCTCCTCCATCGCCACAATCTAACCACCCGACACCAGGAGAAAGAACACCTCATCTTCTGCCTTGGGACCCTCAAACCCCAGGACATCAATGTGGATTTCACCAGTTTCCTCATTTCCCCTGCCCCCACCTTAGCCTAGTTCCAACCTTCCAACTCAGCACAGCCCTCAAGACCTATCCTAACTGTCCATCTTCCACCCTCCTCTCTGACCTATCACCTCCAACTATCTATCACACTCTCAGCTACCATCCCCCCACCAGCCCCACCTCCCCTCCCATTTATCTCTCCACCCCTCAGCCAACAAGCATCATTCCTGGTGAAGGGCTTTTGGCCGAAATGTAAATTTTCCTGCTCCTCGGATGCTGCCTGACCTGCTGTGCTTTTCCAGCACCACTCTAATCTAGACTCTGGTGATGGTATCTGGGCATTTCAAAGTATAATTCAGTAGCTAACAACTGAGCCTTTCCATTTTGGTAGCTAAGGGTTTTAAGCTATGTTTGAATTTTCATAATCTCAACAGTTAGTATCCTGTGATTACTGACAGTGACTTTTCTTAGACTACCTTCTGCTGCTCATCTCATGAACATGCACCCAGCCTCTATGGCATTCTTCAGTCATGTGGCAGGAGAGAGTTGGAAGCACTTGCCTGTGCTGGGACCTCCTGCTGTCCGAGCTGTCAATATTTTATGTAACACAGCCCAGAGGCACTACACTCCAGGTGCTCCAAGGCAGAAACCAACTGGCACTCGGTGACCCAGCAGCATTCTCACACAGGACATATCCCAGAAGGAGAAGCAGGGATTCCCTGTCCCCAGCAAGAACTTTGAACTATTGGTGGATGCAGGATGAGGCACACCCCTTCCCTGCGGATCACAAGAGGAAACCTTCCCTGTTCCCCTGTGATCGTCCTGTGATTGGTCCCCATTCCTTCTGCATTCGCGGCTTTATTGAACTGATCACCTTGTTGGCCAATCACTTTCCCCATCTCAAGGTAGGGTGACCGTGAAGAGGAGACTAAATCATCCTTTCTGCATCATCCTGTTCCCTCAGACACTGTATGAAGTTCCACACTTCTGACTCGAATTGCCCTCTTTCACAGTAAACATTGCCTTGCTGATCCAATCTAACGCACCCCAACCCGAGACACCAACCTTGCCTTTCCAAAGGACTGGCCCCTGATAAGGCTTGACCTGTTAATGCCTAAACTCTCAGGTCTGACCCTGGCTAGCTCCCAGGATTGATTTGTGAGGACAGCACAGTTGAGAATGACCCAGAACCTGGACTGAAGTCCCAACAGCTCCTGACTGGCATATTGGTAATCCCCCCGACAGCGAGGCAATTGATCCCTGGATCGGAACAGACTGACTCTGGCCAATCTCCTGGACTGATACCAAATGAACCCTTCACTGAGTGTGACAGTATCCCCTGATTAACTGCAGTCCCCCTTCACTCCATTAAGGACCGTTCCCCTTAGACTTTCAGACATGGCTATTTAGAATCATAGAGATGTACAGCATGGAAACATCGTGTCTAACTCATCCATGCAGACCAGATATCCCAAACCAACCTAGTCCCACCTGCCAGCATCTGGCCCATATCCCTCCAAACCCTTCCTATTCATATACCCATCCAAATGCCTCTTAAATGTTGCAATTGTACCAGCCTCCACCACTTCCTCTGGCAGCTCATTCCATACACGTACCATCCTCTGAGTGAAAACGTTTCCCCTCAGGTCTCTTTTATATCTTTCTCCTCTCACCCTAAACCTATGCCCTCTAGTTCTGGACTCCCCGACCCCAGGGAAGAGACTTTGTCTATTTACCCTATCCATGCCCCTCATGAATTTATAAACCTCTCTAAGGTCACCCCTCAGCCTCCGATGCTCCAGAGAAAACAGCCCCAGCCTGTTCAACCTCTCCCTGTAGCTCAAATCCTCCAACCCTGGCAACATCCTTGTAAATCTTTTCTGAACCCTTTCAAGTTTCACAACATCCTTCCGATAGGAAGGAGACCAGAATTGCACAAAATATTCTGACAGTGGCCTAACCAATGTCTTGTACAGCCGCAACATGACCTCCCAACTCCTGTACTCAATACTCTGACCAATAAAGGAAAACATACCAAACGTCTTCTTCACTATCCTATCTACCTGTGACTCCACTTTCAAAGAGCTATGAGCCTGCACTCCAAGGTCTCTTTGTTCAGCAACACTCCCCAGGACCTTACCATTAAGTGTATAAGTCCTGCTAAGATTTGCTTTCCAAAAATGCAGCACCTCACATTTGCTTGCAGCACACACAGCGTATTTGCTGTGGGAGCCGTGGGTGCTTATTGCAGGTTTTGTTTTTATTTCAAAAATATACTTTATTCGTAAAATATTCGTAAAATTATTTGATGGACTATACATTAGGTAATGCCATACATATTTCCACATTTACATACACAGCTCAGAATTATTATTATTACATGCAGGTCTGTGCATTTCTCGCTCATAAGCCCATATATTGAGCTGAGGGGTCAGCAGAGCCCAAATGACTGCATGGGCCCCTGTTCTTCTCTAGACAGGCAGATGTTACACGGTGGTCTTTCCCCACCACGCCTTGGCGGCAGCTGCCCCATGCTTCAGCGCGTCCCTCAACACGTAGTCCTGGACCTTGGAACGTGCCAGTTTGCAACACTCAAGTCGGGGTCAACTCCTTCAGCTGGAAGATCAACAGGTTTCGGACCACCCAGAGAGTGTCCTTCACCGAGTTGATGATCCTCCAGGCGCAGTTGATATTCATCTTGGTGTGCATCCTGGGGAACAGGCCGTAGAGCACAGAGTCCCGCGTCACGGCGCTGCTCGGGACGAACCTTGACAAACACCACTGCATTCCTCTCCAGACTTTCTCTGCATAGGCACACTCCAGAAGGAGGTGTGTGACAGTCTTGTCCCCCCCGCAGCCACTTCGAGGGCATCATGCGGTACGGCTGAGAGTCCAGGCGTGCATAAATGATCTCACAGGTAGAGCCCTTCTCACCACCAGCCAAGCCATGTCTTGGTGCTTGTTGGAAAGTTCTGGCGATGAGGCATTCTGCCAAATTGCTTTGACAATCTGCTCAGGGAACCACTCAAGAGGATGCGCCCTCTCCTTTTCCCAAAGGGTCTCAAGGACGCTACATGCTGACCACTTCCTGATGGACTTGTGGTCAAAGGTGTTTTTCTTCAGAAATTTCTCCATGAAGGACAGGTGATACGGAATGGTCCAACTACTCGGAGCGTTCCGCGGCAGCGAGACCAGGCCCATCCTTCGCAACACCGGGGACAGGTAGAACCTCAGTACGTAGTGACACTTGGTGTTTGCGTACCGGGGATCCACGCACAGCTTGATGCAGCCACACACAAAGGTGGCCATCAGGGCGAGGGTGGCATTGGGAGTGTTTTTTCCCCCATTGCACCGGTCTTTGTACATGGTGTCTCTTCGGACCCGGTCCATCTTTGATCTCCACATGAAGTGGAAGATGGCCCGGGTGACTGCAGCAGCGCAGGTTCTGGGGATAGGCCAGACCTGTGTCACATATAACAATACTGAGAGTACCTCACACCTGATGACCAGGTTTTTTCCTGCGATGGAGAGCGACCGTTGCTCCCATCTGCCTAGTTTCTGTCTCATCTTCCTGATCCGCTCCTCCCAGGTCTTGGCGCACACTCCAGCACCCCCGAACCAAATACCCAGCACCTTCACGTGGTCAGTCCTGACGGTGAAGGGGATATAGGATTGGTCGGCCCAGTTCCCGAAGAGCATGGCCTCGCTCTTGCCTCGGTTTACCTTGGCCCCCGAGGCCCGTTCGAACTGGTCGCAGATGCGCAGGAGTCTGTGCACGGGCAGCGGATCCGAGCAGAAAATGGCGACGTCATCCATGTACAGGGAGGCCTTAACCTGTAGGCCTCCGCTGCCAGGAATAGTCACCCCTCTCAGGCTCGCATCCTTCCTGATGGATTCGGCAAATGGCTCTATGCAGCACACAAACAAGGCAGGAGAGAGAGGGCAGCCCTGCCTGACTCCAGATCTTACAGGGAAGCTATCTGATTCCCACCCATTGATTGAGACTGCACTGACAATGTTGGTGTAGAGCAGTCTGATCCAATTTCCGATTCCCTCCCCAAAGCCCATTTTGGAGAGGACATCCCTCATATATGTATGCGATATCCTGTCAAAGACTTTCTCCTGGTCCAGCTTATTGCAGGTTGAGATGGGCGGCACGGTGGCACAGTGGTTAGCACTGTTGCCTCACAGCGCCAGAGACCCGGGTTCAATTCCCGCCTCAGGCGACTGTATGGAGTTTGCACGTTCTCCCCGTATCTGCTTGGGTTTCCTCCAGGTGCTCCGGTTTCCTCCCACAATCCAAAGATGTGCGGGTCAGGTGAATTGGCCATGCTGCAGCACAGTGGCACAGTGGGTAGCACTGCTGCCTCACAGCGTCAGGGACCTGGGTTCAATTCCCGCCTCAGGTGACTGACTGTGTGGAGTTTGCATGTTCTCCCCGTGTCTGCGAGGGTTTCCTCCGGGTGCTCCGGTTTCCTCCCACAGTCCAAAGATGTGCGGGTCAGGTGAATTGGCCATGCTAAATTGCCCGTAGTGTTAGGTAAGGGGTATATGTAGGGGTACGGGTGGGTTGCGCTTCGGCGGGTCGGTGTGGACTTGTTGGGCCGAAGGGCCTGTTTCCACACTGTAAGTAATCTAATCTAATCTAATCAACAAAGCTCACCACTGTACAACTACATATGTCCTCCTTACCTGCTGAGCACTGCCAGGCATGATGTTCTGACTGCCTTTCTGTTTGTGTGAAAACTCAAGGCAGGACTGACCCAATGAGAACACATCGGTCCTGATTGGAGCACTAGTGGGATAAAGGGCAAGGTCAGACAGTGATAGCAGCCTCCACGTTAGCATGGAAAAAGCAAGCTAACAGACATCAGAAGGTGCATTGAAATGTAGCTGTCTGGGAGCACCGACACGTGCTGGTGAGCTGCTGAAGTGTATTCTGAGTTAATGCGAGGTGGCCTCATGGTATTATCACTAGACTATTAATCAAATCCCGCCATGGTGGAATTTGAATTGAACTTGAAAACAAAGAAAATCCGTAATGAACAGTCATGACAATGATTAGTGATAAAAATCACTCAACACCAGGTTATAGTCCAACAGGTTTAATTGGAAGCATCTCCAAATCATGATCAGTGATGGTCACACAGTCATTGGGTTAATTAGTCCCCCTTCAAGAAGAAAATTGCTGATCTCCCTTGGGCTGGTCAACATGTGACTCAAGGCCCACAACAATGCAGTTGACTCGCCACTGCCCCCTGGGTAATTAATGCTGGTCGGTAATGCCCATGTCTTATGAATTAATTTTTAAACAGCCTTGCCAATGTGATGAGGTTGGTGTTTTCTCAATGCACCGCTGATAACGAGCAGGAATAAATGGTGTCCCTTGAGAATAGCAAATAACAGATAATCCAATCTTTATTCCCAATCCTGAAGGTATTTGGGCAGTATTCCTTAATCATAATTTTTAAAGTGTCTCCACAAATCTCGCTGAGATGTTAAGCAATGAACTTACATGTTTTATATCCAAACTGCTGATAAATGTTACTGATAAAGTTAGAACCGAGGTCTGATTACATTTCAATTGGTCGTCCATACTGTGTAAAAAAACTGAGTTCATTTGTCCACCACATCTTAACTATTAATGTCCTTAAAATATCTGCTGCAAATCGAGTTGTCATATCTGTAACTGTAAGGATATACTGGTGTCCCAATTTTGATTCAGATACAGTCCGACACAATGTACTTACCCCACTACTGAAAGGAGACAGTGAAGGTGCTGATTTGATACATGTCGAGGTTTTCCTGTGACCTAACGTATAATTTGTCTGACGGACCTGCACTACATCCTTTTGAAGAATTGACCAAGTAAAATCTATCTAGACTTTTGATCTTTCAAAAGTCACTGAAGTCAGAGAAAGTCCCGGATGATTGGAAAATCACTGTTGTAACCTTCTTGCTCAAGAAAGGATCAAGATAAAAGATGGAAAATTATAGGCCAATTAGCCTAACCTCGGTTGTTTGTAAAATTCTAGAATCCATCATTAAGGATGAGATTTCTAAATTCTTGGAAGTGCAGGGTCGGACAAGAACAAGTCAGCATGGATTTAGTAAGGGGAGGTCATGCCTGACAAACCTGTTAGAATTCTTTGACAAGGTAACCAAGTAGGTTAGACCAGGGAAACCCAGTGGACGTTATCTATCGAGACTTCCAAAAGGCCTTTGATAAGGTACCTCACGGGAGGCTGCTGATTAAGGTGTTCGAGGTGAGCTGCTAGCATGGATTGATGGTTGGCTGTCTGACAGAAGGCAGAGAGTTGGGATAAAGGTTTCTTTTTCGGAATGGCAGCTGGTGACAAGCGGTGTCCTGCAGGGTTCAGTGCTGGGGCCGCAGCTGTTCACTTTTATATATTAATGATCTGGATGAAGAGACTGGGAGCATTCTGGCAAAGTTTGCAGATGATACGAAGTTAGGTGGACAGGCAGGTAGTACTGAGGAAGTGGGGAGGCTGCAGAAAGATTTAGACAGTTTAGGAGAGTGGTTCAGGAAATGGCGGATGAAATTCAACGTGAGCAAGTGCGAGGTCTTGCACTTTGGAAAAAAGAATACTGGCATGGAATATTTGCTAAACAGTGAGAAAATTCATAAAGTCAAAGTACAAATGGAACAGAATGTTGTCATGGGAGTAAGGTGGTTTATTGAAACCAGAAGGAACTGGGAGCTCATGGTCATTCCTATAGACAGAGCAGAGGGGTTCTGTAAAGCAGTCACTCAGTCTGTGTTGGTCTCATCAATGTAGAGGAGACAGCATTGTGTGCAGCGATTAGAGTAGACTTGATTGAAAGAAGTACAAGTAAGTTTCTGCTTCATCTGAAAGGTGTGTTTGGACAGTGAGGAGGGAGATTTTGAATGGGCAAGTGATACACCCAGCAATTGGATGGAAAGTTTCCATGAGGGTGTCTGGGGGAACGAGGTGTAGATGTATTGGGACTCACAGGGAAATGGGCCGTGGAGGGAACAGTCCATGCAGAATGGTAGCCAGTTTGGGGGATTGGTGGGGGTGGGGTTTAAATGTTAGGACAATGATTAGGATTAGGGTTGGGTGCTGACATCCTGGTGGAGATGTTGGAAATGTAAGAAGCTGATTCTTGGAATGGGGAGACTAATGGAAGAAAAAGAATACAAGGGGAACCCTATCGTTGTCCTGGGAGGGAGGGGGAAGGGTGGGAGCAGACACACAGGTGATGGGGAAGATACAGCTGAGGGACCTATCTAATCTGTTGGGAGGGTGTCATCCCTTAAGGAAAGAGGAGGGTCATGTCAGAGGCAGCCTGATGGAAGGTAGCATTATCAGAATAGATGCAATGGAGGCAGAGAAACTGGGAGAATGGTTGGATTCCTTCCAAGAAGCAGGTTAAGAGGATATATTGTTGAGATAACTGTGGGAGTTGTTAAGTTTGTATTGGATTTTGGAGTACACTGCATGGAAAGAGTGAAATCAAGGAAGGGGGGGAAGGGGAGAGTCAGAGGGGGACCAAGAGAAGGTGAAAGAAGGACAGAAACTGGAAGCAAAACTGATGAATTTTTCCAATTCCATTTGAGAGTAGGAAGCATTACAATGATATCATAGAATCCCTGCAGTGTGGAAACGGGCCATTTGGCCCAACAAGTCCACACCAACCCTGCGAACAGTATTCCCAGACACATTCCCCTATCCTGTTACTCTACATTTCCCCTGAATAATGCACCTAACCTACACATCCCTGGACATTGTGGGCAATTTAGCATGGCCAATTCACCTCACCTGCACATCTTTGGACTGTGAGAGAAAATCTTCGAGGAGAAAGTGAGGTCTGCAGATGCTGGAGAACAGATCTGAAAAATGTGTTGCTGGAAAAGCGCAGCAGGTCAGGCAGCATCCAAGGAACAGGAAATTCGACGTTTCAGGCATAAGCCCTTCATCAGGAATTTGATTCCTGATGAAGGGCTTATGCCTGAAACGTCGAATTTCCTGTTCCTTGGATGCGGCCTGACCTGCTGCGCTTTTCCAGCAACACATTTTCAGCACTGTGAGAGAAAACCCACATAGACACGGAGAGAATGTGCAAACTCTACACAGCCCCCCAAAGCTGGAATCAAACCCGGGTCCCTGGCACTGTGAGGTAGCAGTGCTAACCACTGGGACATCATGCTGCCCAATATCATCAATGTGTCAGAGAGTTGTCAGTGGGGGACAGAATAGGACTGGAATAAGGAATATTCTGCAACTTGGAGTACAGATTCAACTTTCTTGAAAGTGGAGTCTCAGGTAGACAGGATAGTGAACAAGGCACTTGGTATGCTTTCCTTTATTGGTCAGTGCATTAAGTATAGGAGTTTGGAGGTCATGTTGCGGCTGGACACTGGTCAGGCCACTTTTGGAATATTTTGTGCAACTCTGGTCCCTGCCTGGATTTTGTAAAACTTGAAAGGGTACACAAAAGATTAACAAGGATGTTACCAGGGCTGAAGGGTTCGAGCAAAGGAGAAAGTGAGGACTGCAGATGCTGGAGATCAGAGCTTAAAAATGTGTTGCTGGAAAAGCGCAGCAGGGCAGGCAGCATGAAAGGAACAGGAGAATGGGAGAGGTTGAATAGGCTGGGGCTGTTTTACCTGGAGCATCAAAGGTTGAGGGGTGACCTTACAGAGGTTTATAAAATCATGAGGAGTATGGATAGAGTAAACAGACACAGTAAAGGCACCTAAGATTTAACACAGACCTAAGGGGCAACTTTTTCATGCAGAGGGTGGTGCATGTATGGAGAGAGCTGCCAGAGGAAGTGGTGGAGGCTGGAACAATGACAACATTTAAAAGGCATCTGGATGGGTAGATGAATGGGAAGCATTTAGGGGGACATGGGTCAAATGCTGTCAAATGGGATTAGATTAATTTAGGAAACTGGTCAGCATGGAACAGTTGGACTGAAGGGTCTGTTTCCATGCTGTACATCTCTATGACTCTATAACTCCGAAAAAGAGATGGATAAAACTGAGATCATGTTCCTTTACAAATTCAGTGAATTGGTCTGGAATTGAAAGTTAATCTCAGTAATAGTGACCATTATAACTTATTGATTGTTGAATAAAGCCCGTCGGAGTCACTAATGCCCTTTAGGGAAGGAAATCTGCCATCCTTACCTGGTCTGGCCTTGATTTGATTCTAGTCCCACAGCAATGTGTCTGACTCTTAACTGCCCTCTGAAATGGCTGAACAAATCACTTAGTTTAAGGGTAATTGCTGGTAACAAATGCTGGACTTGCCAATGATGCCCACAATCCATGAAAGAATAAATAACAAAGAAAGTTATACTTTTCTTGTAATCCTTAACAATAAAAGCAAACATATCATTTATTTCCTTCTTTCTTTTTCCATTATTCACTCTCTCTCTCTTTCTTTCTTTGACTTTTTCTTTCTCCCTGTTTCTCACTCTTTCTTTCCTTCACCTTTCACTTGTTTGCTTCTCATCCTTCCCTCCTTTCTGTGGTGGATGGGTTTATTTTGATGCTCAGCTGGGTTTTTTTTCAGACATTTGGAAATTCTTTCACCAGATTCCCACATCAGGAGTTTTTATATTCATAGTGATTGCAATCATCTTCTCTTGTCTTCCTTCTTGCTGAAGCATTGTGAAGGTTTTTTCAGACTGCAGCACTACAATTTCTGTTTCATTTATGAAGTTCACTCAGTGAGTTCACCCCTGTGCAGTTAATCCACTCCATTTTAACTGTATATTCTTTGATATGTTGAGCATGGTGATAGACATGAAGCAGGGTCAATCATATCTAATCATCATTAGAACAGCATTAATATTAATATTATTGGCTTAAAAATACTTCCTTTTATATTCTCGAGATGCTGGTGTTGCTGGATAGTCTAACTCATTGCTCCCTTGCCTTAATAAAACTGAACAGCTTTACTGAACCAGCTCAGCATTAGGGGAAATTGAACAAGGTCCTTGTTGCTGGTCACTGATCAACTCAGATTCTGGCTTCTGATCACTGTTCAAGGTTTGTCTTTTCAGTCACAATACCATCACCCCTGAAACTCTAATCCATCTTCCAAATCCTTTATTTCTCCAGAGTCCGTGAAACTGTTGTACCACGAAATCTCTGTCCATGTCTTCATGTTGGAAATGTTGAAATAAGATTTCTGTTCCTGCACTCTTTGTGTCTGTGACCATAATAGATGATCCTACAGCCATGTCTTGACTTGCTGCAGTTTTTGAGGCCACTCCACCCTCACTCCAATGCTTGTTCAGTGTTGTGCAAATGACTGGCAATGTCCTCCCTTCGTTTCATTGCTGTCTGTGCAATAGTCATATCTCCATACCCTCCCCCTCCAGCCCCACAACATTTCTTCCAGAGTCCTCCAAGGCTCAAATCTTGGCATTTTCCTCTTCCTGAGTTTTATGCTGTCCTGTCGCAAAGGCATGGATTGAGATTCCGTCTATACTGGCAGCCTCCAAGAGCTACCTCTACATCATATCTCAACCCATCCTCTCCCTCTGAACGCTTGTCTACCATTAATTCTCAAAAAGTTACAAATGGCCCCACTTGAGCATGAGGACAAATCAAATCCATTGTCTTCAACCCCCATAAGAAACAGTATGGCTTGCACTATAAATTATATCCTTCTTCACAAATGTTGACTCAGGTTTAACCAATAGTTTTTTTTCTCAAATGATGTCCAATTGGATCCCAATTTAATTTTATTTTCACTCTGTCTTCAGTCCAGTTTTGCCATAGAGTCATAGAGATGTACAGCACAGAAATAGACCCTTTCGGTCCAATTCATCCATGCCGACCAGATATCTGAGATTAATCTAGTCCTACTCGCCAGCACTTGGCCCATATCCCTCTCAATATTCTTAATCATATACCAATCCAAATGCCTTTTAAATGCTGCAATTATACCAGCCTCCACCACTTCCTCTGGCAGCTCATTCCATACACGCACCCATCTCTGCGTGAAAACATTGCCCCTCAGCTCCCTTTTAAATCTTTCCCCTCTCACCTTAAACTTATGCCCTCTAGCTTTGGACCTCCCTACCCTGGGTAAAAACCCTCTATAAGGTCACCCCTCAATCTCTATTCAGCCTATTCGGCCTCTCCCTATAGCTCAAACTCCCCACCCTGGTAACATCCTTGTAAATCTCTTCTAAACCCTTTCAGTTTTGGCAGTATCTTTCCTATAGCAGGGAGACCAGAATTGCAACCAATATTCCAAAAGTGGCCTAACCAATGTCCTGTAAAGCTGCAACATGACCTCCTAACTCCTATACTTCATACACTGACCAATTAAGGCGAGCATACTAAACACCATTTTCACTATCCTGTTCACCTGCACCTCTACTTTCAAGGAACTATGAACCATCTATTGCATCCACTACACCCGATGTGGCCTCCTCTATATTGGTGAGACAGGCCGCTTACTTGCGGAACGCTTCAGAGAACACCTCTGGGCCGCCCGAACCAACCAACCCAATCACCCCGTGGCTCAACACTTTAACTCCCCCTCCCACTCCACCGAGGACATGCAGGTCCTTGGACTCCTCCACCGGCAGAACATAACAACACGACGGCTGGAGGAGGAGCGCCTCATCTTCCGCCTGGGAACCCTCCAACCACAAGGTATGAATTCAGATTTCTCCAGCTTCCTCATTTCCCCTCCCCCCACCTTGTCTCAGTCGGTTCCCTCAACTCAGCACCGCCCTCCTAACCTGCAATCCTCTTCCTGACCTCTCCGCCCCCACCCCACTCCGGCCTATCACCCTCACCTTGACCTCCTTCCACCTATCCCACCTCCATCGCCCCTCCCCCTAGTCCCTCCTCCCTACCTTTTATCTCAGCCTGCTTGGCTCTCTCTCTCTTATTCCTGATGAAGGGCTTATGCTCGAAACGTCGAATTCTCTATTCCTGAGATGCTGCCTAACCTGCTGTGCTTTGACCAGCAACACATTTGCAGCTGTGATCTCCAGCATCTGCAGACCTCATTTTTTACTATGAACCTGCACCCCCAGGTCTCTGTTCATCAAAACTCCTCAGGACCTTACTATTAAGTGTATAAGTCCTGCCCTGATTTGCCTTTCCAAAATGCAGCACCTCCCATTTATTTAAATTAGAATCCCTACAGTGTGGAAATAGGCCATTTGGCCCAACAAGCCCATGCCGACCCTCCAAAGAGTATCCCACCCAGACCCTGTTATTCAACATTTCACCTGACTAACACACCTAACCCACACATCCCTGAATACTGTGGGCAATTTAGTATGGCCATTTCACCTAAACTGCACATCTTTGGACTGTGGGAGGAAACCCATGCAGACACGGGGAGAATGTGCAAACTCCACACAGTCGCCTATGGCTGGAATCGAACCCAAGTCCTTGGCACTGTGAGGCAGCAGTGCTAACCACTGAGCCATTGTGCAACCCAAAATAAACTCCATCTGCTTCCTCGGCCCATTGGCCCATCTGATCAAGATCCTGTTGTACTCTGAGATAACCTTCTTAACTGTCCACTCCACATCCAAGTTTGGTGTCATCTGCAAACGTACTAACCATACCTCCACTGTTCTTATCCAAATCATTTATGTAATGACAAAAATCAGTGGACACAGCACCAATCCTTGTGGCACACCACTGGTCACAGTCCTCCAGTCTGAAAAAAATCAACGCTCCTCAACCACCTTCAGTCTTCCACCGTCACGTTTTTGAAAGATATTGTGCTCAACAAGTGCTATGCTCTTCCAGCACCACTAATCCAGAACACATCAGACAGGTCTGGTCACATTTCCAGTGTGATTCTTGATGACAGCGTTGATGGTCTTGAACAGATGGGAACACAGAACCTCAGATATACATAACCTGAAGTAATACATTCCAAAAAAACTCAGAGTAAAGTTCTTTTGTTGCCATCACAACCAGGAAATGGTACGGAAATCACTCTCTGCGTTATCACCAAAGAGACACTCAATGCAATTACACAACCTTCCTTTCTCTTTAGCTTTTGTAATCAAATTGGCCATTCATTTTACACAAATTAACACCTTCATTAGAATAATTAGCTGAAAGGGTTCATACAAACACATTAAATATTTTCCCACTAATCTCTTCAACACTATTTTCCAGACCATTAAATGTATTAGAAGCGAGAAAAATGATTGAGAGATAAATTTGTTTGCTTTTGTTTTCCAGTAGTCCATTCAGAGTAAAACAGATTACTGCAAGGAAGTGTACCGCCAATTGAATACTACAGGCAACTACTGGCCCATCCAGTTTCTGAGTAAGGCAAAGAAAAGGCCTGATTTGAATATTTTGAGCAGGCTACCTTCCTCTGTTGAAAAATAACCTGGCATTCTTGACGTTTTCAATTTTCGAACTCTCGGGTTCGGGTCCTGTGAATAGAGGGTTTGATTAGATTAGACACAGTGTGGAAACAGGCCCTTCGGCCCAATAAGTCCACACTGCCCCACTGAAGAGCAACCCACCCAGACCCATTCTCCTACATTTACCCCTTCACACTACGGGCAATTTAGCATGGCCAGTTCACATGGCCTGCACATCTTTGGACTGTGGGAGGTAACCGGAGCACCCGGAAGAAACCCACGCAGACATGGGGAGAATGTGCAAACTCCACACAGACAGTCGCCTGAGGCAGGAATTGAACCCGGGTCTCTGAGGCAGCAGTGCTAACCAGTGTGCCACCATGCCACCCATGGGTGGATTAGAATAAAACACTTTGAGGTTGAGTGAGGGCCCACAGTAAAATTATTCCTGCTCCTAGTTGCTCTGCGTAATGGTCATTTGTCTCTTTGTAATTCACAATTACTCACCCTGTCACTGTGACCATCAATTTGTCCCAATAACAAGGGAGTACTCAATGAATGGAAGGACACTAGGAGGTGGGGTTTTTTTTAGGTTGGGGTTGGAGCAGAGGGAGTGGAGGGTGGTGCATTGTGAGGGTGAGAGGTTGGAGAGGGAGAGGAGGGTGGACAGGTTGAGGCGGTCAGTGTCCCAGCGGCAGTTGGAAATAAAGAGATTGAGAGAGGCTTGGAGGAACAGAGGGAAGTTAGGGTGCTTGCCCTCAGATTCCTAAAGACTAAAGAACACGTTAATAACTTAGGTAAGGCATATGGGACACTTGCTTTTATCAGTTGTGGCTTAGATTATAAGAACAGGGAGGTTATGTTGGAGCTGTACAGGACTTTGGACAGGCCACAACCGGAATACCATACAGCGTTCTGGTCCCCACACTATAGCAAGGATGTGATTGCTCTGGAGGGGGTGCAGTGGGGATTCACCAGGATGTTCCTGGGATGGAGCATTTCAGCGATGGGGAGAGGCTGGGTAAGCTCGGATTGTTTTCTTTGGAACAGTGAAGGGGAGTCACGATAGAGGTGTAGAAGATTATGAGGGGCATGGACAGAGTATAGAAAGCAGCTGTTCCCCTTAGTGAAAGGGTTAATGCAAAGTTTGTGAAGGTTTCTAGCTCAGGTTGAGGTTTAGGGTGTAGGTTTGCTCGCTGAGCTGTAGGTTTGCTATCCAGACGTTTCATTACCTGGCTCGGTAACATCATCAGTGGTGACCTCCAAGTGAAGCGAAGCTGTTGTCTCCTGCTTTCTATTTATATCTTTCTCCTGGATGGGGTTCCTGGGGTTTGTGGTGATGTCATTCCCTGTTCGTTTTTTGAGGGGTTGACAGATGGCATCTATATCTATGTGTTTGTTTATGGCATTGTGGTTGGAGTGCCAGGCCTCTAGGAATTCTCTGGCATGTCTTTGCTTAGCCTGTCCCAGGATAGATGTGTTGTCCCAGTCGAAATGGTGGTTTTTTTCATCCGTGTGTAGTGCTATGAGGGAGAGGGAGTCATGTCTTTTTGTAGCTAGCTGGTGTTCGTGTATCCTGGTGGCTAACTTTCTTCCTGTTTGTCCTACGTAGTGTTTGTGGCAGTCCTTGCATGGAATTTTATAGATGACGTTGGTTTTGTCCATGGGTTGTACTGGGTCTTTTAAGTTTGTTAGTTTTTGTTTGAGAGTGTTGTTGGGTTTGTGTGCTACTAGGATTCCGAGGGGTCTCAGTAGTCAGGCTGTCATTTCTGAAACTTCTTTGATGTATGGTAAGGTGGTTAGGGTTTCTGGCTGTGTTTGGTCTGCTTGTCGTGGTTTGTTCTTGAGGAATCTGCACACTGTATTTTTTGAGTATCCTTTATTCTTGAATACGTTGTATAGGTTGCTCTCCTCTGTTTTCTGAAGTTCATCTGTGCTGCAGTGTGTGGTGGCTTGTGGGAATAGTGCTCTGATACAGCTTTGTTTGTGTGTGTTGGGATGGTTGCTGGTGTAGTTAAGTATTTGGTCAGTGTTTGTCGGTTTTCTGTATACGCAGGTTTGTAGTTCTCCGTTGTCCTTTCATTCGACTGTGACGTCCTGGAGTGTGTGTTTCTTGTCAGTTTCTTCCTCCTTGGTGAACTTTATGCCTGTGAGGGTGTTATTGATGATGTTAAATGTCTCTTCTATCTTGTTTCGTTTTGTGATGACAAAGGTGTCATCTACGTAGCGGACCCAGATTTTTGGTTTGATGGTTGGTAGGGCTGTTTGTTCTAGTCTTTGCATTACCGCTTCTGCTATGAATCCTGATAGCGGAGATCCCATGGGTGTGTCATTGGTTTGTTTGTAGACTACGTTGTTGAAAGCAAAGTGGATGGTGAGGCACAGGTCCACTAGCTTCATGATGTTTTCGTTGGTAATGTGATTGATGGTGGTTGGGGTGTGTGTGATGGTCTCTTCTAAAAGTGTGGTGAGTGTTTCCTTTGCCTGGTCGATGTTGATGGAGGTGAACAGTGCTGCTACGTTGAATGAGAGCATTGCTTCGTCTTCCTCTATTTTGGTGTTTTTGATGATTTTTAGGAATTCCTGGGTGGAGTGGATGGAGTGCTGTGACTCTTCCACTAGGTACTTCAGTCTTGTGTGTAGTTCTTTGGCCAGTCTGTAAGTTGGTGTTCCAAGTAGTGAGACTATAGGTCTGAGGGGGGCTCCTAGTTTATGGATTTTTGGTAGTCCGTAGAATCGTGGATGTTGGTCCCGTCAGGTTTCATTTTCTGGAATTCCGTCTTGTTTAATTGTCCGGAATTGTGTAATTTTCTTCGGAGATATGGAATTTTGTTTCATTATTGTGGGGTTGGGTCTAGCGCCACCTGTTGGTAGGTGTTGGTGTCTGCGAGTAGTGCATGAGTAGTCACTTTCAACAACACAGTCTACAAACAAACCAACGGCACACCCATGGGATCTCCGCTATCAGGATTCATAGCAGAAGCGGTAATGCAAAGACTCGAACCAAAAATCTGGGCCCGCTACGTAGATGACACCTTTGTCATCACAAAATGAAACAAGATAGAAGAGACATTTAACATTATCAATAACACCCTCACAGGCATAAAGTTCATCAAGGAAGAAGAAACCGACAACAAACACGCATTCCTGGACGTCACAGTCGAAAGAAAGGACAATGGAGAACTACAAACCTGCGTATACAGAAAACCGACAAACACTGACCAAATACTCAACTACACCAGCAACCATCCCAACACACACAAACAAAGCTGTATCAGAACACTATTCCAACGAGCCACCACACACTGCAGCACAGATGAACTTCGGAAAACAGAGGAGAGCCACCTATACAACGTATTCAAGAATAAAGGATACTCAAAAAATATAGTGCACAGATTCCTCAAGAACAAACCACGACAAGCAGACCAAACACAGCCAGAAACCCTAACCACCTTACCATATATCAAAGAAGTTTCAGAAATGACAACCAAACTACTAAGACCCCTCGGAATCCTAGTAACACACAAACCCACCAACACTCTCAAACAAAAACTAACAAACTTAAAAGACCCAGTACAACCCATGGACAAAACCAACGTCATCTATAAAATTCCATGCAAGGACTGCCACAAACATTACGTGGGACAAACAGGAAGAAAGTTAGCCAACAGGATACACGAACACCAGCTAGCCACAAAAAGACACAACCCCTTCTCCCTCGTAGCACTACACACGGATGAAAAAAACCACCATTTCGACTGGGACAACACATCTATCCTGGGACAGGCTAAGCAAAGACATGCCAGAGAATTCCTAGAGGCCTGGCACTCCAACCACAATGCCATAAACAAACACATAGATATAGATGCCATCTATCAACCCCTCAAAAAAAAGGAACAGGAAATGACATCACCACAAACCCCAGGAACCCCATCCAGGAAAAAGATATAAATAGAAAGCAGGATCCAACAGCTTCGCTTCACTTGGAGGGCGCCACTGATGATGTTACCGAGCCAGGTAATGAAACGTCTGGATATCAAACCGACAGCTCAGCGAGCAAACCTACATCCTGAAAGGGTTAATAACAAGGGGGCATCATTTTAAGATAAAGGGTGAGATGTTTAAAGGGGATTTTAGGCAAAATCTTTCACCCAGAGGCTGGTGGGACTCTGGAATATACTGCTGATAGGGTTGTAAGGATGGAAAAGCTCAACATTTAAAAGGTACTTGGATGAGTACTTGAAATATCACACCATTCAAGGCTATGGGCCTAGTGTAGGAAAGTGGGATTTGGTCAGAATCAATCCAATGGGCTTCTGTTCTGGATGACTCAATGACTGCACGATTTCTGCCTCCATTACTGCATCATTCTCCACCTCTGCTTCATCCACTGAAATCTCCCACTACCCCTTTGCCTCTTCCAGAAATTAACATTCCAATGTTTTCCTAGCTTATATCCAATCTTCAGATTATCTAAAATGTTGCTGCTATATCTGAGCTTGCACTGACTCCTGTCCACTCATCACTCTGTGCTCGCTGGACTACAAGTCCTCATTTAGTAAAAAATGAGGTCTGCAGATGCTGGAGATCACAGCTGCAAATGTGTTGCTGGTCAAAGCACAGCAGGCCAGGCAGCATCTCAGGAATAGAGAATTCGACGTTTCGAGCATAAGCCCTTCATCTTATTCCTGATGAAGGGCTTATGCTCGAAACGTCGAATTCTCTATTCCTGAGATGCTGCCTGGCCTGCTGTGCTTTGACCAGCAACACATTTGCAGGTACAAGTCCTCATTGTTCAACAATATCGTCATTTTATAATTCTCATCCTTACATCTCAACTCAATCAATGGCTTCTGGCACGTAATGGACTCAGGAAACGATGATGATTTAACTGATGATCTTACTCTGACATCAGCAGAGAAGATGAGACTAGGAAGAAGCATGTAAGAGTGAGAGAGATGTCTTAGACACCACACAAGAGAGCTGTAGTCATGTGCAGGTGTAAATAAGGAGTGTTTCAGTATTAAAGGAGTGAGTGAGCCTTACTCTAGGATAGCAATGTAATGGAGATACTTGAGACGAAGAGCATTGGTGACCTGTAGAAGCCAGCAGTTTCTAAGCACGGACTCCTATAGCACAGAGAGACTGAGAAGTATCGAACTGTACGAGCAATGACGTAGAATAAAAGTCCCTGTCCCTCTGTATTTGTCTGATCTCCTTGTGCTTCTCCAGTTCCGGACTTTTGTGCATCCCCCATGTTAATCACACTTAGCAGCTGGGTTTTTAGCTGATGGAATCCTAAACATTTCCACCCTAAATTTAGCTCTTTCACCTTCCACCTTTAAGGGGTTCCCAACATGTAAGCTAAGTTTTAGATTACAAGCATTATTAGTTCCCAAGAGGATGGGGATCACATTTGAACTGACATTTGAAGCACTTTGGAACCTTTTATGAAAGGAGCTACGCAAATGTAAGATTTTAATCTTAATAATGGTGCTATCCAAACCCTTAAGAGTTGTTGATCAAACCTGTGAATCTCTCCTGGAATCAGGTGGAGCAAGAGCTTCCTCAATGCAGATAAAGAAATTTCTAGAATGGGTTCTGGAATTGACATTGCACTAATATTAACTCATCCAGGGACATGATGCCTGCTTTAAGCGGTGACTCCTCGCTCAAAGCCAATCCAATCTCTTTTATTCTCTTGGGGTATGTGGAAATCCCTGGCTAGGCCCAGCATTTATTGCCTGTGCCTAGTATCCCCTTGAGAAGGTGAGGGTGAGCTGTCTCCTTGAACCACTGACACCCCTATGCTGAAGGTTGACCCACAATGCCCTGAGGGAGGGAATTCCAGGGTTTCAGCCCAACAACATGGAAGAAACAGTGATATATTTCCAAACCAGGATAGTGATGGTTTGGAGAGAATGTTTGTCGATGATTACATAGTGTTCAGCACCATTCATAACTCCTCAAACATTGAAGCAGTCCATGCTCAATGGATCAAGATACTGCCCATTTTCCTGGATGAGTGCGACTCCGACAACACACAAGAAGCTTGAAACCCCCCAAGACAAAGCAGCCTGATTGATTGGCAACCACAACCACTTTCCTTTGTATCAGGTATGACTCCAACCACGGGAGAGTTTGTCCCCAATACTCATTGATTCCAGTTTTGCCAGGGCTCTTTGATGTCCCACTCGGTCGAATGCAGCCTTGATATCAACGGCTGTCACTCTCCCCTCTCTTCCCCTCTGGAATTCAGCTCTTTTGTCCATGTTTGACCCAAGGCTGTAATGAGGTCAGGAGCTGAGTGATCCTGGGGGAACCCAAACTGGGTGTCACTGAGCAGGTTATTGCTGAGCAGGTGCTGCTTGATAGCCCTGTTGATGACCTCTTCCATCACTTTACTGAGAATGGAGATTAGACTGACGGGGCAGTAATTGGCCGGGTTGGATTTGTCCTGCTTTTCACGTACAGGACTTACCTGGACAATTTTCCACATTGTCCAGTAGATGCCAGTGTTGTAACTGTACTGGAACCGCTTGGCCAGGAGAACAGCAAGTTCTGGAGAACATGTCATCAGTTCTATTGCAGTATCCAGTGTCTCCAACATTTTACTGATGTCACGTGGAGTGAATGAAATTGGCTGAAGACAGGTATCTGTAACACTGGGGACCACTGGAGGAGGTCGAGATGGATCATCCACTCAGCACCTCTGGTTAAAGGTTGCTGCAAAGCTTCAGCCTTATCTTTTACACTGAGGTGTGGTCCTTCTGTCATTTCAGATGGAGTTTTGAGGATATGACAGCAGACATGCTCCCAATGGTTTTGGTCAGATACATTTTTTTTAATGTTCATTCACAGGATGGGGGTGACACTGGCTAGTCAGCATTTATTGCCCATCCCTATTGCCAAGAGGGCAGTTAAGAGTCAACCCCATTGCTGTGGCTCTGCCAGACCAGGTAAACATGGCAGTTTTCATTTCCTCAAGGACATTAGTGAACCACGATTTTTTTTCCTGTAATCGATTCATGGTCATCATTAAGACTCTTCATTCCAGATTTTTAAAACTTTATTCGAGTTCCACCTTCTGACCTGATAGAATTTGTGCCCAGGTCCCCAGAACATTATGTGGGTCTCTGGATTAACAGTCTATTGGACCATTGCCTTCCATGCTCAGGCCCTGGCCCTTTCTAAACTGAACCTTTGGTGTCAGGGGATGCTGCCAAACCAGTTTGGTTTCTCCAGGACTTTCTGCTTTTATTTGAGATCTTCAATACTTTGCTTTAATTTTAATGTTGGATGATTGAAAATGATCTCTTCAGATCTATTCAGAGTTGTTTAATACTTTTATGGATTTGCACAAAACTAAAAGTTTTCTTTGAATAGTAAATATTTTTTGATGTGAAAATCTTTTAAATGTGCCAATAGTGAGCCTTAGAAATCAAAATAAATATGAAGATGCCTTCCAAACCATTTCAATTGGTGGAAAACTTACAATTATTAACTCGAGACATCGTTTGCTTTGATCTGGGTGAACTGAAACATGAGATTAACAGAACATATGAAGGAAAATGGTTGAGGGAGAGAACTCCGTGATTAAAATCCACAGCATAATTTTTGATCAGGTTTAGTTCGGTGAGCTAGAATTCAGCATGAATGCATAGTAACATTCTTCTCTTCCCCACAGATCACTAAAGTAATTGGAGCAATTTTGATTACAAAAAAATTCTTGAATACACCAGCAAGTCTCAAATTTAACTCAAACTAGGGTTTATTTTAAAACTGCATTAAAATCCAAACAAATGTGGACAATTTGTGCATTTACACATTTGCACAGATTAAACTTGGGGATGGTCAGGTTTGAAACTTTTAACAGGTCCAAAATCTCAGTTTGTGATTATAATTTTATCATGATTCAATTATTGCTTGTTAATTTTAAATTTCTGTTGGTCACAAGAACGTACCACTGCAGTCAGCGATCTTGTATGAAAATTATTTCGCATGTCATTCAGTGTAACTTCAAACTAGAATCAGCTCTCTTAAATTAAGCTGAGGAAGAAAGGACTCTGAACAACAAAGGAGATGTTTAACCATATTTATTTTATGATTGATAACACAGGCAAGTCTTTGTGCTTTTAATAAAACTGTTTCACGGTCTTTCATTCTAAATATCCACTGACTGTATTACAAATGCAGTGTTCCACAGGGAGAGGTAAAATATTCATTGAATATTTGAATATTCAGTATTAAGTACACATGATAAAAGAAGCAATGAAACACAGCTATTGATCTATTGCCTGTTTGCACCTGCCTTCAGGCTATGCGGAATGCACAATGGGAACTCTGAGCCAGTGTAACAAAAGAGCCAAGGAAAGGCTTTTCAGTTGCAAAAATGTGTTGCATCTAGTCCTCCACTAAAAGAATGTGAGCCTAACAAGCCATTAAATTGTCTCAACTGCCATTAAATAGAAGTCTTTCTCACCATTGGTCCCCTTCAAATGAGTAAAGGATGAGCCATTGAGTTTGGCCAATTTTCTGATTAAACCCTAAGTGGAAAGGGAAAGAGAGAAGACAACAGGAAATTGCAACTGTGCCTGGCCATTCAAAAAATATACATCAGCTCTTTCCTGACAATTAAAAGTAAACTGAAGTCAATGATAAGGTCACATTTGCACATCAGCTTTCACAGTCCACTCTGCTCACACAGAATTGAGGGCAGTTTTGGCTGGCTAGAACATTTTGAGGAGTCCTTCAGAGCCCCGGCCTGACCAGTGTCTTGTATATTTTTAGCAAAACCTCCTTACTTTAATCCTCCAGCCCATCTAAAGTAAAGGCCATGTTCCATTTGCCTTTTCCCATTACCTGCTGAAATTGGATATGAGCTCTTCTTGATTCATAGATGAGGGCTTCTGAATCTATGTGTAGCTTTCTGCAGTTTTTAAATAATATTCAACTCGTCTGTTCCTCCTGCCAAAGTGTATAGTCTCACATTATATTCCATCTGCCAAGTTTTTGCCCACTCACTTCACCTGTCTCTATCCATTTGCAAACTCACCCACACCACTTGTCCTCCCTCTTATTTTTGTGTCTTCCACAAACTTGGCTGCACATTCACTTTCCTTATCTAAGTCATTCATACACATTATTTATCATTGCAGCCCCTGTGGCACTCCACTAGTTATAAGTTGCCATCCTGAAAATGACCCTGCCCGATGAAGTGCTTTTGCCCGAAACATCAATTTTCTTGCTCCTGGGAAGCTGCCTGACCTGCTGTGCTTTTCCTGCACCATTCTAATCTAGCCCTCCTTCATCCCAACTCTCATTCTTCTACATTAAACAAGCACAGAAATTGCTGGAGAAACTCAACAGGTCTGGCAGCATTTGAGGAGCCTGAATTGGCATTAATGTTTCAAGTCTGGTATGGATCTTTTACAGCTGCAGGGAGTGATAAATAAATATAATGCAGTGCAAGACATACTGTCAAGATTGATTAGGAGATGTTGCAGGTAATTCCTACCAGTTTGTTACACTTTTCAATGCTTTACCATCGATTCTAATAAATAATGCTCATTGGCCATGGAGATTTAACAGGCTGCTGACTTTGGAATGGTTCTAGCTCTCTGGATGAAATGTTTGTTCAATCACAGTAGAATCCCTACACTGTGGAAGCAGGCCATTCGGCCCATTGAGACCTTCTGAAGTGCACCCCACCCAAATCCAACCCCTTCCCCATCCCTGTAATCCTGCATTTCCCATGGTTGACCCACCTAGCCTGCACATCCTGAACACCATGGGCAATTTTGCATTTTTAATCCACCGAACCTGCACATCTTCAGACTGCAAAATGAAACCGGAGCACCCAAAGGAAATGCACACAGACATGGGGAGAATGTGCAAACTCCACATAGACAGTCACCCAAGGCTGGAATCAAACCCAGGTCCCTGGTGCAGTAAGGCAACAGTGCTACCCATTGCTATACACTGCTATATTGAAATAACACCTTGAGACAAATAAAATGTCCAGAGGTGCTGAAATGTCATCAGGTTAAAAATTTAGAACCAGAGAAAGAGATATTGTGAGTCTTCAATAAAATCTTAAATAAATAGTGGGTTTTAAAAGGGCTGTCAAATGAGGAGGTCAAGGTAAAGAGTGTTAGTAAAAGAATTCTGAAATGAAGAACAAAGCAGCTGAACAGACAGCAATGATTGGATGGAGAAAGGGAGGCAGTGTGGGAAATTTGTAAGAGGACTGTGCAGTAAAGCAGAGGTTTAAGATTCATCTAGACTGGAAATGTTAGCGTGCTCTCTCTCCATGGATACTGTCTGACCCATTGTGATCTCCTGTATTTCAATGGGTTGTCGTGCTGAGAGAGGTTACAGAGTTAGGGAGAAATGAGGCCACAGAGGCAGTTGGTCACAAAAAAAAGATGATTTGGAGGTGCCGTTGTTGGACTGGGGTGTACAAAGTTAAAAATCACAAAACACCAGGTTATAGTCCAACAGGTTTAATTGGAAGCACTGGCTTTCAGAGCACTCCGAAAGTTAGTGCTTCCAATTAAACCCGTTGGACTATAACCTGGTGTTTTGTGATTTTTAACAAAAAAGATATGTTTCAAATTGAGCTGTTACTGGACTGGGAGCCATTTTGGACCTGAAAATGGGTGTCAATGAACATTTACATGATTCTGCAGTTCCTTCATTCACTCAAAAGTAACATACAACCTCAATTCCAATGTTATGAACAACCTAAAAACATAAACTAATTACACACTGAAGTAAGAGATAAGAGGCAGAAATGGGATGGTAAGGTGGGGGTCAGCTCAGAGTGGTGGATGGAAGTAAGCAGAGGAGATTATAATTCCAGCAGCATTGTGGGTACTTAATTTGAATATGAGAATGTTGGACAGCATGGTGTCTCAGTGGTTAACCCTGCTGCCTCACAGAGGCTTAAATCCACCCTTGGATGATTGTCTGTGTGGAGTTTGCACATTCTCCCCGTGTCTGTGTGGGTTTCCTCTGGGTGCTCCGGATTCCTCCCACAGTCCAAAGATGTGCAAGTTCAGTGGATTGGCCATGCTAAATTGTCCCATAGTGTCCAGGGATGTGTAGGTTAGGTGGATTAACGATGGGAAATGTTGTGGGAATAAGGTGGGGGGGGGGATTGCTGTTTGGAGGGTCAGTGCAGGCTTGATGGGCCGAATGGCCTCTTCCACACTGTAGGCATTCTATAATTCTATCCTATCTCTCTAAGTTCAAACAGAGATGGGCTTTGCAAATCCCCAGCACACACCAAAACCTCTCCCTCCCATTTTCAGGTGGGTTAATAGCATACCCCCCCTCCAAACATCCGAATCTGCCAACAATGTAAAACCATTCCGAAGATCTGAAATCTCACTGCATTCCAATTACAATGTTTATTCAACCCTGCCATTGCAAAAAAAAAGAATTTATGTGTTTGATAACATAATGAATTGAGCAATACAAAAGTGAGAGAAATCTGTAGGAGTGAAATTAATAATAAATGAGCAACTGTCATAGATTTGTAAAGTAGAAGTGCTGTCAGAGAAATGATTTTCAGAATTTGAATTGTCAAAAAATTGCTTATTTGTAGAATTTGAATCAACAACGTTTAAAATTTCACAAACTGTCTCACAGAAGTGATTATTATAAAAGGGATATTCAAGATTGCGCAAAGGAAGTCGCTGGCCTAATGATATTATCACCAGATTATTAATCCAGAAACTTGTCTAATCTCTGGGCACCTAGGTTCAAATCCCCTGGTTCAGGAACTCCCCACATACATTCGAGACACCACCCACGCCCTCCACCTCCTCCAAGGCTTCCGTTTCCCCAGCTCCCAACGCCTCATCTTCACCATGGATATCCAATCCCTCTACACCTCCATCCGCCATGACCAGGGCCTCCAAGCCCTCCGTTTCTTCACCTGGACATCCCAACAGTACCCTTCCACTGACACTCTCATTCGTTTGGCTGAACTGGTCCTGAACCTCAACAATTTCTCCTTTGAATCCTCCCACCTCCTCCAAACCAAAGGGGTAGCCATGGGCACCCGTATGAGCCCCAGCTATACCTGTCTCTTTGTCAGCTATGTAGAACAGTTCATCTTCCGTAATTACATCGACACCACTCCCACCTCTTCCTCCGCTACATTGATGACTGCATCAGCACCATCTCGTGCTCCCACGAGGAAGTTGAGTAGTTTATCAACTTCACCAACACATTCCACCCCGACCTTAAATTCACCTGGACCATCTCTGACACCTCACTCCCCTTCCTGGACATCTCCATCTCCATCTCCATCAATGGTGACTGACTCAACATGGACATCTTCTACAAACACACCGACTCCCACAGCTACCTGGATTACACCTCCTCCCACTCTACTTCCAGTAAAAATGCTATCCATTATTCCCAGTTCCTCCACTTTCTCCACATCTGCTCCCAGAAGAACCAATTCCACCATGGCACACGCCAGATGGCCTCCTTCTTTAAAGACCGCAATTTCCCCTCCCATGTGGTTGATAATGCCCTCTAGCACATCTCATCGACCTCCCCCACCTCTGTGATCAAACCCCATCCTTCCAACCACAATGACAGAAACCCCCACCACCACCGTCCTCACCTTCCACCCAACAATCTCTGTGTACATCGCATCATCTTCCGCCATTTCCACCATCTACAAACAGACCTCACCACCAGACATATATTTCCCTCCCCACCCCATCCACTTTCCGTAAAGATCATTCCCTCTGCAACTCCCTTGTCAGATTCAACTCCCGAAACCTCCCCCCTCACCACAACAACACGCCCTCCCCTCCCGGCAACTTCCACTGCCAACTCTGCGCCCACACCTCCCCTCTCAACTCCATTTAAGGCCCCAAAGGAGCCTTCCACATCCATCAAAGGTTTGCCTGCACTTTCACACATGTTGCTCCTGCTGCGGTCTCTTCTACATTGGGAAGACAGGATGCCTACTCACAGAGCACTACAGAGAACACCTCCACCAACTAACCCCAACACCCCATGGCTGAACACTTCAACTCCCCCTCCCACTCCACCAAGGACTTGCAGGACCTGGGCCTCCTCCATTGCCACTCTCTAACCATCCAACGCCTAGAGGAAGAACGCCTCATCTTCTGCCTCAGGACCCTCCAATCCCATGGTATCAATGTGGATTTCACCAGTTTCCTCATTTCCCCTCCCCCACCTTACCCCAGTTCTAACCTTCCAGCTCAGCACTGTCCTCATGACCTGTCCTACCTGCCAATCTTCCTTCCCACCTATCCACTCCACCCTCCTCTCTGACCTATCGGCATTACCCCCACCTCCATCTACATATCATACTCTCAGCTACCTTTTCACCCAGCAAGAACTGACTAGGGATAGTCAACATAGATTTGTGCATGGAAAATCATGTCTTCCTAACTTGATTGAGTTTTTGAAGAAGTAACAAAAAGGATTGATGACGGCACATGATCTGTACAGACTTCAATAAGATATTTGACAAGGTTCTTCATGGTAAACTGGTTAGCAAGGTTAGATTAGATTCCCTACAGTGTGGAAACAGGCCCTTCGGCCCAACAGGTCCACACTGACCCTCCAAAGAGTAACCCACCCAGACCCATTTCCATCTGACTAATGCACCTGATACTGTGGGAAATTTAGCATAGCTAATTCACCTAACCTGCACATCTTTGGACTGTGGGAGGAAACTGGAGCACCCGAAGGAAACCCACGCAGACACGGGGAGAGTATGCAAACTCCACGCAGACAGTCACCCAAGGCTGGAATCGAACCCAGATCACTGGCGCTGTGATGCAGCGGTTCTGACCACTGAGCCATAGTGCCGCCCCATGTGTTCGATCACATGGAATACAGGGAGAACTAGTCATTTGGATACAGAACTAGCTCAAAGGTAGAAGACAGAGGGTGGTGGTGGAGGGTTGTTTTTCAGACTGGAGGCCTGTGACCAGTGGAGTGCCACAAGGATCAATGCTGGGTCCTCCATTTTTTGTCATTTATATCAATGATTTGGATGCGACCATAGTAAGTTTGCAGATGACACCAAAATTGGAGGTGTAGTGGACAGCGAAGAGGGTTACCTCAGATTACAACAGGATCTGGACCATATGGGCCAATGGGCTGAGAAGTGGCAGATGGAGTTTAATTCAGATAAATGCGAGGTGCTGCATTTTGGGAAAGTAAATCTTAGCTGGACTTATACACTTAATGGTAAGGTCCTAGGGAGTGTTGCTGAACAAAGAGACCTTAGAGTGCAGGTTCATAGCTCCTTGAAAGTGGAGTCACAGGTAGATAGGATAGTGAAGAAGGCATTTGATATGCTTTCCTTTATTGGTCAGAATATTGAGTACAGAAGTTGGGAGGTCATGTTGCAGCTGTACAAGACATTTGTTAGGCCACTTTTGAAATATTGCGTGCAATTCTGGTCTCCTTTCTATCAGAAAGATGTTGTGAAACTTGAAAGGGTTCAGAAAAGGTTTACAGGGATGTTGCCAGGGTTGGAGGGTTTGAGCTACAGGGAGAGGCTGAGCAGGCTGGGGCTGTTTTCCCTGGAGCGTCGGAGGCTGATGGGTGACCTTATAGAGGTTTACAAAATTATGAGGGGCATGGATAGGATAAGTAGACAAAGTCTTTTCCCTGGCATCGGGGAGTCGAGAACTAGAGGGCATAGGTTTAGGGTGAGAGGAAAAAGATATAAAAGAGACCTATGGGGCAACTTTTTCACACAGAGGGTGGTACGTGTATTGAATGAGCTGCCAGAGGAAGTGATGGAGGCTGGTACAATTGCAACATTTAAAGGCTTCTGGATGGGTATATGAATAGGAAGGGTTTGGAGGGATATGGGCCGGGTGCTGGCAGGTGGGACTAGATTGGGTTGGGATATCTGGTCGGCATGGACAAGTTGGACCAAAGGGTCTGTTTCCATGCTGTACATCTCTATGACTCTATGACTCTAATTCAATCCTGGGGAATGTTGCTGAACAAAAAGACCTTGGAGTTCAGATTCATAGCTCCTTGAAAGTGGAGTCGCAGGTAGATAGGGTAATAAAGCAGGCATTTGGTATGCATGCCTATGTTAGTCAGTACATTAAGTATAGGAGTTGGGAGGTCATATTGCGGCTGTACAGGAAATTTGTTAAGCCACCTTTGGAATATTGCGTCCATTTCTGGTCTCCTTGCTATAGGAAGGATGTTCTGAAACATGAAAGGGTTCAAAAAGGATTTACAAGGGCATTGCCAGGATTGGAGGATTTGAGCTATAGGGAGAGGCTGAATAGGCTGGGGCTGTTTTCCCTGGAGCGTTGGAGGCTGAGGGGTGACCTTTTGGAGGTTTATAAAATCATGAGGGGCGTGGGTAGGTTGACTAGATAAGGTCTTTTCTGGGGGAGTCCAGAAATAGAGGGCGTAGGTTTAGGGTGAGAGAGGAAAGATTTAAATGGAACCTAAGGGCCAACGTTTTCACACAGAGAGTGGTACATGTATGGAATGAGCTGCCAGAGGACGTGGTGGAGGCTGGTACAATTGCAATGTTTAAAAAATATCTGGATGGGTATATGCTCAGGAAGGGTTGAGAATGATATGGGCCAGGTGCTGGCAGGTGGGACTAGAAATATTTTAGGATATCTGGTCAGCATGGATGAGTTCGATCGAAGAGTTTGTTGCCATGCTCTACATTTCCATGGCTCTCTGACTCTGTGACCCACAACCACTGCTTTCTGGGGAGTACCAAAGCTACACAACTCTCTGAGAGAAAGCAATTCTCCTGTCTGTGTCTTTAGAGGCTGACTTCTAATTTTAAAATGAATTCACTCACAGGAGGAAACATCTTTCCACATCCACATTGTCAAGACCATTCAGGATCTTATTTAAACTGAAAGAACTGTGGATGCTGTAAATCAGAGACAAGAAGTGAAAATGTTGGAAATGCTCAGCAGGGTCTGACAGCATCTGTGGAGAGAAATCAGGGTTAACATTTCAGGTCAAGTGATCCTTCATCACAACCTTCCTCAATTCTGAGGAAGGATCATTCAACTCAAAATGTTAAATCTGATTTCTCTCCAATTGCTGAGCTTTTCCAGCAATTTAGATTTTTGTCCCAGGACCTTATTCACTTCAGTTAACTTACCCCTCACTTTTCTAAACTCTAACAAAAAGGAGCCCAGTCTATATAACACATCCTCATAAACCTATCCAGTCATTCCAGAGATCGATCTCGTAAGTATCTATTGAACTAGTTCCAATGCATTCACACCTTTCACTAAATAAAGACATTTTGGAAAGGCAGGGGCTGATTAGGAATGGTCAGCATGAACTTGGGTATGGAAACTCATGTCTCACCAAATTGGTTGAGTTTTTTAAAGAGGTGGCCAAGACGATTGATGAAGGCAGAGCAGTGAACACTGTCTACATGGACATTAGCAGGACATTCGACAAGTTTCCACATGGTAGACTGGTTAGTATGGTTAGATCCCATGGAATCCAGGGAGAGCTAGACACCTGGATACAAAATTGGTTTGTCAAAGGAGACTGAGGGTAATGGTAGAGGGTCGCTTTTCAGATTGGCAAGGATCGTTGCTGGATCCACTGTTGTTCATCATTTATATTGAAGATTTGGGTGAGAATATAGGAGGCATGGTTAGTAAATTTGTAAATGACACCAAAATTGTCGATATGGTGGACAGTGAAGAAGATTATTTCAGAATATAATGGTATCTTGATGAACGGGCCGAGGAATGGCAGGTAGGGTTTAATTCAGATAAATGTCAGGTGTTGCATTTTGGTAAGACAAACTGGAGCAGGGCTTAGTTAATGGTAGGGTCCTAGGGAGTGTTATCAAACAGACAGAGCTAGGGGTGCAGGTTCATAGTGCCTTGAAAATGGCTGGTGAAGAAGGTGTTTGGCATGCTTGCCTTCGTCAGACAGAGCAGATAGTACAGTTGGGACATCATGTTATGGCTGTACAAGATACTGGTAAGGCCAAGTTTGAAGTACTGTGGACAATTCTGGATGTCCTGCTATAGGAGGGATGTTATTAAACCAGAAAGGATGCAAAAAATATTGACAAGGATGTTACTGAGACTGGAAAGTTTGAGTTATAAGGACAGGCTGGGACAATTTTCCCTGGAATGTAGGAGGCTGAGAGTTGGCCTTATAGATGTTTATAAAATCATGAGGGTCATAGATAAGATGAATAGCCAAGGTCTTTTTCCCTGGATAGGGGAGTCTAAAACTAGGTTTACAGTGAGAAGGGAAAGATGTAAAAGGGACCTGAGAGGCAACGTTTTCACATAGAGAGGACATTGTATATGGAATGAGCTGCCAGCGGAAGTGATAGAGACAAGTATGATCACAACATTTAAACAGGTACATGGATAGGAAAGGTTTAGAGGGATAAGGGTCAAGTGCAGGCAAATGTGACTAGTTCAGTTGAGGAAACCTGGTCAGCATGGACAGACTGGGCTCAAGGACCTGTTTCTGTGTTGTATGACTCTCTGACTCTGTGAACTCAAAACTACACACTGTTTTAAAAATGTGGTTTCACCATTGCCCTGTGTAACTAAAGCAAAACATCCCTACTTTTATTTTCAATAATAGATAGAAATGTGGCACAGCTGAAAATGTGTTGCTGGTTAAAACACAGCAGGTTAGGCAGCATCTCAGGAATAGGGAATTCGACGTTTCGAGATGCTGCCTAACCTGCTGTGCTTTAACCAGCAACACATTTTCAGCTGTGATCTCCAGCATCTGCAGACCTCACTTTTTACTCGAAGAAATGTGGCACACCTGAGCACATCAGAAGATAAACATATGCCATAATATACATTGTATATAAGTCCTTAAAATGCATTATAGGTAGGGATATAGAACATTCATCCATCAAGCCTGCAGGAGAGAGCTATTCCTAAGGCACAATCTATCCCTGAATCATGCTGGGATCTTTCCATTCTTTAGTTTAAAGCCCTATCCACAGCCCTAGTAATGGGAGCCCATCCCATCAGAACAGCTCCCTCCTTCCCCAGGACTTCCCCATGTATTCAAACTTGTTTCTCCCACACAAGTCTTTGAGCCACATGTTTACCTCTTTAATCTCATTGACCCTGTGCTAATTAGCTCATGGCTCAGCTAGTAATCCAGTGATTATTATCTTTTTGGTTCTGCATTCTAATTTAGCCCCCAGCTGCTCATATTCCCTCAGCAGAACCTCCCACCTTTTCTCACCTATACTGTTGGTATCTATATGAACCATGATAGCTGGATCTTTCCCATCCCACTCCAAATTCCTCTGCAGTTCAGGGGAGATATCCTGAACCCAGGCACCAGGCAGGCAACACAGCCTTCGGGACCCTCAACCCTGGCTGCAGGGAGCAGTGTTTATTCCCCTGATTCTGATCTATCACCTTCATCCTCTCCCCCACTCACCCATAGTACTCTATGCTACTTTCTCCCCACCCCCACCCTGCTCTAGCTTATCTCTCCACGCTTCAGGCTCACTGCCTTTATTCCTGATGAAGGGCTTTTGCCCGAAACGTCGATTTCGCTGCTCCTTGGATGCTGCCTGAACTGCTGTGCTCTTTCAGCACCACTGATCCAGAATCTGGTTTCCAGCATCTGCAGTCATTGTTTTTACCTCTGTGTTATCCCTGTTTACAATCACATTTCTCTTTCTCCCCGCTCTTGAGGGGCTCCCTGTATCACGGTGCTCTCCCCCTACAGCCCTCACTCCCCTCCACACAGGGAGAAACAATCTCAATCCTGTTAGACAAGCTCAAGAGCTGTGGCTCCTTCAGCACTACCTCCTGGATCCCTCTATATCCCTCACTCAGAGTCAGACCCTCCTATCTCAGACCACTGACTGAATTTGAGGTTGTTAATCTGAGGGCTGTGACTGCCTCCTGAAACAGACTGTCCAGGTAACTCTCCCCGTCCCTGATGGATCGCAGTGTTCGATGCTCAGACTCCAGTTCACCAACTCTGAACTAGAGCTCCTCAAACAACCAGCACTTGCTCCAAATCTGATCACTCTGAACACACATCACCTGGACTGGCATGTCTATTTTAATTATTTAGTTCTTAATTTGTTTTTTGAATCATTTGAACTGGTCTTTTAGTTTGTAAGCTATAAATACTGCCCCTATTACCTCCTCAAAGTATGAATCTAATTTACTTTTGAAACTTCCAATTGGATCTGTTTCCACTATCCTTTAATGCTGGAGCTTCCAGACCATATCAAAGATCAAGTCTCCTCCTCACCCTCACTGTAGTCAGTACAACATTCCCAGTTTCCTGTCGGATCATGGGAAGCAGGCAAGGATGGCTGAATGCTTGAAGGAATGACCCTCTGCAGCAGAGCTAAGTGTTTGAGTTTTGGACAATACCAGATACACTGTTACCTCTGCAATGCGTAGGCACAGCCACGGTTTGGTCCATAGATTATCAATGTTTTATTAAGTATCTAAAACTATGGTGCAGTGGTGGTGTCCATCCCTCTGAACCAGGAGGCCTGGGTTGAAATCCCACCTCCAGGACTGCATAATAACACTTCTGAATAGGTTTGTTTTATATTTATTCACAGGCTTTGCTGGCTGGGCAATTCCTCATTGGCCAGAGAGCAGTTGAGAACCAACCACATTGCTGTGGGTCTGGAGTCACATGTAGACCAGACCAGGTAAGGATGGCAGTCTTCCTTCCCAAAAGGATATTAGTGACCCAGATGGGTTTTCCCAATTATCAACAATAATTTATGGTCATCATTACACTCTTAATTCCAGATAGTTTAAAAAAATAATTCGAATTCCACCATCTGTCATGGCAAGATTCAAATATGGAGGGACCCTGCAACCACATAGAATCAACTGGACTTCACCAGTTTCCCCAGCTCCCTTCCCCCCACCTTATTCCAGTCCCAAACCTCCAACTCGGTACTGCCCCCTTGATCGGTCCTGCCTGACTAGATTGGGTTGGGATATCTGGTCGGCATGGACGAGTTGGACCAAAGGGTCTGTTTCCATGCTGTACATCTCTATGACTCTATAACTGCTCCAACCCACCTTCCAATCTATCACCTCCACCCCCACCTTCATCCATCTATCACATTCCCAGCTACCTTCCCCGCAACTTCACACCCTTCCCATTTATCCTCAGACCGACACCCACCACCCTGGCCCTCAAGCCTCATTCCTGATGAAGGGCATATGCCCGAGATGTCGACACTCCTGTTCCTCAGATGCTGCCTGACTGCTGTGCTTTTCCAGCACCACACTCTCAGCTCTGATCTCCAGCATCTGCAGTCCTCACTTTCTCCTGGAACCTATTTACACTCACACACTGAAGAATGAGAGAACAAAAAGATTTCAGGGGTGAGAATTTCATCGATGCCAAGCTCACAAGATGAACATAGAAACATCAAAACATAGATATTAGCTGCATGAGTAGGCCATTTGGCCCTTCAAGCCTGCCACACCATTCAATACGATCGTGGCTCATCATGCAATCTCAGTATCCCACTCGCACCCTCTCCCCATACCCCGCGATCCCTTTAGCCCCAAGGGCCACGTCCAGCTCCCTCTTGAATCTATCGAATGAACTGGCCCCAACAGCTTCCTGTGGGAGAGAGTTCCACAGCCTCACAACTCTCTGAGGGAAGATGTTCTTCCTCATCTCAGCCCTGAATGGCTTACCTATTATTTTTAGACTGTGACCCCTAGTTCTGGACTTCCCCAACATCAGGAACATTCTTCCCACATCTAGCCTGTCCAGTCCCATCAGGATTTTAGATGTTTCTATGAGATTCTTCCTCCTCATTCTTGTAAATTCCAGTGAATACAAGCCCAGTCGATCTAATATTTCCTCATATGTCAGTCCTGTCATCCCGGGAATCAGTCTGGTGAACCTTCGTTGGATTCCCTCAATCGCAAGAATATCCTTCTTCAGAATAGGAGACCAAAATTGTGCACAGTACTGGAGGTGTGGCCTCACCAAGGCCCTGTATAACTGCAGAAGGCATCCTTACCCTGATACTCCAATCCTCTCGCTCTGAAGGTCAGCATGCCATTAGCTTCCCTCACTGCCTGCTGCACCTGTATACCAACCCTCAGTGACTGTTCCACCAAGACACCCAGGTCTCATTGCACCTCACCTTTTCCTAAACTGTCACCATTCAGATAATCATCTGCCTTCTGTTTTTATGACCAAAGTGGATAACTACACATTTATCCACATTATATTGCATTTGCCAAGTATTTGCCCACTCTGCAGTCTGTCCAACTCACCTCACAGCCCCTCAGCATCCTCCTCACAGCACACACTGCCACCCAGCTCAGTGTCATCTGCACATTTGGAGACATTACATTCAATTCCTCCATCCAAATCATTAATGTACATTGTGAACAACTGGGGTCCCAGCACTGAATCCTGTGGTATCCCACTCATCACTGCCTGCCACTCTGAAAAGGACCCGTTTATTCCAACTCTCTGCTTCCTGTCTGCCAACTCGTTCCGTATTCACGTCAATACATTATCTCTGCTACCATAACATGCACCGTGGGTGGCACCGTGGCACAGTGGTTAGCACTGCTGCCTCACAGCACCAGAGACCTGGGTTCAATTCCTGACTCAGGCGACTGACTGTGTGGAGTTTGCACATTCTCCCCGTGTCTGCGTGTGTTTCCTCCCACAATCCAAAGATGTGCAGGTTAGGTGAATTGGCCATGCTAAATTGCCTGTAGTGTTAGGTAAAGGGGTAAATGTAGGGGAATGGGTTGGTGTGGACTTGTTGGGCTGAAGGGCCTGTTTCCACACTGTAAGTAATCTAATCTAATGCATTTCATGTTACTGGAGAGATATATCAACAAGTTAATGTGACAGAAGAAGTTTTAAAATTATTGATGGGGTTTTCATTATTAAAAATAATCCACAGGCTCTGTTTCATTTCATTCCATTCTCACTTGCCCATCAGAACAGAGAGTGTTTGACTCTCCAGTTTTATTTCATCAACTCCTCCAAACTGTTCTCAGAATTTGCTTTGGAACTTAGTGTCTCATCTTTTCTCTCGTGTCATTACACTGGATCTGCAGATCAGGTCTGATGCCCACTGACAGTGGAGAGTTTCATATTCAATATTCACTTCGAATCCCCAGTAGTTAACAGCCTGAACATCAGGGAGCCAGTACAGTACATCCTCATCTTCTCAGTGTTGTTATATTAGTTTTATTTTCCTGTCCCCTTTTCCCTGGAAAGGTTTGGTTATAATTGGAATGCCAACAATCTTTGCCTGGAATCCACAGAGAACAAACTTTGATCAATCTGCTTTAGAACAAGAGAGATTCCTGTGGTGAATCTCTCAAACACAATACAACCAAAATAACTTAATCCAAGGAAAGACAAAGTGTATGAAGTCTTTTGTTTCTCACAAACTCCTTGCATGACAATGACTTTTCAATGGGCTGCATAAGAAGTATTCAGGGCCTGAAACCAGGAGGTGAATCTTTGTTTCTCTCATTAGGTTTTACTTATTGCTTCCTACCCTTCATTTACAGGAAGCTGGGAGGCAAATGCAGGATCCAGGAGAGAAAAATGCTTTAAGAGAGAGTTAATAGACAACTTTCAGTGGCCATTCTTTTCTTCCTTAGTCAGTCTGCCAACAATTTAGTGCTATTTCAAATCTCAGTTCTAATTAATTGCACTTAATCAATTTAAATCAAGTGAAACTGAACCGCAAGTCATTAGCATCTGTCCTGAAATGAATGCAATGTTGATAAGAGAGGAATAAGCTGAGTTGTGCAGTTACACAGTCGCACAACGTCAGAGAACATCATTCTTCCCACAGCACTGACATCTTCACCAGACTCCATGACAGAATTATAATCCAATGTGGGCTTCATCACATAATGTAAATACTTAAAACCTGATTGTCTCATCAAGTCTGTCTCTCCAACTTTCAAAATCTTCCCCCAGTTGCAACGATGGGAAGAGGGCAGAGTACATGGGGTGATGGTGAGGGAGATTTAGCGAGGGGATGGTACCGTGGGAGGCATGGGGTGGGGCGTGGGGGGGGGGGGGGTGGGGGGGGGGTTGGTGTTTTATATGTAAAGGTACGCAGATTGATGATGGTGCCTGTAGGAAGCCCTGCCCTGAGCTATTTTCACCCTACAGCCTTATAAACTAATACAAGCAAGGAATTAACAAAGAGAAGAGCCTGCATTTATATAGCACTTTCATTGTAATAAAACATTCCAAAAGAGCAACAGAGGAGCAATCATGAAACAAATTCTCACCAACTCCAGGCATTAATTCCAGAAGAGATGCAAAATGGGCACCTGTTTTAAATTGTTAGGCAAAGTCTAAACTGAACGTAACCCCCGGCCCAGAATTGTCGGAGATTAATCTGCGCAGAACAAGGATGTTGCCAGGGTTGGAGGGCTGAGCTATAGGGAGAAGCTGAATAATTACAACATTTAAAAGGCATGTGGAAGGGTATATGAATAGGAAGGGTTTAGAGGGATATGGGCAAAATGGTGGCAAATAGGACTAGATTTATTTAGGATATCTGATTGATACAAATAAATTGCACTGAAGGGTCTGTTTCTATGCTGTACATCTCTATGACTCAATGAGTCTATAAGTGGCCTGTGAATCAACGTTGGTTTCTGTATTTGTTGCCAGTTATACGGGATGAAGGAAAAAAAAGTGACCACAACAAAGTGTGAGCTTTGTACATTACGAGGATTGAGATGGGGGAAGGAGTAGAATTACCAAATGAGTAGCCAGAGTGTGAGGAGAGGTCACTGTTGGGAGGGGAGTTGCTGAGGGAGATACTCCTTAGGTATGAGCAAAGCCCAGAGGGACGAGAGACATTGCATTGTGACTGACAATTACTTTGAAACTCTTTATGATGAATTGAGGATAGCTGGGAATCATTGTAACATCCCAAGTGGGTGATCACCACTCCTACATGTTAAATAGTTGCATGGCCATAAGGCAATTGGCTTGATGTCCTTTGCAGGTCGGACTCACCAACATCAGCTAGTGGGTAATCTCAGCCTCATGGCTCAGGTACCAGGGGCCAGAGGGTTATCAAAACTAATTAGCTGTGAACCAACACTGAAGGATGATAATGGAAGCTATATAAATTCACCTAGTTTACTAATATTCTTGAAGGAATGAGAGCTGCCGACAATACCCAGTCTTGCCGAGACATGATTCCAACCCCAGACCAACATTGCTGAGTTTACATGTCCTCAAAGTAATGAGGTCTGAGCAATAATTTCTGTCCTCCCATTGGTTAATCACAAGGACTGATAAAAATAGAGGCTCTGAATTAAATTCTAAATGCTGGGGACTCAGTAAAGTATGGGTGAAATACACTAGGACAGGTTGGAGGGAGCAGGGGAGAGGGTGGAATTACCAAAAGAGCAGCACAGAGGCTCAGTGGTTAACACTGCTGCCTCATAGCACCAGGGATGCAGGTTCAAGTCCACCTTTGACAGGCTGTCTGTGTACATTCTCCCGTGCCTGCGTGGATTTAATCCAGATGCTCCAGTTTCCTCCCACAGTCCAAAGTTATGCAGGTTAGGGTGAATTGGCCGTGGAAAATTGTCTGTAGTGTCCAAGGATGTGTGGGCTGGCTGAGTTGATGATGGGAAATGCAGGGTTACACAGATAGAATGGTGGGTCTGGGTAGGATACTCATCACAGGGTTGGTGCCGACTCAATGGGCTGAATAGCCTGCTTCCACACTGGAGGGATTCTATGATCCAAATTGAGGAGCCCCAGGGTTTAATGATGCAGCTGCTAACTGACTCGAGTTAAGTTGCAGCTTGAAATTGGAAATGCAGAGCAGAATGAAAAAAACCATCCAGATAATATTTTTAATATCTTGTAGGCCAAGAGTGACTTGGTAGCAGCACTACTGATCGTGCTGGTCAGGTCCTAAAGGACATAGCTGCTAGACTGGGTCAGCGGCAGACAGCGAGGGAACCAATAAAAGGGAAAAACAGACATGACCTCATTCTTACCGGCTGCAGATGTATCTGTCCATGACAGTCTTGGTAAGAGGAGCACAATGAACCTCTTTCACATTGACAATAACCTCCACTGTGTCGTGTGGCACTGTCCCCATGCTAAATGGTTCAGACGTCGAATAGATCTAGCAACTCCAGACTGGGCATCCATCAGGTGCTGTGGGCCATCAGCAGCAGCAGAACTGTACTCCAGCACAATCTGTAACCTCATGGCCCGGCATATCCATGACTCATCCATTACCATCAAGTCAGGAGATCAACCCTGGTTCAATGGAGAGTGCAGGAGGGCATGTCAGGAGCAGCGCAAGGCATATCTGAAGATGAGGAGTCAACCTGATGAAGCTACCAAACTTGCAAACTAAGCATATAAGCTGAGCTAAGCGATCCCACAACCAACAGATTAGATCTAAGCTATGCCGTCCAGCCACATCCAGTAACATTATGGTAGTGAAAAATTAAACAACTCACTGGAAAAGGAGGCTTCACAAATATCCCTATCCTCAATGATGGAAGAGCCCAGTATATCAGTGCAAAGGATAAGGCTGAAGCTTTCACAGCAATCTTCAGCCAGAAGTGCTGAGTGGATGATCCATCTCGGTCTTCTCCAGTGGACCCCAGCATCACAGATACCAGTCTTCAGCCAATTCCATTTACTCCATGTGATACTAAGAAAAGGTTGGAGACACTGGATCTGCAAAGGCTACAGGCCCTGACAATATTCTGGCAATAGAACTGAAGGCTTGTGCTCCAGGATGTGCTGTTCCCCGAACCAAGCTGTTTCAGTACAGTTACAACACTGGCGTCTACCCGGCAATGTGGAAAACTGCCCAGGTATGTCCTGTACATAAAAAGCAGGACAAATCCAACCCGGCAAATTGCCGCTCAATCAGTCTACTCTCCATCATCAGTAAAGTGATGGGAAGGGGTCAGTAACAGGGCTATCATGCAGCACCTGCTCAGCAATAACCTGCTCAGTGACGCCCAGTTTGGGTTCCCTCAGGGTCACTCAGCTCCTGACCTCGTTACAGCCTTGGGTCAAACATTGACAAAAGGCCTGAATTCCAGAGGGGAGGGGAGAGGGACAGCCCTTGATATCAAAGCTGCGTTTGACTGAGTGTGGCATCAATGAGTCCTAGCAAGACTAGAATCAATAGGTATCAGAGGAAAAACTCTCTGGCAATTGGAGTCATACCTGACACATCGGAGTCGAAAAGTGTGGCACCGGAAAAGCAAAGCAGATCAGGCAGCATCCAAGGACCAGGAGAGTCGACATTTCAGTCATAAATACATCGGAAGATGGTTGTGGTTGTCATAGGTCAGTCATCTCCATCTTGATTGCCATTGTGAAGCTGGTGATGACCTGCAACAAGAACATTGCAATCCATTTAGTGTAAGCACATCCACAATGCTCTTAGGAAGAGATTTCCAGGATTTTGAACCAATTACATTAGAAGCTCATAAAGGTCTAACAGGACTGGATTTAGGAAGGACGTTCCTGATTGTGGAGTAATCCAGAACCAGAGGTGATAGTTGATGAATAAGGGGCAAACACTTTGGGGTGAGATGAGAAGAAATCACTTCAGTCAGACAGTGGTGAGCCTGAGGAAATCACGATGACAGAAAGTGGTTGGGACTAAAGCATTTTGTGTTTCTAAGAAGGAGCTAAATATAGTTCTTGTGGCTAAAAGGATCAGAGGATATGGCGAGAGGAAGGGATTAGGGTATTGAGCTTGATGATCAGCCATGATCGTATTGAATAGTGGAGCAAGGCTGAGGGGTCAATGGCCTCCTCCTGCCCCCATCTTCTATGTTTCTGTGCTTCTATATTTCTAAGTCAGGACAGTGAGTGGCTCAGAGGGAAACGTGGTGATACCATGGATCTGCTGCCCTTGTTCTTCTAGATGTTGGTGGCCTTGGGTTCAAAAGGTACTGTCAGAGGAGCCTTGATAAGGGTATAAGGGTATGTAATAATGGAGTATTCAGAAATACACTTGAATAGGTAATCATGCCTGACAAATTGATTCAATTTTTTTGTGGAGGTGGCAGGCAGGATAGATAAAGGAAAGAAGTGTATGCCATAGAATTGTATTTTCAGAAGTTGTTTGATAAGGCACCATGCACTTGGCTACATAATAATATCAGAACCTATGGTGCTGGGGTTCATTCATTAGCATCAATAGAAGATTGGTTAACTAACAGAAGGCAGGGTATTGGGATAAAGCCGGTGGGTTATGTCAATAGCTGTCACTCTATCGTCACCTCTCAGTGAAAACCAATGAAACAGATTACCTGATTTTATCTCATTGTTGATTTTGGAATTTTCCTGTGCTCAGAGTAGTCAATGTGGTTCCCGTATCAGCACAGGTGTGTCACTTCAAAATTAGATCATTAGCTGCAAAACATTTTGCACCCTCCTGAGGTTCTTGATGGTGCCCTATAGCGGGTGTTGTGGCAATAGCATTGCAGTAATATTGCAGAGGCAAATTGCTGATGACACAAAGCTGGGTGGCAGGGTGAAATGTGAGGGGGATGTTAGGAGTATACAAGGTGACCTGGACAGACTAGGTGAGTGGACAGATGCATGGCAGATGCAGTTTAATGTGGATAAATGTGTAGTTATCCACTTTGGTGGCAAGAACAGGAAGGCAGATTACTACCTAAATGGAGTTAAGTTAGGTAAAGGGGCAGTACAACGAGATCCAGGTGTTCTAGTACATTAGTCAATGAAAACAAGCATGCAGGTACAGTAGGCAGTGAAGAAGGCTAATAGCATGCTGGCCTTCATAACAAGAGGAATTGAGTATAGAAGCAAAGAGGTCCTTCTGCAACTGTACTGGGCCCTGGTGAGACCGCACCTGGAATATTGTGCACAGTTTTGGTCTCCAAATTTGAGGAAAGACATTCTGGCCATTAAGGGAGTGCAGCGTAGGTACATAAGGTCAACTCCTGGAATGGCGGGACTATCTTACACTGAAAGATTGGTGCGACTGGGCTTGTATACCCTTGAGTTTAGAAGGCTGAGAGGGAATCTGATTGAGATGTATAAGATTATTAAAGGATTGGACACTCTGGAGGCAGGAAGCATGTTTCCACTGATGAGTGAGTCCCGAACCAGAGGACACAGTTTAAAAATAAGGGGTAGGCCACTTAGAACAGAGTTGAGGAGAAACTTCTTCACCCAGAGAGTGGTGGGTGTGTGGAATGCTCTGCCCCAGAAGGCTGTGGAGGCCAAGTCTCTGGATACTTTCAAGAAAGAGTTGGATAGAGCTCTTAAGGATAGTGGAATCAAGGGTTATGGGGATAAGGCAGGAGCAGGATACTGAGTGAGGGTGAGCAGCCATGATCATAATGAGTGGTGGTGCTCGCTCGAAGGACAGAATGGCCTACTCCTGCACCTATTGTCTATTGTCTATTGTCTATTGACTGACTCTCAGCCCAAACCCAAGGACACTCACTTTCACATGTACAGTATGATCTAAACTGACAGATAGAACTGAAATTCTCAAATTTCATTCCATCTCATGCTTAATTGGGGATCTCTCCCACTCTTACCACCTGCCATTGGTTTCAGTCCTATGTCTCAGAAGAACTAAGTCTAAGCAAGTCAGTAATCAACGTATACACCCTAGGCCATCAATTCTTGGAGTGGAACTCAAACCTGAAGTTGAAGCAGGGACATTACCAACTCATGATGTCTGCTGTTGGAATGTTTATGTACAATTACTTTGCACTGTCACACAAAGTTCTTCCATCCACTATTCTAACAGAGTCAATAATAGAGGAGATTAATTTAACAACATTGTATAGTTATTATCGTGTTCCGTTAATTTATTGTCTGATGTATGTGAGATTTGTTGAAAGAATTCCTTCAAATTTCATTCATTATTTTGTTGAATCTGTTCTTTCTCTTTGTCTTCGGTTTCTATGGTAATATTATTTTCCCAGATTGTGTATCTGTTCTCCTACCTTTGTACCTATTATGAGTCTGTCACAAATAGTTGGTTCACATTATTCTCCAGAGGATTCAATGTCAAATCATCTTGTTTTTCTCCTGAGGTAATTTTTCAGTTTTATTGGACAATCTACTGCTGGATTTGACTGGGACGTTATTTGTCTTCTGTATAAAAAGACAAGAAAAATAAATATGTAAAGAGATAGCGGGGAGAGGATGAATGAGAAAGAGTGAAGAAGAGGAGACAGAAATCCAATGAGACAGAGGGAAAGATGAAATGATAGAGGGAGAGAAAGAGTGAAATAATTTGAGATCAAGAGAAAGAAACAGTTGAAATGAAAGAGGGAGAGAAAGTAATGGAGGGAAAGAAAAACAAAGAGAATGACAGAAAAAGAAAGACATAACAAAAAGGAATAGATAACAAATGACAGAGGAGGAACAAAGAAAGAGATAAAGATATCCTAACGAAAAAGTGAAGAAAGAGAAAAAGCAATAGGAAGTAAACATATTTATAAACTGCGAAGAAATGCAAATAGTCAGTCATTTGAGATCCAAAGCTGCTGTCATAAGCCCATACGATACCATCATAGTGGCTGGTTCTTAGGGTACTCCTCAGAATTAACCATTTCAAACTCATACACATTTATCCAAATACATCTACACAATCACATACAGATATCACATAAAAACTCTCTCATACATGTGTAGTCTCGTACACAAACCCACACATATTCACACAGATATGCACAGCACTTCAAAAGGCTTTTCTGTGTTCAGTGTTATCACACAGAATGTGGTTCAGGGTTCATCCCGCACATTGGAGAGCTGTCAATCTGTTTCTCTTCTGGGAGTATGTTTCTCCTTGCCTATGAGAGACTGCTGTCTGACTCGGATAGGTTTCTGCAAACTCTTTTAGTTACACAAATGTACCTAATCCTGTTCTTTGTCAGTAGGTTACACACTAATTTCATCCTTTCTTCACTGTCTCTTAGACAAGATTGCTGATCTCATGGTTACATCAAACACATCACCATTTCATGCTGAAATCATTTGCTGTCATCAATGATCCAAACAACCTAATGACTGCGCATGCACAATATTCAAATGATTTTTTAAAAATGAAAGCAAAAATCCTACCAAATTCACCTTTTTTTACACCAGTTACTGAATCTTTTCTTTCATGTTTTTGGTACTGTATTTCTCACTCTTTGTTTAACTATATTGATGAGATACATGACTCCAGTGTACATACTCCTGGTCATTCCATTACAGTGCATTATGTACTTTGGGGCACCTTGTTGTTGTGAAAGTCATTACATAAATGCAGGATCATTAAAGATCAATTATAATCAGCCGTTTTCTGTTAACTGTCAGTTTTGTCTTTAAATGAAAAAGTAGTGAAGTTTGATAGATGGTGCTTTAACTTCATCAAAAGTCATTCTAATACAAATATTCTGTTAGTCTCATGAAATGTATACTATTCTGTATTTTTAATTCACTGAATTGAATTGAATTGAATTGAATTGAATTATTGTCACATGTACTCAAATGAGTACAGTGAAAAGTTTAGACTTGCTGCAGTACAGAGGAGATTTACTCGGATGTTGCCTAGTACGGAGGGAAGGTCTTACGAGGAAAGGCTGAGGGACTTGAGGCTGTTCTTGTTAGAGAGAAGAAGGTTGAGAGGTGACTTAATTGAGACAATCAAGATAATCAGAGGGTTAGATAGGGTGGACAGGGAGAGCCTTTTTTCCTCAGGTGGTGGTGGCTAGCATGAGAAGATATAGCTTTAAATTGAGGGGTGATAGATATAGGACAGATGTCAGAGGTAGTTACTTTACTCAGAGTAGTAGGGGCATGGAACACCCGGCCTGAAACAGTAGTAGACTCACCAACTTTAAGGGCATTTAACTGGTCTTTGGATAGGCCTATGGACAAAAATGGAATAGTATATGTTAGATGGACTTAAGATTGGTTCCACAGGTCAGCGCAACATCAAGGATCTGTACTGTGCTATAATGTTCTATGTTGTATGCTCTGTTACAGCGCCACTGTAGTATAAAGGTACTTGGGTACAGATACTTTAGATTAAATTCTTAGGAAACAAAAGAAAAATTAGAAAAGTAAAGAGAAAATTTGTCATGGATGGGTTGGGCTGAAGCATTTGTCTGTATGCCGTATGAATGGAAACAGACTGTCCAGCATTATACGTCATAGCAATAAATCAGAAAAATAAAGAAGGAAAATGTTCAGAATATCAGGCTTTCCAACCCATCGCTGCTGATACCTAACCTCAACACGGGTCTCCACCGCCTCACTGCCACTTGCGTCAGGCCCATCAATGTAGGAGTCACCCCACTTTCCGAGCCATCCCTTCACCGCTGACAGCACTGAACCCACACTCACCCCACAGCCAATGGTCCCTGGTTCTATTGCCAGGCCAGGCCACCATAAAATCATCAGTCCCACCTCTGCTGCAGACATCATGTTGCTGGCACTGCGGAATTCAAGAGTCTGCAGTCACTGGTGACTCCATCTCCAATCAGGAGAACACCCTCACTGCTGCTGCCATCTCTAACCAACAGGCAGTGTTATTATCTGGCTCTGTAGATTGTGAAGGAGCAAAAATGGCCTTTGCAGTGATATATACTTCTTGTCAGATGTGGGAGTTTAAAGAGAGTTTAAGGGTTACTGCGGATTATATCTGCCATAAATGTTGTTGGATGCGAATCTTATCGGATCAAGTGGATTGGTTGGAGAGACAGACGGAAGCGATGAGGAATTTGCAACAGCAACAATATGTGATGGATGGCAGTCATAGGAAGGGGGGGAAGTCTCAGATACAGTCACATAGATGGGTTAACTCCAGGAAGGGTAAGAGAGGTAGGCAGCTAGTGCAGGAGTCTTTTGTGGATATACCCATTTCAAACAGGTATGCTATTTTGGAAAATGTAGGGGGTAATGAATTCTCAGAGGAGCGTAGCACGAACAGCCGAGTTTCTGGTATTGAGACTGGCTCTAATGCAACGAGGGGTACGTCAGCTTCCAAGAGATCAATTGTGTTAGGGGATTCTGCAGTCCGAGGTACAGACTGATGTTTCTGTGGCCAGCAGAGAAAAAGCAGAATGGTGTGTTGTTTCCCTGGTGCCAGGATCAAGGATGTCTCAGAGAGGGTGCAGAGTGTTCTCACAGGGGAGAGGGCCCAGCAGGAGGTCATTGTCCACATTTGAACCAAAGACATTGGAAGGGAAAAGATTGAGACTCTGAAGGGAGATTACAGAGAGTTAGGCAGAAATTTAAAAAGGAGGTTCTCAAGGGTAGAAATATCTGGATTACTCCCAATGCTACAAGCTAATGAGGGCAGGAATAGGAGGATAGAGCAGATGAATGCATGGTTGAGGAGGTGGTGTTTGGGAGAAGGGTTCACATTTTTGGATCATCGGAATCTCTTTTGGGGTAGAAGTGACCTGTACAAGAAGGACAGATTGCACCTAAATTAGAAGGGGACTAATATACTGGTAGGGAAATTTGTGAGAACTACTTGGGAGGATTTAAACTAGTAAGGTGGGGGGGGGGGTGGGACACAGGGAGATAGTGAGGAAAGAGATCGATCTGAGATGGGCCAATTTTGACGATATTAGGCAAGAACCTTCGAAAGCTGATTGGAAGCAGATGTTCGCAGGTAAAGGGATGGCTGGAAAATGGGAAGCCTTCAAATATGAGATAACAAGAATCCAGAGAAAGTATGTTACTGTCAGGGTGAAAAGGAAGGCTGATAGGTATAGGGAATGCTGGATGACTAAAGAAATTGAGGGTTTGATTAAGAAAAAGAAGGAAGCATATATCAGGTTTGGTGGGATATGGGTCTGTTGCTGGCAAATGGGACTAGAATTGGGTTGGATATCTGGTTGGCATGGAAAAGTTGGACCGAAGGGCCTGTTTCCGTGCTGTATATCTCCATGACTCCATGACTCCAAGTATAGACAGGATAGATCGAGTGAATCCTTAGAAGAGTATAGAGAAAGTAGGAGTATACTTAAGAGAGAAATCAGGAGGGCAAAACGGGGACATGAGATAGCTTTGGCAAATAGAATTTAGGAGAATCCAAAGGGTTTTTACAAATATATTAAAGACAAAAGGGTAACTAGGGAGAGAATAGGGCCCCTCAAAGCTCAGCAAGGCGGCCTTTGTGTGGAGCCACAGAAAATTCTGACTCCGAGGTAAGAAACTTCACCCTCATGATATATGTTTTTATTTCAGTCTTCTCGAAAGGCACATAATATTCCAATCCCCTCGTCAAATCCACTCAGCACCACCGATCAGAGGGGCCATTTTAACTGGGAGGAGCAGGCGTGGAATGGAGTGTGACTGTTAAAGGGGACGGTATAATTAAGGGTGTGATATCCGTCCAAAAGTCCTGGTGCCAGCAGCAGTGTTGCCTGCCCTGTGTCAGGATTAAACCCTGTGTTGGGGTGGAAAGGAATTTGAAGTGAAAGGAGAAGGATCCATCTGTTAATTCCCACATTGATACCAATGATACAGGTGGGATTAATTGAGATTCACATGGGATTCACAAACCTTATTGAGTTCTTTGAGGAGGTGAGGAGACAGCTCAACGAAGGTCAAGCAGTGGATGTGGTATATCTGGACTTCAGCAAGGTATTTGATAAGGTTCCCCATGGGAACTCATTCATAAAGTCTGGAAGTATGAGAGATTTGGCTATCTGAATTCAGAATTAGTTGGCTGACAGAAGGCAGAGAGTGGTTGTAGATGGAAAATATTCTGCCTGGAGGTCAGTGTTGAGTGGGGTCCTGCAGAGCTCTGTTCTTGGGCCTCTGCTCTTTGTAGTTTTTATCAATGACTTGGATGAGGAGGTTGAGGGGTGGTATAGTAAATTTGCAGATGACACAAAGATTGGAGGTGTCGTAGATGGTATTGAGGGCTATTCAGGCTGCAGCACGACATAGACAGGATGTAGAGCTGGGCTGAGAAATGGCAGATGGAGTTCAACCTGGATAAATGCGAAGTGATGCATTTTGGAAGGTCGAACTTGAATGCTGAATATAGGATTAAAGACAGGATTCTTGGCAGTTTGGAGGAACAGAGGGATCTGGATGTGCAAGTATATAGAAAGTTGCCACCCAAGTAGATAGGGTTGTTAAGAAAGCATATGGTGTTTTGGCTTTCATCAACAGGGGGATCGAGTTTAAAAGCCGTGAGGTTTTGCTGCAGCTCTACAAGTCCCTGGTGAGACCACACTTGGAATATTGTGTCCAGTTCTGGTCACCCTACTATAGGAAAGATACAGAGGCTTTGGAGAGGATGCATTGAAGGTTTACCAGGATGCTGCCTGGCCTGGAGGGCTTGCTTTATGAAGAGAGGTTGAATAAGCTCGGACTTGTCTCTCTGGAGAGAAGGAGGAAGAGAGGAGACCTGATCGAGGTGCACAAGATAATGAGAGGAATAGATAGAGTCAATAGCCTGAGACTTTTCCCCAGGGCAGGATTGACTGGTACGAGGAGTCATAGTTTTAAGATATTAGGAGAAAGATATAAAGGGGATGTCAGAGGAAGGTTCTTTACGCAGACAGTTGTGAATGCATGGAATGCGTTGCCAGCGGTGGTGGTGGAAGCAGAGTCACTGGGGACATTTAAGTGACTGCTGGACATGCACATGAATAGCAATGAGTTGGGGGTGTGTAGGTTAAGTTACTATATTTTACATTCGGGTTAAACCTCAGCACAACATCATGGGCCAAAGGGCCTGTTCTGTGTTGTACTTTTCTATGTTCTATGTTCTAAGCGAGTGGCTCTGTTGAGGGAGTGTGAACAGGGGTATGAGCAGTTAGAAGCTAAATTGAAAATCAGAACTATAATGGCAATAATCTATGAATTACATCCTGAGATGAGAGCAAATTGTCATAGATTCAGTGGAAACTCTGAGTCAAAGATTGTTGTGAGAGAAATAAGTTCCAATTCATGGGGATATGGCACCAGTCCTGGACAGAGCGAGAGAAAGAGGCATCATTGAGGCAGGCTTCTCTTGAACTCTCCTGGGGCCAATGTCCTGACAAATTCAACCTTCAATTTCAAAAAAGATATATTCTAATGAGAAAGAAAGACTTAATAAGAAGAATGTATTGTTTGTGATTAACAGTGGAAGGCATTACATTGAAAGATGATACATACGATTTTGTTAAGATTGGGGTATGCCAGAAATTTGGGAAATTTTTAAAAACTAAAAAATGTTGACTATTGAAAAAGCAGAAAAAACAAATTAAGAATACTTTAGCAAGAAATACAAAACAGTTCCGAGAGGGTCACTGGATCTGAAACATTAAATCTGATTTCTCTTCACAGATGCTGCCAGACCTGCTGAGCTTTTCCAGCAATTTCTATTTTAGTTTCTTATTTACAACATCCGCAGATCTTTCAGTTTTTAAGAAATATAAAGGCAGACTGTAAGATCTTCTATGATAGTATAAAAAGATAGAGAGTAGCTAAAGCTAACTGGGGGGAGGGCTCTCCAAATTGTTTTGCAATGTGAGCCTGCTTTAGCATTTGAAAATTAACAACAAAATAAATTAGTAAAGCAACATAGTGACATTGAGTATGTAAGAAAATTAAAACATCAAAATTGTCATGATGCAGAAAGAGGCTCTTCAGTTTACTCTGCCTGCAACAGGCAAGTTATTACTCATCAACTTATATCAACGCAAAAATCATGGAAGCATAGAAATCGGTGTTTTATAATAGTTTACGTACTCATAAATCTACTAATCCATCTGAGCCGCTCCATGGCGAGGTAACAGCAGATGCTATTGGTCATCACATTACCATTCACTTTACTGATTTTTATCAACATCACTCCTCCGCTCTCTAAAGGCTTTCTGACAGCATTGATTTTAATGTGACACAAGAAAGGAAACTTTTCATTTTCTACTGAGAATTTTAAATGACATGAAGTAATATTCATTGTCCAATAAATTTCAATTTCACTGTGGATTGTGTCTTTAATAATACAGCTCTAAAATAAAATGGATTTAATTCACAAGGTAAGCAGCAAACATGAATATAGAAACATGTCGCACCCAACTAAGGGCCAGGAGTCATGAGTATGCACATAGGAAATGGCATTTTAAACGGCCACTCAGCCCATCAACCCTGCTCCACCATTCATTATGTGGATGTGCTGGTGTTGGAATGGGATGGACAAGGTCAGAAGTTACATGCCACCAGGTTATAATCCAACAGGTTTTTTTGAAATCACAAGCTTTCGGAGCACTGTCCCTTCGTCAGGTGAATATGATCACAATATTATCAAATGTGTTCCTGTATCTCAATGCCCTATTCCTGCCCTCTCCCATCCCTTTGATGCTGTTACCGTTTAGAAATCTATGTCTTTCTAAACCTGTTCAGTACTTTGGCCTCTACTAGCTTCTGTGGTAGAGAATTCCACTGGGTTACTCCTCTAAGGTGAAGAAATTTCTTCTCAGGTATTGTGGATGGCTTGCTTTGAATCTTACAAAAATAATTGGATCCTAGAAGGGTCCCAGTGGATTGGAAAGTAGCAAATGTTGTAAAGCAAAGACACAGAAAGCAGAAACTATAGGACATTAGTCTTTCACATGTCTTTAGGAAAATGCTGGAATTTATTGTTAAGGAAACAGCTGTGGGACATTTAGAAAATCATACTATCTTCAGGCAAAATCCGCATGATTTAGTGAAAGGGAAACTCTGGCAAGTCTGTTAACTGGAGCTGTTTTCCCTGGAGCGTCGGAGACTGAGGAGTGACCTTATAAAGGTTTATAAAATCATGAGGAGCATGAATAGGGTAAATAGACAAAGTCTTTCCCTGGGGTGTGGCAGTCCAGAACTAGAGGGCATAAGTTTAGGGTGAGAGGGAAAGAACTTCAAAGAGACCCAAGGGGCAACCTTTTCACGCAAAGGGTGGTATGTGTATGGAATGAGTTGCCAGAGGAAGTGATGGAGGCTGGTACAATTACAAAATTTAAAAGCCATCTGGATGGGTATATGAATTGGAAGAATTTAAATGGATATGAGCCAAGTGCTGGTAAATAGGACTAGATTAATTAAGGATATCTGGTCGGCATGGATTCATTGGATCAAAGGATCTGTTTCCATACTGTACATTTCTATGAGTCTCTGATTCTATATAACAAACTAGGTGCTGAGAAAGAAGGACACAGAGTGAGTTATTTAATGGAAGTGATGGGGATCTTGCCATTGGCTGAAGATTCAACAAGACATCTATGTCACATCTTTTCATAAAAGTTTGCCACATTAATCTTGAATTAAGAACTTAATGGGCAGTAGGGGCACAGTCTTTATCAAGATCAAAGGCCGGGGGAGTGGAGGTCCTGCTCCTGGTTGGAGACTGACAGTTCTTCATTTCTTTGCAGCATCATGAGTAGCTGCTGTCAGGATAACTCCCATTCCAGGTTCACGATCACCAAGTGAGCCAGGATTGAACCCTCAGAGTTTTGATGAAGACTCACTGGACTCAAGTATAAGCTCTGCTTTATATCCACAAATGCTGCCAGACGTGCTGAGCTTCACCAGCAATTTCTGGTTTGGTTGCAGATCTGCAGCATCAGCAGTTATTTGTCTTATTTTATGGTTTAATTCATTGCCATATCTCTGCATCGCCCTCCAACAGATTTCCGTTCTAGCCTTTCTCTTTGCTCTCCATCATTACCATTGTTGTCACTCCTGGTGTTTGACAAGGTACTTGCCAAAGCTGCTTCCACTGTCACATCATGTTCCTCAGTGAGTGTCTCTAACTCAGACTCACTTCACGTGGATTCTGACTGGAGTTTCATCCTTTGTGTTTTGAATCCACCCAGGATCACAGGATCACAGTGATGTACAACACTCCTCAGGCAGCTGCTCTCACCACATCCTGAGATCCACACTCAGTTTAGGGTGTAGGTTTGCTCGCTGAGCTGTAGGTTTGATATCCTCAGCAAGCAAACCTATGCCCTAAACCTCAACCTGAGCTACAAACCCTCACAAACCTTGCATGCACACTCAGTGCTATGTGTCATCATACGCACACTCTCTCTCCACCTCACACTGGCTCAGAGCTGACCTGCACCCCGCCCCACCTCCAGTTCCACTCCATCCTCTGGCTTATTCGATGTGCTAACTATAAACTTTTTCTTTTCCTTTCAGGCAGTAAAGAACATTACACGCAACAACTTTGAGATCCAACACCCCTCAGGAACATATCTACCCTCCCCTCCGGAACATTTCTACCCTCCCCTCCAATTCCATACCCTCTCCCAATCCCATCTTCTGTTCAGTATTTACCATCCTGTTCTGTGGGCCTAACTCTTCCCTACAGTGGGGAAACAGGCCATCCAACCAATGTCCCAACCAGACCCACTCCTCTACCTTATCACTGTAACCCTGCATTTCCTATGGCTAATCCACCTCGCCTGCACACCCCTGAACACTATGGGCAATTTGGCCTGGCCAAAGTAAGTATCATGCACATGACTGTGGGAGGACACAGACGCAGGGAGAATGTACAAATTCCACACAGACAGTCACCCAAGGCTGGAATTGAACCTGGGACCCTGGTGCTGTGAGGCAGCAGTGCTAACCACTGAGCCACCTTGCCTCCCACTAATCGTGAAAACACTCTAAACTGCCATTTTACTTGGTTTGGTCGATATGATTTCAGACCCACAGCAAATTGAGTGTCTCTTAACTGTCCTTTGAAATAAGAGTGTGTTGCTGGGAAAGCACAGCCACTCAGGCAGCATCTGAGGAGCAGGAGAATCGATGTTTCGGGTGTAAGCCATTCATTCTTGATGGTCAACACAGTTCAAAGGCAATTGGGAATGGACAAAAAATGCTGACCTCACCAGAAACACCCATATCCTGTGAAAGAATTAATGAGGAATAAAAGTGATATGTCACTAACCTAGCCCTAAAAATAACCCAGCAGGCCCTTTGAGCAGTTTATTGCATTAAACACGTATTGCTGTTTAGGAGAATGAGAGGTGATTTTATTGAAACAGATCACACTCAAAAAGCTTTTGACAGGGTGCATGTCGAGTGAGCAACGTTGAGTTCAGAAGCATAGTTTCAAAGAAACAGGTCTCCAATTTAAGATGCAGATGAAGCGATGGTCTAAAGGGAATCTTTCTGTGCTATAAGCCTCAATAAATGTATGACAGGAAATGTCTTCTCTCAGAGATTTATGAATCTTTGAAATTACCTGCACCAGACAGCTGCAAGACTGAGTCACTGAATATATTCAAGGGGTGACTTACACAGATTTCCCGATGTAAGGAAGTCAAATAGGCAAGATTGGAGTTGAGAATAACATCAGATCAGCCTCTGACATAGTGAAGAATGAACTGGATGAAATGAAATGGCATTAATTTCGAGAGGGCTAGAATACAAAAGCAGAGATGTACTGCTGAGGTTGTATAAAGTTCTGGTCAGATCGCATTTGGAATATTGTGAGCAGTTTTGGCTCCCATATCTCAGGAATATTGATCAGTGGATTGAGGTTCGGAGTTGGCAGGTGGACAGGACATTGGTGAGGATACTTTTAGAATACTACGTTCAGTCTGGTCTTCCTGCGATAGGAAAGATGTAGTTAAACTTGAAAAAGTTCAGACAAATTTTGCAAGGATGTTGCCAGGGTTGTCCATGAGACCATGAGACATAGAAGTGGAAGTAAGGCCATTCGGCCCATTGAGTCCACTCCACCATTCAATCATAGCTGATGGGCATTTCAACTCCACTTACCCTCACTCTCCCCATATCCCTTAATTCCTTGCGAGATCAAGAATTTATCAATCTCTGCCTTGAAGATATTAAAAGTCCCGGCCTCCACTGCGCTCCGTGGCAATGAATTCCACAGGCCCACCACTCTCTGGCTGAAGGAATGTCTCCGCATTTCCATTTTAAATTGATCCCCCTCTAATTCTAAGGCTGTGCCCACGGGTCCTAGTATCCCCGCCTGATGAAAACAACTTCCCAGCGTCCACCCTTTCTAAGCCGTGCATTATCTTATAAGTTTCTATTAGCTCTCCCGTCAACCTTCTAAACTCGAATGAATACAATCCCAGGATCCTCAGCCGTTCATTGTATGTTAGGCCGTCCATTCCAGGGATCATCCGTGTGAATCTGTGCTTGACACGTTCCAGTGCTAGTATGTCCTTCCTGAGGTGTGGGGCCCAAAACTGGACACAGTACTCCAAATGGGGCTTAACCAGAGCTTTATAAAGTCTCAGTAGCACAACGCTACTTTTATATTCCAACCCTCGAGATAAATGACAACATTACATTTGCTTTCTTCACCACGGCCTCAAACTGCAAGTCAACGTTTAGAGAATCCTGGACTAGCACTCCCAGATCCCTTCGTACTTTGGCTTTATGAATTTTCTCACCGTTTAGAAAATATTCCATGTCTGTGTTCTTTTTTCAAAAGTGCAAGACCTCGCACTTGCTCACGTTGAATTTCATTAGCCATGTCTTGGACCACTCTCCCAAACTGTCTAAATCTTTCTGCAGCCTCCCCACTTCCTCAGTACTACCTGCCTGTCCACTTAACTTTGTATCATCGGTGAACTTCATCAGAATGCCCCCAGTCCCCTCATCCGGATCATTTATATATAAAGTGAACAGCTGCGGCCCCAACGCTGAACCCTGCAGGACACCACTTGTCACCGGCTGCCATTCTGAAAAAGAACCTTTTATCCCAAGTCTTTGCCTTCAGTCAGACAGCCAATCCTCAATCCACGCCAGTAGCTCACCTCGAACACCATGGGCCCTCACCTTACTCTGCAGCCTCCTGTGAGGCACCTTATCAAAGGCCTTTTGAAAGTCTCGATAGACCACATCCACTGGGTTTCCCTGGTCTAACCTACTTGTTACCTCTTCAAAGAATGTCAGGCATTAGATTAGATTAGATTAGATTAGATTAGATTAGATTATTTACAGTGTGGAAACAGGCCCTTCGGCCCAATAAGTCCACACCGACCCGCCGAAGCGCAACCCACCCATACCCCTACATTTACCCCTTACCTAACACTACAGCAATTCAGCATGGCCAATTCACCTGACCCGCACATCTTTGGACTGTGGGAGGAAACCAGAGCACCCGGAGGAAACCCACACAGACATGGAGAGAACGTGCAAACTCCACACAGTCAGTCGCCTGAGTTGGAAATTGAACCCGGGTCTCAGGCGCTGTGAGACAGCAGTGCTAACCACTGTGCCACCGTGCCGCCCCTAACCACTGTGCCACCGTGCCGCCCACACCTCCCTTTACTAAATCCATGCCAACTCTTTCTAATCCAATCCTGCACTTCCAAGAATTTAGAAATCTCATCCTTAACAATGGATTCTAGAATCCTACCTACATCCGAGGTTAGGCTAATTGGCCTATAATTTTCCATCTTTTGTCTTGATCCTTTCTTGAACAAGGGGGTTACAACAGCAATTTTCCAATCATCTGGGACTTTCCCTGACTCCAGTGATTTTTGAAAGATTACAACTAACGCATCCGTTGTTTCTTCAGCCACATCCCTCAAAACTAGGATGTAGCCCATCAGGGCCAGGAGATTTATCGATTTTTAGACCTTTTAGCTTATCAAGTACTTTCTCTTTTGTAATGGCTACCATACTCAACTCTGCCCCTTGACTATCCTTAATTGTTGGGATATTACTCAAGTCTTCCACTGTGAAGACTGACACAAAGTATTCATTAAGTTCTTCAGCTATTTCCTTATCTCCCATCACTAGCCTTTCTGCATCAACTTGGAGCGGCCCAATCTATACTTTTGTCTCTCATGTGTTTCTTATGTATTGAAAGAAACTTTTACTATCATTTCTAATATTACTGGCTAGCATCCCTTCACAATTGATCCTCTCTTTCCTTATTTCTCTCTTTGTTATCCTCTGTTTGTTTTAGTAGTCTTCCCAATCTTCTGATTTCCCACTGCTCTTGGCTATTTTATAGGCTCTCTCTTTTTCTGTGATACATTTCTTGACTTCCTTTGTCAGCCATAATTGTCTAATCCACACCCTCTGGATAATCTTTCTTTTCTTTGGGATGAACCTCTGTACTGTGTCCTCGATTACATCTAGAAACTCCAGCTAATGTTGCTCTATTGTCTTCCCCACTAGGCTCTGCTTCCTGTCAATTTTTGTCATTTCCTCTCTCATGCCCCTGTAATTACCTTTATTTAACTGTAATACATTACATCTGATTTTGCTTTCTCTCTCTCAAACTGCAGACTGAACTCTACCATATTATGATTGCTGCCTTCTAAGTGCTCCCTTACTTTAAGATCTTTTATAAAGTCTGGCTCGTTGCATAGCAGTAAGTCCAGAATATCCTGCTCCCTTGTGGGCTCCATCGCAAGCTGTTCCAAAAAGCCATCCTGTAAGCATTCCATGAATTCCCTTTTTTTGGATCCACCGGCAATATGATTCACCCAACCATTTGCATATTGAAATCCCCCATGATCACCGTGACCTTGCCTTTCTGACATGCCCTATCTATTGCCTGGGACATCTTGTGCCCCTGGTCCTGACCACTCCTTGGAGGTCTGTACATAACTCCCATTGTGGATTTTTTGCCTTTGTGATTCCTCAACTCCAGCAACACAGACTCCACATCATCTGACCTTACGTCATTCAGTGCCATAGATTTAATTTCATTCCTAACTAACAGGGCAACCCCGCCCCCTCTGCCGACCTCCCTGTCTTTTCGATAAGTTGTAAATCCTTGGATGTTTAACTGCCAGTCCTGAACCCCCTTCAACCACATCTCTGTGATGTCTCCCACATCATAATCATTCACGGTGATTTGTGCTGTTAACTCATCTACTTTGTGACAAATTCTACGAGCATCCAGGTAAAGCACCTCAATGCTAATTTTCTTATCATCATGATTTCCATCACCTCTACCTAGGTTATCCTTCCCTTTTGCTTCATTCCTAGCCTGCCTTGAACTTAAACCCTGCACACAAACTAACCTGCTGCTTATCTTTCTACTTGGCTCCATACTCCCTGTCGCTTTCCCTTCCCCTTGACTCACAAGTTTAAAGTCCTAGTGACCACCCTATTTATCCTTTTCACCAGAACACTGGTTCCTGATCGGTTCAGGTGGAGACCACCTCATCGGTACAGATCATCCTAGTTCCAAAACTGTTGCCAATATCCCATGAAATGGCAACCCTCTTTCCCACACCAATCTCTTAGCTACGTGTTTACTTCCCTAATTTTCTTATCCCTATGCCAGTAAACACATGGCTTGGGCAGTAATCCAGAGATTATGACCCTTGCGGACCTGTTCTTCAATTTCCTTCCTAGTTCTTGATAATCCCCAAACAGATCCTCCTTCCTAGCCTTGCCTATGTTGTTAGTGCCAACGTGGACCACAACAACTGGATCCTTCCCCTCCTGCTCCAAAATCCTTTCAAGCTGTTCGGAGCTGTCCTGCACTGGGCAGGCAACACACCATGCGGGACTCCCAATCAGGCTTGGAAAGGATACTATCTGTCCCCCTAGAGTCCCCTATAACAACTACTTGTCTTTTTACTCCCTCCTCTTGAATGGCCTTCTGCACCATGGTGCCGTGGTCAGCTACCTCATCCTGACCACAGCCCTTTTCCTCATCCATACAGGAAGCAAATATCTCATACCTGTTGAACAAGGTCAAGGGCTGAGGCTCTCCCACTCCTGAACTCAGAATCCCCCTACCTGCCTCACTTACAGTCACACCCTGTCGTTCCTGATCACTAACTGATTTTGAATTACTTAATCTCCCAGGTCTGACTGCCTCCTGAAACAAAGCGTCCAGGTAACTCTCCTCCTCCGGGATGTGCCGCAGTGTTTGAAGCTCAGATTCTAGATCATCAATTCTGATCCGGAGGTCTTCCAGCAACCAACACTTGCTGCAGTTGTGGTCACTGCCGTTCACAATGGCATCAGCCAGCTCCCACATCATACAACTATAGCTGTCAGGTTTAAGCTACAGGGAGAGTCTGAAAAGGCTGCAGGCTGGTTTCCCTGGAGGGTCGAAAATTGAGAGGTGACATTATTGAGGTTTATAAAAACATGTGGGGCATCAACTGGGTGAATTGACAATGTCTTTTTCCAAGGACCGGGGAGTCCAAATCTAGTATGAAAAGTTTTAGGATGAGAGAAGAAAGAGTTAAAAGGGACCTAAGTGGTAACTTCTTCATGCAGAGAGTGCTGCTTGTATGGAACAAGTGCCAGAGGAGGTTACAGAGTCATAGAGATGTACAGCATGGAAACAAACCCTTCGGTCCAACTTGTCCATGACAACCAGATATCCTAACCCAATCTAGTCCCATTTGCCAGCACTTGGCCCATATCCCTCTATACCCTTCTTATTCATATATCTATTCAGATGCCTTTTAAATGTTGTAATTGTACCAGTATCCTCCACTTCTTCTGTCAGATCACACCACCACCATCTGTCTGAAAATGTTACCCCTTAAGTCTCTTTTATATCTTTCCCCTCTCACCGTAAACTTATGCCCTCTAGTTCTGGACTCCCCTACACCAGGAAAAATACTTTGTCTATTTATCGTATCCATGCCCCTTATGAATTTATAAACCTCTATAAGGTCACCCGTCAGCCTCCAGTGCCCAGGGAAAACAGCCCCAACCTGTTCAGCCTCACTCTGTAGCTCAAATCCTCCAACCCAGCTAACATCCTTACAAATCTTTTCCAAACCCTTTAAAGTTTCACAACATCTGGGGCAGCACGATGGCTCAGTGGTTAGCATGCTGCTTCACAGCACCAGAGACCTGGGTTCGATTCCCGCCTTGGGTAGCTGCCTGTGTAGAGCTTGCACATTCTCTCTGTGTATGTACAGATTTCCTCCACAGACTCTGGCTTCCTTCCACAATCCAAAGATGTGCAGGTTAGGTGAATTGTTGATGCTAAATTGCCCACAGGGTCAGGTGCATTAGTCAGGGGTAAATATGAGGGCCAAAGGATGGGTCTAGGTGGGTTACTCTTCAGAGGGTCAGTGTGGACCTGTTGGGCTAAAAGGCCTGTTTCCATACCGCAGGGTATCTAATCCTTCCTAAAACAGGGAGACCATACTTGCACGCAGTTTTCCAATTGTGCCCTAACCAATGTCCTGTACAGCTGCAACATGGACTCTCCCTCTTTACGGGCATTTAAACGGGCATTGGATAGGCATATGGAGGAAAGTGGACTAGTGTAGGTTAGGTGGGCTTGGATCGGCGCAACATCGAGGGCCGAAGGGCCTGTACTGCGCTGTATTTTTCTATGTTCTATGTTCTATCTCAATGCTCTGACCAACAAAGGAAAGCATACCAAATGCCTTCTTCACTATCCTGTCTACCTGCGATTCCACTTTCAAGGAGCTATGAAGCTGCACTCCAAGGTCTTTTTGTTCAGCAACACTCCCTAGGACCTTGCCATAAAGACCCTGCTCTGATTTGCCTTTCCAAAATGCAGCACCTCACATTTATCTAAATTAAACTCCTTCTGCCACTCCTCTGTCCATTGGCCTGGTGGAGTTTGGTACAATTGCAACATTTAAAGGTATCTGGAGGGGTGTATGAATAGGAAGGGTTTGGAGGGATATGGGCCAAATGGGACGAGATCGATTTAGAACATTTAGTTGGCATGAGCAAGTCGGACCAAAGAATCTGTTTCCACACTATATAATTCTGTGACTCTATGACTCAGTAAGATGTGATAGCCGTGGGGGGGCGGGGGTTGTCCAGAGGAGGTTTGCAAGAATGATCCTGGGGACAACAGGTTTGACGTATGGGGAGTGGTTGTGGACTCTGGGTCTGTACTCGATAGAGTTTAAAAGGATGAGGGGGAATCTGATCGAAACCTGCAGAATACTAAGAGGCCTGGATAGAACAGTCAGGGCAGGCAGGAACAAAGCTTAGAACATGGTAGGACTGATAAATTAAATTGCATTTATTTCAATGCAAAAGGCCTAACAGGGAAGACAGGTGAACTCAGGGCATGGTTCGGAGTATGGGACTGGGATATCATAGCAATTACAGAAACAGGGATGGGCAGGACTGGCAGCTTAATGTTCCAGGATACAAATGCTACAGGAAGGATAGAAAGGGAGGCAAGAGAGGAGAGGGACGTGGCATTTTTGATAAGGGATAACATTACTGCTGCACTTAGAGAGGATATTCCCAGAAATACATCCAGGGAAGTTATTTAGGTGGAACTGAGAAATAAGAAAGGGATGATCACCTTATTGGGATTGTATTATAGACCCCCTAATAGTCAGAGGGAAATTGAGAAACAAATTTGTTAAGAGATCTCAGCTATCTGTAAGAATAATAGGGTAGTTATGGTAGGGGATTTTAACTTTCCAAACATCGACTGGGACTACCAAAATGTTAAAGGTTTAGATGGAGAGGAATTTGTTAAGTGTGTATAAGACAATTTTCTGATTCAGTATGTGGATGTACCTACTAGAGAAGGTGCAAAACCTGACCTACTATTGGGAAATAAGGCAGGGTAGGTGATTGAGGTGTCAGTGGGGGAGCACTTTGGGGCCAGCGACCATAATTCTATAAGTTTTAAATAGTGATGGAAAAGGATAGACCAGATCTAAAAGTTGAAGTTCTAAATTGGAGAAAGGCTAATTTTGACAGTATTAGTCAATAGCTTTTAAAAGTTGATTGTGTGCAGAAGTTCACAGGTAAAGGGACAGCTGGAAAATGGGAAGCCTTCAGAAATGAGATAATGAGAGTCCAGAGAAAGTATATTCTTGTCAGGGTGAAAGGAAAGGTAGGGCATCAGGAATGCTGGATCACTAGAGAAACTGTGGGGTTGGTTCAGAAAAAGAAGGAAGCAGATGTCAGGTACAGACAGGATCGATCGAGGGAATCCTTAGAAGAGTATACAGAAAGTAGGAATATACTTAAAAGGGAAATCAGGAGGGCAAAATGGGGACATGAAATAGCTTTGGCAAATAGGGTTAAGGAGAATCCAAAAGGTTTTTATAAATACATTCAGGACAAAAGGGTATCTAGGAAGAGAATAGGGCCCCTCAAAGATCAGCAAGGCAGCCTTTGTGTGGAGCCATAGGAGATGGGGGAGATACTAAACGAGTATTTTATACCAGTATTTACTGTGGAAAAGGACATGGAAGATACAGAATGTAGGGAAATAGATGGTGACATCTTGAAAAATGTCCATATCACAGAGAAGGAAGTGCTGGATGTCGTGAAACACACATAGGTGGATAAATCCCTAGGATCTGATCAGGTGTACCCTAGAACTCTGTGGGAAGCTAGAGAAGTGATTGCTGGGCCCCTTGTTGAGATAATTGTATCATCGATAGTCACAGGTGAGGTGCCAGAAGACTGGAGATTGGCTAACATGGTACCATTATTTTAAAAAAGGTGGTAAAGACCAGCCAGGGAACTATACTCTGGTGAGCCTGACATCGGTGTTGGGCAGGTTGGTGGAGGGAATCCTGAGGTACAGGATGTACATGCATTTGGAAACCCAAGGACTGTTAGGAATAGTCAAACTGGCTTTGTGCATGGGTAATCGTGTCTCATGAACTTGAGTTTTTTGAAGAGGTAACAAAGAGGATTGATGAGGGCAGAGCAGTAGATGTGATCTATTTGGACTTCAGTAAGATGTTCAACAAGGTTCCTTTTGGGAGATTGGTTAGTAAGATTAGATCTCATGGAATATGGGAGAACTAGCCATTTGGATACAGAGCTGGCTCAAAGGTAGAAGACAGAGGGTGGTGGTGGAGGGCTGTTTTTCAGACTGGAGGCCTGTGACCAGTGGAGTGCCACAAGAATCAGTGCTGGGTCCACTACTTTATGTCATTTATTTAAATGATCTGGATATGAACATATGAGGTATAGTTAGTAAGTTTGCAGATGACACCAAAGTTGGAAGTATAGTGGACAGCGAAGAATGTTACCTCAGATTACAATGGGAAAATTGATCAGATGGGCCAATGGGCTGTGGAATGGCAAATGGACTTTAACCCAGATAAATGTGAGGTGCTGCATTTTGGAAAAGCAAATCTTAGCAGGACTTATACACTTAAGGTCCTAGGGAGTGTTGCTGAACAAAGAGACCTTGGAGTGCAGGTTCATAACTCCTTGAAAGTAGAGTCACAGGTAGATAGATAGTGAAGGCGGCATTTGGTATGCTTTCCGTTATTGGTCAGAGTATTGAGTACAGGAATTGGGAGGTCATGTTGCGGCTGTACAGAACATTGGTTAGGCCACTTTTGGAACATTGAGTGCAATTCTTGTCTCCCTGTTATCGGAAGGATGTTGTGAAACTTGAAATGATTTGGAAAAGATTTACAAGGATGTTGCCTTCAGGGAGAGGCTGAATAGGCTGGGGCTATTTTCCTTGAAGCATTGGAGGCTGAAACCTTATAGAGGTTTATAAAAGCCTGAGGCGTATGGGTAGGATAAATAGACAATGTCTTTTCCCTGGCGTCGGGGAGTCCAGAACTAAAGGGCATGGGTTTAGGGTGAGAGAGGAAAGATGTAAAAGGGACCTAAGGGAAAATTTTTTCAGACAGAGGATGGTGCATGTATGGTATGAAATGGGACTAGATTCGGTTAGGATATCTAGCCATTGTGGACAAGTTGCACCAAAGGGTCTGTTTCTGTGCTGTACATGTCTATGACTTCAATGATTCAATGAGTGGGCATGGAGAAGATGTTTCCACTTAGGAGAGACTCACACTTGAGGGCACAGCCTCAGAATGAAGGAACGACCCTTTAGAACTGAGATGAGAAGGAATTTCTTCAGCCAGAGGATGGTTAATCTGTGCAACTCATTGCTGCAAATGGTTGTGGAGGGTCAAGTCATTGAGTATATTTAAGACAGAGATAGATAGGTTCTTGATTGATAAGGGGATCAAGGGTTATATGGAGAAGCCAGGAGAATGGGGTTGAGAAACATAATCGAACAGCAAAGCAGACTTGATGGACCGAATGGCTCAACTCTGCTCTTATATCTTATGGTCCTATGGATGCAGGCGCCTACAGTGTACTCCTGCTTCCGATTCTTATCTTCTTACCTTCTTGTGTAAATGCACTGTGGCTGATTGTTAATTTTGCTCTTTAGAATTGCACATTTGCAAACCGCATGTCCCCACAATTTTGTTTATGAGTGTAAGTTATAATAAAAAGCAGACCACGCCATCAGTTTTTCAAACAAGAAAATGGAACACTTATTTACCCCACTCCCGTTTTCTCAAAGTTTAATGCCACAGTAGAGAAAGAAACTGAAGTTTACCAATTACATCAAAAAGTTAGTCACAAACAAATTAAGTTATTTGTGAATTGGTGCTGCTCAGTTTTCTGAAGAGTGATTTAAACGGGGTAGAGTGAAAGAAAATCTAAAATAACTTATACTAAAGGCCATTGGGTCTTAGTTAAACTGCTCAAAATGTTTAACTTACAAAATGAATTACTGGATCAGAATTGTTTGTGTTTGTGGCAATAACTCAGTCTAGACTCACAGTTCTTTATCCAACATTAAAAAATATTCTGTTGCTAACTAATGGACAAAAGTCCTGAAATGTGCTGTTATTGTATTTTCTTCTGCTTCTAATCAAAGGCAGCTTTATGGATCCCTAATGTTTGAAATCCGCAGGGGGCTACCAAACGTCTAAGCATTCATTCAGAGAGGTGGGGGGGGTGGGGGGGTGGAGACAATGAAAGCTTTTCTGCAAAGCTAAGCATAAAAACATTTAGCTGCAATTGAAAACATCGCAAGAGATTGTTCAAGATGGATATGCCCCACTCTCAAATCCTCGACTGGGACTGCTGACACCAAAAGTGGAGAAATGTCCAAACGCATCCAAATATGAGAAGCACTCAATTCATCTCCAAGTGCAGGAAACTGCTCCACAAAGCTTCCTATCCAGGACACATACAATAATAAACATGCACTAGATGTAATCAGCAGTTTCTGATTATTAAATATCTGGCATGTCATGCATGGTTACAATCTAGATCCTGCCCTTCTTGCTAATCAGTGCATTAATTACAGCCTTACAGATAATTTGGTGGCTGACAATTTTGGCTTCTGTATAATTTATCTGTGACTGGATGGAGGAAGTAGTTGGTGTTGATTTTGTGCAAAAGGAGATCTTACATCCCGGGAATTTAACAACTGTGAGAATAAGGGTTCATTTAGTACCACAAGGATACAGCAGTGAAATCAATGACTAATCATAGCTGTTAATCTCTTATCCAGGAGTCACTCCGATGCACGAATTGCTCCATTATTACTGAAACAGTAAAGAAAACTTTACATTTATATGGTATTCTTTACAACCAGCCAACTACTAGTCAGTAACAAAAACAGAAATTGATGGAAAAACTCAGCAGGTCTGGCCTTTCTGGGTCACCGGACCTGAAACATTAACTCTGATTTCTCTCCACAGATGCTGCCAAACCTGCTGAGCTTTTCCAGCAATTTCTGTTTTTGTTTCTGATTTATAGCATTTGCAGTTCTCTTGGATTTTAACTTCTATTCAGTATTGGAGTGTGGGGAAAATGGCAACCAATTTGTACAGCAATGAGACATTGACCAGATCATCTATGGTGATGTGAGTTGAGGATAAATATTGGCCATGACTTTGGGAAGGTCTCCCATGCTCTTTGAAAGTGTGATTTTTGGATGACCAGCCACTGCTTCATTTTCGTCTCTCCTCTAAATGGTGACACCTCAGACAGTGTCGTGCTGCCATTTTCCTACAATTCCAGCATCAGCCTGGGTTTTGAGCTCTGACCTCTGGGGTCAGGTTTGAACCTGCAGTGTTGTAACCCAGAGGCAGGATTATTGCCCAGCTAGTCTCTATGCACACAACACACCTACCAGGCTGGTCGGGAATCAGCCTCTTAGACTTTAGCATAGCTGAAAAGGCTATCAATGTTGTGGTTCTGTTCGCCGAGCTGGAAGTTTTTGTTGCAAACGTTTCGTCCCCTGTCTAGGCGACATCATCAGTGCTTTGGAGCCTCCTGCGAAGCGCTTCTTTGATGTTTCTTCCGGTATTTATAGTGGTCTGTCCTTGCCGCTTCCGGGTGTCAGTTTCAGCTGTCCGCTGTAGTGGTTGGTATATTGGGTCCAGGTCGATGTGTTTGTTGATGGAGTTTGTGGATGAATGCCATGCCTCTAGGAATTCCTTGGCTGTTCTCTGTCTGGCTTGCCCTATGATAGTAGTGTTTTCCCAGTTGAATTCATGTTGCTTGTTGTCTGCGTGTGTGGCTACTAGGGATAGTTGGTCGTGTCGTTTCGTGGCTAGTTGATGTTCATGTATGCAGATTGTTAGCTGACTTCCTGTTTGTCCTATATAGTGTTTTGTGCAGTCCTTGCATGGGATTTTGTAAACTACATTAGTTTTGCTCATGTTGGGTATCGGGTCCTTTGTTCTAGTGAGTTGTTGTCTGAGCGTGGCTGTTGGTTTGTGTGCCGTTATGAGTCCTAAGGGTCGCAGTAGTCTGGCTGTCAGTTCTGAAACGCTCCTGATGTATGGTAGTGTGGCTAGTCCTTTTGGTTGTGACATGTCCTCGTTCCGTGGTCTGTCTCTTAGGCATCTGTTGATAAAGTTGCGCGGGTATCCGTTTTTGGCGAATACCTTGTATAGGTATTCCTCTTCCTCTTTTTGCAGTTCTGGTGTACTGCAGTGTGTTGTGGCCCTTTTGAATAGTGTCCTGATGCAGCTTCGTTTGTGTGTGTTGGGATGGTTACTTTCATAGTTTAGGACTTGGTCTGTGTGTGGTGTTTTCCTGTGTACCCTTGTGGTGAATTCTCCGTTCGGTGTTCTCTGTACTATCACATCAAGGAATGGGAGTTGGCTATCCTTTTCTTCTTCTCTCGTGAATCGGATTCCTGTGAGTGTGGTGTTGATGATCCGGTGTGTTTTTTCTATTTCCGTGTTTTTGATGATTACAAACGTGTCATCGACATATCTGACCGAGAGTTTGGGTTGAATTTGTGGTAGGGCTGTTTGTTCTAACCTTTGCATAACAGCCTCTGCTATGAGTCCCGAGATTGGTGATCCCATGGGTGTTCCATTGATTTGTTCATAAATCTGGTTGTTGAATGTAAAGTGTGTAGTGAGGCACAGGTCCAGCAGTTTAAGTATGCTTAAACTACTAGACCTGTGCCTCACCACACACTCCATCAACAAACACATCGACCTGGACCCAATATACCAACCACTACAGCGGACAGCTGAAACTGACACCCGGAAGCGGCAAGGACAGACCACTATAAATACCGGAAGAAACATCAAAGAAGCGCTTCGCAGGAGGCTCCAAAGCACTGATGATGTCGCCTAGACAGGGGACGAAACGTTTGCAACAAAAACTTCCAGCTCGGCGAACAGAACCACAACAACAAGCACCCGAGCTACAAATCTTCGCACAAACCTTGAAGGCGATCAATAGTGCTTTGCCCAGTGGCCCACTGAAGATGTTACCTAGTATGGTGACAAAATGTCTGGAAATGAACCTTCCAGCTCAGTGAGCAAACCTACATCCAGAACCTCAACCTGAGCTACAAATCTTCGCAAAGGCCACACCATTTTAAGGGAAAAATCAACATTTATACAATGTACACAACAGTATAGAGAAGGCGATGGCATGCTGGGAATCCCTTTAGGCGAGTTATCCTGAACTCTAGGCTCATATTCCACGGCATACATTCAAATCCCACTTTTGCATTTCAATTCAATGAAATCTGAAACTAACAGTGAGCCTAATGTTGACCATGTAACCATTGTTGAATGTTGTTTAAACGCCCCTCTGTTCCATTACTGTCCTCGAGGGAAAGATCTGTAAGAATAATAGGGTAATTATGGTGGGGGATTTTAACTTTCCAAACATCTACTGGGACTGCCATAGTGTTAAAGGTTTAGATGGAGAGGAATCTCTTAAGAGTGTACAAGACAATTTTCTGATTCAGTATGTGGATGTACCTACTAGAGAAGGTGCAAAACTTGACCTACTCTTGGGAAATAAGGCAGGGCAGGTGATTGAGGTGTCAGTGGGGGAGCACTTTGGGGCCAGCGACCATAATTCTATTTGTTTTAAAATAGTGATGGAAAAGAATAGAGCAGATCTAAAAGTTGAAGTTCTAAATTGGAGAAAGGCCAATTTTGACGGTATTAGGCAAGAACTTTCAAAAGCTGAGTGGAGGCAGATGTTCGCAGGTAAAGGAACGGCTGGAAAATGGAAAGCTTTCAGAAATGAGATAACAAGAATCCAGAGAAAGTATATTCCTGTCAGGGTGAAAGGGAAGACTGGTAGGTATGGGGAATGCTGGATTACTAAAGAAATTGAGGGTTTGGTTAAGAAAAAGAAGGAAGCATATGTCAAGTATAGACAGAATAGTTCGAGTGAATCCTTAGAAGAGTATAAAGAATGTAGGAGTATACTTAAGAGGGAAATCAGGAGGGCAAAACGGGGACATGAGATAGATTTGGCAAATAGAATTAAAAAATATCCAAAGAGTTATTATAAATATATTAAGGACAAAAGGGTAACTAGGGAGAGGATAGGGCCCCTCAAAGATCAACAATGTGGTCTTTGTGTGGAGCCACAGAAAATGGGAGAGATACTAAATGAATATTTCCATCAGTATTTACTGTGGAAAAGGATATGGAAGATATAGACTGTAGGGAAATAGATGGTGACATCTTGCAAAATGTCCAGATTACAGAGGGGGAAGTGCTCGATGTCTTGAAACAGTTAAAGGTGGATAAATCCCCAGGACCTGATCAGGTGTACCCGAGAATTCTGTGGGAAGCTAGAGAAGTGATTGCCGGCCCTCTTGCTGAGATATTTGTATCATCGATAGTCTCAGGTGAGATGCCGGAAAACTGGAGGTTGGCAAACATGGTGCCACTGTTTAAGAAGGGCGGTAAAGACAAGCCAGGGAACTATAGACTGGTGAGCCTGACATTGGTGGTGTGCAAGTTGTTGGAGGGAATCCTGAGGTACAGGATTTACATGTATTTGGAAAGGCAAGGACTGATTCGGGATAGACAGCATAGCTTTGTGCATGGGAAATCATGTCTCACAAACTTGATTGAGTTTTTTGGAGAAGTAACAAAGAAGATTGATAAAGGCAGAGCAGTAGATGTGATCTACATGGACTTCAGTAAGGCATTCAACAAGGTTCCCCATGGGAGGCTGATTAGCAAGGTTAGATCTCATGGAATAAAGGAAGAACTAGCCATTTGGATACAGAACTGTCTCAAAGGTAGAAGACAGAGGATGGTGGTGGAGGGTTGTTTTTCACATTGGAAGCCTGTGACCAGTGGAGTGCCACAAGGATCGGTGCTGGGTCCTCTGCTTTTTGTCATTTACATAAATGATTTGAATGCGAGCATAAGAGGTACAGTTAGTAAGTTTGCAGATGACACCATAATTGGAGGTGTAGTGGACAGCGAAGAGGGTTATCTCAGATTACAATGGGATATTGATCAGATGGGCCAATGGACTGAGAAGTGGCAGATGAAGTTTAATTCAGATAAATGCGAGGTGCTGCATTTTGGGAAAGCAAATCTTAGCAGGACTTGTACATTTAATAGTAAGGGCCTAGAGAGTGTTGCTGAAAAAAGAGGCCTGGAGTGCAGGTTCATAGCTCCTTGAAAGTGGAGTCACAGGTAGATAGGATAGTGAAGAAGGCGTTTGGTTTGCTTTCCTTTATTGGTCAGAGTATTAAGTACAGGAGTTGGGAGATCATGTTGCGGCTGTATAAGACATTGGTTAAGCCACTTTTGGAATATTGCGTGCAATTCTGGTCTCCTTCCTATCGGAAAGATGTTGTGAAACTTGAAAGGGTTCAGAAAAGGTTTACGAGGATGTTGCCAAGGTAGGAGAATTTGAGCTATAGGGAGAGGCTGAGCAGGCTGGGGCTATTTTCCCTGGAGTGTCGGAGGCTGAGGGGTGACCTTATGGAGGTTTACAAAATTATGAGGGGCATGGATAGGATAAATAAACAAAGTCTTTTCCCTGGCATCGGGGAGTCCAGAACTAGAGGGCATAGGTTTGGGGTGAGAGGGGAAAAATATAAAAGAGACCTATGGGGCAACATTTTCCCACAGAGGGTGGTACGTGTATTGAATGAGCTAAAAAAATCTTGTCTCAGTCGGTTCCCTCAACTCAGCACCGCCCTCCTAACCTGCAATCCTCTTCCTGACCTCTCCGCCCCCACCCCACTCCGGCCTATCACCCTCACCTTGACCTCCTTCCACCTATCCCACCTCCATCGCCCCTCCCCCTAGTCCCTCCTCCCTACCTTTTATCTCAGCCTGCTTGGCTCTCTCTCTTTTATTCCTGATGAAGGGCTTATGCTCGAAACGTCGAATTCTCTATTCCTGAGATGCTGCCTAACCTGCTGTGCTTTGACCAGCAACACATTTGCAGTATTGAATGAGCTGCCAGAGGAAGTGGTGGAGACTGGTACAATTGCAACATTTAAGAGGCATCTGGATGGGTATATGAATAGGAAGGGTTTGTAGGGATATGGGCCGGGTACTGGCAAGTGGGACTAGATTGGGTTGGGATATCTGGTCGGCATAGATGAGTTGGACCGAAGGGTCTGATTCCATGCTGTACATCTCTATGACTCTATGACTCTAATTCAGTCCTGGGGAATGTTGCTGAACAATGAGCCGTTGGAGTGCATGTTCATAGCTCCTTGAAAGTGGAGTCGTAGGTAGATAGGATAATGAAGAAGGCATTTGATATGCTTTCCTTTATTGGTCAGAGTATTAAGTACAGGAGTTGGGAGGTCATGTTGCAGCTGTACAGGACATTGATTAGGCCACTGTTGGAATATTGTATGCAATTCTGGTCTCCTTCCTATCAGAAAGATGTTGTGAAACTTGAAAGGGTTCAGAAAAGATTTACAAGGACGTTGCCCAGGTTGGAGGATCTGAGCTACAGGGAGAGGCTGAACAGGCTGGGGCTGTTTTCCCTGGAGCGTCGGAGGCTGAGAGGTGACCTTATAGAATTTTTACAAAATTATGAGGGGCATGGAAAAGATAAATAAACAAAGTCTTTTCCCTGGGGTCTGGGTGTCCAAAACTAGAGGGCATAGGTTTAGGGTGAAAGGGGAAAGATATAAAAGGGGCAACTTTTTCACACAGAGGGTGGTACGTGTATGGAATGAACTGCCAGAGGATGTGGTGGAGGCTGGTACAATTATAACATTTAAAAGACATATCTGGATGGGTAGATAAATAGGAAGGGTTTGGAGAGGTATGGGCTGGGTGCTGGCAGGTGGGACTAGATTGGGTTGGGATATCTGATCAGCGTGGACGGGTTGGACTGAAGGGTCTGTTTCTGTGTTGTACATCTCTATGACACTATGACTCTATATCTGCCATTCTTACCTGGTCTGACCTAGATATGTCTCCAAACACGTAGTAAACTTGATGAATCTTAAAATGACCTCTGGGTAATAAATGTTGGGCTAGCCAGTAATACCCATTTCCCATGAACTAACAGGAAAAAGCTGTTAAACCCTGGCAAACACCTCGAATGACTTCCACAGGACAGTGCTGTTAGGCATGAAGGTGCCTATCTGTTTCAGGCAGTGGGTCCGTTTAAAATATTTTCATTCCTTCATTGGATGTAGATGTTATTGACAAGGCCAGCACTTGTTGCCCATTCCTAATTCCACTTGAACTGACTGGCTTGCTCAGCCATTTTAGGAGCAATGAAGAGTTAATGACATTGCTTGGGACTGGAGTCACTTCAGGCTAAACTGGGTAAGGACAATCGATTTCCTTCTTTAAAGGATATCGGTAATCCTTTTATTTAATGACCAACAACAATGGATTCATGACCACCATCACCAAGACTCAATTGTCTCTAATCTTGGATTTGTTGATTAAATTTGCATTCCATTAACTGCCTAGTGGGACTTGAACCATTGCCCCAGGACATTAGAAGCGCCAAACCTCAACAAGGCACTAATTGGGCCTCAGCTGGGGCATTTTGTACAGTTCTTGGTGCCTCACTATGGAAAGGATGTGAACACTTTGGAGAGACTGCAGAAGAGGTTTATGAGGATGGGTCTAGGGCAGAGGAATATCAATTATCAGAATTGATTGGAGAAATTGGAATTGTTCTCCAAGGAAAGAAGATTATGAGGAGCTCAGTTAGAAGTTCTCAAAACCATGAGAGAGTTGGATAGAGTAGATAGAGAGCAACTGTTCCTGTTCATAAAGGGATTGAGAACAAGAGAGCACAGATTTAAAGTAATTTGCAAGCACAGCAAACGTGATGTGAAAAAATACTTTTGTTGGTTTGAGTCTGGAAGACCATGGTTGGGAGTGTGGCAGAGACAAGTTCAATTGAGACCTTCAAGCTGATGTTGGATGATTATTTGAAGAGAAACAGGGTGCAGGGTTATAGGAAAGGGCAGGAGAATGGCACCAAGCCATTATACGTGTTGGAAACCCAGTGCAGGCAGGATAGACTGAATGACCTCTTCCCGTGTATAAAAGTACTATTTTCAAAGGTAATTAGTTCAGCTTTTGACTTCAGTGTAGGAGGGAGAACAATTTCCTCCTGACAGTGTAATCAGGTTGTCAGTTCAATGGATGTCAGTGGTGGGGTGGATTCTAGTAACCCTGGTAAGTAGTTTCAGTCTGTGAAGCATGAGCCTGTGAGAGTGTATTGTCACACCTCCCTGGGGTAACATGCTCTGTTATTCCTGGAGTTGTCACAAAAGTTAACGTTCTTCAAATAAGGGTATAAAATGCCCTAGTTTACCTGATTTATAACTCAAGGTTTATAGAAAGCATAAACCAAATGTCTGTACTGAACAACAATTACTATTTATTGCAGGTGATTAGACTGTGGCTCCCGTCTGCTCATAAATTCCCCCTTTACACACAGATAGCCAACAGACAAATGGACTGGATGGTAAAAAGGTCTATGACCAAAGGGAAAACTGGATAGCAGTTCAGTGGTTTCTAGTCACAGGATGTTGAGATGATCGTGATGATTCTTCTGCTGGTCAGAATATTGCTGTTCAGTTGTCTTTCTCTGGGTGCTTCCACTAGCTTGCAAGATACAAAAAGTGGTTGGTTCATTCATAAAAGTACCAGCTTGCAATAACTGCTGAAGGAAATGTGAATTGGTTTTTGTCAGGTTTAATGGGTTTTGACTGCAGAGAACAGGGAGACACCTTCTGTGCTGGTGGTGCTCAAATCATTTCTCTCTGCCTTGTACACAGCCCCAAGCTGTGATGGCACTTGAAAGCCAAGAACACAGTTGTTGGCAGGCAAAAGGCGTTTGTCATCGGTAAATGGTCACTAATCCATAGACTTCTTGTTGCACCCAGCTGCACCTGTGTACAAAACATCTCTACTCCAGTTCATCTGCAACCATTTCATGCCCTGCTTGGTCATCTACAGTTATTTACACAATGCATGCGATGAGGGTCAGATTACTGGCTTTTCAAAACATACAACAATCATTTAAACACTGGTTTCAAAATTGTTCTTTCCCATTTCAGTAACAATTGTCAAAAGCATAAAAATAAAAAGACAATCTTTATAGTACGTAAGCGCTTCAACTATCCAAACTGAAAAAAAAATGGATTAGGCCATCCAAAGTGAAAAATGTTCATGTCGCAAACGAGTCTCAGAAAGGCATCATAAATCTGGCTCAACAGTCCAAAGAAAAGTGATTACTGTTTGTTTCAATGTGATTACTGTCTTAAATGTAGAGCTGTTTGGTTTACAATCTTTAGTTTATCTTTTATGTAATAAACTTATATTCTGCTGTTAAACAATACCTGCAACCGCTTCTGAACATGTTTCAGTGATGTGTGGTTTGCCCGCCATCCAAAGGTGTCAAGAGACCTCCACACAGGCCTCTGACCAACTCCTAGAACAGATGGAAAGAGTTGGGTAAGTCTGTCAAAAATTTGAGTAAAAAGTGAGGTCTGCAGATGCTGGAGATCAGAGCTGAAAATGTGTTGCTGGTTAAAGCGCAGCAGGTCAGGCAGCATCCAAGGAGCAGGAAATTCGACGTTTCGGGCAAAAGCCCTTCATCAGGAAAAGTGTCAAAAATTAGACTTCCGAGAACTCTTTGGCATGCACCCAGGCCTGCCATTCAAGTGCTCTGCCTGTGGAACCAGGGGAACAAATTGCAACTAGTAAACATATGATCTATCAAGCCAGATTTTATCCTGACTTATCCAATTGAACAATCTACTGGAATTGTAACATTCAAGTTTAGGTCATTAATATGCAGCTCAACAGCAGCAGCAGCAGCAGCAGCCGCAGTCCTGGAGATGAATACTTGGCTCCAGTCCAAAAAGATGACCAAAATATGGGATAATTATTTAGGTATCATTTATAATTCCAAGTGAAGAACATCCATTCATGGATGTATGCATTAATCGAATGAAAGTAAAACTTAGTCATTTGGAAATGTGTCTGATAGCAAGTGAAATTAAGAAAAGAAATGATATGCTCTTTCAAAGAGCAATGCAGTCAGAGTCTATGTCCTGAATTTTTAAAAAAATATTCATGGGATGTGAGAGTCATTGGCTGGGCCTGGCATTTATTACCCCATCCCTATTGGCCCCTTGAGAAGGTGGGGGTGAGCTCCCTTCTTGAACCGCTGCAGTCCACATGCTATAGGTTGACCCACAATGTCCTTAGGGAAGGAATTCCAGGACTTTGACCCAGAGGCAGTGAAGGATTGGCAATATACTTCCAAGTCAGGATGGTGAGTGGCTTGGAGGGGAATTTGCAGCTGGTGATGTTCCCACATACTTGCTACACTTGTCCTTCTAGATGGAAGAGGCCTTGAGTTTGGAGAGTGCTGTCTAAGGATCTTTGGTGAAATGCTGCAGAACATCTTGGAGGTGGCACACACTGCTGCTACTGGGCATCAACAATGAAGGGAGTGAATTTTGAAGGCTGCTCTGACCCGGATAGTGTTATTGGAGTTGCACCCATCCAGGCAAATTGGGAGTATTCTATCACACTCCTGATTGTGCCTTGTAGATAGTGGACAGGATTTGGGGAGTCAGGAGATGAGTAACTCGCCACTGTATTCCTAGCCTCTGATCTACTGTTGTAGCATACAGCATTTATATGGCTAGTCTAGTTCAGTTTCTGGTCAATGGTAGCCCCCAAGATGTTGATAGTGAAGATATTTAACTGTCATAAAGTTATTTAAAGTCAAAGGTAGATGGCTAAGTTCTCTCTTGTAGGAGATGGCCATTGCTTGGCATTTGTATGGTGCAAATGTCATTTGCCACGTATCAGTTCTGGCTACATAAGAATATCAGCTGCTCAATACCTGTGGAAATGTGAATGGTGCCGAACATTATGCAAACATCAGCAAACATCCCCATTTGTGACCTTAACATGGACGCTGCTTAATGTGGTCAAGACACTATCCTGAGGAACTCCTGCAGGGGTGTCCTGCAGCTGAGATAACTGACCTCCAACAACCACAACCATCTTCCTTTGTGCCATGTATGACTTCAACTCCCTTTATTTCACATGAGTAATACTGTTTTGTTAAGGCTTCTTGATAGCACACACAATGAATGGGAGTACTCAATGGATAGCAAGACGTTAGAAACTCAGAGATACAGAGAAGTTTTGGGGTGCTTATCCATAGATGCCTGAAGATGGGTAATAGAGTAGTTAAGAAGGAATATGGGATGCATATAGATAATACAGTGCTGATGATGAGCTAAAGGGCCTCTTCTGTACTATATGACTGTAGAATTCAGTAATTTTCTGCCTGGCTATCAAAGGTGACAACAATTAGAGTCATTGAGCCAGAGAGAAGTACAGCACGGAATCAGACCCTTGGGTCCAACCTGTCGATACGAACCAGATATCCTAACAAAATCTAGTCCTATTTGCTAGCACTTAGCCCCATATCCCTCTAAACTCTTCCTATTCATATACCCATCCGGATGCCTTTTAAATATTGCAATTGTACCAGCCTCCATCACTTCCTCTGGCAGCTCATTCCATACACGTACCAACCTCTGCGTGAAAAACTTATCCCTTAGGTCTCTTTTATATCTTTCCCCTCTCACCCTAAACCTATGCCCTATAGTTCTGGACTCCCCCACCCCAGAGAAAGGACTTGTCTTTTTATCCTATCCATGCTCCTAATGATTTTATAAATCTCTAGAAAGTCACCCCTCAGCCTCCAACGCTCCCCGGAAAACAACCTCAATCTATTCAGCCTCTCCCTGTAGCTCAAATCCTCCAACCCTGGCAACATCCTTGTAAATCGTTTCTAAACCCTTTTAAGTTTCACAACATCTTTCCAATAGGAACAAGACCAGAATTGCATGCAATATTCCAAAAGTGGCCTAACCAATGTCCTGTACAGCCGTACCATAACCTCCCAACTCCTGTCCTCAATACTCTGACCAAAAAGGAAAGCATACTAAACGTCTTCTTCACTATCCTATCTACTGCAACTCCACTTTCAAGGAGCTATGAACCAAGGAGGTCCAAGGTCTCTTTGGTCAGCAACACTGCCCAGGACCTTACCTTTAAGTGTATAAGTCCTGCTCTGATTTGCTTTTCCAAAATGATGAACCTAAATAAAACTCCATCTGCCACTCCTCAGCCCATTGGCCCATCTGATCAAGATTCTTTTGTATTCCGAGATAACACTCTTCGCTGTCCAATACACCTCCAATTTTGGTCTCATCTGCAAACTTACTAACTATACCTTTATGATCACATCCAAATCATTTATATCAATGATGAAAAGTAGTGGATACAGCACTGATCCTTGTGGCACTCCACTGGTCACAGACATCTAGTCTGAAAAACAACCCTTCACCACCACCCTCTGTCTTCTACCTTTGAGCCAGTCTGTATCCAAATGGCTAGTTCTCCCTGTATTCCATGAGATCTAACCTTGCTAACCAGTCTCCCATGAGGAACCTTGTCGAACGCCTTACTGAAGTCCATATAGATCACGTCCATCCCTTTGCCCTCATCAATCCTCTTTGTTACTTCATCAAAAAACTCAATCAAGTTCGTGAGACATTATTTCCCATCTATAAAACCATGTTGACTATCCCTATTCAGCCCTTGCCTTTCCAAATACACGTAAATCCTAACTCTCTGGATTCCCCCCAATAACTTGCCCACCACCGACGTCAGGCTCACTAGTCTATAGTTCCCTGGCTTGTCCTTACCACCCTTCTTAAACAGTGACACCACGTTTGCCAACCTCCAGTCTTCTGGCACCTCACCTGTGACTATCGATACAAATATATCAGCAAGAGGCCCAGCAATCACTTCTCGAGCTTCCCACTGATAAGTACACCTAGGGTACACCTGATCAGGTCCTGGGGATTTATCCACCTTATACCACCTGAGAACCCTCCAACCACAAGGGATGAACTCAGACCTCTCCAGTTTCCTCATTTCCCCTCCCCCCACCTTGTCTCAATCGATTCCCTTGAACTCAGCACCGCCCTCCTAACCTGCAATCCTCTTCCTGACCTCTCCACCCCCACCCCACTCCAGCCTATCACCCTCACCTTGACCTCCTTCCACCTATCACATCTCCATCGCCCCTCCCCCAAGTCCCTCCTCCCTACCTTTTATCTTAGACTGCCTGGCACCCTCTCCTCATTCCTGATGAAGGGCTCTGGCCCGAAACATCGAATTTCCTGTTCCTTGGATGCTGCCTGACCTGCTGTGCTTTAACCAGCAACACATTTTCAGTTGCGTTGCAAGACATCCAGTACTTCCTCCTCTGTAATATGGACATTTTGCAAGATATCACTATCTATTTCCCCACATTCTACATTTTCCATCTCCTTCTCCACAGTAAACACTGATGCAAAATATTTATTTAGTATCTCCCCCATCTCCTGCAGTTCCACACATAGGCTGCCTTGCTGATCTTTGAGGGGCCCTATTCTCTCCCTCGTTACCCTTTTGTCTTTAATGTATTTGTAACAACCCTTTGGATTCTCCTTAACCCTATTTACCAAAGCTATCTCATGTCCCCTTTTTGCCCTCCTGATTTCCCTCTTAAGTATACTCCTAATGTCTTCATACTCTTCTGTGGATTCTCTCGATCTCTCCTGTGTAAACCTGACATAGCTTCCTTCCTTATCTTCACCAAACCCTTAATTTCTCTCGTCATCTAGCATACCCTACACCTACCAGCCTTTCCTTTCACCCTAACAGGAATATGCTATCTGTGGACTCTCATTACTCATTTTTGAAGACTTCCCATTTTCCAGCCATCCCTTTACCTGCGATGATCTGCCCCTAATCAGCTTTTGAATGGTCTTGTCTAATTTGCCTTCTTCCAATTTAGGACTGCAACTTTTAGATCTGGTCTATCCTTTACCATCACTATTTTAAAACTAATAGAATTATGGTCGCTGGCCCCAAAGTGTTCATCCACTAACACCTCAGTCACCTGCCCTGCTTTATTTTCCAAGACTAGGTCAAGTTTTGCACCTTCTCTAGTACTTAGCTCATCTCTGGAGTTCAACTCTTCTGTCCATGTTTGGATCCACAGTATGACATGTTGAGTTGCTGAGTGCCTTCAACTGGACTCATGCTGAGCATGAGTGATCAGGTTGGTGCTGAGTGATAGCTCTATCAGTGATACCTTCTACCTCTTTGCTGATACAGGGATTTTATTGCAAAGGAGCATGTGCATCACATGAAATGGACAGTGAGAGCATTGAATCTGGTTCATCTGTGCCAGTGGCAGCTATCCAAGTGGTGAGACAGGAATCAGCTGGCACAGATAACACCCAGAATCTTCAAAAGGGTCTGATGTCAGAGTATTGAGGCAATAAGGAAACATAAGGTGAGGTGAACTGTGGTCCTTTAGGGGTGGCTGGTTTGGTTGCCCCAGGGATGAAGAAATGAGGCTCATGTTGTGATTAATGGTCATTTGGATTTTGCAACAGAGCTTCAAACAAACATTGGGCCAACTACTTGCTCATGAAACAGGCCTATACACCATTCAAAAACACAATATGAACCCACTGGAACAGCCTTGAGTAGTTGTCAGCGTAGACTGAGTCTTTGGTGGGCGGCATGGTGGCACAGTGGTTAGCGCTGCTGCCTCACAGCGCCAGTAGACCTGGGTTCAATTCCTGCCTCAGGTGACTGACTGTGTGGAGTTTGTATGTTCTCCCTGTGTCTGCGTGGGTTTCATCCAGGTGCTCCGGTTTCCTCCCACAGTCCAAAGATGTGCGGGTCAGGTGAATTGGCCATGCTAAAGTGCCCATAGTGTTAGGTAAGTGTAGGGGTATGGGTGGGTTGTGCTTCGGCGGATCGGTGTGGACTTGTTGGGCCAAAGGGCCTGTTTCTACACTGTAAGTAATCTAATCTATACACTTGCATTGGGAACCATTTTTACATCAAGAAAATCAATGCAGCACAATCCAAATGTTTAGTCTCTCTTTCATTGCATCCTTGTGTAAAATAAGAAAAGCAGTATTTCTGAATCATTCAATTCAAATAAATTGCTGCGACAGGATTAACAAGATACTTTCCAACAAAAAGGAAAGAGAAAGGAAAGACTTAAATTTATATCTCACCTTTTCTGTCATCCTCATGGTTCAAGCAGACGACAGTGTGGGAGGCAAATCACCCCCAGAGTGACTGGTTTCATTCAGAATTGGTGCCAATGAACAATCATTCTTACACATCGAATTCATGCTAAATCTGAGCTGAGCCCAGTAAGAAATTAGGTGATATATTAAATTATTGTTAATCTATTTGATCAAACTCCACCAACAGAAACTCACAAAGCAGCAAGCAACATTTTGATATTTATCTAACATGACTCTGAGGACAAAGGGAGATTGAAACATTGGAACAAAACTAAATATCTCAAGGCTCGTTTAATTCAATTAAAAGCCAGATGGAACAATTAGTATTGAACACCACATCATAGTTAGCAGGTGTTTGCCTTGCAGAGTGGTCCCAGTTGAATTTAGACACAGCAATGTACAGGGTACAGTATGAAATCTCAATTGATGCTATTACATTTCTTACATTGATTGATTAAAACCGTTCCACATTCATTGGATTCAAATGAGCCAATCCCAGCCTCAGAATGACTACATGTCATGACAACACTTTGCTAATACCCCGGTAGCAAATGCAGATTGGAGGTAACACCAAAGAGTAAGTCATTTTGTAACAATGCCAGATAGGCTGAGAGTCTGACAGTTCAAACCCCTTCATTTCTAAACAATTCTCCACTGTCTACCTCATAACATTCACCTTGATCCTTATACCACAGTCAGTCACCCAGTTCCCCACATCACTCAGTCAACTTCCAATCCCTTCCACTGCCTAGCCCATAACACCCACCTACAGCATCTCCAGGTCTTCACCATCACTCACCCACCGCCTTTCTGCCACTCACCACCCTCTTCCCTGCCAGTCACCCCACACCCCCTTGTACCCCATGTCTCACATGAGAAAGGAGTTTCCTAAGGGATTGTACCTCTCTATCAGTTGCTGGAAGCCACAACATAAAACTTCAATAGTGTTACCATTATCAACATTCTGGAGGTTACCATTGACCAGAAACTCAACTAGACTCACCACATAAACATATTGACTACAAGGGCAGGTCAGACACAAGGAACACTACAGCGTGTAACTCACCTCCTGACTCCCTATAGCTTGTCCACTATCTACAAAGCACAAGTCAGAAGTGTGATGGAGTAATCCCCACTTGCCTGGATGGGGGCAACTCCAAACCACTCAAGAAGCTTGACACCATCCAGGACAATGCAGCCACTTGATTGGCACCATATCTACAATCATCCACTGCCTCCACCACCGCTGCTCACTATCTACAAGATGGACTGCAGAAATTCACCAAAGTTCCTTAGATAGCACCTCCCAAACCAACGACTACTTCCATCTCGAAGGACAAGGGTAGCAAATACATGGTCTTCCCATGTATCAAGTTCCCCTCCAAGCCACTTATCTTCCTGACTTGGAAAAATATCACTGTTCCTTCACTGTTATTATGTCAAGATCCTGGAATTCCCTCCCTCATGGCGTTGTGGGTCTACCTCCAGCACATGGACTGCAGCAGTTCAAGAAGGCAGCTCACCCCCACCTTCTCTAGGGGCAACTAGGGACAGGCAATAAATACTGGCCCAGCCAGCAACACCAACATTTCACAATGAATTTAAAAAGACTTGTTCTACTACAATGAAACAGGTAGCAAAGAAAAACATGCACAACTGCTACTCCTTACTGACCAGTCCTCCATGAACCTGCCAAAAACAAGATACTGGAGAGAGAGCAGAAGGGGTTTCAGTAATGGTTCAAGGGATGAGGAATTTCAGTAGATTGGAGAAACTGGAATTATTCTTCTTGGAGAAGGTTAGCTGAATGAAGATATGATTGAAGTGTTTAAATTCATGAGAAATCTGGACAGAATAAACATGGAGAAAACTTTCCCATTTGTGAAAGGTTTAGAGAAGGGGCTGTATTGTTAGCAGGCAGAGTATCGAACATGTCTCTTCTTAGTTAACCTCACTCTTACACATTTACCTTTGTAAAGCTCACTTGTGGCAAATTACTGGATGTGTAAGCTGATAACATTGTGGAGGAAAACAACATTGTATCTCCTTAACCAATCAGATCAAAGGATAGTCTGACGATACTGTAGCTTTAAAAGGTGTATTTTGCCCTGACTGGTTTGACAAGGAGGTTGAGATGGAGGTGCCAAGCGATCTGCTCAAAACCAATAAAGTAAGCAGCTTCTGAGGACATTGTCTTTTCAAAGTTGGACCAATAGAAGTAGCCTCAATGGGTGAGGTCAAGCTCCCACAAAGCCAGGATGTTTGGTTATAGCTTCCAGTAGCAGTGTCTATGGTCTCGAGGCTGGATGTAGAAGATGTTTTTCCTCTCCCTATTACAGCTCAAAGCTGGGGTTCTCTTCCTGCTGTGAGAATTGCATGGGAGTCAAAAAGCATGGCACTGGAAAAGCACAGCCAGTCAGGCAGCATCCTAATGAGCTTATGTTCAAAATGTCGACTATCCCGTTTCTCAAATTCTGACCGGTTGTGCTTTTCCAGGACCAAACATTTTGACTCTGGTCTCCAACATCTACAAAAGGGTAACCAGGGAGAGCATAGGGCCCCTCAAAGATTAGCAAGGTGGCCTTTGTGTGGAGCCGCAAGAGATGGGAGAGATACTAAATGAGCATTTTGCATCAGTATTTACTATGGAAAAGGACATGGAAGATAGAGAATGTAGGGAAATAAATGGTGACATCTTGAAAAATGTCGATATTACAGAGGAGGAAGTGCTGGATGTCTTGAAACATATAAAAGTGGATAAATCCCCAGGACCTGATCAGGTGTACCCGAGAACTCTGTGGGAAGCTAGAGAAGTGATTGTTGGGCCTCTTGCTGAGATACTTGTTTCATCAATAGTCACAGGTGAGATGCTGGAAGACTGGAGGCTGGCTAATGTGGTGCCACTCTTTGAGAAGGGTGGTAAGGACAAGCCAGGGAACTACAGACCAGTGAGCCTGATGTCAGTGGTGGGCAAGTTGTTGGAGAGAATCCTGAGGGACAGGCTGTATATGTATTTGGAAACGCAAGGACTGATTTGGTAGAGTCAACATGGCTTTGTGCGTGGGAAATCATGTCTCACAAACTTGATTGAGTTTTTTGAAGAAGTAATAAAGAGGACTGATGAGGGCGGAGCACTGGACGTGATCTATATGGACTTCAGTAAGGCGTTCGACAAGGTTCCCCATGGGAGATTGGTTAGCGAGGTTAGATCTCATGGAATACAGGGATTACTAGCCATTTGGAGACAGAACTGGTTCAAAAGTGGAAGACAGAGGGTGATGGTGGAGGTTTGTTTTTCAGACTGGAGGCCTGTGACCAGTGGAGTTTCACAAGGATCGGTGCTGGGTCCACTATTTTTCATCATTTATATAAATGATTTGGATGTGGTCATAAAGGTATAGTTAGTATGTTTGCAGATGACATCAAAATTGGAGGCATTGTGGACAGCGAAGAAGGTTACCTCGGATTACAACAGGATCTTGACCAGATGGGCCAAAGGCTGAGAAGTGGCAGATGGAGTTTAATTCAGATAAATGCGAGGCACTGCATTTTGGGAAAGCAAACCTTAGCAGGACTTATACACTTAATGGTACGGTCAAGGGATTGTTGCTGAACAAAGAGACGTTGGCGTGCAGGTTCATAGTTCCTTGAAAGTGCAGTCGCATAGGGGGCATAGATTTAAGGTGAGGGGAAAGATATAAAAGAGGCAACGTTTTCACCCAGAGGGTGGTACAGGTATAGAGTGAGCTGCCAGAGGAAGTGATGGAGGCTGGTACAATTGCAACATTTAAAAGGCATCTGGATGGGTATATGAATAGGAAGGGTTTGGAGGGATATGAGCCGGGTGCTGGCAGGTGGGACTAGATTGGGTTAGGATAGCTGGTCGACATGAACGAATTGGACCAAATGGTCTGTTTCCGTGCTGTACATCTCTCTGACTCTATGATCTGCAATCCTCACTTTCTCCTAGAATTGCATGTGAGACTATCTATTTTGCTGAATTTGCCCTTTACCAAGGGTGTGTTTATGGGATGTAACAATATTGGAACAGTTAATGAGTAGCTTATCATTTTGTTCAGTATTTCAATAAAGTTGCAGTTACAATTTTTTTTTATTTTTGCTTTATCTGTATTCTAACTATGGTGTATGAATAAAGCACGTGTTGCCTCAAGCCTGAAGCAAATGTGACCAGTCGAATTGCATCTGAAACGTAACACCTTTAAAATAAGGAAAGATTAGGGCTTAGGCTATCTCCTTGACATGTATTGAGGGGTTTGGTCTGATCAATAACAATTGTGAAATGAATGGTGAAAGGATTAAGGTGGAAATATTATTTGGAATGAATAAAATCAATGTCAGATCATAGAACATACAACATGCAACGTTACAGCACAGTACAGGCCTTTTGGCCGTCGGTGTGCCCAATGGGCAGAGAAGTGGCAGATGGAGTTTGCCACTTCTCAGCCCAGTCTGCATCTTATCTATGTCCCTCTGTAACCCACAACATCCTTCAGCACTATTCACAACTCTGCGAAAGTGAGGATTGCAGATGCTGAAGAGTAGAGTCGAGAGTGTGATGCTGGAAAAGCACAGCAGGTCAAACAGCATCTGAGGAGCAGGAAAATTGATGTTTCGGGCAAAAGCCCTTTATCAGGATGAAGGGCTTTTGCCTGAAAGGTCGATTTTCCTACTCCTCAGATGCTGCCTAACTTGCTGTGTGTTTCCAGCACCACATTCTCGACACTATCCATAACTCTGCTGACCTTAGTGTCATCTGCAAACTTACTAGCCCACCCTTCTATGCCCACATCTGGATCATCTATTAAAATGACAAACAGCAGAGGCCCCAAAACAGATCCCTGCGGTACACCACCGGTAACTGAGCTCCACAATGAACATTTCCCATCAACCACAACCCTCTGTCTTTTTTCAGCTCGTCAATATCTGATCCAAACCGCTGAACCACCTTCAGTCCCGAAACTCAGCATTTTGTACAATAGCCTACGTGTGGAACCTTATCAAACACCTTACTGAAACCCATATACAGCACATCAACCACTTTACCCTCATCCACCTGTTTGGTCACCTTGTGAAAAACTCTATAAGGTTAGTAAGGCACAACATACCCTTCATAAAACCGTGTTGACTATCTCTAATCAAATTATTCCTTTCTAGATGATTATAAATCCTATCTCTTATAACCTTTTCCAACACTGTACCCACAACCAAAGGAAGGCTCACTGGCCTATAATTTCCAGGGTTGTCCTGATTCCCCTTCTTAAACAAGGGAATCAGAAGCAGAAAGAGAAAGAAAGATTGAACCAAAGAGATAACAGACGAAACAAATTTGTAATTTTACTTTTGACATTTTTTTTAAATTTGGCAATAGTTAACACTGAAGGAATTGGACTGTACACTTGTACTAATTAACTTTTAATACTCAATATGTTAAGTGGAAATAATAAGGTTAGATTACTTACAGTGTGGAAACAGACTATTTGGCCCAACAAGTCCACACTGACCCATTCCCCTCCAACCAATGCACCAAACACTATGGGCAATTTCCCACTGCTAATTCACCTGACCTGCACATCTTTAGACTGTGGGAGGAAACTGGAGCAAGCCCACACAGACACAGGGAGAATGTGCAAACTCCACACAGACTGTTGTCTGAGGTGGGAATTGAACCTGAGTCTCTATTGCTGTGAGGCAGCAGTGCTAACCACTGTGCCACCATGCCACCCATTTGCTACTTATCACATTTCTAAAATTGTAATACAACACAAACTGAAAAGACGCAGTGTCCCATGCTGACTTTAATTCATATCCTGTCACACAAGTCAAACAACTTCATGCCTTTGATACATTTTGATGGTTGTGTGAACAGTGCAATGTTATCTTTGCAATACGAACGAAGGGGTAGTGCATCTCAGACTGTGATCTTTGGGTATCTGCTTTCAGCCCCTCATTTGGAGTTCCTTTATTTTTTGCACATTAATATTGTTGAGCACCATTTATCTTGTCTTTATGTTGACAACAAATTTACTCATATTATTGTCCTAACTTTGCTTCAGGTTTCCAGCATCGGAAATTGTTTCCCTTTAGCTTTGATAAATTTCTTTAATTTTCCAGGAAATGTCTTTTAATTCACAGGTTCTATTTACACACTGTAACTTTTAACTGAATAATTAATCAGCTTTATGTTATTTTTATTATTTCTATCCGAATTGTCTCATTTCCTTTTCAGCCCGAGTTGTTTGTTCACCATGTGGAGCTTTCATCGTCTTTGTTCAATGTATTAGTAAAAATATCTCCATGCTTTCATTTTAATCAAAACATTAAAAAAGGAGCAGGAGTAGTCCATTCAGCCCATCGCGCCTGCTGTGGCATTCAACATCATCATGGCTGATTATCCAACTCAGCCCCTTGTTTCTGCTTTCTCCCCATACTCTTTGATCCCATTATTCCGAAGAACCTTTTCTATTACAAAAGTTTAGTAACTGTGGATAACTCGAGTGTAAGATAATAAAAGTCAGGCATTAAAGATGCAACAGCAGAATTGCACAGTAAACAGTGAAATGAAATATGTTAATTTAATATGATTAGAATTAATCCCAGCTTGCCATCATAATGTTCTTTGTCAATTTGACTTCATCGACATTCAGATGCCAAGTTGACGACAAACTGCATTTCTTTGCTGTGAAAGTTAATGGTAAAGAAATTTAGACATCACATTTGATGAATCTGTCAAAAACAAACTATAACTTTCTCCCGTCCACCACAACTGACTAAAATTACAGGACTCCAAATTCTAATCAGGACAGATGTTAAACCGAGGCTACAGTTCAAGTCCAAATAAAATTAAAATCCCTTGGAAATTTTGAAGAACAGGAAGCTCTTAACTCGCATTTTTCCCTCAATGAAATTCATCAAGGATTCCCAGTTAAATGGGGCCTCCTTTTCCTTGTAGTTTGTGAGACATTGTTATATGCCTGCCATCCTTAACTCCATGAATGTGATGTCACTTCAACAGTGGTTTGCTGACTGGAAAACAATTTGGAATACCTTCAAGATGTGAGAAGTACAAACTATTTCTTTCTCATCTTCTCTGTCATTTCAGTGACTGCAACAAATTAATGCAAAATCTTTCTCATCTTTGATTCTTCACATATAAAAGCAGTCACAAATCAACTTGGCAGCATACTAAGAAAGTTTGTCAACAAACAGCTCACGATGCTACATGGAAGAAAGAAATTATGTTTATGGTTTTCATAATCAAACACAGTTGAAGAGCAATAGTAAAGGACAGAACATAAAGAAGGAATCTTGTAATTGCCTTCTTCGAAGGTAATAAAAGAGCCAAACCTTGTCAGACGTGAGCATCTTTCCATCAATGTTATGAATCTATAACATCTGTTCCAATTAGTAACCATACCAACACAGCAGTATATTTAAGCATTCCTATTGCCATTATTTCTTCCTTATATTACTAAGCACTGTCTTTGTAGGAAGGAGAACACAGAAATGTGGCTGAAGAATATGAGAAAAACAAGGACCTATAAGCTCTATGACCCCTCAGTCCTGCCCACTGTTAAATAAGTTCACAGCTGAACTACGACATAGAGTCCACTTTCCTGTCCTATCTCAATGTCCCTTGATTTTCTTGGTGCCCAAAAATCTATTGATCTCTGTCATGAATACAACGAATGATGGAGTTTCTGCAGCTCTCTGGGACACAGACTATCTGAGCACAGAAATTTCTCTTTACCTCAGTTTGAAATGGCTGATCTCTTATTTTGAGACTGTGTTCCTGGTTCGAGACTTTCAGCTAGCTGGGGGACAATGTCTCAGCATCTACTCTGATCATTTTTCAGAACAATGTTATACTTCTCCAGCAGATAATCTCCCATTTTTCCATGCTCCATAGGTTATAGATTTATTTTCCACATTTTTTTCCTGTGACTATTTGTTCTGCGTAACAGATTTTATAAGCAGTTTATGGATCACATTCTACCTGAAAATAAAAGGATTTTCACAGTATAAATACTGTTAGAAATAAGTTGTGCTTTGAGTTTCAGAGCCTAGAAGTGGTTGCGAGCTTTTTATCTTTAAAACCTTTATGTTTTCACAAGGCATTTCTTGTTGTGGTTCTGCTCGCCGAGCTGAAAGTTTTTGCTGCAAACGTTTCGTTCCCTGGCTAGGGAACATCATCAGTGCTGTTGGAGCCTCGTGTGAAGCGCTGCTTTGATGTTTCTTCCGGTATTTATATTGGTTTGTTCTTGCCGCTTCCGGGTGTCAGTTTCAGCTGCAGTGATTTGTATGTGGGGTCCAGGTCGATGTGTCTGTTGATGGATGTTCTTGCCGTTTCCGGGTGTCTGAAACTGACACCCGGAAACGGCAAGAACAAACCAATATAAATACCTGAAGAAACATCAAAGCAGCGCTTCACACGAGGCTCCAACAGCACTGATGATGTTCCCTAGCCAGGGAACGAAACGTTTGCAGCAAAAACTTCCAGCTCGGCGAGCAGAACCACAACAATGGATACCCGAGCTACAAATCTTCAATCAGATTTTAAAGGCATTTCTTGTTTGCCACTTCTACCATCTTGATTTTAATGTTCTCTTCCTGTTTGTAAATGCTGGATGGTCTCACTCCCTCCTTCCTCTGTCATTTCCCGGAGCACCAAGATGCTGTGAGATCTTTGCACTCTTCCAACTTGACCATCCCCATTCCACAGATGGCACTTGTGCTTTCAGCTGCCTGGACCCTATTCTCTGAAAGTCTACCCCAAACTTCTTCACAAAGTTTTCCTCCTTTAAGTCTTAGGTTAGAATCTACCTCTTTGACCAGGTTGTTGGGCACCTGACTAAAGTCTTTTTCTTTGTCTCAATATCATTTTGTTTTTGATTGGGCTGGTTGTGGGAAGATACTGAGAGATTTGAGTCTGATTTTTAATGTTATTCTCAGTGATGTTGACTGGAAATGAGGTGCCAACAAGTACACAATGGCAGAGCATGCCACTTTATCCTCTTTCTAGATGCATCTCATCCATCTCAACAAGTCTCTCTCTGTCTACACACAGCCCTCATTGATGCCTCTTCAGTGGAACTTGCTCAGTTTAACACTAAGAATGCGAGTACCTCTCTGTCTCACGCTAAAACTCTTGGGGAAACTAGGGAAGTTTAATCTCCAACATGAGCAATGTGGCCACATGAGCAATGTGGCCACACGAGCATCTGGATTTAGCCCTGCAATGGTAAACCAAACTCAAGCTGTGGGCAAATAGCTCTACCACCTTGTGGATCACTCAGGAGAAGGTTAAGGCAGTAAACCTTGTCCAACATCTGGAGGAAGACTGATGTCATTCAAACAGTTCCTGCAAATAGGTCAGTGACAAACACTGTGCTTTGCATTTCTTTGGACTCCAGAAGTGAATTCAGAAGGAGAATGTCAATTTTTAGATAGCCCGGAATCTACATAAACACTGGTGAATCTTGTACCCTGAGAAGAAATTCCAGTATCACTTTAGAGCATCACATGGAGAAACAATTACTGCTCAGCCCAGTCTCACATGCTGCAGCAAAGACAGTGGCAACTAGGTCACTGTGGGATTCCTGAGCCACCCCAGTTTGTTTTAACTCACTTGTGGGACGTGGGCCCTGTTGGCTGGGCCAGTATTTATTGCCCATCTCTCATTACCTTTGAGAGGATTTTTGAATCATAACCTCCCTACAGTATGAAAACAGGCCTTTCAGCCCATTGAGTCCACACTGACTCTCTGAGTACCATCCCAACCCAACCCATGCCCCCATCTCATCCCTGTAACCCTGTATTTCCCACGGCTAATCCACCTAGGCTGCACATCCCTGGACACTATAGGTAATTTAGCATGGCCAATCCACCTAACCTGCACATCTATGGAGGAAACCGGAGCATCCAGAAGAAACCCACACAGACAAGGAGAATGTACAAACATCGCACAGTCACTTGAGGCTGGAATCGAACCCAGCTTTTTGACGCTGTAAGGCAGCAGTGCTGTCCACTGAGCCACCGTGCCATGCCCATAGCTAGTGGTGAGGTGCCCTCTTGAACCAGTGCTGTGTACGTGAGGGTCCTCAAGGTAGTGTCCTAGGCCCAACCTTCTTCAGCAGTGACATTAATGACCCTCCCTCCATCATAAGGTTGGCTAGAGCATGGAGGCTGGCTAACGTGGTGCCACTACTTAAGAAAGGTGGTAAGGAAAAGCCAGGGAACTGTAGACCAATGAGCCTGATATCAGTGGTGAGTGCGTTGTTGGAGGGAATCCTGAGGGACAGGATTTCCATGTATTCGGAAAGGCAAGGACTGATTAGGGCCAGTCAGCATGGCTTTGTGCGTGGAAAATCATTAACAAAGAGGCTTAATGAGGGCAGAGCAATGGACGTGACCTATATGGACTTCAGTTTTCACTCAGGAAAAGGAGAATATTGTAGAAGAGAAGAATGAGATACGAGATATTAGACGAGAAAGGATCGAGGTTAGTTACGAAGAGATGTTATCAATTCTAAAAGGAGTGAAAGTAGACAAGTCCCCTTGGCCAGATGGAACTTATCCGAGGATTCGCCGGGAAGCTAGGGAGGAGATGACGGAGACTTTGGTTTTGATCTTTGAATCGTTATTGTCTACAAGTTTAGTAACAGAGGACTGGAGGATTACAAATGTTGTGCCCTTGTTCAAGAAAGGCAGTAGAGATGACCCAGGTAATTATAGATGAGTGAGCCTTACGTCAGTTGTAGGAAAAGTTTTGGAAAGGATTTTAAGAAATAGGATTTATAATCATCTAGCAAGCAACAATTTTATTTCAGCTAGTCAACATGGTTTTGTCAAGGGCAGGCCGTGTCTCACAAACTTCATTGAGTTTTTTGAGAAGGTGACCAAGCATGTAGATGAGGGTAGGGCAGTTGACATGATGTACATGGACTTCAGTAAAGCCTTTGATAAGGTTCCACATGGTAGGCTGATGGAGAAAATGCAGAGGCATGGGATTGAGGGTGACTTAGCAGTTTGGATTAGAGACTGGCTTTCTGAAAGAAGGCAGCGAGTGGTGGTTGATGGAAAATATTCAGCCTGGAGTCCGGTGACTAGTGGTGTGCCACAAGGATCTGTTTTGGGACCACTGCTGTTTGTCATTTTTATAAATGACTTAAATGCAGGCATAGGTGGATAGGTTAGTAAGTTTGCAGATGATACTAAAGTTGGTGGAGTGCTGGACAGTGTGGAAAAATGTTGCTGTTGCAAGGGGACTTGGATAAACTGCAGAATTGGGCTGAGAGCTGGCAAATGGAGTTCAATGCAGCTAAATGTGAGGTGATTCACTTTTGGAAGAATAACAGGAAGGCAGAGTACTGAGTCAATGGAAAGATCCATGGTAGTGAGGATGTGCAGAGGGATCTTAGTATCCATGTACTTAGATCCCTGAAAGTTGCCACCCAGGTTGATAGTACTGTTAAGAAGGCACACGGTGTGTTAGGTTTCATTGGTAGATGGATTGAGTTCCGGAGCCGCAATATCATGCTGCAACTGTACAAAACGCTGGTGCGGCTGCACTTGGAATATTGTGTCCAGTTCTGGTCGCCCCATTACAGGAAGGATGTGGAAGCATTGGAAAAAGTGCAGCGGAGATTTACCAGGACGTTGCCTGGTCTGAAATGAAGGTCTTATGTGGAAAGGCTGAGGAACTTGGGTCTGTTCTGTTTGGAGAGAAGAAGGCTAAGAGGGGATTTGATAGAGACATACAAGATGGTCAGAGGATTAGATAGGGTAGACAGTGAAAGACTTTTTCCGAGGACGATGACGTCAGTGTGTACGAGGGGGCATAACTACAGATTGAGGGGTGATGGATGGAAGACAAATGTCAGAGGCAGTGTCTTTACTCAGAGAGTGGTAAGGGCGTGGAATGCCCTGCCTGCCAATGTAGTTAACTCAGCCACATTAGGGAGATTTAAACAATCCTTGGATAAGCACATGGATGATGATGGGATAGTGTAGGGGGTTGAGCTTAGATTAGTTCACAGATTGGCGCAACATTGAGGGCCAAAGGGCCTGTTCTGCTCTGTATTGTTCTATGTTCAGTAAGGCATTCGACAAGGTACCCCATGGGAGACTGGTTAGCAAGGTTAGATCTCATGGAATACAGGGAGAACTAGCCATTTGGATACAGAACTGGTGCTGGAGGGTTGCCTTTCAGACTGGAGGCTTGTGATCAGTGGTGTACCACAAAGTTTGGTGCAGAGTCCACTGCTTTTCACAGTTTATATAAATGCTTCGGGTGTGAACATAGAAGGTATGGTTACTAAGTTTGCATAAGACACCAAAATTTGTGGTGTAGTAGATAGTGAAGAAGGTTACCTCAGAATACAACGTAATCTTAATCAGATGGGCAATGCGCTGCGGAGTGGTAGATGGAGTTTAACTTAGATGAATGTGAGGTGCCGTATTTTGGAAAGACAAATCGGGGCAGGACTTATACACTTAATGGTAAGGTCCTGGGGAATGTTGCTGAACAAAGAGACCTTGGGTGCAGGTTTATAGTTCCTTGAGAGTGGAGTTGCAGGTAGACAGGATAGTAAAGAAGGTGTTTAGTGTCTTTATTGGTCAGTGCATTGAGTATAGGAGTTAGGAGGTCATGTTGCAGCTGTACAGAACATTGGTTAGGCCACTTTTGGAATAATGTGTGCAATTCTGGTCTCCCTGCTGTAGGAAGAATGTTGTGAAATTTGACAGGGTTAAGAAAAGATTTATAAGGGTGTTCGTAGGGCTGGAGATTTTGAGCTCCAGTGAAAGGTTGAGTAGTCTGAGGCTATTTTCCCTGGTAACCTTATGAAGGTTTACAAAATCATGAGGAGCACGGATAGAGTAAATAGACAAGGTCGTTTCCCTGGGGGAGGGGAGTCCAGAACTAGAGGGCATAGTTTTAGGGTGAGAATTAAAATGGACCTAAGGGGCAACTTTTTCACGCAGTGAAATGGTGCGTGTATGGAATGAGCTGCCAGAGGAAATGGTGGAGGCTGGTACAATGACTACATTTAAAAGGCATCTGATTGAGTATATGAATAGGAAGAGTTCAGAGGAATACGAGCCAAATGCTGGCAAATGGGGCTAGATTAAGTTAGGCTCTCTGGTCGGCATGGATATGTTGGACCAAAGGGTATGTTTCCGTGCTCTACATCTCTATGACTCTACGAATTAGTGCTTGTCAGGCAGGAGCAAGTTGTACAGTGAGATTAGCCAGAAATCAGTATTGGAACCAATGCTTTCCTTGATCAATATTAATGATCTGAACTTGGGTGCGTGGGGCATACAATTCCAAATTTGTGGAAATCACACAATTCAAAAATATTGTAATTGTGAGGAAGATAACGATAGACCTCCAGAAGACATAGACAGGCTAATGGAGATGTGACAGATGCAATTTAACACAGTGAGCTATGAAGTACTCCATTACGAGAGGAGAAACAAAATGATGCAATATAAAATGACGTACTATTCTAAAGGGGCTGCAGGAGGGATCTGGGGTAGATGTGCATAAATCATTGAAGGTGACAGAGACAGGTGGTAAGATAGCTTAAAAAGCATCTGGGATCTTGGACTTGTTAAACAAAGGCATGGCATGTGACTGCATAAAGGTAAAATGAACCCTCAATGAATTGGTTCCTTTATTGAAACATACATTCCAATTCCGGATATAAATCTTTAGAAAAGGTTGTGAAGACTTTGAAATTACTATTAAAAAAAGTGAAGAAGAATGGTTTCAGGAATATTGAATAAAAATAAATTACTGCAGATGCTGGAATCTGAAACCAAAAGAGAAAATGCTGGAAAATCTCAGCAGGTCTGGCAGCATCTGTAAGGAGAGAAAAGAGCTGACGTTTCGAGTCTAACTGACCTTTGTCAAAGCTGGGTCAGTTTGACTCAAAACGTCAGTCCTTTTCTCTCCTTACAGATGCTGCCAGATCTGCTGAGATTTTCCAGCATTTTCTCTTCTGGTTTCAGGAATATTGAACTTTAGTTCCATGGATAGATTGGAGAGGCTTGGGTTATTTTCCTTGACGAGAATGGTAAAAGAAGATTTGACAAAAGAGTGTAACATCAAGAGGGACCCAGGCACAGAACATACGGGCAAGCAAACGAGGAGCAAGAGCAGGCCATTCAGCCCCTCAAGCCTGCTCTCCCATTCATTAAGATTGTGGTTGATCTGATTTTAACCTCCAATCTACATTCCTGCATATTGCTGATAATATTTCATCCCCTTGGTCATCAAGAATCTATTTCCCTCTGTCTTAAAAATATCTAAAGATTCTGCATCCACTGAGGAAGGGGCTTCCAAAGGCTCACAACCCTCTGAGAGAAAAAGTGTTTCCTCATCTCTGTTTGAAATGGCTTTCCCCTTATTTTCAAACAGTGACCTCAAGTTCTGGATTCTCCCACAAGAGGAAACATTCTTTCAACTTCCATCTGGTCAAGTCCCCTCAGCATTTTCTATGTTCCAATTTCATCACCTCTGACTCTGGAGGGTACAGGCCCAGTCTGTCTAACCTTTCCTCAATAAGATTACCCACTCATTCCAGGTATTAGTTTAGCAAAATTTCTCTAAACTGCTTCCAATGCATTAACATCCTTCTGTACGTACAGTGACCAGTACACAGTACCCCAGATGTTATCTCACCAATGTTCTGTATAACTGAAACATGAGCTCCCTACTCTTGTATTCAATTCCTCTTGCACTAAAATATAACATTCAGCATAACGGTAGATAAAGAACGAGAAGCAGTACAACAGGAACAGGTTGTTCTGCCAACCAAGACTGTGATGTGATGCCTTTCTAAACTAAGATGTCTTCAGGTGGTCCGCATCCCTCCATTCCCTGCCTATTCATATATGTGTCAAGATGTCACTTCCACTGGGGTGGGCAAAGTTAAAAATCACGCAACAGCAGGTTAATAGTCCAGCAGGTCTATTTGGAAGCACAAGCTTTCAGAGCGCTGATCCTTCCTCAGGTAACAGTTATCCAAATTAAATTCCATCTGCCACTCCTCAGTCCATTGGCCCAATTGATCAAGATCTCTTTGTAATCTTAGAAAACCTTCTTCACTGTCTCTTTTTTCATAATTTTGTAAATTCCTCTCAGGTCTCATAGAATACAGGGAGAACTCACCATTTGGATACAGAACTGGCTCAAAGGTAGAAAACAAAACGTGGTGGTGGTGGGTTGTTTTTCAGACTGGAGGCCTGTGAACAGTGGAGTGTCACAAGGATCAATGCTGGATCCACTACTTTTCATCAGTTATATAAATGATTTGGATGTGCTCATTAAGAGTATAGTTAGTAAATTTGCTGATGACACCAAAATTGGAGGTGCAGTGGACAACAAAGAAGGTCACCTTAGATTACAACAGGATCTTGATCAGATGGGCCAATGGGCTGAGAAGTGAAAGATGAAGTTTAATCTAGATAAATGTGAGGTGCTGAATTTTGGGAAGACAAATCTTAGCAGGACTTATATATTTAATGGTACAGTCCTTGGGAGTGAACAAAGAGACCTTGGAGAGCAGGTTCATAGCTCCTTGAAAGTGGAGTCACAGGTAGATAGGATAGTGAAGAAGGCGTTTGGTATGCTTTCCTTTATTGGTCTGAGTATTGAGTACAGGAGTTGGGAGATCATGTTGTGGCTGTACAGAACATTGGTTAGGCTACTGTTGGAATATTGTGTGCAATTCTGGTCTCCTTCCTATTGGAAAGATGTTGTGAAACTTGAAAGGGTTCAGAAAAGATTTACAAGGATGTTGCCAGGGTTGGAGAAATAGAGCTATTGGGAGAGGTTGAATAAGCTGGGACTGTTTTCCCTGGAACGTCGGAGGCTGAGGGGTGACCTTATAGAGGTTTATAAAATCATGAGGGGCATGGATAGGATAAATAGACAAAGTCTTTTCCCTGGGGAGTGGGAATCCACAACTAAAGGGCATAGGTTTAAGGTGAGAGGGAAAAGATAATAAAGATACCTAAGAGGCAACTTTTTCACTCGTAGTACGTGTATGGAATGAGATGGTCCATATACCTTCATTCCCTGCCTATTCATGCCTATCAAGATGTCACTTAAACATTGTTATTGTATCTCCTTCTGCCACTTCCTCTGGCAATGCATTCCAGGCACTTACCACTCTCTGTGTTAAGAACTTGCTTTTCATGCCACCTTTAAACATTCCCCTTTTTACCTTAAACCTTTGTCACTTAGTATATGACTTCGCTAGCTTGTGACCAAGACTCTGACTATCCATTCTATCCATGCCGAAAGCCATAGAGTCATACAGCATGGAAGCAGACCTATCAGCCCAATCTGCACACACTGACCATGTTCCCAAATTAACCTAGTCCTCCTTGCCTGCATTTGGCCCATATCCATCCAAACCTCAGGCATCTGGATGGGGATATGAACAGGAAAGGTTTGGAGGGTTGTGGGCCAGCTGCTAGCAGGTGGAACTAGATTGGGCTGGGATATTTGGTTGGCATGGATGAGTTTGACAGAAGGGTCTGTTTCCTTGCTGTACATCTTGATGACTCTATGACTCTATCCCAGATTATTCCAGTTATCCTTCTTAAACAAAAGAACAATATTGGCTATTCTCCAATCTTATGCAACCTCTCCTGTGACTAAAGAGGATACGAATATTTTGTAATAGGCCCCAACAATTTCTTCCTTTGCCTCCCTCAATATTCTGGAATAGATCCCATTTAAAATTCTATTTGCATTAGCCAAAAGGTAATCAGAAAGTGCTAACGATCTGGAATGTACTGCCTGGGGGGACATTGGAGGCCCACTCAATCTTGGTTATCACAAAGGTATTGGCGAAGCTCCAGACAAGAAAACATTTCCAGAGCTTCAGAGAAAGGGTAGCAGAGTAGAACTGGTTGAGTTTTTCTTGCAGAATGCCAGCCCTGACACAATGGGCCAAATGGTCTCCTTTCCTGCTATGACCATTCTATGATTCATAATTAAATGTTTACAACTGAATGAAAATAAAGCACTTAACTTCATGGTTATTTCATTGTAATGGTTTTCTGCTTATGTGCTATAGTGAATCTTGTAAATAAATTGAAGTGTTAATTTTAACCTGAACATAAAATAGTGTTTTGCCCCTTTCAGAAGTGACAGAAGGGCTCCATATACTTTCATTACACAATTTTAAAGGGCACGTTCCATAGTGTTTCAGTTTGTTCGCAATATGCTTATGGTTATCATTTCTGGATCATAGGAATTATGAGTCGGCTTAAGGAGATATATCTTTGTTTAACAGCCTAAACCTATCTACCTCGACATCCTCTGCTGCCCTTTTAAAGACTATCCTTAAGGCTCACCACTCCACAATGCTTTGGTTCATTCTCCTCCTTTGCTTGCTCTGATTGCCATTAGAGAACCTCAGAGTCTTTTTTCTTTCCTCCCTGCTACTGGTGCTATGTAAATGCAGATTTTTTTTATTACAAATAACCATATTGGATGAGACCAACTTAAATGTTTGTTGATTTTCACTAAATTGATCATCTTGTCCAGATTATTGCGGCAATCTGTGAGATAATAAGCAGCTTAACCCATTACAATCTCAAAACACTATCCACCGATCAAATTTGTAAGGAATGGAGTCTTGCAATTCAAAACCTTTAATTGAAATTGAAGTGGAATAATCAGAATTATATTGTGAAATGAATGATATTATTGCTTCAATTCTCAAACTATATGAAAGAAGATTCCAATTGCATGCCTGACTGTATTTGTATTTTCACAATTTGCAATTCATTTTATTACATCCAATATATGTTCCTATATAACCAAGACACTGATTTTTCCGGTTATACTGCTCAACAAACACACAGAAACCTGCACCAGTCTGCTGTCTTGTCTTTCCTCCTCAGTATTTTGCTGTTTCATTTTCAGCAATGTCACAGTGTAATCAGATATTTTCTGCAAGGACTTTGGGGAAGCAGTGAGCCAGAGTTGTTTCCCTTTTCTTTGCACTGTGCAGAATGCTTAGCTTCTGAGGGCACAACAGAGAGAGATGAACAGAGGCCGATGGTGCTCCATTTAAAAGTCCTTCATCGTTGTAAGTAGCTTTGGGGCATTCTGAGGTTGTGAAAGCTGCTGTGTTTTCTCTCTTGTTTTCACTCCGGTCGGTTAAGGGAGGTGAGGGGCTGCTGCTGGAGGAACCCTGAAAGGAACCCCGTGAGACGATGGAGATGTAGCACCATCGGCCTCTGTTCATCTCTCTCTGTTGTGCCCTCAGAAGCTAAGCATTCTCCACAGTGCAAAGTTTAGGACCTCTTGATTCCAGTTTGCAAGGGCTCCTTGATGCCACACTCAGTCAAATATGCCCTTGATGTCAGGGGTTGTCATTATCACCTCACCTCTGGAATTCAGCTCTTTTGTCCATGTTTGAACCAAGGCTGTAATGGGGTCAGGAGTTGAGTGGCCCTTGCAGAACCCAAACTGGGCATCACTGAGCAGGTTATTGCTGAGCAGGTGCTGCTTGATAGCCCTGTTGATGACAGCTTCCATCACTTTACTGATGATCAAGAATAGACTGACGGGGCGATGGCTGGGTTAGATTTGTCCTGATTAGGCAATTTTCCAAATTGTCATACTGGAAAAGCTTGGCTAAAGGAGCGACAAATGCTGGAGCACAATTCTTCAGTACTACGGCTCCACACTTTGCATGAAAAAGTTGCCTCTTAGGACCCTTTTATATCTTTCCCCTCTCAACCTATACCTGTGCCCTCTTGTTCTGGACTCCTCCACCCCAGGGAAAATACCTTGTCTATTTACCCTACCCATGCCCCTCATGATTTATAAACCTCTAAAACATCACCCCTCAGCCTCTGACATGCCACGGAAAACAGCCCCAGCTTGTTCAGCCTCTCCCTAGAGCTCAAACCCTCCAACCCTGGCAACATCCTTGTGAATCTTTTCAGAATCCTCTCAAGTTTCACAACATACTTCCGATAACAGGGAGATCAGAATTACACGCAATATTCTAAAGGTGGCCTAACCAATGACTTGTACAACTGCAACATGACCTCGCAACTCCTGTACTCAATACTCTGACCAATAAAGGAAAGCATACCAAATGCCTTCTTCACTATCCTATCTACCTGCAACGCTATTTTCAAGAAGCTAGGAACCTGCACTCCAAGGTCTCTTTTACACTGATGTGTTGGGCTCTTCCATCATTGAGGATGGGGATATTTGTGGAGCATCCTCCACCAGTGAGATGTTTAATTGTTCACCACCACTCATGATTGGATGCGGTAGGACTGGAGAGCTTCGATTTGCTCTAGTGTTGGTTGAATGATGATTATTATATGCACACAAATATTGGTTGAGGAATAAATATTAAAGACCACAGAGCATAACCTATTTTATTCGGCCTCCCAAGCCACCAATATGCTCAGAGGAGGCAAGTAAAGTCCAATCCCATGTTTTTAATCCCCCAATAACATTTCTCCCTGAGTTGCTAACAGCAATATCCAGGGGATACATCTTTAATTTTGCTAGGTTCTAGGACTGTTCTGGAAGGTTAGCAACCCCAACTATCCTTTAAAATAGTGTAATGATTCACATATTTACCTGGTATCATGCTCCATAATTGTGATATTATTCATATATGTCAACCCACAATGCCACTAAAGAGGAAGTCCCAGTAGTTTGCTGGAAAAGCGCAGCAGGTCAGGCAGCATCCAAGAAGCAGGAGAATCGACGTTTTGGGCATGAGCCCTTCTTCCTGAAGAAGGGCTCATGCCCAAAACGTTGATTCTCCTGCTCCTTGAATGCTGCCTGACTTGCTGTGCTTTTCCAGCAACACATTTTCAGCTCTGATCTCCAGCATCTGCAGTCCTCACTTTCTCCCAGTTCCAGTAGTTTGCCTCAACAACACTCAGGAATGCTGAGATTTTTCCAAGTCAGAATGGTGGGTAGCTTCGGAAGGAACTTATAGATAGTGGTCTTCCTATGTATCTGTTGTCCTTGTCCTTCAAGATGCTAGTATTTGTCATTTTGGAAGTTACTGTTGCTGGATCTTTGGTGCATTGCTGCAGTGCATCTTGCTGGATATGTGTGGATGAGTCCTGTAGCAAATATTTCACCACTACACTTCTCAAAGCTTGTGACCATCTCAAAGGCACATGGTGCAAGGCACAAGTATGATAGAATACTCCCTACTTGCCTGGATGGGTGCTACTCAAACAATACTCAAGGAGCTTGACAAAACACCTATCCACAAGCATCCACTCCCTCTACCATCGGTGCTCAATAGCAACAGTGTGTACTAACTACAAGATGCACTTCAGAAATTCACCAAGGTTCTTAAGGCAGCACCTTCCAAACCCATAAACCCTTCCAAACGGAAGGACAATTCTACTGGGAAAACCACCACCTGCAAATTCCCCTCCAAGTCACCCATCATCCTGATTTAGAAATATATTGTTACTTTTATCAGGGTTAATTTGATCTAAAGATGGGAAGTCTCTTCCTAACAGCACTGTAGGTTTCCCTACAGCATAAGGATTGCAGCAGCTCAAAATGGCAGCTCACCACCACCTTCTACAGGGCATTTAAAAATGGGCAATAACTATTGGTTCAACTAGTGAAGCCCACATTCCTTCAATGAACAGAAGAAAAATAAACTGGACACTGCCAGAGTTGTAATGATCCCTCACTAATGGTTGGCAACTACTTGCAACCTCTGTACCTGCTCCTATTGCAGGACTGCCTTGCTCTGAAACTGGGTCACAAACACCAGAATCTGGCACTAGGCTGTGGATCAACCTGCAATAGATCCTTGTGGTATAACAAAGACATTTTGTAATAGTTCTTGGTCCATCTGTAGCTGCATGAAACCTTGGTTGAGTAAACCAGGTGAAACCACATGCTACAGGTTTGGGAGCCGGTCCAGCTTCAGCAGCAAGCAACCTTCCTCCCCTTAAACACAAACTGCTTTTGATTTTTCTCGAAAACAGCTTTTATTATCTCTGTAAGAACAGAAAATACAATGGGTTAAACATTTATCACCAATTGGGTAACATAGCTGGATGAGTTGTTATTAATATAGAAAAGATAACTAGTTTAAGGAGAATTGGCTGGTGACTGCAAATTATATAACATACATTTCGGGACAATTTTTGATAAAGGCAATTATACAATATGTGATGATGTATGCACAAGTATCACTTTAAATGTTAACAATTGCATCCGTTCAAAAACTATCTTTCTTTCAAAAAGAAGTCAATAAATTTGTTTCAATTTCATGTCATGAACATAAATTCAGCAAAGTGACATGAATGTGAAATACTTTGTTTTAATAAGGAAGAGCATATTTTGTCAGATACAGGTAATCTCACAGTGCCATGTATAATCAGAATGACATAAATGAACACATTAACATGTATTGACTTCTTTGAGGTGGTGACCAAACAGGTGGATCAGGGTAAAGCTGTTATGCGGTGTATGCGAATTTCAATAAGGCATTTGATAAGGGTCCCCATGGTAGGCTATTGCACAAAACACACAGGCTTGGAATTGAGGTTGTTAAGAAGGCATACGGTGTGTTTGCTTTTTTTGGTAGAGGGATTGCGTTTCAGAGCCACAAGGTCATGCTGCAGCTGTACAAAACTCTGTGCGGCCGCACTTAGAGTATTGCATATAGTTCTGGTCGCAGCATTATAGGAGGGATGTGGAAGCTTTGGAGAGGGTACAGAGGAGATTTACTAGGATGTTGCCTGGTATGGAGGGAAGGTTATGAGGAAAGATTGAGGGTCTTGAGGCTGTTTTTGTTAGAGAGAAGAAGGTTGAGAGGTGAATTAGTTGAGACATACAAGATAATCAAAGGGTTAGATAGGGTGGACAGTGAGAGCCTTTTTCCTCGATGGTGATGGCTCTAAATTGAGGGGGTGATAGATATAGGACAGATGTCAGAGGTAGTTTTTTTACTCAGAGTAGTAGGGGTGTGGACAGAGTAGTAGGGGTACTGCCTGCAACAGTCGTAGACTTGCCAACTTTTAAGGGCATTTAAATGGATAGATATATGGGCGAGAATGGAATAGTGTAGGTTAGATGGGCTTCAGACATGGTCAACATTGTTGGTGCAACATCGAGGACCGAAAGGCCTGTATTGTGCTGTAATGTTCTATGTTCTAAAAACCCAGTGATCTGTGCAAATAGGGTGACCCCTCTAGGCACAATTATATGTACAAACATAGTGAGATATATCATAGAATGGTTATAGCATAGTAGGTTGCCATTCAGCCAACCATGCCCAATCCGGCTTCCTGCAGGAACAAATCAGATTGATCCATTTTATCCATAGCCCCTAGAAGCTGCCCTCAAGCCAAGAGGTTAGTGTCAACGCAATGCTAAGGTTGGAGACATACATCCCAACAACTGGTGGATGATATCAAACAGTGTAGTCCTTCACTTGTTCACACGAGGCAAAATACTGACTAAGCAACTAGTCAGGCTTTGCAAACCTTACAGCACAATGTCTAACATTAGCTGTGATTCTCCAGTTTTAAAGTAAATGCTGAACAATTCTGCTGTGCTTAGAAGTATGCAATCTAACTTAAGATCATCAATCATGTTTGCAATGTGGCTCATTTACATTTGTTCAAAGATACATATATTTTTATAAGGGAACCTGTCACTGAGGAAAACATAACATGCCCAGGCATTGCACTTTCTTGCTGGATTTAAACAGAAGTGTGGATGCCATTAGTTTTCTGGTGCTATCTGCATAGCAACTATTCAACCAATCAGAGTTGATTTGCCAATTATTCAGTACTGTGTTTCTCATGCAGAATAAATTGCAGTTTCCTTTGAAATTTGGTATTCTTGCATTTGTCCTGATGATTGCAAAATGAAAAGCTTCAACAATATGTCTCTTTTCTCAATAAGGCTTTTTTCTTTATTTTAATATAATTATCTAATAGTGTACATAAATCCATGACTGAACATATATATAATCACCATACTCTCAGACAGTGCAACTCCAACAACTCACTGCATAAAGGGATTTTTGTTTCTCTCTTGTCACCTCTAGTTCTTTTACTATCACCTTGAACCAATGCCTCAAGTTCTCAAGCATTCTGCCAACAGAAATAGTTTGTCTTTAACTATTTTGAACACCTCCACCAATTTACCCGTGTAACTGAAGTCCTTCATTCCTGGAACCATTTTTGAGAATCTTGCCTCTCTCAAGCTTCACATCCTCTCAGAAGCATGGTGCCCAGATTTGGACATAATTCCCCAAGTGAGGTCAAGCCACATAATCATGACCCCTTTATTTCTGTCTCTACACATATATAAATATATATTTGTAAAAAGATCTTTTATATATAATATATATATATATAAAGATATACACATCGCAATATCTGCTTTTATAATGCATCCTGTCACCTTCAATGATTTGTATACAAAACTCCAAGGGTCCTCTGATCCTGCACCCTACTTAGAATTCTATGATATATTTATTAGTGTCTATCATTTTAATTCTTCCAAAATGCATCACCACTCAATTCTCCACATTGAATTTCACCTGTCATCTGTCCATCAAATCCACCAACCTGTCAATATTCCTTTAGAACTCTACACTGTCTTCTTCACAGTTTACAATGGTTCCAAGTTTTGTTTCATCTGAAAACTTCGAAATTATCCCCTTCATACCAAGATCAAGATTTTTTTTTATAAATCAGAAAAATAAAGGGCCCAATATTGATGAGTGGAGAACATTATTAAACATTGCTTCTAGCTTGCAAGATATCCAGCAACTCTATTTCCTATTGCATAACCAATGTTGCTTTATCCATATCCATATTGCGTTATCTTTTCTTGCAAGTCTGCAGTTTCTATGCAGTATAACTCTCTTACTCAGACTTTTTATGACTCTTATATGTAGCTTTGTATCAAACACCACGTACACCATATCAACTGCATTACCCTTATCAATCCTTTGTGTTACCTATGCAAAGAACTCTTGCAAGTGAGTTAAACATGACTTTCCCTTAAGAATCCCATGTGGAGTCTCCCTAATTAACCTGCATTAATCCATGTGACTTTTAATTCTAATATAAAATATTGTTTCTAGATATTTCCCCACTTTTATTTAACTTTATCCAAAATTTATTGTTTATAAAAGCTTTCCCACCACCAAGATTAGAATGACTCCCCATAGTAGCTGGGCTTATCCTTATATTCATTAATGAACAAAAGTGTAGCATTTGTATTTCTCTAGTCCTTTGGCACCACTCTTGTGTCCAAGGAGAGTTGGAAAGATCATGCTAATTCTTCTGCAATTATACACTTTGTTGTATGCTCCCCTTTTTCTCCTTCTCTACCTCTTTGGTCACTCAGAGAAGTCTGGAGTAATTTGTTCCCTCATAGGAATGCGCATTGACTATATATGAACCACCTCACATTAAAGTTCCTTTACAGTTTTCCTACTAACCTCTGATTCCAACTTATCCAGTTGCTGGTTGTATTCACACATTTTGATGCTATCCCTCACTTTCAAATTGAAATTCTGATTGTCCCTTCCCATACTCAATCCCAATCTGACTGTACTATGCTGACCATCTCAAAAATGTTTTCTTGCTGGTACGATTGAATGTACAATCATGATGATATGCACAATTTTTGACATTTACGTATGATATGTACATAGTGAACTGTACAATCACAGTGACATGTACCGGTAACATATATGGTCACAGTGACATGTGCATAGTCAGATGTATGATGACAGCGATGTGCCATCAGGATTACATGTACAATCATAGTGCTGTGTACAATTAGAGACATGCACAAACATCATGCTATGTATGCCATGAATTGGAGGTGCTGTGGTGTATAAAGTTAAAACTTGCACAACACCAGGTTATAATTCAAAAGGTTTATTTGGAAGCATTAGCTTTCGGAGTGCCACTCCTTAACCATCTGATGAAGGAGCAGCACTCCGAAAGCTGGTGCTTCCACACAAAAACCTGTTGAAATATAACCCAGTGTTGTGTGATTTTTAACTATGATATGTATGAATAGAGTAACATGTATGAATACAATGTTCTGTGCAACCATATCAGACCTGAAATTAAATTGTCAGATCCAATCACAGTGCCATCTATGTACAATAACATTTATGTACAGAGTGACAGCACAAAGTGGTAAATGTGAATATAATGACATTTAAAATTAATAATATGTATAATTACAGTGACAATTGTAATCAAGGAGACATGAACTGTTGCTGTGGCACATACATCCACAGTGACATGTATGAATACAGTGTCATGTACAATAATGGTAAAATATACAAAGACAGTGAAAGATCCAACCAATGTGGCATGCATAATTCTGATATGTTCAAATACAGCAACATGGCAGAACATTGTGATGTGTATAATCAGGTTCATATACAGTGACCTGCAAATTTTCTTTTGAATTCAGTTCTGTGATTTGGCCATCACAGGCAGCACCCTTCTGTGTTGTTCTAAGCAGCTTTCACTCCAATTTTCCTTCTGCCTGTGTGCGTGTCTGAGGTCAATGCATGCAACAACTTCCAGTACAGAGATTCTACATGGAGTTCCCATGCATCTGCTGCCCTCATCGTTGTAGACGGAAGTGGTTGTGGGTTTGGAAGTTGCTGTCTGAGGATCTTTGTGAGTTTCTGCAGTGCATCTTATAGATAGTACACACTGCTGCTACTGAGCATCGGTGGTGGAGGGAGTGGATGTGATGCCAATCAAGTGGGTTGCTTTTTCTGGATGGTGTCGAGCTTCTTGAGTGTTGTTGGAGCTGCCCCCATCCAGGCAAGTGGGGAGTATTCCATCACACTCCTGGCTTGTGCCTGTAGATGATGGACTGGCTTTGGGGTTACCCGCCACAATATTCTTAACTTCTGACCTGCTCTTATAGCCACTGTTAAAAAATGTGGTGCTGGAAAAACACAGCAGGTCAGGCAGCATCCGCGGAGCAGGAGAATCGACGTTTCGGGCATAAGCCCTTCTTCAGGCATTCCTGCTCCTCGGATGCTGCCTGGCCTGCTGTGTTTTTCCAGTACCACATTTTTCAATTCTGGTACTCCAGCATCTGCAGTCCTCACTTTCTCCTTATAGCGAGTGTGTTTATATAGTTGGTCTACGGTAATCCCCAGGATGTGCACAGGAGAGCTCCAGAGATGTTAATATCATTGAACACCAACGGGAGATGACTAGATTGTCTCTGCTTGGTAATAGACATTGCACTGAATACAGCCGGCTGAGCAGATGGTGGTATGTGAGGTTACAGACTCTGTGACAGCTACAAGAGTGGCGACACGTGGCGGTGCACTGAGAGGAGCGGTTACAGGGTCCATGGCAAGCGGTGAGATGTACAACAAATCGGATCGAGTGTACAAGCCCTTAGCGGGCAATATTCCGAGTACAGCTCGCCATTAAAAGCTGGCGTGTGCAATTCACTCTCACTCAAACGGCTTCTTGAACGTTTCCATTGTATTGTAAATAAACAGGACCTATCTCCCCGCGCTGTTTGTTGTCCTGAAACTGCAGTAATAAAGCCATTTCCGATTGTAAAGAGTGTTACAAATTATATGACCTGGAGGAACCGCTGGTGGACTGGGGTGGACAAAGTTAAAAATCACATGACCCCAGGTTCTAGTCCGACAGGTTTATTTGGAAGAACCAACTGATAAAGGAGCGGCGCTTTGAAATAAATTATATCTTAGACCTTACAAAAAAAACAGCGCTTAGACTTTACACAAACAACGCTTCCCCCATATTCATATTTTGAACCTCTCCGGCCTCTGTTCCAGATCAAACCTGACATCCTCAGAAAGATTTGTTCCCGGATTGATGAGGGCAGTGCAATCGGCTGTGCTTTCTATTCCAAAGGGACAACAATGAATAAAAGAAACTGGAAGGAGGTTACACGCCAAGCGCTCTCTGGCAGTTCAGGTGCTTTATTTTTTTTTAATCGGACTGGCTTTCCAGTCTCAGAAAATGCTCCTGGGGACTAAAGGGTCTTGGGGAGAAAGCAGGAACAGAGGACTGAGTCCGATCATCAGATTGAACGGGGCCGCAGGCTCGATGGGTCGAATGGCCCACTCCTGTCCCAACCTTCCATGTTTCTCATTTACTGGAGTTTCACTGGAACTGTCTGGAAAATCACCGCCGCTCGGTTTTATTCTGGTCGTTTTTACTTTGCTCATTCAGTGAAACTTCCCTCGTTAGAAACTTCTCTGAATGGAGAAGCAGTTCCCTGGGAATCTGTGCCGGGTGTCTCCGTGTTTACAGTGACTGTGAGTCAGGCGGAGCCCTGTCCAAGCCGGGAATCCGGAATGGACACTGAAGGCAGGACACGATGTTGACACTGCACTCTCCCCGTCTGAGAACTCCACCGTGGAACGTCCCAATCAAAGTGCCAACAATCATTTAACCATTATCCAAGTCTAAATTATTTTAAAAGGAATTTAAAATTGTTTTAAATTGCGACGATTCGGAAATATCGCCAGTTTGAGATGAAATAAAAAGCAGCTTGTTTTTAAATCCATTTTCAAATTGGCTTTGCTTTGTCTTTCCAAATCACGGTACATGGAGCCAAGTGAACGATTTTGTAACTTTTAATTAATTAATTAAGCTGCAAAAACAGGCCTCTGTAACATTGCTACGAAATATGTTTATTTAAAAAAAACAAAGAAAGTGCAATTGTTTAATTGAATAAAGATAATAATTGACCTACCGTTGCTGTCGTTTTCTGCTTCTCGTTTTATTCCTGGTTGGAACTGTCCGGCTGCTTCTTGAATATCGGCCGTTTGCAGAGTCGCCTCTCCGCTCGACATCATTGAAAGAAGCAGCGAGTGTGGAAAACGTAAACAGCGGGTGAACGCGGCGCTACTCAAGTTCAAAGCGATGCATATATGGGCCTCGGCCTAAAACCGAGGAAACTCCAGCAGTTATTGCCTGACAAACACAGCCACACACACACAGATACACACAGACACACACACACAGGCACACAGATACACACACAGACACACAGATATACACACACAGATACACACAGACACACACACAGGCACACACACACACAGATACACACAGACACACACAGGCACACAGATACACACACAGAGACACACAGATATACACACACAGATACACACAGACACACACGCACAGATACACACAGACACACACACACAGATACACACACAGACACACACAGATAGGTATACACACACAGATACACACAGACACACACAGATACACAGACACATAGATACACACACAGAGACACACACAGATACACACACAGGTATACACACACACATACACACAGACACACGCACAGATACACACAGATACACACACAGACACACAGACACATAGGTATACACACACAGATACACACAGACACACACAGATTCACACACTCAGGATACACACACACAGATACACACAGACGCACAGACTCATACAAGTAAATATTCACAACAAATATCTACGCAAATTCAAATAATCAGACTTAGTTAATGACGCATACACTCAAATATTCACACTGGAATATTCACACTCAAATATTCTCACACTCAAATATTCACAGTCACACACAATATTCGCACACACTCAAATATTCTCTCCTGCACCGTTACTCACTCGGGCTGGAGGTCACATACACGGCCAGGTCAGGCCACCCGCTCGGGAACTCGGACACAGCTGACGACACACGCTTTACTCGCCCTCAGCCTTGGTCAGAAACTCACACTCGAAGTAACCATTCCCACACCGCCACTCGGACACAGTCACTCAGTATTTCTGTCGCTGCTTGAAGTTGTCCGTCGCGTGTTAACCCGCCTGAAATTGCTCACAGCCGCTACTTGCAAAGTCTTAGTCTACTATTACAACTGCTTTTTCTAAAGAAAATATTTAAATCAATTAATTTTCGATCGATGAATCGCTACTTCACTCTGGGAAAAATACAGTGATCCCGGCTCAATTTCTTTGTACAATAGTGAAATATTTGAATGAATTGGATCAACATGATAGCTCTTTATGTTGTACTTAAAGCAATTGTTTAACAAAGGCCTGCAAGAAATGAGGCCTGTTCTTCTGTGAGTCATCGTGAATGGTGACTACATTGGTTATTATAAACAGGCTGATAGTTAAGTGTGTCGATAGTTAAGTGGATCAGCAGAGAATTCAATCCTTCTAAATTATGCAACGAGTCTGTGTAATCTACTTCGTCAACATAATATTAAATGATTAAACAAGAAAAATTCAAAAGCAGGGCAATTACTGTGGATCTGCCCGGGATTCTGGGCACTTCTACTGAAATGTGAGGAAGGGATTTGTGAACGGAATGTTGCTAGTTGTCTTACAGGCCCGAGTGGGGAAGCTCAGGGACAAAACATCTTTACACAATTCACTTGTGACAAACAGTTCACATCCCAAAATTACCCCAGTCGGGAAGAGTGAGGTGAGGAGCTGTTTGAACCGCGATTGGGACCGGTTTTCAGTGACAGCAGTGCGGTACAAAACCGTAGGTTCCCGGGAAGTGGTGCCCGGGACAGGCTGGAGCCGAAGTCGCCGCTGGTAAAACATGTCCCACGTGTGTTACTCGGGATTGTAATTAAACCTAGCGAGAGAGACGGGAAACCTGAAGAGAACATTTAAAAAATATTATATCCGGCTTGTCTGGCCAGATTGCCCTCGTTCTGAAAGGATATCTTTTGCTGTTTTATTGGTTTATGATCAGGAAGTAAGTACCTTCGAGTTAGATGCTCAGCAAGCTTCCGGAAAAGTGACAATTTAGAGTTGGCGATGTGGTGTTTGTAAACTGACAGCTGTCAGTGGGATGGATGCGGCTGGAAAATCCTCAAGTTTCCAGCGGATCTGCAGCTGCACGAATTCGATGCTAAATCGCAGGAATTCACCCCAAATCCACAGATTATATTATCGGACACAAAAATAAAATTGCAACGAAAACATCCCAGTCTCCGCCTGACTTTAACACAAACCACATTTCCTGCTCCCGGATCCGAAACTGTCAAATGTTTGCTCCGGTTAAACACTGGAAGCCCCCAGGTAAATCTGATTTCCCCACCAGCGTGGACACTACAGGCACAACTCCAATGTCTGCAACTGATAACAAACCTGCAATCATTCTAAATATTGAGTGCAGGCATGTAAACAGACGTGGCATGAAAGGGCCCCACCGATTGCGTGGTAATTACTGACTGAGAAATCGGAATGTTGGGTGTTGATTCTGCCTGCACTGGCTGACATCTCCCAGTGAACCCTGGATGAACAAAAGGTCTCCTCACCTCCGGCTCCAATCCCTCCCCCCACTCCTCACCCTCATCCTGCCCTGTATAAATCTGATTTTACAGCCCCAACAATTTCTTAAATATCCCTCCAAAGTAGGTTCCGTCTTTCAAACGCTTTAACGTTGCAAGCCGCTTCATTTCACAAACATCAGAATCCGTCAGCCTCCCACACACACAGAAAGTTGGGGGGGCGGGGGGGTGGAGTGAGCCACATTTCCTGGGCCCAATGGGATAAAACTGAACTCGGGTAAGCTCCAAAATAATGCAAACTTGGTCTTGTAAATCAGAGTTGTTTAATGTTAACATGGTTATAACCCTCTGCGCCTCCAAAAAAAAACTGTACATAGGTTTTGTTAGAAAACGATTCTTCATAAATATTGTTTCAGCGCGGCACGTAAATACCGATAATTAAATTACAATGTGATAAATATGACATTATGAATATGTACATTTACAGGAAAATAGTTAAAAAGGCAACGTTTATATTTAACCGTCAAAATCCCAGTGACAGGATCACCACATCCAGCACTAAAACGACAACAGATTTGACCCAATCGAACATGAGATACATTCACAATTTTTGTTAAAAAAAGTTCAAGACATGACAGAACTTTGGCACTTTGTAAGACTGTTGGAATCTGACAATCAAACACCATCTCGGTGCCATGATCCAAACAAGATTCTCTCTCTCTCTCTCTGTATCCCCCACTCCCATAAAAAAACAAAACAAAAACTGCCGAAAACAAACCGAAACTGCAACGGCCCCAAATACAAACAATAATCACCTCTCCGATGCGGCCACAGTCTGATCCGGATCCTGAGGGAACTGGGCAGTCAGCCTGGGTCAAGGCTCCAGTCAAACACCACAACTCGCCCCTTTTTTTTCGTAAAACCCCCGTTGGCCATTATCTCTCGGAGCTTCGGTCAGCGCCAGCCGTCCCGTCAGAAATCACAAATTTTCGCTTCTTTTATGAAAAAAAAACTTCCCGGTAAAGTTTCAACAGGTCCGAGCTGCCGGCTCCGAGCTGGGAACACGCTTCCCGTTAACTTCTCAAACATACCACTCGTTAAAATTGGGCGGCAGCGGCGGGTTCGGGTTGGTGGTGCTGTGTGCGGCCGGACCCGGGTTTTTACTCGGCTCCTCGCTGTTTGAAGACAGCAGGCTGGGGGGAGTGGAAGATTCATAACCGGAACTCGGAGCGGGAGAGCTGTCTGAACCCTGGGGTTCATGTACCTAGAATTACAGAACACAACTTAGAGCTCTCTATATCATCTGGAACAATACTACCCTGTACACCTCAATGCGCAGCACCCAGCCCTCCACCCCCACCCCCACCCCACACACACATATATACACACACACATATATACACACACACATACACACACATATACACACACACATATACACACACATATATATACACATGCACATATACACACACATATACACACACACATATACACACACATACGCACACATATATACACACACATACGCACACATATACACACACATATACACACACATACGCACATATATACGCACACATATATACACATACACACACATATACACACATACACACACACATATATACACACATATACAAATACACACATATACACGCACGCACACACACATATGTGATCACTGTGCAAACACTGAACAATTAATAACTTGGGGCAAAACGTGTTTAAAAGTCGTCAAATTACAAAGTGCAGGATGAGCGTGACAAGGAAATTCTGTGAAAGTGGTTACCTTCATATGTTTGCGGAGGGAGCTGGGGTGAGTGTAAGATTTGTCACACATCCTACAGATGTACGGTTTGTCGGAAGTATGGACGTGCATGTGTTTCTTACGGTCGCTGCTGTTGGCGAACCTCCTGTCGCAACCGTCAAACTCGCACTTAAACGGTTTCTCGCCTGAATCAAAGCAAAAGGACATGGTGACCATCCACAATTAATTCACTGGCTCCCTGATGCTTCTCCCCCTTCAGATCTTCTGTCGTTTTAATTTTGATTCAGGACAAAACCTCCCCTGCTTTATGTCTCCTCAGTGAGACGCAAAAAGAAATCCTGAAGGAAATCCAGCCCGTGGTCAATCACTAAAGCATTTTTTAAAAATTGGACAGGAGTGTATTAAAACTCTTCATTTTACCATTTCATCTGAAATGACGAAAAACATCAGGGGGGACGGGTTCCGTTAAACTCTTAGGAATTTACTGTTTGAGACGGTTTCCTGGAAATCTCGGCGAAGTGAAAGTTGAAAACATTTTCAAAATGATACAACGAACTCCCGCAACAATTCCCAACCTTCCTCACCACATCAACAATGTCCTTTCTCATCTCCTCGCTCAGTAAAACAAAACAAGGCGAATAAACAGTGAAGGTTTACACTGAGCTCCTTATAAAAGAATTGCTTTTTTTTAAACGAGGAATCAGTGGAGTGTCTCAGGCCAGTCTTGTGTGATTTATTTCCAATTCGGGAGAGTGCATGTGGGGTGAGGAAGGGATTTTCATATCTGTGTTGGGGGGGGGGGGGGTAGATTGTAAGTGCAAACACACGCATCTTTAAAATAGTTATTCCTTTTTCTTAAAAAACAAAAACAATTCCCTCGGGCGGAGAGAGGCGGCTTCATCAAACCGTGAGATCGCATCTGGAGATAACGTCCCCCGAACCGAGTGAAAGTGAGCGTTTGCCGGCCAAGTGGCTCTTTGTGTGTCTGTCTGTGTGTGTCTGAGTGTGACTATGTCTGTAAGTGTGTATGTGTGCGTGCCTGTGTGACTGAGTCTGTGTGTCTGTGAGTGTGCCTGTGTGTAACTGTGTACGTGTCAGAGTGTATGTGTGACTGTCTGTGTGTCCGAGTGTGTGTATGTGCGTGTATGACTGTGTATGTGTGTGCGTCTGAGTGTATGTATGTGTGTGACTGTGTATGTGTGTCTGTGTGTGTCTGAGTGTGTGTATGTGTATGTATGTCTGTGTGTGTCTGAGTGTGTATGACTGTGTATGTGTGTCTGAGTGTGTGTATGACTGTGTATGTGTGTCTGTGTGTGTCTGAGTGTGTATGATTGGGTATGTGTGTCTGTGTGTGTATGTATGTGAGAGTGTGTGTATCTAGCTCCAACTCGCTCTGAATCGAAAGCAATCAGCTCGCGGGATTTTCAAACGAATTGGGACAAAAGTGAGGGAGGGAGGACTGAGGGCTGTTACCTGTGTGGGTCCGTTTGTGAATCTTGAGGTTTTCCGAACGGGCGAAGATTTTCGCACATCCCGGGAAGGGGCAGGGGAAGGGTTTCTCGCCCGTGTGCACTCGGATGTGGTTAATGAGCTTGTATTTCGCTTTGAAGGATTTGCCGCCGCGAGGGCACTGCTCCCAGTAGCAAATGTGGTTACTTTGCTCAGGTCCCCCAACATGCTCGATGGTGATGTGAGTGACCAGTTCATGCATGCTGCCGAAAGTCCGCTCGCAAACCTTCTTGCTGCGAGAAATCTGAATTTCCTCGATCCACTTGCAGGGCAGCTCCTGCTTAATGGGCTGCCTCATGTAGCGGAGGAAAGCGCCGGCTCCGGGATGGTGGTGATGGTGGTGGTGGTGGTGGCCGCTAACATTCATGGGGCTGTAGTTGTGGAGGTGGCTGGGAGGGTACGGTTCAGTGCGGGGGCTGGCCACCGCTCGGTAAGGGTCCCCTCTGCCGAAGAGATCTCCGTGAAAGCCCAGCCGCACTTGTCCGTTCACCACATGCCCATTGGGAGAGGGCTGAGTGGCCGCCTGGTCGTGTAGTGCTGGAAACAGGAGGGCTCCCGGACTGTCACTGACCCCCGGGGGGCCGTGGAGACCCCCTCCCGGAGACGGGAAGATGCCTTGCTGAGCACTGGTGGACGGGCAGTCGGCGACGCCCACGCTCCGGCTGCGGAACAGGAACTCCCGGCTGGAGTTGAAGGGTGTCCCGGGGTAGGCGCCGACCGGAGCGGAGTGCGGAGCCAGGGCGGCCGCGTAGCCACCTCCTTGCGGGCTGAAAGCGGACGCCTGGCCGGCGGAGAGCTCCGGGGCCGCCGGGCTCAGCTTGAAAGCTCCAGGGTGAGGCGAGTCGCAGAACGGGCTGAGGCCCAGGGCCGGCTCCCGGCTGGGAACCTCATGGTGCCGCGGGCCAGCGAAACCACCGACGCCCAGGCTCGGAAACTGGGCTCCACCATCCAACAGCATCGCCATCTCGGGCTCCACCTGGTCCGCACCCCTTGATGAAGCCGCTAGGAGCTGGGGAAGGAGGGAGGGAGGGAGGGACGGGGAGATGCAAAGATGCCTAACAACTTTGCAAAACGCCTGGCTCTGGTCTGCTCACATTGGAGGCGCCTCTTGCTGGGCTCGGACTGGTCCCTAAAACCCAGAGGGAGAGAGGGAGAGAGAGCAGCCCTCCCTTGGCCAGTGTCCGGGAGGGACTGTGCACTCTCTCACTCAACACCAGCCTGCTCTCTCCCCCTCACAATGATCGACTCCAGTCACTCAACAGCTTCGCCCCTACCCACCCCCCACCAAAACACTCAACTGGAGGCAACCCGCCCCAACCAGCCAATCAGAGGCACAGAGCCATGCCATCACGTGAGCGTCCCTGCTGGCTGATGATTGGAGGAGCCGCTGTTGACTGGCGTCACTTGCCATTGAGAATGTGAGGCTGCTCGCCGCTGATTGGCTCAGTCCGAGGACCCTTCACAGGTAATGGCACCTCCATCTTCTCGCCCCTTGATTAATTGCGCCTGCCTCAGACCTCATTTACATGTTACTCTGCCATTTAATTACCCCAAACTGCGGCTGAAATCTGCCGGATCTTTGGACTTAATTTGGCGCAACCGGTGTCATGATGCGGGAGGGACCCGGGAGTACCTGCGCCGCTATTGTGTTCAACAATTTGCGGCTGTTTTGTTGAAATGAAAAAAAAAGGAAAATAGAGATGTGCACCAGAAAGGATCTGGAACAATACACAACTCTGGTGTCAATCAAACACGATATTCGTTCCACTGAGGCAAAAAATAGGTTTTTTTCTTCGCTAGGGCTCTAGACATTTACACAACAACTGCATTATTATTTTTCCCAATTAGTATGGTTCATTCGTTGGTATGAAATGATTCTGTGGCCCCATAATGTAGAAAAAGAAGCCCCCTTGTCCTTTGGGAGTGGGGTGGTGGTGGTGGGGGAGTGCGGACTGGTGGTGGGGAGAGGGGATTTTGACCCTTCATTGGACAGTCATCTAAACTAGCCCAAGTGGCTGCCTGGGCACTGCTGGACTGTATGTCCCAGGGAACATCAGCTGCCGCCCTTAAAATTCAACGTTTCTTCAATCCTGTTGCCTTTCTGTATTTTTCTAATTCTGGTATATCGGCGTATCCGCCCCCAATAAAACAGAGAGAGAGGAAACAAAAAGTCTGTCAATGACTGAGCAAAGTTGTTTTTACAGTGTGTTTGTTTGGAGTTGAAAGCCCCAGCGCCCATTCTGGTCAAATCTAACAGCATTTCTGGCGCATTTTGTACTGTCTCATTGAAAAGCTGTTCCAGCCAAGTAAAGAGCTAGCCTTCCCATTTCTGAGCTGTCCGCAGGGCTGAAAGTCTGGCCATTGAACAGTTTGCACAGGACTGTCGCCGCCTCTCTGCAGGATACACAGAATCTGATCAAGTTGAGAGATGCATAGAGACAGTGTTTCATGCAGCGCTTTATAACACAGCCTTTTGACGTCCCTTATCCCCAACCCGCACTTTGGAAATAACTTCCACCACGCAGTTAGTTTTGCAAAGACGGTGTAGCCGCGCAGATTCTGCTCCGCCGCCCCCGTGTCATTAAAAGACAGAGTTCCCGTAAAGTTTCCAGGCATCCGAGAGGTGAGTTATTCTCGTTTATTCTGCTTAAATTAATCATTGCAGTGACAATCAATGGCTTTCCTATTTTTCAACCTTATTTTAAAGGGAAAAAAATTAACAGCTGCTCATAGGGAAAAAGGGGGAACCGCTTCCTTTTAATGTGAGCTCGTTCATCACAAATATTTCAGTCCGTCCATGAAAACTGAGTTACTGCAGAACTAACTGTGTTTTTTGTTGTTGCGAGTCCAAAGTGACTGTAGTTATTAGTGGCCGAGAGCGTGTGAATAGGGCGAAGTAGCCAACGCTTTGTGTCAATAACTCAAAACATCGGGCTTGCCTTTAAGATGTTAAAATAACCACTCAGCGATTTAAGTCGATTTCCCAACACAAACTCTGAAGTGCCTATACAGATGGATTTTACAGACGTGTCGCAAACGGCTGGGATTAACTTCAGGGAGAATGAAAACAAAAGCCCCAGTCAGAAGTTTTCTTGAGGAAGCTGAAGTTATTTTGAACAGAGCCGGACGATGTTCGCTTCACCCGCCGGTTCCGAAAAGCCTGCAGTTTGGGCGCTGAGTGAGGGTGTGAATCGCTGGGACTTGGGGGTTTAGTGTTTCTGGAAGATAATTAATGACAAGACGCACGTGCTCCGTTTTCTCTGTAACAGAAAGGCGTAATTCAATTAGGTCATCAAATGGCTCTGCGGTTGTATCAGCTCTCTGAAGTGACCGGCTGAGGGCAAGCCAGGCTATTTGACCCCTGACTCACAGCCGACCACATGGGCAGCCCCGGGATACAGTCCTCCCAATAATTTGAGCCAACTGTTTATCAGTACAACGGAGAGAGAGGGAGGGAAGGAGAAAGAGAGGGTCTAAAACCAGCTGGGTGATTTAAAACGCTCAACCATACCCCGATGGATGTTGCACACGGAGGGGCTAGTGGGAGAGCAATTCTCAAGGAACAGGGTTTCTAATTCATTCTAAATAAATCCTTAACTCAAAATGACCATCAAATTCCAGATGAAATGCCGTTCATTGCCTCCAGTTTTTCATATTGACATTTCGGGCTGGGAACATTTGTGCACGCAGGGGCTGGAAAGGTAATTGAATGGTGCTCGCAGAATTTTCCCCTTTGATCTTTGCAACAAAGTCTATTAACATGTATGAACAATGAAATATAAAATATCACATCAAATGTATAACATTCATTTTCTTTCTCTCTCTCCGTGTACACCAATTGTGCATTAGACTATCCTGTGTTTTAATCGCCTCTCCCGCTCAAAACACATACACAGTCCAACATCTACAATAAGCACGGAGGTTCTCAGATTTTACAGATTTTAAAAAACAATTATAATGCGCATTTTGTTGTAAAACAAATCCGAGTCTGTCCACTCCGCTGTTTGTCCAGGTTTTGTTGAAAACAAAACCCAAACCGGTAGACTTCAGTAAAGTTTATTTAAACTGCTCTGGAGAGAGCCAGTCTCTCAGGAGCATGAACCGAATTAAGTTTCTCTTTTGTATTTTTTGTTGAGGTGGTATAGGGGGTTTGGGGTGGGAAGTACCATTGTCAGTGCAAGGTTCATCAATCTAAATTAGCCAAATGATATTGCATTTTTAATTCTCTCGATTTGTCACGTATGGCCTTTGTAAGAGTGATTTGTGTGATGGTATTATTAGCTGACAGATTTATATTTTTGCAGTGAGTTATGTGCTAAGTGACTCAACTGGCGGCATAATTCAATTAAGCATCTTTCGAAATGATTCTAAGTAATAAGGTTGTCTGCTGGTCCATGTGTTTGACAGAGTAGCGGCCCCGTGTGTAATTCCATGTTAAATTCTTGTCAATCGAATGTTCAGCCGCATTCGTTGCAATAGAAAAGGTAAAGATCACGAGTCGCGCTCTTGTAAAATTATGATTTGATTTAGTTATACGGCCCGGGATTAACAACATTGCAATTATAAACAGGTTTAACTGCCGTTAATCAGAAATGTAACGATTTAATTTCAATTAGATTCCCCGGGCAGTACATAATCCCGCTAAAAGCTGATCATCTCACTTGCCAACAATCCAGACTCTACCGGGCACTCTAAAACCAGGCGGCATTTCTTGTTTGTATATATATATATATATATGTGTGTGTGTCTAATGTTCGCGTCTTTATTGTTTTCTAAGAATTTGTCGACATTTTTTGCTGTTTGAAGATGCAGTCAGAATGCCCGGATTCCTCGCTTACTGCCCAGTCCCGTGGATGCAACTAGATCCATCCTTCCCTGAAGACTGGTGCATTGAGGCCTGGAACATTTCGAAATATTGTGATCAGATTTCCTCCTCTGTGCTTGGCCCCGTTTTCCCAAGATTTGGAGAGGCTAGGGTTGTAACTTAAGTGTGTTGCGTGTTAAGAGATTCAAGTGGCGACCATAATCCCCCTTTTATTTATGAGAAAAAGGACCCTTAATTTTTAACGGTTTTTTTTTGCAAAAAGCGTTTCTTCGGGCACTAAAATCGGAGGGTTCTCAAAGCGATGGCGACTCCATCGTTAACCATTTGTGAGTGACCCCAGAGTGATTTATTCAGGTGTTAGATTGTCTTGTTTGTATATAACAAGACTTGGATATAGATTCTTACACACGGTGGTTCAGAATAAACAACCTGCATCCTGCACGGGAAGTTTTTTTTTAATGAATCCGATCATCCTTCCGAGAAGATGGGTTCTTTTCTTCCCCCGGTTTACAAATCATCAGGCAGCTCAATGTCAGATGTGAGATGGACAACCCGTTACAGAGTTACGCTCTCCCTCCCCGCTCCAACACACGTTTATTTCACTGGAACATACTTGACTTTTTAAGGTTATCTCGTTCAGGCTCGGGGACTCACCACTTTGTAATTTCGGAGACTGACCGAACTATTTATTTACGTTTGAAATGGAACACCAGCAGAGTGTCTAAATACCAGGAGCAGCGTGTGAATTTGGACTTTGATTTTGTGTGGGGGATAACTCAGCGAAAGGAAGGAAGCGGAGTATGTTTTCACAGATGCTAAGGCAGTTGAAATGAACTGGTCATTTTAATTGACCATCATTTTAAAAGCCGTTTCGGATCTTTAACAGGAGCCTGGGAACGGTCTGTGTTAAACTGAAATGAAAATGTTAGAATTTCACTTTCAGAGTGAGCTACTGACTCTGAATGGCCGAGAGTTCGGGGTGTGTAAACAGAACTTGGCCAGGAGCTGGGATCACAGCAAAACAATTGTCTATCGGGTTCAGAGCCCAATCAATCGATAACCGATGCACCGACCTACATTGTATGATTTATGCAAGTCACGTTATGGAAAATGCTAACAAAAGTCGTGGCCTTTATTGGTGTTCAGGGGAACCCTAAGCAAATACGCTTTCAACAACTCTCAAAGCATCGTAAATCTCACCCTCTGCCTTTTCAATCAAGTGTGTTGATCCAATCAATAAAACGGCATCGCCTTTAATTGCATTAGAGTGTCTGATAAAACGTAGCGAAATATTTAAAAAGCCCTTTTTTATTATTATTAATCGCGAGCTGAGCGTACGGTTACCTTTTGCAGTTGTGGAGAGTTGTAAATATCTCAATCAGTAATGATTCTGACCTGTGACCCCGGGGCTGCTTTTATTGTATTTTGCTCTGTTGTTGCCCGCATACTTTTTATTGACCCTCCCGACGTGGCTGCGTCCTCTTCAGCAAAGACGGTCAGGAAACACTTGAAGATATTTGTCTGAATCCTCAGTCGTCAAGACCAGTTGATGGGTGGAACCACAGTAAGATTTTTTTCCCCCTCTAGTCTCCCAGCTTCGAACTAGCTGTTTGAGATCTGATATTCCAGACAAACCCTGAGTCAGGACAAATCACCAAATCTCATCATTTTATAGCATTTTCTCGTCAAACTGAAATGTGTGTTGATTTAGACAAATATTTCTTTCGAGTAGTATCGATAGATTTGTCTATCTATTCGAGTAGTCCTTCACTTCCTTCCCCTTATCTATTTATTCAACCGAGTGCCCATCTACCTCGTTCTTTTTAAAATGATATTTAGGAGAGCGGATAAAATACAGTTTGGGGTGAATCTATTTCTGCTGGGCTTGGGAAACATGGTTTAAACACGAAGCAGGATTTTGCTGAAGAATCATTTGGAAACGGAGGGCGGTGAACATTTGGAACTCTTTCCCGTCAATGGGAATTGTTGTAACCTCGGGATTTTTTTATGGGACTCAGATTTTGTTTTTGTTAATCGAAACGGTGTAAAAGGGCACAGGCCAATGGATGGAATTAGGTCTCAGGTCGTCAATGACCAGGCAGGAGTGATTGGAAGGGGCGAACGACCTGGTGTTGTTTCGTCTTTCGGCCCATCCCTGGGTCTATCCACTGCCACCGATCTGTGTGATATCCAGGAGGCAATTCACAATTACAGATGTATCTGACACACCTCCTTGTTAATCGTGATCATTTCGCTGACATTAGTCTGTTAATTGTGCCTTAGTGGCGGGACTAGTTACATATGTCTGGGTTTCTACATGAGTCGGAATGAACTATGGCCCATGATTCATGGGCACCAAGTTCCAAACAGACGTGCGCTCTGAACATGAATTCTCCCATAATCTATCTCTCATCAGTGTCCCCTCACTCGGCTGTCTATGCCACCAGTTGCTCATAATTAACTGGAGACTTCTGCTCAGAATATTTATCGCAATAAAATTAGAAATAGGGAATTGACAAAATTAAGGGAAACCGCGACAGATAATTGCGTCCGAGCTCTGATAACTCAGGCCCTATATGGCTTCATACAAATTATCGAATACACTTTCCTGCAATAATGGGCATGAAAAATAAAATGCCCGTTTTTAATGCGCGTTTACAGAATTTTTCCTTTTGCAGTTTGCTCTAAAATAGAGAGTGTTCGCAGGAGTCAAACTTCACCGACTGTTTACGGTGTACATTCGGAGATAGGCTGCTCCTGAAAGGGAGCGAGCTGTCTGATCGTTCAGGAAGACAAAAGTCCAAACGAAACAGACAGATGACAAGAGCGGAGCTGTCTCCGACAATGCCTGGGTCACGGCGGTGTCCCAGTAGCTCAGTAAATGTCATCGCAGCCGGCTTGGAATTGACCGATTTGTTCCCATTTCAGGAAAGATTCAGTTCGGTATCGAGCTGACGGGTATGTTGGAAACGGAAATAATGATTACAATAAATACAGTGCTCAAACTGGTCACTGTCACTGCAGGTTAGACATTCAGATAGTATTTTTAGAATCAGGGAGTTGTGTTTTTAAAGCAGACCTTTCCCCAAAAGGGAAATTCTCTCTGATTAAATCCCCCGTCTCAGGTCCCAACCAACTCGCCAAATACAATATTACCCCCCCCCCCCCCCCCACACACACACACACATATACCCTCAAATACCCCAAAAGGCCTCGATGTCTCTACACAACAAACAAACATATTGCCGCTCTGAATTTCACAATTAATTCAGCACATTCTCCAGCTGCTCCAGGGTGACTTTCAGCTCCTGCTCTGAGGACGGTCAGTTTACATCTTTCACGCCATCCAGAAAGATCGGGAACGGCTCGTAAACAGACGGACGGATCGTCCCGAGAGCGCAAAACCGTGCTCAACTTTGCGGCCACGTGAAAACAGCGCAGGGGATTCGTGCAAGAGTTAAGGGACATTTGAACCGTGATTTTGGATGAAACGAAACAAAACTTATTCCTGTGGATCAAGAAAGGTTTTGGTGCATTTACGCCGCCCGCGGGATGGACATACGGATCGGAGCGGGCGATTGATTTATTTGGCACTGTGCGGACTTGTCTTATCACTAATTATTTAATGGCTCATCCCTCGCGCGAGTGACCCGGGAAAATATCCAGACCGTATCTTCAGTTCCTCGGTAGTAAGCGACTTTCACCGAGACAGCTTTAGATTGTAAAAGGTTATTGATGCTGTTGGAAATGCTGTCTCTGAACACATCCTCGCCCCCGTCCTCAGGCCTCTGACTGAGACCATGTGTCTCTCGGTGGTTCTGTGCTTGACAGTCTGTATATGTTGGTGGTCAGTTTCTTTTTCACGGGAGGTGGGTGCGGCTGGCTGGGGCAACGTTTCTTGCCCATCCCTAATTATCCGAGGACTGGGCGGGTTTGCTGGGCAGTTACTTTGCTGTCGCCTGGAATTACACACAAGCCTGATTTTCTCCCCTAATTGTCATTTCTGAACCAAGTGTTTTTTTTTAAAAAAACAATCAGTGATAGTTTTATGGTCAGTTTTACTGAAATCAGATTTATGTCTGAAATGTAGTAAATTGGTTAAAATCCCTGTGGAAGGATTTGGGCCCTTTCCCCAATGCACTAGTCACAGCCTCTGGATTGCTAGCCCAGTGTCATGGTCACTACACCACCATCCGCCCTCGCTAGATCAGTTGCTTATTTTAAATCCGAGATGGATATATTTTTTGTTAAGCCAAGGTGAAAAGGAATATGGGCCAAAGGCAGGGATGTGGAGTTAAGTGACAGATCAGCATGGCTTCACTGGATGGTGGACGAGAATTGGAACAGGAAAGAACCTCCTCCTCCTGTTCCTGGATTTCCAAATTCTGCAAAATCCGTCAGTCGCTTTTTTGTGTTGAATATGAGTCAGTGGTGTTTGTTAGTAAATCAATCTTAATGTGTGGTTTAGAGCTGTTAATGTTAGGGAATGTGTGTGTTAGAGATGTGTGTTCCAGCGAAAGTGTATTATTGATGTAAAAACCTTTGACGAGCATTCATCTGGAACGCTCCGTATTGTCAAAGCAACAGAAAGTAGAGTCAGGATAAATGGGTCATTTCTGGTTGGTAGACGTAACTAGTGGGGTAGACATAACTCATTCCTGATGAAGGGCTTTTGTCAGAAACGTTTATTTTCCTGCTCCTCGGATACTGCCTGACCTGCTGTGTTTTTCCAGCGCCACTCTAATCCTAACTAGTGGGGTTCCACAGCGTTCATTCCTTGGAAGTCCACTATTTACAATCTATATCAACGAGGGAATGAAGGAATAGAAAGTCAAATACCATATTTGCAAGTGCTAAAGTACGTTGCAATGAAGAAATAAGAAATTTACAAACAGATTTGGTGAATAGGCCACCATTTGGTAGATAGCATTTAACATGGATATGTATGAAAGTCAACTTATTACTTAAATGGAGAGAAACTTGAAAATGCTTCAGGGCAGAGGATCTGCATGTCCTTGTGCAGTAATCACAGAAAGCCAGTATATAAGTACAACAGGTAACAAGGAAGACAATTAGTATGTTGACATCAATTGCTAATGGAATAGAATTTAGCATTAAGGAAGCACTGCTGTAACTGTATAAGGCATTAGTAAGACCACACCTGAGTGGCATGGTGACTCAGTGGTTAGCACTGCCTCCTCACAGCACCAGGGTCTCAGCTTCAAGTCTACCCTTGGGCAACTGTGTAGAGTTTGTACATTCACACATACCTGTGTGGGTTTCCTCCCACAATCCGAAGACGTGAGGTTAGTTGGACTGGCCATGCTAAATTGCCTATAGTGTCCAGGGAAGTGCAGTCTGGGTGGATGAGTCATGGGAAATGAAGGGTTACAGGGTGGGATTCTCTTTGGAGGGTTAGTGCGGGCTGAATGGCCTGCTTCCACACTGTATGGATTCTACTGGGTGCAACTTTAGTCTCCTTACTTGAGGAGGGATGGAGTTCCATTGGAGGCAGTTCATAGACAGTTCATTAGATTGATTCCAGAGAGGATGCATTTGTGTTATGAATACAGATTGAATGGTTAGACGCATACTATCTGGGGTTTAGAAGAACAAGAAGAGATGAGGTACAGAAGATGCTAAAGGTGATTGACATAATAGTTGTAGAAAGGATGTTTCCTCATGTATTAAGTAATGACTGACAGTTAACAACCAAGCTTTGTACAGATTTTCAGCCAAGTAGGTTGATTTTAATCAAGACGCTAATGAACCAGTGAATAGTTATCACCTGTTTTATTGAATCTGAACAGATGCAGTGTGTGTACAGGTTCATTCCGTCTTCAAAGGACAGGGCCCTACGCATGAATCTATCCACTTCCCATGGACACAAATGTGCCCACACTCTGTGCCTGACTGGAAATCCTAAATTGGTCATTAGCATAATTCTTTGTAAACTCAAGATTATCCAGCAAAGATTATCAAATTGTAGAGCCCCGTCTAATATTGCAAACTGTGCTTTGAATTGTTCAAGAGTCAAAAAGCGTGGTGCTGGAAAAGCGCAGCAGATCAGGCAGCATCTGAGGAGCAGGAGAGTCAACGTTTAGGGCATCAGTCTTTCATCAGGAATGCCTGAAATGTTGACTCTCCTGCTCCTCAGATGCTGCCTGACCAGCTGTGCTTTTCCAGCACCACACCTTTTGACTCTGAATCTTCAGCATCTGCAGTCCTCATTTTCTCCTTTGAGTTTTGCAAGCATAGGCTTGTTGAATACAGCCAGTCCCTTGCTTATTGTGAACAGCTGAAAGAATATGTTTTCTGATACTATCTCCCAGTCTATGGAATGTATGGCTTATACACCCAGCATCATACAGACAGTGATAGGCAGAACACCTTTCTGGTTTGACAGCAGCATCCTATTAGTGTGAATACTGCTCTGTTGTTACTTTATTAGAAGGAGCATGAAACAACTTGCTCTTCCTGATATTTAAACCTTCATGATACCTTACCCTTGCAAGGTAACCTGAGGCAAACTGGGCACTTTTAGGGAAAGAACGTGATTACCTTCGACCATGTAAAACATATATTAAGAAAATGTCTGATCAGTTGTAATCATTACCATATACTGTAGATTGATTTTGATATGCCCTTTCAGTACCATGTTTACAGGAAGAACATATGGCACAGGCTTTATTCACACAGTTGCTGATAAGGTCAATCTTGTAATGCAATGATGGGAATCCCAGTGCAAGAGTGGTGGACAGTAGAAGCGAACCCTTATAGCGAGAGGAGGAGAACTTCTTCAAGGTTTCATTCCTGATGAAGGGCTTTTGCCCAAAACGCCAATTTTCCACCTTCTCGAATGCCGCCTGACCTGCTGTGCTTTTCCAGCACCACGCTAATCTTGACCCTGATTTCCAGCATCTGCAGTCTTCACTTCCAACTAGTAGTAGAGAACTCCTCTGTCAATTTCTCAACTAGGACAATGAGCAAAGAGGACTAGCTTGATTGCTCCATTTCACATTTGAGAGCAGGATGGAGCCCATTAGGATGTGCAATGAAATTATTATGTGCAGAAGTATATTCAAATATATCAACTACATATGCAAGGACAGGGAGGTTAGGTGCTATTCTTTTGAAAGCACCTTTCTAACAAGCCCAATGAAAATATGAGCTGAAATAAACAGAGGTCCATCGCAACACCATCCAGTTGGATGCATATGGCATCAATAAAACTGAATTCATTAATACAATGAATACTGATTGGTGGGTCAATAGTGGTGAGTCGCCATGATGCAGATGTCTATGGTTTCTTTGAGTGGTCCATTGGTGAGTAAGCTAGCACTGTATTGCTATCAATGTGCAAGTGCTGTTTGGTCTTCATAAATGTGAAAGAACCTTTATCATGTGAGTGAAAAATTTGCTTACAGTTCATTATAGCAATTCACCCAATCAATTGACTTGTTTATGTTGTGAAGAACAGATCAGTGATAAGATAGCATATAAAGGGATATCATTTTTGTGTGTCTTGAGCAGAGCTTATATATGTGGATGCAGTGAGCTGTGAGGACAACCCTATCATGCATATCGACTGGCAGCTCAATACTCTAATGCAAGTCCAGCAAATGCTTTTTTAAGATCACTATCGAGTAAGGCTTTCTGGTCATGCTGAGCAGCAAGTCCATTGGATGTAAATTTGGACCTGTCATTAAGAATGCTGTGCTTCTTGGTGATATAGTCACACTTGTTAGGGATGACAATTTCAGTTCGTTTGTTGGGATGACTGATTTTATATGTCTAGGTTAGTCTTGAGGCCTTTCTACACTGTCAGAATTCACAGTGCATGTGAAAATCACTCAGATCAGTTGCAATCTGCAACTTATTCCATGTAATAAGTATGCAAAATGATACAATCGTGTGTTTGTGAACGTGTGCATGAAATGAATGTGTGTCAGTGAATGAGTGTGTTATGTTAATATGTATGATAGTGAATTTGTGTATTAGTGAATCTATGAGCTAGTTAATGTGTTAGTTGAGCCTCCAGCAAGAAGCCATTCTCAAAGGCTTCACAGCAATATCCTGTTACATCACAGTTAGTACTGCATGACCAGTTCACTCTACCTATTATTCATACCTTTATTATACCTTTCTCCCAATCTTTACTCTCTGACGGTGCTCATGCCATCCCCATTCACTCCACTGAGGCACCTTACCCCTCTCGCGCACGCGGCATTGTGCCTCATCCTGCTTCCAGCCACTTGTACTGGGTTTTGGGGTTAGAATGAGATGGTTATGTGGAATCCCAGACCTGACTATTTCTGTCACTGACACTGAACTACAGAGCTGGTGGTGAATCAGCTTGACTCTGGAGTAAGACTTCCTCCTTAGTGAGTGGTGAAGTTTCTGTTTCGTCTCTCATTCGCAGGGTTACATTGCTTTATGCTGCTGGGATCAGTGGGTTGGATTCCCCAGGTGGCAGAGCTGTCAACAGCACCACTCAGAATATCCTGCCCAAGGTGTGTGTCAGTGGCAGAGTCCTGAACACCAAACTCCCAGATTAACTGCTTTACTCAAAACTTCGTCACTGCAGGAGGTTCCTCCTGGGAGCTAATCAGATATATTCCAGGGAAATCCTCAAAACATCCCTGCATAAATCAGTCATCTCCCACATAGAATCTTGCACTTGTGAAAGACTAAAATTGAACAGGTTTAATTAATAAAGCACCAAACGCAGTCAAGTCTTCATGAACGCACAAAGCAGAAGTTGAGGGGTCAAATTGGTGCACAAAACTCCAAATACTTCATTGACCTGACCCTTTAAGCACCGGCTACCTGAGATGTGGTAGAGTCTGCTGACTGCACATTGGTCTTAGCTGCTATCTTAGAAACCAACCAACTAAAGCAAAAACAAATCATCCTCAATCCCGATGAGCTGCTTAATGAAGAATATCAGTGGATGTGTGAATTAGTGCCTGCATGTTAGTGACACATGCGCCTCAGTAGATGTTTATGTTAATGACTGTGTGCTTTTAAATGAATGTGTGTGCATTAGTCAATGTGTACATTTGCCAAATGGAACATAGGAACACGAGTTAGGCCATTCAGCCCATTGAGCCTGCTCTGCCATATAGAACGTCATGCCTGATCCTATGTTATTCTCAAAACTATTTCTGTCATTGATAAACAAAACTTTAACAACCTCAAATTTAAATCAACTCAAAGGTTGGATTTTCCTTTTGCATTGGGAATTCTAATTGTTCATCGCCCTCTAAGTAAAAATAAACTGTCATCTCCATTCTAATTGTCATTCACTGGTTTTTAAATCATTCCCTCCTGGTTCTAGACTCCACAACCAGGGGAAACATTTTACCTACTTCGACACTGTATAGCCCTTTAACATTTTTTGCAGGATTCAATTAGATCACCCTTTTTTCTTTAAAACGCAAGAGATTGTTTCCCCAATCTCTCTTCACAGGACAGTCCTGCCATCCCAGGAACAAGTCTGGTGAATCTTCACCGGTGTCTGTCTGTGGCAATAATATCTTTCCTGAGATACAGAGACCAATATGGCATACAGTACTTCAGGTGCAGTCTAACCAAGCTCCTTCATATTTGAAACAAGACTTCACTTCTCATGTATTCAAATCCTCTTATAGTAAATGTGAACTTTCCATTAGTCTTTTCAATAGCTTGCTGCATCTGAATGTTAACCTTGTTATAAAGTTGAAGGTGTATACTGTACTATTAAGACAGAGTGAAATCTGTTTTGTTCTAAGAGCTTGTTACTGACTAGCAATCTCTGAGGATAGTGGAAAATTGAAAATGTGTAACATTTGGCTGTGAAACAAGTACCTGTGTTTTGGTTGCTATGTTTTCATAACAGTTCAAGTTTAACCAATCCGTTTAAATTATGCCCCAAGATACTAAAACCCAACCAAATTTGAAATGTACTGTTTTGCCAACATTAAACCAATAAGATGATCCAATGTTTGGGGTATAAAGAAGCCAGCATTTTGAGAGTTACCCAGAGAGAGGAACCAACTGCCAGAGCAACCAACCAACCCAGAGAGAGTAACTGTGAGCAAAACATTGTCTATCAAAGGTACCTTGCTCATATGAAACATATTTATAACGAAAGATGGAAGACGACCCAGGGTGACCTATAGCCAGAGAGAGGAGGACACAGGAGACAATTATCACTGTCTGGTTTTGAAAATTAAGTTGATGTAATTTTAATATGGATGGTTATTGGAACAGTAGATTGTTATAGAGTTGGAGTCAGATAACGAGCAGTCAGGAGAAAGGAGGCTTAGACTTGTAAATAGTTGTTGCTTAATGTTCACTTTTAGAGTTAAAGAATTTTTTTTATTTTTTTTCTTTAAATTGTAGAATTTGGGAGTTCTCTGTCACTCATATTTTTACACATTACAAGGTGAGGTGTTTGGTTTAATTAACAGAGGGGTTCACTGCTGTACCGTAACAACTTTCAGTGACAATATCAACAAGGTCACCGTGGTTCCTTTGCACATCTACTCTGTCTAATCTCTTACCATTTAAGCAATACTCTGCACACTTCCTTCCAAAATGATAACCACATTTTGCCACGACATATTCTACCTGCCATGTTCTTGCCCACTAACTAAGCCTGTTGAAAACATTTCATGTCTTCCTCACAACGCACATTCCTGCTTCCCTTTGTAGAAAATTTGGGAATATTACATTGTAATCATTGACATCTATTATGATCCCTGCAGTTCCCCATTAGTCACAGTCTGCCAACATGAGAATGACTCAATTATTCCCACTCTCTGTTTTCTGCCTGCTCCTCAGTCCTTACTCGATGCCAGTACATTACTTCCTACACCACATGCTTTAATTCTGCTAACCAATCTTAAGCATTCTGAAAATTCAAATATATTACATCCATCAATTTCTCTTTATTAATTTCCTTAGTAATAGCCTGAAAAGCTCCAACAGGTTTGTCAAATATAATTTTCCATTTCTAATCCATGCTGACATTGCCCAGTCGGATCAATTGTATCCACGTGACCATTTATCACATTCTTTACAATAGCTTCTACTACTGGTGTAAGGTTAAAGGGTCTGTTGTTCCTTGTTTCTTTCCCTTGCTTCTTTCTGAAATAGTGGGGTGAGATTTGCAAGCTTCCAACCTTTGTAAGCAGGCAAGAATATGGCGGGTGGAATTTAATAGAGTCAGAGAGTCATGCAGCGTGGAAACAGACCCTTCATTCCAACTGGTCCACTCCAACCATGCTCCCAAACTAAACTAGTCCATTATGCCTGCCTTTGGCCCATATCCCTCCAAACCTTTCTTATCCATGTACTTATTCAAACTTTTAAATGTTATAACTGTACCCACATCCACCACTTCCTCTGGCAGTTCATTCCACACATGAACCACTCTCTGTGCAAAGTATTTTAAATCTTTCTCTTCGCACTAAAAGATGTGCCCCTGGAAAAAAATGCAAGTTTACCCACTTTGGGAGGGGAAACAGGTGTACAGAGTATTTCTTAAATTGTAAGAGATCATAAAGAGTAAATATACAAAAAGACTGAGGTGTCCTTATTGATAAGTCACTGAAGGCTAACATGCAAGTGCAGCAAGCTGTTGAAAAGGTGAATGCAATGTTCATTTTTATCGCAAAAGGTTTTGAGTACAGAAATCTTCCACAATAAATGGAATTTTGGAAGATGATTAAACAATGCTATGATTATCAATGTAGTCACAGTCTTCAATGCTATGAGATATAGAATAACAGGTCCCAAAGACTTATCACCTTCAGCTCCATTAATTGCTTTTTCAACCTTCTTCCTAATACTAATTTCCTACAAATCCTTATCTTTCCAGGTCACTTGGATTTCTTATATCTTCAGACAAGATGGCACAAATTCATCACTATAAATTCTCCTGACTCTGCTTTTAATGGACCCAGATTCTTATTTGCCAAATGTTTCCTGTTTATATACCTATAGAAACTTTTACAGTCTGTTTTTATGTTGTTTGCTAGACTGTGTTAGTATTGTATTCCTATTTTCCTATCGGTTTCCTGGTCCGCCTTTCCTGTAATATAAAAACTTCCTAATCCTCAAACGTATTACAATTTCGGGCTGTTGTATAGGCTCCTTTTCTTTCACCTTATACAAGTTTAGCTTTCTTCGTCAGTCATGGCTGACTGATCTTATTTGGAATTTTTGCACCTTGAAAAATTGAGTAGCTGCTGTCATGTGATAGTTTATTTAAAACTGTTGATTGCCTATGAACAGTCATGCTTTTTAAAGCATTTTCTCAATCAAGCTCAGCCAATTTATTCCTCGTGTCTTCATAATTTCCCTTAATCAAATTAGATACCCTTGCTTTGGATTAAATTGCCTCATTTTCAAGGGTAATGTAAAATTCTATTATACTGTGGTCACTTATCCCTCACATTCTTTGGTAACTACATTATTCATTAACCGTTTGTGTGTTAATGGGTGTATGTGTGAATGGTAGTCAATGGATGTTTGATGGATGTTAGTACTGTATAGATGTACGTTGGTGTAGTTATGTGTTGGAGAATTTGTGTGACCGTATGTGTACGTGAGTGGTAAGCAAGCATCACAGGGAAACAGATAAGAGGTTGCTTGGTGAGCATTTTGCTTGTTTGTCTTCAAAGCTCATGCAATATGTTCATAATTATACCACGTTATCAGTACAGATTGCCAGCATCAGTAAAGCATTTGGGATTAATAGAAGTTAGCAATCATAAATGAATTAAGAAAAAATGTTTTTAGTTCACACATAATACATGTGATTGGGCAGGTGATGTGCTGCAACTGCAGAATGTAAGTGATACTAGGCAGCAAACAGAGCCAAGTGTACAGTAAATGTCGACAGAATGAGGAGTTTTGGCTCATTGAGCTAGAATCTGAGCAAAGGTTTGTAATATATCAGGGAATGGAAAAGTTACCTGGATATGTTGCTCTGGAAGGCAGTCTTGCTGCTTAGGTAGAGTAGAATTTGATGGCTTAGAATTAAGCAGGTTAAAAGAATTAAACATTATCTCAAAACATTAATGTGGGAAGAAGGAGTTTTGATTGATGGGACATTAGCATCAGTACCAAGGAGAAAGTGAGCTCTTTCATTTGGACTGGATCCACTTAAATAAGGCTGGGACCTCACTGATCATATAACTGGGGCTCTGACAGAACTCCATGATAACAGGAGAGGTGGAAAGGAGGTTTCAGATGAAAGGAAATTTAGAAATCCAAACAGAAACATTGAAGTTACAAACAGAATAACAATGTGGGTAGTGAGGAGCAGAGCAGGATAGGAAGGGCAGAGAGTTTAATGTATATCAGCTATAAAGACCATTGCTGGAACAGTGTCAAAAGAGTGAAATTAAAAGTCCTTTTCTTAATTCACTCATGGGATGTGGGCATGTTGATTGGCCATCCCATCTTGCCCTTGAAAAGATGATTGTAAGTTGCCTTCTAACCGACTGCAAGTCATATGCTGAAAGTGGACCCATTAGAGAAAAAAAAATCCTGGATTTTGACCTAACAACACTGAAAGAACTGTGATATATTTCCAACTCAGAATGGTGAGTGGCCTGGAGGGGAACTTGCAGGGAGTGGTTGTTTATGTTCCTGCAGCCCTGTAGATGGTGATGGCCATGAGTTTGGTAGATGCTGTTTAAAGATCTTTGGTGAGCTTCTGCAGTGTATCTTGTAAATAGTACACACTGTTGCTCCTGAGTGTCTTTGGTGGAGGGAGTGGATGCTTGTGGATACCCTGCTAATCAAGTGGGCTGCTTTGTACTGGATTGTGTTGAGCTTCTTGAGTGGTGTTGAAACTGCACCCATCCAGGCAAGTGGGGATTATTATATCACACTCCTGACTTGTGCCTTGTAGATGGTAGACAGGCTTTGGGGATTCAGGAGATATGCTATTTGCTTCAGGACACATCCACAAACATCCAGCAGTATTCACCATCTACAACATGCACTGTAGAAATTCTAGCCTCTGACCTGCTCTTGTAGTAAATGTATTTATATAGTGAATCCAGTTGATTTTCTGGTCAATGGTAACCCCCAGGATGTTGATAGTGGGGAATTCACACCATTAAATGTCAAGGGACAATGATTAGATTGATTCTTATTGGAGATGGCCATTCACTGCCATTTGTGCAGTACAAATGTTACATGGTACTTGTCAGTCAAAACCTGGATATTGTCCAAATCTTGTTGTACTTGAACATGGATTGCTTCAGTATCTGAGGAGTTGCAAATGGAGTTGAATATTATGCAATCATCAGAGAACATCCCCATGTCTGACCTTATGCTGAGGAAGTTTATTGATGGAGCAGCTGAAGTTGGTTGCATCTAGGACACTACCCTGAGAAGCTCCTTCAGAGATGTCCTAGAGCTGAGTTGACTGACCTCCAGCAACAACAACCATCTTCCTATGAGCCAAGAGTCTGATGACAGAGGTTTTGGACAATGTTTTGTGTCTTTTTTCACATTGGAGTATATGAGTACCAGACAAGAAACAGAAGATAATCCAGGGACTAAGGAAAGTCAGAAAATTAAGAAAATGAGTATCACTGAAGAAAAAGTATTGGAGAAATTAAAGCCCAACAAATTGGCAGGATCTGACAGCCTACTCTGAGGGAGCCAAATGCAATAATTACTAAGATTGCTAGCCACGATTCTCTAACATTCCTTTGACTCAGGAACAATCCGAACAGAGTAAAATTAGCAAATGTTACACCACTTTTCAATAAATGAAGAAGAAAGTAACAAAATGAATGAAAAATCAATTAGCCTAACATAAATTGTTGGATAAATGCTGAGATCAATTAGAGTCATAAAGTCATAGAGATGTACAGCTTGGAAATAACTTCAGTCCAACTCGTCTACGCTGACCAGATATCCTCATCTAATCAAGTCCCATTTACCAGCCTTTGGCCCATATCCCTCTAAACCATTCCTATTCATATACCCATCCAGATGCCTTTTAAATGTTGGAATTGTACCAGCCTCCACTACTTTCTCTGGCAGCTCATTCCATACACGCACCACTCTCTTTGTGAAAATGTTCCCTCTTGTGTCCCTTTTAAGTTTTTCCCCCTCACCCTAAACCTCTAGTTCTGGACTCCCCTACCCAGGAAAAAGACCTTGTCTATTTATCTCCATGCCCCTCATGATTTTATAAACCTCTATGAGGTCACCCCTCAGCCTCCGATGCTCCAGGAAAAACAGCCCAGACTATTCAACCTCTCCCTATAGCTCAAATCCTCCAACCCTGGCCAACATCCTTGTAAATCTTTTCTGAACCCTGTCAAATTTCACAACAGCCTACCAAAAGGAGGGAGACCAGAAACGAACACAATATTCCAAAAGTGGCCTAACCAATGTCCTGTACAGCTGCAACATGACCTTGCAACTCCAATACTCAATGCTCTGTCTAATAAAGGAAAGCATACCAAATGCCTTCTCCACTATCCTGTCAACCTGTGACTCTACTTTCAAAGAACTATGAACCTGCACTCCAAGGTCCTTTTGTTCAGCAATACTCCCCAGGCACTTACCATTAAATGTATAAGTCCTGCCCTGATTTGCCTTTCCAAAATGCAGCACCTCACATCCATCTAAATTAAACTCCATCTACCATTGACCCAACTGAACAACATCACATTGTCATCTGAGGTAACCTTCTTCATTATCTACTACACCTCCAATTCTGGTGTCATCTGCAAACTTACTAACTATAAGTCTTATGTTCACACACAAATCATTAATATAAATGACGAAAAGCAGTGGACCTAGCACTGATCTTTATGGTACACCACTGGTCACAGGCCTCCAGTCTGAAAAGCAACCCTCCACCACTACCCTCTGTCTTCTACCTTTGAGCCAGTTGTACTCTGAGGTAACCTTCTTCACAATCCACAACACCTCCAACTTTGGTGTCATCTATAGACTTACTAACTATACCTCCTATGTTCACGTCCAAATCATTTATGTAAATGGCAAAAAAGTAGAGGACCTAGCACCGATCCTTGTGGCACTCCATTGGTCACAGACCGCCAGTCTGAAAAACAACCCTCCACCACCACCCTCTGTCTTCAACCCTCAAGCCAGGTCTCCAGATGGCTAGTTCTCCCTATGATCCCTCCCTCGATGTGATCTAACCTTGCTAACCATTAGTCTTCCATGGGGAACCTTGTCGAATGCCTTACTGAATTCCGTAGAGATCACGACCACCACTCTGCCCTCATCGTTACTTCTTTTAAAAACTCAATCAAATTTGAGAGACATGATTTCCCACGCACAAAGCCATGTTGACTATCCCTAATCAGTCCTTGCCTTTCCAAATACATGCACATTCTGTCCATTAGGATTCCCTCCAACAACTTGCCTACGACCAATGTCAGACTCACCAATCTATAGTTCCCTGGCATATCCTTATCACCTTTCTTAAACAGTGGTACACATTAGCCAACCTCCAGACTTCTGGCACCTCAACTGTGACTATTTATGATACAAATATCTCAGCAACAGGCCCAGCATTAGCATTCACTTCTCTAACTTACCATCGAGTTGTAAGGTACACCTGATCAGGTCCTGGGGATTTATCCACTATTAGGACATCCAGCACTTCCTCCTCTGTAATCTGGACATTTTGCAAGATGTCACCATCTATTTCCCCAGAATCTATATCTTTCATGTCCCCCTCCACAGTAAACACTGATGCGAAATACTCATTGAGAATCTCCCCATCTCCTGCAGCTCCACACAAAAGACACCTTGCCGATCTTGGAGGGGCCAGATTCTGTCCCTAGTTACCCTTTTATCCTTAATATATTTATAAAATCCCTTTGGATTCTCCTTAACCCTATTTGCCAAGGCTATCTCATGTCCCTTTTTTGCCCTCCTGATTTCCCTCTTAAGAATACTCCTCCTGCCTTTATACTCTTCATAAAGATTCAGTCGATCTCTACTGTGTATACCTGACATATGCTTCCTTCTTTTTCCTAGCCAAAAGTTCAATTTCTCTAGTCACCCAGCATTCTTTAAACCTAACAGCCTTGCCTTTCAGCCTAATAGGAATATGCTGTCTCTGGATTCTCATTATCTTGTTTTTGAAGGCTTCCCATTTTCCAACTATCCCTTACTGTGAAATTATCCCCTCAGTCAACTTCTGAAAGTTCTTGCCTTATACCTCCAATTTAGAACTTCAACTTTTAGATCCGGTCTATCCTTTTCCATCACTATTTTGAAATTAATAAAATTATGGCCCCTGGCTCCAAAGTGCTCCCCCACTGACACCTCAGTCACCTGCCCTGCCTTATTTATCAACAGTAGGTTAAGTTTTGCACCTTCTCTTGTAGGTACTTCCACATATTGAATCAGAAAATTTTCTTGTACACTTTTAACAAATTCCTCTCCATCTGAACCCTTAATGCTATGGCAGTCCCAGCCTATGTTTGGAAGGTTAAAACCCCTCCTGTAACCTCCCTATTAGTCTTAGATAACTGAGATCTCCTTTCGCAATTTCCCACTGACTATTGAGGGGGTCTATAATGCAGTCCCAAAAAGGTGATCATCCCTTCCCTATTTCTCAGTCCCCCACCCAATACCTTCCCTGGATGTATTCCCAAGAATATTCTCCCTAAGTACAACTGTAATGCTATCACTTATCAAAATTGCCAGTCCTCCTTTCTATCCTTGTTATAGCATTTGTATCCTGGAACATTAAGCTGCCAGTTCTGTCCATCCCTGAACAACGTCTCTGTAATCGCTATGATATCCCAGTACTATGTTCCTGACCAAGCGCTGAGTTCGTCTGCCTCCCCTGTTAGGCCTCTTGCATTGAAGTAAGTGCAGTCTAATATATCAGTCCCACCTTGTTCTCTGCTTTTGTTGTCAAAGTCTTAACAGTGCAATTAGTGAAGCGCATTGTGAGTAGCACAAACTGACATTGCTGTCCTACAGGGAAGTCTTGTTTGACAAGCTTGAGTTGACAAATGTCTTAGAGCTCTTTGAAGATGTAATTGGTAGGTTTGGTACAAGGGGACCCGTCGATGTAGCATACTTATTTTTCCAAAAGGCATTTCATAAAATTTAATTAAATAAAACGTCACACAGACGTTTATTACATAAGACAAAAGCTTGCAGACTTGAGGGTAACATATCTGGACATATGTAGAGAAATTGTCCATGTACTGGAAGCAGTGGGTGTGGTCAGTGGGCATTTCCAATTGGCATGCTGTGACTGGTGGATGCCTGAAAGAATCAGTGCTGAACATTCAACTACTACCAACCTAAATTACTGACTCAGATGAAGATATAGGCCCTCTTGGGGTAGTGTCCCTACCCATGAACCAAGAGGGCTGGGTTCAAGCCCCACCTGCTCCAGAGGTGTATAATAATTATTACATTAGATTCCCTACAGTGTGAAAACAGGCCCTTCGGCCCAACAAGCCCACGCCGACTCTCCAAACAGTAACCAACAGAGATCCATTCCCCTCTGACTAATGCATCTAGCACTATGGACAATTTAAAATGGCCAATTCTCCTGACCTACCCAACTTTGTGACTGTGGGAGGAAACCAGAGCACCCTGAGGAGACACGGGGAGAATGTGCAAACACCACACAGACATTCCCTTTAGGCTGGAATTGAACCTGAGACCCTGGTGCTGTGAGGCAGCAGCACTAACCACTGAGCCACTGCATTGCTCTGAATGTCTCTGAACAAGTTGATTAGTGAAAGAAAATTGATGAAGGTACAAAATAAGGCATTCATGTTTGCTGATGATACAAAGGTAGGTGGAAAAGTAAGGTATGGAGGGGATTCAGAGTGACTGCAAGAGACACAATGAATGTGGAGTGAATATTAACAAACTGGTAGTTGGAGGATTATGTGTAGAAATGTAAAGTTATTCACTTTGGTTGTAAGAATAAAAAAGCAAAATTCTTTTAAATTGTGAAACTCATGTAAGACATAGGCAGATCGGAGAAGGGATATACTATGCAAAATTGCTCCTCCATTTATTACAATTAAGGGTGATCTTGGGTTTCAACTCTACTTTTCTGCATACTCATAAAAGGCACACAGAAAGGCAGCATGTTATTGCAATTGTGCTAAGGAAGGCAAATGCCATGTTGGCCTTTATTACAATGGGTTTGGAACACAAGAATACAGAAGTCTTGCTAAAATTATGCAGGATTTTGCCGAGACCACACCTGAAGTGTTGTGTGGAATAGAGGTCCCCAAATGTTTGAAAGAATATACTTGCCTTGGAGAGGAATGCAGTGAAGCTTCATTAAGAGGGATGTGGGGCTGTGCTTTAATGAGAAGCTGAGTAAACTGAGTCCACATCCTCTGGAGTCTGGAAGAGTGAGAGGTGATCTGATTGAAACTCACAATGTTCTAAAGGTACTTGACACGGTATATGCTGAGAGATTGCTTCCACTGACTGGGGAACCTACAATTCCAGGGGTGGAGTCTTAGGATAAGTGGCTGAACATTTAGGACTGAGAGGAGAATACACTTCACTTCAATGACTCTGAATATTTGGAATTCTCTACTTTAGGGGATTATAGATACTCCATCCTTAAGGCCAGGACAGACAGATTTTTGATCCTTGGGAATTGAGGGATCTGGGAAGTGTGCAGAAAAGTTGAGTTGATGCCCAAGATCACCCTTAATTGCAATAATTTTGACAGGTTGCACAGTCTATCCCTTCTCCTATCTTCCTAGCTCTCCACAAGCTTACCATCCAAACTAACGGCAGAGAAAGTTAGGTAAAAAGCCACTTATCTCGATTAAGACAATGAATGGACTGTACCCGAAACCCGGGCCACCCCTACATGTAATGTGTAACATGCAAGTATGATTCACCAGGTTTGAAATAAGTCATCTTGAGCTTAGCTCTATATAAGACAGACAGTGAGCAGCCATTTTTTTTGTTGTGTGGGGACAATGAGAGAAGCATCTGGAAACAGTCAGTGCTTCTCAACAGGGAACCAGGAGGATGGTAACCAATCCTGCATGCGGAACCAGGTTACCAAGACCACAACCTGCAGGATTATAACAGAAAAACAAAAGCACCCTTTATTCAATCCAGGATCTGTTCTGTTCTGTTCCCCTGTGGAAAGTATTCAAGTACAGAAGCCACCACAGCTGCTGAATTCTGATTTCACATTTTAATCCCTTCACTTCAGAATGGAAGTCTTCAAACCAATAGCAAGCCTGCAACAATCTTAGGGAGTGATCTTGCTTTCATCTTTATCAGTATTTTTGACCATAAACTTACTTTATATGTTTATAACTAATTATATGTTGGTTAAATCTCTGTAGCTAACTGCATGTTAGTTCATAACTTTATCAGTTTTACACTCTAATAAATTCCTACAATACTTGCATATTAAAATAATTATTTTACCTTGTTTGAAACCTAAAGCTGCTGTTGCTGATTATCTTTAAATTGAAAGATGGAAAAATTCAAAGAGGGTTACAAATGTGCTTTACAAATTTGTGAGGTGCTGGAAAAGCACAACAAATCAGACAGCATCCAAGAAGCAAGAGAATCAATGTTTCGGGCATAAGCCCTTCATCAGAATTCATTCCTGATGAAGGGCTTATGCCTGAAATGTCGAATCACCTGCTCCCCAGATGCTGCCTGACCTGCTGCGCTTTTCCAGTACCACACTCTCGACTCTGATCTCCAGCATTGGCAGTCCTCACTTTCTCCTATACAAATTTGTGGACCATTCTGAGGACAGGTATGATGGAGTCAAGATAGTGTGTTACTGGATGTGTGTTCATGATATGTGTGTGTGTCAGTGGATATGTGCATCATAGAACAGTTACATCTCTGAATAGTCCATTTGGTCTGTCATATCTGTGATAGTGAGCAATTCCCATGTTCCCTCTGTAACGTAGAACATTCCTTCTTTAAAGAAAATAATTCAAATTCCACCTGAATGCCCCAGCTAACTCCAACACATTCTCAGGCAGTGTACTTCAGACAAGTAAAAAATGAGGTCTGCAGATGCTGGAGATCACAGCTGCAAATGTGTTGCTGGTCAAAGCACAGCAGGCCAGGCAGCATCTCAGGAATAGAGAATTCGACGTTTCAGTTTCCTGATGAAGGGCTTATGCTCGAAACGTCGAATTCTCTATTCCTGAGATGCTGCCTGGCCTGCTGTGCTTTGACCAGCAACACATTTGCAGCAGTGTACTTCAGACCTTAATCACATGTTCAAAAGATTTTCCTTGTGTCATCGCTGTGTGTTTTACTAATATTTTCAATCTGCACCCTTACGTTCATAAAGCTTTCACTAAATGGGGACAGTTTCTCCATATCTACTCTGTAATATGTGATATCTAGAACTGGACTGAGCACTCCAATCGATGCTGAGCCATTGCTTTATGTTGGTTTATCATAATCTCCTTGAAAAGAAAGATGCAAAGTACTAATTTAGCAGATTCACAAAGTCAGAAAGATATACAGAACAGAAACAGAGCCTTTGGTCCAACTTGTCCATGCTGACCAGACATCCTAAATTCATCTAGTTCCATTTGCCAACATTTGGCCCATATCCCTCTAAACCCTTCTGAATCATATACTCACCAAGATGCCTTTTAAATGTTACAATTGCACCAGCCTCCACCACTTTCTCTGGCGGTTCATTCTATATGCACGCCACTCTCTGTATCAAAACATTGCCCCTCAGATCCCTTTTAAATTTTTCCCTCTCACTTTAAACCTATTCCGTCATGTTTTGAATACCCCCCGACACACACACACACACACACAGAAAAAGACCTTGCCCTATCCATGCCCCATATTATTGTTTATACTGCCTCAGCCTCTGATGCTCCAGGGAAAATAATGCAGTTTATTCAGCCTCCCCCATAACTCAAACCATCCAACTCTGACAACATCATTTAAATCTTTTCTGAACTCTTTCAAATTTCACAACAGTTTTCCCATAGCAGAGAGACCAAAACCTCAACCAATCTCCATGACACTATGAATAAATCCAGGTTTTGGTCTCTAACCGGGTTTCTTTCCTCCATTTACCATCAATTTATTACTTTTATGATTACAGAAGACTTTGAAATTTGCTTTTATGTTCACTGGTAGTCTCTTCTCATTTTCTTTTTCAAGATGTTTGATGAGAAAAAGGCAGCAGATGTTTCCATATGGACTTTACTAAAGCATTTAGCAAGACCCCTCATGGTAGACTGATGCAGAAGATTAAGTCACGTGGATCCACGGTGAGTTGGTAAACTGAATACAAAAATTGTCTTGGTGATAGAAGACAGAGGGTAGTTGTGGAGGGGTGTTTCTCTGACTGGAGTTCTGTGATGTGATACTCTGCAAGGATCAATACAGGGAACACTGTACTTTATAATATGTATATAGAAATAATATGGCCAAAAATGTAGATGGTCTGATTAGTAAGTTTGCAGACTACATGAAAATTGGTGGAACTGTGGATAGTGGGGAAGGTTGTAAAAGGATCCAGATGACTATAGATCAGTTCCAAAGATAATTGGGTAGATGGTGACTAATCTGGACAAGCGTGTGGTGAGGTATTTTGAGAGTTCAAATGCAAGAGGGAAAAAAACAAAGTAAATGGCAGGACCCTTGGAGCATTGATATACAGAGGGTTCTTGGAGTACAAATCCATAGCTCCCTTAAAGTGGCAATGCAAATGGATAAGGTGGTAAAGAAGCTTATGGCATACTGGCCTTCATTGGTCAGGGCACTGAGTATAAAAGTTAACAAATCATGTTGCAAATTTATAAAACTTTACTTGGAATATATTTGGAGCATTCATCAGGAAGGGCTTATGCTCGAAATATCTATTCTCCTGTTCCTCAGATGCTGCCTGGCCTGCTGTGCTTTTGCAGCACCACACTCTCAACCATATTCTGATGTGTCGGTATAATCTTACATCTGCATATGGGGATGATGAGGGAGGGCATTGATGGTGTAGTGAGTAATGGGCTAGTAATCCAAAAACCCAGACTAATGCTCCAGGGACATGGTTTTGTAGGAGTGAATCCCAACACATGAGATGATGGAATTTGAATCAATGAAAATCTGGAATTAAGCTGGTCTCGTCATGACCATGAAACCACTGTCAAATATTATTTTTTTAAAAATACTGGGGTCACCAATGTCCTTTTGAAAAGGAAATCTGCCATCTTCATATGATCTGGCCTACATGTGACTCCAGACCCTCAGCAATGTAGTGGACTCTTAACTGTCTTCTGGAACTGTGTGAGCAAGTCAGTCAATCCAAGCAACAATTAGGGATGGATGTTGAACCAATAATCAATGCCCACATTCCATGAATGAATTCAAAAAACAAAACTTCAGTGCAAATTTGTTCCTCTACAACAGTGCTTTGCAGACTGTTTTACACTGTGATTCTAGGTTGTGGGGGAATGGCTGAGGAGAAAACTGGAGGAATTGATTTCAGGCTACACGGTTTAAAAATTGAAAGTGCTAATGGTCTTTCTGGCATTTTAATGGCAGTAATGAGGCATCAAAGCTTACCCAGTTAGAACATACTCACCATTAAAAAATGGCTATTAGCTACTTTCCCTCCAACCTCAAGGTGTGCTGCAGCTATTCAGTGAAATCCTTCACCCTGGCACCAGGGAGGCAGCAACACAATTCATGCCCGCAACTGCAGAACCATCTGTCTACTCCTCCATCAAATCTTCCATCACTATTCCCCATTGAGGTGACCCAATCATATCCCCTTAACAAACCACCTTTTAGCTCAGCATTCAGCCCTGAATACTGCCTCAGGAATCAGATGCATTCAGGGGGAAGCCTGCACGATATGATTCTTCTTGACTGCCTGTGGTCTTCCTTTTCCTTGCTCCTTGCATAATCTTCAGCAGTGAGGAGGCCACATCCATAAATGAGCTTTACAACAAACCTCTCAGAGCTGCAGCTCAAATCTGAAACCCAGAGCTCTAGCTATTGCAGATGATGATATTAGGAAGATCTCAGAGTTCATCCTTCCTGTCTGCCCAAATGTCCGCAAGCCGAGAACCAGCCTATTGTGTCATATAAAGACCCATGGAAGAAACTCACAACCCTGAGTAGATGCCTCCTATAATTTGAGAGACCACAGAAGATAATATGTGACTGGATGTAAGTGCCATTGGATTTGCCTGACTGTGTGCTCTGGTGGTTTCTGGATCAGTGGGTTGTTATGTTAGTGGGATGAAAGTTCATAATATATTATTATTTAGAATTTACACTGTAAGACTGGGAGATGGGAGGGGAATGGATTTCGGTTTATCAATCCTTGAATTTCTGACTTTTTTTAGTTAGTAAGTCAATGTTCAAAATGACATTGACAAGAAGTCATGTGATTTCAGCTAGAGGGTCACATTGAGGCAATAGGGGGTCAGGGAGGAGAAACAGGAGCATAGTCATTCAGGAAGGTAAGATGCACAACAACAGAGATGCTGTTATTAAGAATCTCCGAGGAATCAGAGCTGGGGAGAATTCCTGAGCTACTTAGGAGTCAGTGGGGAAAAGAACTCCAGAAGTAAATGGTTGTGGGAGTGTCAGAGAAGGAGCTAATGTTATCGAGTAATAGTGATCTCAGTTAGCAGCTTGTTTTTATCAAAGTTAGGAAACACCATAAACTGAAGAAAGCACGTTCCAGTAAATGTGAAGAATGTGCCGAAAGGACACTGATTGTGGGCAATGACAATGAGCAGGAACGTATAGTTACGGAGATAGGGCTGTGTGTTCAGAAGAGGATTGCCGGAATAAAGGGAACTGTATTTTCTCTGTGATATTAGGAATGATTTTGTTCCGATCGTGCCTGCTTACTGTCATACAGATTGCGTCTTTATTTTGTGTGTGTATTAAACAATGACGTAAGCGCATTGACAGTATTGTGTGAATATGTTAAGTGACTGACTGATCACCACAGTAAACAAATTGCAAAACAGAACTTATGGTATATCAATCTAGGTTCCCCTCAGCGTTCGATTTGTCCAGTACTGCTATCAGCTGGGATTATGGCAGTTAGTGAAACGATCTATTACCGGTCTACAATCAATTTTTCAATGTATAATTTCAGGTACACCACACTGCAAATTTTTGCTATAAATTCTGTGTTACGATCGAGCCCTTCACAATCACCTGATGAAGGAGCATCACTCCGAAAGCTAGTGTTTCCAATTAAACCTGTTGAACTATAACCTGGTGTTGTGTGATTTTTAACTTATTATCGGTCTAAGTTAGTATATCCTAGTGACTGTATCTATTAGTGTAGTACTGAGTGTGCATCTTAAGGTGTTAGTGAGTGTATATATGAGTGTGTTAGTGAGTGTGCGGCAGTAGTTGTGTTAGTCAGTGTGTTAGTGAGTGTAGGTTTTAAAGTGTTACTGAGTGTTAAAATATTTAAGTTTTGTGTAAATTCCTTCCGGTGATATTTACTGACGTTGTCTGGAGAGGCCTGAGGGTAAATAACTGTTTTTTGTGCTTGATCTAAAAACAAAACAATATCAGAGAAACATAGAAAGGTGGTAATGAGCGAAAGGAAAATGTTTGAATGATTAAAAGGCTGATTATTGAACTGTTGTATCATCTGCGGCTGAAGCCGCCAGTATATCCATTCCGCCCAAAGTTCCACTTTATCTTTCAGATTTGAAAACATTTCCAACCGTTTAGAGTGCGATTGACACAGTGTGGCCAAATGGAATAGAGTCTGTTCTTGGGAGACTCTGGGAGGTTGCAGAAGTGGAGCGAATGATTCCCAAGGACGGACTGTTTCCACATTTTGACACAGTCCCTTGTGTTTTGTGGCACATTCCGTTTGTGGTGACTTTCTGCCGTAGACCGTGTAAGCGAGCCAGGCCGGCCCCGGTCTGCTCAGAGCTCTCTCTCTCACTCTCTCTTTCTGCTGGTTCATGTCAGATGTGAGGAAGGAGTCACGCTGCGAGCGCCTGCGTATCGCGGGAGCCAACTCTCTCCGCCTCGATCTTTTTTTAAAAAAAACAACCCTCCAATCCCTCTCGCCGCTCACTTTAAACCAGCACAACGTCCCGCTGCGCTTTTATACCCGGAGCCTGGTCTGTTTTGATCCCTTTGTGCTACAAAGATTAAGGCAATGATACAGGACAGCAGGGTGAGATATGGAGCAGACAGGTTGCTCCAAATCCAGCGTTTTCCAGTCCCAGGTTTTAGGGAAGGGTTTTGATGGAAGATGCCGCGGGTAGGAGCCTCCCAGCTCTGAGTCCCAGCAGAACATGATGGCAGTGTCAACGTTCAATGGCTATTCTCTCCCAGATGTCTACTCCAGGGAGGGGGGTCCCGAGCACAGCGTGACATCGTCCCCTCTGCACTTGGGCCATTCAGTAAAGCTCAGCGCCTCTGCCAGTCTGTCCTCAGAGTACCCCGGGAGTGCAGTGCCGCCCTGTGTCACTTACCCAGCCCCCTATGGCCCCTATCCGGGGCTCGGGACTCCGGCGTTAGGGGGTAGCAGGGAGTTCTTGATCAGGCGGGATTTCCCAGCGGCTCCGCACTGCTCCAGCCCGCCTCGCCACAGCGTCTTTCTCCCGGCCACAAGAGGTTACCACTCCCGCAGCGGGCACCGGGACAGTGGCGGGGCCGGGCAGAGGTTCCGGGGCACCTTGGCCACACGGACTGGCAGTGAGCAGATGCCCCTGGGGATAGCAGGGGGACTCCTGAGCCCCTCACGGTACTGCCACCAAGTGACAGCGCCCGGGGCTGATCACTATCTCACCTCCCTCCTTCAAACTTACAGCCCGATTCACCTGCACCCCAGCTCGGGGTGCACTCACGGCAGCACCGGGCCGTTTTGTAAATACCTGAAAGAAGCCATCAAGCAGGAGCTGGTGTGTAAGTGGGTTAACCAGGGAGCAGCAGCCAGGAATAGCTGCCCCACAACCTTCAGCGAGCTGCAGGAGTTAGTCTCCCACTTGGCAGTGGAACACCTTGGGGGCAGCGAGCAGTTGCCTTATGTCTGTTTGTGGGAGAACTGTCCCAGGGGGGGCAAGGCTTTCAAAGCGAAATACAAGCTGGTGAACCACCTGCGGGTCCACACCGGCGAGAAACCCTTCCCTTGCCCCTTCGCCGGCTGCGGGAAACTGTTTGCCCGATCGGAGAACCTGAAGATCCACAAGCGGACCCACACAGGTCAGTCTGCTCGGTGTCCGCTCCCGGGGGACCTGGTAACTTTCCTCCTTCTTTAACTTTCTCTCTGCCGTTCTACCGGAACCGTGTGCTGTTTCATTTGAACTGGAATGGTTCCAGAGTGGGAACTGGCGGGGCATGTCGAGATTAATTCCCACTCTAAATGACACCACAGAATAGAAAATCCCAATGTCAACAACTGCCTGCATTCCCTGACCTCCTAAACTAGACGTTTTTTCTCTCTCTCTGGTTTGACACTTGGATGTGTGGATTGCTGTGTGAAAATCTCGCTGGAAATGAGCCAGGGAATTTCCAATTTCCAATTCCCTGCCCCAGGTTTGCTGTGACCCGGTTTTAGCATGTGCCTCCTCTCCCTATCTTTTTTTTAAAAAAAATTCTGACTCTCAAATTTTGTCATGAACATAGATTGGATAAGGGAGACCGGGCGAATCCGCGTTTCCATCCTGTCCCCCGCGGTTCAATGTCAGTCCTTCCCCGAAAACACCGTAAACCAGAAAGGCACAATCTAGAAACTGAGATGCGAGTCCCCCGTTTGTCAGCTCGGGTTGAGGACCGGCGGAAAATTCCTGTTTGAATCTATTCCCGATCCCAGCGGCGTGTTGAGAGGGTGGGATTCTGGTCCAAGATTCCGATCTGGATTGATTCCTCGCTGTGTGCAGGCAGTCGGGGTGGTGGGTGTCCTCCGTCGAAACGCATCATTCCAGGCTGTTTTGTGTTTCCTCCAGGGGAGAAACCGTTCAGCTGTGAGTTCCAGGGATGTGACAGGCGCTTCGCCAACAGCAGCGATCGGAAGAAGCATTCCCACGTACACACGAGTGACAAGCCGTACCGCTGTAAAGTTACAGACTGTGACAAGTCTTACACTCACCCAAGTTCCCTTCGCAAACACATGAAGCTGCATTGTAAGGCCACTCTGCCCGCGGCGGGCGGAGGGTCATATTCGGACACAGAGCGGGAGTCCCGAACAGGAACACAGGCTAGCTCCCTGCACTGCTCCCCTCCCGGGGGCATGGCTCGCCCGGCCTCTCCCGGTAAGTTATCTCCCTCAGCCGGGACTGGGATTGAGGACAGCGCCGGTCAACCCGTCACCCACACGCGGCCTGGCGTTTGTCTAGCGCCAGTCCGCACAGACAGAGCCCGGGAGAGGGTTGATCAGGTACCACCAGCAGCAGCAGCAGCCAACCCCTGTGCCAACGGGACAGACACTACCTTCATCAAACTGCTCCCCGGTACCAGCAGCTGCCAGCTGACCCCAGCCCGGGCTGACCCGGCGGGGGAGACCCTGGCTTTAATCTCCAGCTGCCTACACAGCGCTCACTGGCCGGAGACTGCGCTGAATCCACCGCCTTCCCCTCGCTCTGATCTCACGGTGGACTCCATGCCAACCATCCGAGCCGCTGCATCTCCCTCACAGCGAGCCGAGGGCAGGGCCAGTGCACCCCGGCTCGGGGCCAGTCGGCGGGCCGGCCTCCAGGGGCAGCCTCCAGCCGGGCCCCTCCTTAACGCCTGGTACACCTGTCAGCGGAGGAACAGCAGCAGCAGCAGCAGCTTCCCCGGTACACCGGGCCACGCGTGTGCTGCAGCCGAGCAGACAGAGCCCGCTGTCAGACTGCTCAAGTATACAGAGACCTGACCAGACCCACCATGGGCTCAAACAACAGCGTGCAGCGGCACTGCTCTCGGACAGAACACTCGGGCAATACAACCACAGCCACGCTTCGGAACTTGCAAGATTTCCCGAGTTTCTCAAGTGCACAGTTTCACGTCAGAAATTCCCAATTGCGGCGGAGTGACTTTATGAGTTTACATTTGGAAGCAAGGGCACTCTGACAATGTAGCGATATAAATGTGTAACTACCTGTGAACAGCGTGGTGTATGTTCTCGACTGGATTGGGGCAAAGATCAATTATTTCTTAATTTCCGTCAACTATCTAAACTCGTCTGGAATAATAAATGTGCTGGGAGAATTCATTCGAAGTGATTGTTTAAATATTGCTATAATGTGTGTTCAGCTCTGTTCCAGGCCAGCGATTGAAAGAATCACCTTAACAGGACTTTTCGGTGTTTCCCCCCACCTCCCTGACCGCCTCACCCTTGACTACTGCCTCCCGCTACAGGAGGAACCACTGCATGGATTTTTTTTTGCCCCTGTACCTGACCTGTTCATATTAACATGGTTTACCTGATCTCGCTCTCTCTCTCACACACACACGCAAACACAGACACAGACAGAGAGAGAGAGAGAGAGAGACCGACACACAGACACACACAGACACACGTTGATGGTTCTTTCCCTCAGAGATTCTGGGTGCCATCTAACCCGTAGCTGCTCAGGGTATTAATCCTTATTTACTAAGTTATATGGTGCGCGCCGTTGTTGTTATTGTGACAATGGGATGCACATGCCCTGCAGATAGAGAAGAAATGCAACAATATTTTCAAACTCCAAAAGAGGTTTCTGATGAAGCTGCTAGAACGTTTTGAAATATAAACAACGAATTCACTCTGAAAGGAAGGTTGGACAGTGACCGAGTCAACAGCTGAGAATTGAAGTAGGTTTTTAATCATGTATTCAACCTGAAAAAAAATAGATGTTACGAACGAGTAATATTAATCAAGTGAATGGATTTTTAAAAATTAAATGTCTTAGAAATTAAGCCAACAGCGTGAACTTGGGACTGTAATGGTGCCCTCCCCCTGGGGTAGGGGTCCCTGTTTAATTCCTACCTGCTCCAGAGATATATCAAACCAAGCCTAAGCTGTAACAAAACAGAAATCACTGGAAAAACTCAGCAGGTCTGGCAGCGTCTGTGGAAAGAAATCAGAGTTACTGTTTGGGTTGGAGTGCCCCTTTCTCAGTGTTATCAGGTTGGTTGCAATAACACAGTGCGTGCGCGGTACCGGCCAACTGGTGTAAATCCAGGATTCCGCAATGACACAGCGTTCCTTCTGTAGATAAAGTGCTTTTTTTTTCCAGCTTTATCCCGGACTAACTAAAGGTGTTGCTGCATATTTGGAACGGTCATTATTGACCAGCCTCCCGGGTATGTGATGGTGGTCAAGGGTGACAGTGCGGTCCTGCAGTAATTGGAACGGGACAAGGCCCAGTTTGGCAGCCGCCTGTGTCTCTGGGACAAGAAAGTCCGAGCTGAGGTTCCAGCTGACCCGGAGGCAAGCCGTGACACCACTCAGCAAGCTCTTCAAAGTGACTCCAAGCAGCCTGTGATGGTGCGGTTATAATGAGCGCTCACACCCAGTGTAGAGCCACTCACTCTTTCCTGTTTAAATAGACTTCCCATTCACTTTGGGAGGATACAGTCTATCATCCCCCTTGAAATGCCCTGTGTTGTTTCTCTGGCCTCTTTCTATTTTACAGGGTCCTCTTTATGGGTTTAGACACCGCCATTAGCAGTTTAGAACAGTCCTTCTATTTATATTAATACAAGTGCATTCTGAATGGAGAAAATTAAACACAATCATCAAACCATACGATCCCTCTTAATGGAAAAAAAACCAAATAAAAGAACCGCTTTCCCCACTGAATGTCAATTCCTTTGATGTGGAACTAATCATCTAAGGATATTTTTTCGTTGTCCTAACAACCTCACTGAATCCAATAGGCTTTCCTTTGTCCAAGACCTGTTTCCTTTCATTCACTGAAAACTGATGATGATATGACTTTCACGCCCTGTCTCCTGGCATCGCAAATCCACACCTTCTCTGTCCAAAATACTCCCGCTCAGTGTGTGGGTGGAAATTCACCATGCTCCCCACCCCCACCCCCTCCCATAATCCCAGCCCAGCCCAGTCCCCCCTTCTATCCTCCCCCGACGTTCATTCTAAATCTCTTTCCATCATTTAGTATTTCAGAAGTTAAACCTTTCAAACTAACACCAAGTTAGACAGGTCCCTCTGCACAACCGCCCGCTTCTCCTCAGCATTTCACAGAGTTACTCGGTGAGTTATTATTTAAAGATTTCAGAACTAATGTCGCGAACCGAACAGTGGCTTCGGATGTAAATAAAAGAAGAACACATCAGATTATTTAAAAAAAAACACGAATACATTGGAGGAAGTGCCTGGAACAGAGGGAGAGAAATGAAACCGAATGGGTCCATACGACACATTGAGTTACATTTCCGCATTCTGCATTTAGACAGGGATTTACCTGCATCCGCTGAAGCAATTGTGTGAATTTCGTGAGGGAAATCGGCACTTCGAGTTAATTAAAACAACAAACCATTCTCTCCTGCCCACAATACAATCAGAATTCACTTGCCTATAGACCGCGCACCCGCGGAGACCTTACAAGCTCTCAGTATTAAACCATGAATGACATTTTTTAAAAGGGACTTTGTCGAGAAGCACTCGACCTGAAACCTCCCCTACACATTTCCTTCTGCATCCTGTATAACCATTTAATCGAGTTTAATTAAACACATTTGAAATTCTATGCACTTCCTGTGTGTCATTTCAACTCCATTTCCACGGTGTCAGAAATATCCCAAATTCTTTCAGCCCTGCTAGAGTCGAGCCGTTTCCCCACATAATCCCAATTCCCAATGTCTGCTGAGATTGTGGCGTTATGTGCAGGTACACCGGCTTTATAATAGCTCAGTTACCCCGATCGAAAAACACTCAAACTCTCACAAATTCCGTTCATGTCAAACATCTTCTCTCCCATCAGGTCCAATGCGGAAAACCCAGCAAGCGATTTGTGCAGAGCAGGATCTCACCAATGGAACTGTGGTAACACCTAGATGGATTGTTTTTTTTTGTGAGGGTGGTGCACCAGCCTGCATTTTATGCTCTAAAGACCCCCGAGTGAAAATTGAAGCCACTACCTCCAGCTTGAGTTGGAAACGGCAGAGCCACTACAGTCGGTGCCAAGTCACAGAGAATAAACTGCGCCCCATAATCACTGGCCTCTCAAACGGCTGCGTTTCAGAGAAACTATATTTCCCGGTGTATAAAGTAAGTCACATAGAATATTCCAAACGTATACGTGCTACAACAAAGATCAACGAATATCAAAACTGGCTAACTTTTAAAACGAAAGCATTGATTTTAAAGCTGACGGTGAATTCGGAATCCGTCATTGTCAGTATATCATGTTGAGCTGTGCACTGCCGTTAATTTTGTTCACCCAGTCCTGCTGCGGTGTCGATCGGATATTGACAGGTGAGGGAAGTTTGTAGATTTAATTATGATTTTAGCATCTGTGACAATCCGTTGCAGATTCTCCAGCATTATCGGAAAAATATATACTTTTTTAGTTAAAAATCACACGACACCAAGCTATAGTCCAGCAGGGTTATCTAGTGGTTCCAAATGAACCTGTTAGACTATAACCTGGTGTGTGATTTTAAAATTTGTACACCCCAATTCAACACCGGCACCTCCAAATCATGTTTTTTTTAGGATGCTCCAAGCTTAGTGTCTTTACAATTTCACACAAAAATATAAGAAACTGCTTGGATATAAAAACAAATCGCTTTCCTTCATTAGCAATCAAATACATTCCAAATGTGACTAATAATCTGATTTAGCAGGTACCTTTCCGTCTCTCAAATTATTTTTGTTTATATATAATTATTAACCAACCTGTTCAGAGATGTTATTATAGGATGGGAGTTGAATCCCGCGCCTCCTGGATCAGAGTTTTGGACATTACCACAGTACCGCAAGAGCCTTGGGCCAGTTTAATTTCGATTCTGATCTATGTTTGTTGCTGACCTTAACAAAGATCGAAAGAACTGCGGGTGTTGTAAATCAGAAAAAAATGAACAGATATTACTGGGAAAGCTCCGCAGGACAGGATCCGAAACTGATTTCTCTGCACTGATGCTGCCAGACCTGCTGAGCTTTTCCAGCAATCTCTGTTTTTGTGGTTGATCTTAATGTTTTCTTTAAAATAAACCAGCATTAACCCTACTAATTTGAGAAATAGAATTCAATGCTTTCCTGCAGTGAAGGAACTGTGGAAGATTAACTCTAACGCAAGTTTCCTCTCGAGATGCGTTATTGGATCTCGCCCCCTCTGGGGAAGGACTCAGTCAGACCTCTCCAATCCAGCTTTAACACGGTGCCCGTCGGTTTACCCAGACTGGCACTGAAGGGTCATCTTCAATGAGACAAGGTTCCAGGCCACTTCCGGAACGGCCGAGCCGAGCCTTCTGCCGATTTCTGAGATTTAGACTCGAGGTCCCCCCGTAGAACAGGTTCGGAGGGAGTGGGGTTGGGGGGGGGCGGGAGGTGAGGGGGTGGGGGGGGGGGGGGGGCGAGGGGGGAATTGGAAGAGTTGTTGAGGAAACGACCAGGGTCTTGTCATCCGAAAAGGGTATATATGCCAACACCTGACACACTCCGAGCTCTGTTCTCATTCTGCAGCTTCTTGCTTTTGTGAATTGTCGTTTGACACAGATTTAGAAAGGAGACGGGTCAGTAAGGTGGATAAATCCAGGAACAGATTAATTACAACAAAGTGTGTTTGTGTGATATGTGAATTTAGGGCAACACATAAACAGTACCGCAGTGAGTATTAGACAGGAATGATTTGTTAGAATTTCATGTTAGGCACAAAGTTGAAAATCACTCCATGCCAGGGTATGTTCCGCACAGAGTGACAGGAGGGCTCTATTTACCGGAACTGGTTCAGGTTGCTTTTTCGCTGTGTTCCGATGTGAACGAACTCCATAAGCTTGGGCCTGCAGGAAAACCTAGCTCAGACCCCGCTCAGCCTGGACAATGCACACTCAGGGATTCGCTGCTGGTGGTGCACACGCTGACAGGTTTAATTGGAAGCACTAGCTTTCGGAGCGCCGCTCCTTCATCAGGTGGTTTCGGAGCAGCGCTCAGAAAGTTAGTGCTTCCAAATAAACTTGTTGGGCCATAACCTGGTGTTGTGTGATTTTTAACTTTGTACTCCCCAGTCCAACACCAGCATCTCCACATCCCGCTGAAGGGGAATATTTGCTGAAAAGTGGTGCACTGGGTTCTGCTAATCAATTTGACAGGATCTCGGGCTCGGTCATGTCCGACTGCTCTGGAGAAGCCCCACTGCAGCTAAACCACACCACTGCAGCTAAACCGCCCCATTGCAGCTAAACCACACCACTGCAGCTAAACTACCCCACTGCAGCTAAACTACCCCACTGCAGCTGAACCGCCCCACTGCAGCTAAACTACTCATTTGCAGCTAAGCCACCCCACTGCAGCTAAACCGCCCCATTGCAGCTAAACCGCCCCACTGCGGCTAAACCGCCCCACTGCAGCTAAACTACCCCACTGCAGCTAAACCGCCCCACTGCAGCTAAACTACTCATTTGCAGCTAAACCACCCCACTGCAGCTAAACTACCCCATTGCAGCTAAACTGCCCCACTGCAGCTAAACCACCCCACTGCAGCTAAACTACACCACTGCAGCTAAACCACCCCACTGCAGCTAAACCACCCCACTGCAGCTAAACTACACCACTGCAGCTAAACCACCCCACTGCAGCTAAACCACACCACTGCAGCTAAACTACACCACTGCAGCTAAACTACCCCACTGCAGCTAAACAACACCACTGCAGCTAAACTGCCCCACTGCAGCTAAACTACTCATTTGCAGCTAAACCACCCCACTGCAGCTAAACCACACCACTGCAGCTAAACTACACCACTGCAGCTAAACTACCCCACTGCAGCTAAACCACCCCACTGCAGCTAAACTACACCACTGCAGCTAAACCACCCCACTGCAGCTAAACCACCCCACTGCAGCTAAACTACCCCACTGCAGCTAAACCACACCACTGCAGCTAAACCGCCCCACTGCAGCTAAACTACCCCACTGCAGCTAAACCACCCCATTGCAGCTAAACCACCCCACTGCAGCTAAACTACCCCACTGCAGCTAAACCACCCCACTGCAGCTAAACCACCCCATTGCAACTAAACAACTCCATTGCAGCTAAACCACTGTAATGCAGCTAAACCACCCCACTACATCTAAACCACCCCATTGCAGCCAAACCACAGCACTGCAGCTAAACCACCCCAATTACAGCTAAACCACCCTAATGCAGCTAAACCTTCGTAATGCAGCTAAACCACCCCTTTGCACTAAACCACCCTAATGTAGCTAAACCACACCACTGCAGCTAAACAGCTCCATTGCAGCTAAACCACTGTAATGCAGCTAAACCACCACATTGCAGCTAAACCACTTTAATGCAGCTAAACTACCCCATTGCAGCTAAACCACCCCACTGCAGCTAAATTACCCCACTGCAACTAAAACACCCCATTGCAGCTAAACCACCCCACTGCAGCTAAACTACCCCACTGCAACTAAAACACCCCACTGTAGCTAAACCACTCTAATACAGCTAAACCACCCAAAGCAGCTAAATCATCCCACTGCTCTGGACTCAGAGTGAAGTTTCCGAGAAGTGATGTTTCACGGTCAAACTCTACTCCAGGAACACCAGATCTCTGCTGTCAGAGGTTTGACTTTTAAATGAGATATTAAATAAGCTGTTTCCAAGAAGAGTTGAGGGATTGTCTTGTTTAACATCTGCCCCTCAATAAATATGTTGCAAAGCAGCCGGGTGTAACATCATAGGATCTTGCTGAGTGTAAATTGGGCCAACCGTAAAGATTCGAGTTTTTGTTACCTATTGTTAGACTGAGAACCAGTTGAAAGCGAGCAGGGATATGTAGCAAGAGTGTGGTATCAATGGCGAGGCAGGGCCTTGTGTTGGGTCTACACTGTTCTTTGTGATGGCTCCATGTCAGATCTGTGAGGTATACCACATGCTGCTGCAACTTCAGAGCCAACGGACTGGCCCTAATAATGTGGATAAAGAAAAGTGAGGGCATTTTTGCTAAGTGTGTAGATGACACAAAGATAGGTGGAGGGACAGCTCGCCTTGAGAAAAAGGGGAGGCTGCAGAAGGACTTGGCCAGGCTGGGAGAATGGGTAAAGTGGTGGCAGATGGAACGCAATGTGAGAAAATGTAAGGTTATGCACTTTGGCATGAAAAATGGAGGCATAGATGACTTTCTAAATGGGGAAAGTCTTCGTAAATCTGGAGCACAAAGGGATTTGGGAATTCCAGTTTAGGATTCTGTTAAACTTAGCATGCCGGTCCAGCTGTCAGTTAGGAAGGTAAATGCAGGGTTAGCATTCACTTCGAGAGGGCTAGAATACAAGAGCAGTAACGTACTGCTGAGGCTGCATAAGGCTCTGATCAGACTGCAATTTAAATATTGTGAGCAATTTTAAGCTCCGTAACTAAGAAAGGATGTGTTGACATTGGAGGGATTCCAGACGAGGTTTACAGGAATGATCCTAGGGATGAAGGGCTTGTCATATGAGGAGAAGTTGAGGACTCTGGGTCTGTACCCAGTGGGGTTTAGGAAGATTGTGGGGAGAGGTGTTGGGATCTGATTGAAATTCACACAAAGGCCTAAGTTCAAGGCCCACCTATGCCAGAAGAGTATAAGTAACATCTCTGAATAGGTTGACAGATAAATCTGCAATACTTTCTTACTGACTGTGCACATGAGGAGCAGTTGAAGATTGTGGATCTGTACTCAACCGAGTTTAAAAGGATGAGGGGGATCTGATTGAAACTTGAATACTGAGAGCCCTGGATAGAGTGGATGTGGAGAAGATGTTTCCACTACTTTGAGAGACTAGGGCCCGTGGCCACAGCCTCAAAATAAAAGGATGACACTTTAGAACTGAGATGAGGGGGTAGTCCTTCAACCGGAGTGGGGTGAGGGGTGGGGGGTGAATCCATGGAATTAATTGTCACAGAGGACTTTGAAACCCAAATCATTGTATTTAAGACAGAGATGGATATATTCGTGATTGCTAAGGAGAATAATTATTTATGATAACCAAAATTATTTATGATAACCAAAATATTTTTAACTGTATGTCCTTAAGATGCAGGAACAGAAGTAGGCCATTCAGCCCATCAAATCTGCTCCACCATTCAATGAAATCATGACTGAGCTGATAATCCTCAACTCCACTTTCTCACCTTTTCCCCCATAGCCCTTGATTTCCTTATTGTTTAAAAATCGGTCTGTCGCAGCCTTGAATATTCTTAATGATTCAATCTCAACCATCCTCTGCCATAAAGACTGCCAGAGATTCTCAATGCTTGGAGAGAGGGGATTGTCATTGCTCACGTATTAAATGTGTGATCCCTTATTCTGAGATTATACTTTCTGGTCCTACATTCTCCTACAATTGCAGAAAAGAAACATGGATTGCAAACTTAAACTCTATCCCTTTTTAAAATTCCCAGTTGGATTCAAACAGACAATACATTACTCAAATATTCCAAGTTGGGAAGGAACATAAAAGATAGAGCACCAGCCTGGATAACCAAAGATGAGTTATTTTCTTTCAGTTCTTTGCTGATAAGATGAAGTTGTGTGCACACCTGAGCAGTCTTTCATTCAGTGTTTGAGAGATTTCCCCTTTCAGTGTCTCTGAAGGTGTCTTTTCCCCTCTTCTATATCGACAGGTAATTTGCAAAGAGAGCAGTAAGACATTCAGCCCATTGACTCTGCCCTTCCATTCAATAAGATCATGTTTGATTTGATAATCCTCAACTCCACTTTCCGGCTTTCCCCCCATGACCCTTGATCTCCTGACTGTTTAAAAATCTGTCAATCTCAGCCTTGAATATAGTTAATGACCCAGCCTTTAGAACATAGAACATAAAACAGTACAGCACAGAACAGGCCCTTCAGCCCACGATGTTGTGCCGACCACTGATCCTCATGTGTGCACCCTCAAATTTCTGTGACCATATGCATGTCCAGCAGTCTCTTAAATGTCCCCAATGACCTTGCCTCCACAACTGCTGCTGGCAACGCATTCCATGTTCTCACAACTCTCTGTGTAAAGAACCCGCCTCTGATACCCCTCTATACTTTCCTCCAACCAGCTTAAAACTATGACCCCTCGTGTTAGTCATTTCTGCCCTGGGAAATAGTCTCTGGCTATCGACTCTGTCTATGCCTCTCATTATCTTGTATACCGTGGGAGGCACGGTAGACAGTGGTTAGCACTGCTGCCTCACAGTGCCAGAGACCCAGGTTCAATTCTCACCTCAGGCGACTGACTGTGTGGAGTTTGCACATTCTCCCAGTGTCTGGTTTCCTCCCACAGTCCCACGATGTGCAGGCCAGGTGAATTGGCCTGTTAAATTGCCCGTAGTGTTAGGTTAGGGGTATGGGTGGGTTACGCTTCGGCGGGTTGGTGTGGACCTGTTGGGCCGAAGGGCCTGTTTCCACACTGTAAGTAATCTAATATAATTAGGTCCCCTCTCCTCCTCCTTCTTTCCAATTCACAGAATATGGGGATTACTGGGTAGGCCAGCATTTATTGCACAGGTTTAGAGTGAGAGAGGAAAGATATCAAAGGGACCTAAGGGGCAACTTTTTCAGACAGACGGGTGTGCATGTATGGAATGAGCTGCCAGAGGACGTGGTGGAGGCTGGTACAATTACAACATTTAAAAGTCATCTGGATGGGTATATGGATATGAAGGGTATAGAGGGATATGGGCCAAGTACTGGGTTGGGATATCTGGTTGGCATGGACTAGTTGGACTGAAGGGTCTGTTTCCATGCTGGACATCTCTATGACTCTATGACTTTATTTGACAGGGCAGTTCTCCTCTGGTACTGCACTGGAGTCCCAGGCTGCCCTAGGGTTTTCCTTGTCAGGGAGTCTCGAACCAAACTCCAACATTCATAAATTTGATGAGGAGATGCGGAGTTTCACTGGGGTGGACCAATTTAAAAATCACACAACACCAGCTATAAGACCATATGATCCTGCTCCACAACTACCTGACGAAGGAGCAGTGTTCAGAAAACTTGTAGCTGTGTGATTTTTAAATTTATAAATAAGCAGTCCGTCATATTGGACTGAGATTGGGAATTTTATTTTACTCAAAGGTTTTTAGAATTCTCTGCCCGGAGGATGTGGAAGCTCAGAATATTTAAAGGTTGATGGATTGCTGATTTCCAGTGGGAACAGTGATATGGGAATGGGCTGGGAACATGCATTGATCAGCCATTATCGTGTTGAATATTGGAACATAATCAAAGGGCTGAATAGCCTACTCTTGTTGCTTGTGTTTTGTTGGTCCATTGGTTTTTTTCTCTCATTACATTTTAGAAAAAGACAATTTGCATTGTTCACGTTTTCTCCCCTCCCACAAGCTCTTTCCTTTTCAAAACTAATTCGTTTTCAATTTAAAAGTCTCCAAATCTACTGAGCTGTACACATCCATTCCTGTTTAGCCCGGCTCATGATCTTCCTTTAGGTGTTGAAGTGATTTTCTGAGGAGTGTTACTATTGAATCTGTCTCCAAAGCTTTCCCAGTTCATAACAACCGGCTGGTCCTCGAACGAGAACAGAAATTGCTGGAGAAATTCAGCAGGTCTGGCAGCCATCTGTGCAGAGACAGAACCAGAGTTCATGCTTCGAGTCCGGTGACCTTTCTCCAGAATTTCTGTTTTTGTTTCGTATCTTCAGCACACGCAGTCCTGGGTTTTATTTTAGGTTCTTTAGCGTGGAGGATTGTTCTGGGAATATTGGCTGGGGCTCTGTACCAAGCGGGAGCGGTGACCCATGAATTAGGGACTGATTCAAATGCCTGGTTTGGGATTAATGAGTGAGTTGGGCGCCTCTATGACTGAGCATTTTGATGACTTTCAGGGCTCCGGGTGGCACGTTCTCTCGGTTTTGAAAAAAATCATTACCTTCCCTTTTTAAAAAAACAGCTGAGGTTTTCCCCATTAACCGCGTGTCTGGAATAACCAGAGCCCTGCAGCTGGCCCTGCCTTTGACAATGGACTCTCCGGGATTCCACCTCCTTGACTTTGTCAGTTTGTTACCAACTTCATTACCTTCAATTACTCGCTGAACACATCATTTATTTGCAATTAGTATCGTAGAGTTTGATTGTTTTTTTTTAATTTCTAAAAGGTAAGGGACTGCAGATGTGTCCACAGTTAGTGCTGGCTACTTTCTATATAATGTGCGGGGTCTCACACACAGTTACTGTACAGAGAGCAGACTCTCACATTTGGGGTCTGACACGCACCTGATATTGGCATTCGTGGTTTGGAGATGCCGGTGTTGGACTGAGGTGGACAAAGTTAAAAATCATACAACACCAGGTTATGGTCCAACAGGTTTAATTGAAAGCACTAGCTTTCTGAGCGCTGCTCCTTCAGGTGGTTGTGGAGATTAAGATTGTACGACACTGAATTTATAGCAAAAGTTTACAGTGTGATGTAACTGAAGTTATATATTGAAAAAGACCTGGATTGTTTGTTAAGTCTCTCAGCTTTTAGAATGACCATGTTGGTTTCTGTTCTTTCCTATGTAAATCACAAAACTTTTTTAAAAGGTTACATTCTCTGGTGAACTTGAATAATAGGTGCCATGTCGGCCCAGATAAAGCATTGAAGGTGTAAGGTGCCCTGTGTGAGGCTGCCTGTGCCCCAGTGCTCATACTGATTCTAATCCAAAAGATGGATTGACAGAATCTTACATGGATTCATGCAGTTTCTGAGCAAATTAAAACATAATTCTCCAACTACAAATTCACCCCACAAGCTTATATGTGTGGGGTGGGGGTGGGGGGAGGAAATGACTGTGAGAGAGTGTGTGAGTGTGAGTGTAAAAGGGTATAAGTCTGTGAGAGGGTGCGTGTGTGGGTGTGAGTGTGAGAGTGTATGTGTGAGCGTATGAGAGAGAGCTTGTGTATGAGAGAGGGTCTGGGTGAGTGTATGGGTCTGTAAGAGTGTGTGTGTATCTGTAGGTGTGTGTATGTATCTGTAGGTGTGTGTGTATGTATGTGTTTGTCTCTCTGTGTGTCTGTGTATGTGTGTAGTGCTTGTCATGTGACATGAATCGAGGTCCGGATTGAGGCTATCAGCCTCTGCTCAGCCACTTTGTGTTATTGCCCATCCTGAAGTTCGCCTTGGAGGGTGGTCACCCAGGGATCCAAGGTCAAATGTCTCAGACCACTGAAGTGTTCTCTGACTGGGAGGGAATACTCCTGTCTGGCGATTGTTGTGTGGTGTCCATTCATCCGTTGCTGTAGCCTTTTCTTCGTCTCACCAATGTACCATGTCTTACCTGTGGTGTATGAGATAGACAATGTCGGCTGAGTCACATGAGTATCTGCAACATACATAGTGGGAGGTGTCCCCACGTATAATGGTGGTATCCGTGTCGACACTCTGACACGTCTTGCTGTGTCTGCCGTGACAGGGTTGTATGGTGTTGTCCTGAAGCTGGGCAGTTTGCTATGAACAATGATCTGTTTGAGGTTTGGTGGTTGTTTAAAGGCGAGCAGTGGAGGTGTGGGGAAGGTCTTGGCGAGGTGCTCATCCTCATTGATCATGTGTTGCAGGCCACGAAGAACAAGGAGTAGTTTTTTGGCTCCTGGGAAGTACTGGACAATAAAGGGTACCCTGTCAGTGGCAGCTTGCATTTATCTCCTGAGGCGGTCAGAGTCAGTAACGAGGCAGTTCTCAGTATTTAGGGTTTCATCACCCACCTTTGGCCAAGTCCAGAGTCACGCACTGACCTGGAGTCCTGAGATTGCTCAATTTGTCAAAGATGTAAACTTGGATCAATTGAAATGATCTGGAGTTGCTCTTTCTCTCACGCATCTAATATCTGATAGAGGTGTCCGCTTGGAATTAATTGGATCCATCTCTTACACTTCTTTCCCAACGTACAGGGACATTAGCTGGTGAGAGGGCGTGGGTCACAGGTGAAGAAAGGAGCTGTATCTCTGAGAGGTATGGAAGAATAAACACAGATCTGGTTTAAACAAACTGCCCCACCACAACCTGATGGTGCATACACGCTGTTAACAGAGTGCCCGGAACCCGGGAGATATTGATGATAATCCTGATTAACCAATCACAACTCACAAACGCACTGCAACTCTGAAACAGCTTTTTGTTCAGCTGGCATCAATTGGTTTATGAAGCGCAGTTTGTTCGTAATTTTCATTGACCTCAGCAGTGTTCGCATGAAAACAGGGGAAGGGTCTGTGTCTTTATTGCTGAGCCCACTAACCTCCACCTCCCCCAGCCTCTGTGCTTCCTACTCCCTCACCCCGGACCACTCCCCACCTGCACCGACAGTACCAGCTGTACCTCCCACTTCCACCTCCCCATTCCGCGAGGGTAACAGCCCCCAATGGGGCAGGAAGTGTCAAAGCTGGGCCCGCAGCTGCCTGCCATTCAGCCCCTCAGCCCTGGTGAGGAAAGGATGCTGACTCTGATGTCCCCAAGTCACTGGGTAAAAACAAGGACTGCAGATGCTGGAAACCAGATTCTAGATTAGAGTGGTGCTGGAAAAGCACAACAGGTCTTTGATTTTAAACAACCACCAAACCTTAAACAGATTTGATTAGAGCACCACTCTAGTCTAGGATCTGTCCCTGAGTCACTGACTGAGCGTGCCCAAGACCCTGCGCTGGTATCAGAGGCTGCCCATATCTGATTGGGCCAGGGCCCCCTGACTGAAGGAGATCTCCCTTGTCCTGACTGAGGTCAGCTGACAACCTGCACATGCTCCCTGGCTTTGTGTCTGGGTTAACCAGCACAGGAATACAGCAGGAATCTTAGCCTGGAATCTCCAGCTAAGAACATGGTAGATAAAGACAAGCTAGGGCAGGGATACTGGGAACACACAGGTCAGCGCTGTGTGAGTGAGCACTCTGCCTGTGAGCGATGATTCTGGATGGAGATACAGCCTGTTAGAGTCCCTGAACTGGGTCTGTGTCCCTGAGCACACAGCGTCCTTGCTGCTGTGTTACACTGAGAGTTACTGGGGCAGCCCAAGGGGCAGCATTGATCAGAGATATACCATGGGGGCTTTAGAAGTGGCACATGTTGGACTGACAAGTGCCATTGTCCATGGATGGTGGGTGCATGGAGAGTACCTGAGATGTTGGTGTCAGATAAGCAACCTGAAGGGCCTTTGGAGTGAACAGAGGGCTAAATAATTGTTCATTTTCATTCTGGGATTAATAGATTTGTGTTATTTTGAATGGCTGAGCAAATTTAAGGGATTTGGATGGTCTCCGCTCGTTAGAGCAAATTGTTTTTGATATCTTGAAATGATGCAACCTTGACTAAATTGTCATCCCAGACGTCGAACAATTCTTCCGTCGCCTCCGCCTCTGAGCTTACTTTCACAATCAGGATTCCCGCCCACCTTCCGAGGACCCCTTCACCCACCTCCAACACACTGCATCCACCTGGACACCCCGCGCTGGCCTATTACCTGCACTCGACCTCTTCATTTCCAACTGCTGCCGGGACATTAACCACCTCAACCTGTCTACCCCCCTCCCCCACTCCAACCTCTCACCCTCACAACGCGCAGCCCTCCAATCCCTCTGCTCCAATCCCAACCTCACCATCAAGCCAGCGGATAAAGGGGGCGCAGTGGTAGTCTGGCGCACTGACCTCTATACCGCTGAAGCCAGATGCCAACTCGAGGACACCTCTTCCGACCACCCCCTCGGCCATGACCCCACCCCCCTATCACCAAACCATCATCTCCCAGACCATACAGAACCTCATCACCTCAGGAGATCTCCCACCCACAGTTTCCAACCTCATAGTCTGGGAACCCCGCACTGCCCGGTTCCAACTCCTTCCCAAGATCCACAAGCCTGACCACCCTGGCCAACCCATTGTCTCAGCATGCTCCTGCCCCACTGAACTCATCTCTACCTACCTCGACACTGTCCTATCCCCCATAGTCTCCCCACATACAATCGAGACACCACCCACGCCCTCCACCTCCTCCAAGACTTCCGTTTCCCCAGCTCCCAACGCCTCATCTTCACCATGGATATCCAATCCCTCTACACCTCCATCCGCCATGACCAGGGCTTCCAAGCCCCAGCTATGCCTGTCTCTTTGTTGGCTACGTAGAACAGTTGATCTTCCATAATTACACCGGCACCATTCCCCACCTCTTCCTCCGCTACATTGATGACTGCATTGGCGCCACCTCGTGCTCCCACGAGGAGGTTGAGCAATTCATCAACTTCACCAACACATTCCACCCTGACCTTAAATTTACCTGGACCATCTCTGACACCTCCCTCCCCTTCCTGGACCTCTCCATCTCCATTAATGACGACCGACTTGACACTGACATTTTTTACAAACTCACCAACTCCCACAGCTACCTGGATTATACCTCGTCCCACCCTATCTCCTGCAAAAATACCATCCCATATTCCCAATTCCTCCGCCTCCACCGTATCTGCTCCCAGGAGGACCAGTTCCACCACAGAACACATCAGGTGGCCTCCTTCTTTAGAGACCACAATTTCTCTTCCCACGTGATTGAAGATGCCCTCCAACACATCTCGTCCACATCTCGCACCTCCGCCCTCAGACCCCACCCCTCCAACCGTAACAAGGACAGAACGCCCTGGTGCTCACCTTCCACCCTACAACCTTTGTATAAACCAAATCATCCGCCGACATTTCCGCCACCTCCAAAAAGACCCCACCACCAGGGATATATTTACCTCCCCACCCCTTTCCACCTTCTGCAGAGACCGTACCCTCCATGACTACCTGGTCAGGTCCACGCCCCCCCCATACAACTCACCCTCCCATCCTGGCACCTTCCCCTGCCACCTCAGGAACTGTAAAACCTGCGCCCACACCTCCGCCCTCATGTCTATCCAAGGCCCTAAAGGAGCCTTCCACATCCATCAAAGTTTTACCTGCACATCCACTAATATCATTTATTGTATCCATTGCTCCCAATGCGGTCTCCTCTACATTGGGGAGACTGGACGCCTCCTAGCAGAGCGCTTTAGGGAACATCTCCGAGACACCCGCACCAATCAACCACACCGCCCCGTGGCCCAGCATTTCAACTCCCCCTCCCACTCTGCCAAGGACATGGAGGTCTTGGGCCTCCTTCACCGCCGCTCCCTCACCACCAGATGCCTGGAGGAAGAACGTCTCATCTTCCGCCTCGGAACACTCCAACCCCAGGGCATCAATGTGGACTTCAACAGTTTCCTCATTTCCCCTTCCCCCACCTCACCCTAGTTCCAAACTTCCTACTCAGCACTGTACCCATGACTTGTCCGGACTTGTCCGACCTGCCTAGCTCCTTTTCCACCTATCCACTTCACCCTCTCTTCCCTGACCTATCACCTTCATCCCCTCACCCACTCACCTATTGTACTCTATGCTACTTTCTCCCCACCCCACCCTCCTCTAGCTTATCTCTCCACCCTTCAGGCTCTCTGCCTTTATTCCTGATGAAGGGCTTTTGCCCGAATCGTCGATTCGCTGCTCCTCAGATGCTGCCTGAACTGCTGTGCTCTTCCAGCACCACTGATCCAGAGTCTGGTTTCCAGCATCTGCAGTCATTGTTTTTACCTTCTAAATTGTCATCCCAGCCCACTCCATTTACAGTGCTCATACTTCAAATGAAACATTTTCACTTTACGTTATTTGGAGGAGCTGGTGTTGGACTGGGGTAGACCAAGTTGATGAAGAAGCCACCTGATGAAGACGCAGTGCTCCGAAAGCTAGTCCCTCCAAATCAATCTGTTGTACTACAATCAGGCGTTGTGTGATTTTTGACTTTGTCACTTTATATTGATATTCATAGATATTAATAATAGCCCTCTTCTCTGACCTATTCTAGGTTTTAAAAGGTGTTTAAAGGTGATGTGTGCCATTCTTTTCCTCGTGATTTTTTCCCCTTTGTGACCATGATATTTGTTGAGCAAACGATTTCAGATTTGTTCCTGAAATCGAACAAGCTTTGAACCCAGGAATCTTCATCACTTTGTATGCCCTCATAGATTCGACCCGTTATATCCTTGCTGGTCAAAATCAAACAGCAAACTACTCCAATCCTATTAATCCCACCTCTCCAGAGAATTTTAGTTTTCCCTTTGGGATGGGGGCACGGGCAGGAAGGGCACTGATGTGTTCAGTGCTGTGGTTGGCCAGATGTGGTTCTGTGTGGAAAGAACGGCTTACACAAAGAGATCATTTTCAAACAGACCAAATATAATGGCAAATGGCATTTTCGATCTGCCTTGTTAAGACTTACTATATGTCAGAACAACGTTTTAGTATTTTGGGGATAAGACCATAAGAAATAGGAACATGAGTAGGCCCTTCAGCCCCTCAAGCCTGCTCCATCATTCAATATGATCATGGCTAATCTGGCATTCCTCACATTCACTTTTCTGCCCTTTCACCATAATTCTTGATTCCTCAACTGATCATGGCTATATATCTCAGCCTTACACAAATATACACAAGGACTCTGCTTCCACAGCTTCCTGTAGAGCAAAGAGGTCCATCTCTTTCTTAAATTGGTGCTCCCTAATTCTGAGTCTATGCCCTCCAGTCCAATATTGTCCCTAGAGGGGAACATCCTCTGAATATTTATCCTGTGAAGCCCCTTAAGAATCCTTCAAGAATGGGGAAAAATTGTGGGGTAATTGGGAATTGAATGAATTGGATAGTCCCACCAAGGAATGGCCTCCTCCTGTCCTCCAGAATGTGTTATTCTAATATATGCAGCATGTATTGGTGTGTGAGGTGCTCAATGTATTTTTCTTTGAGTAGGGTCAATGCTTGTTTTAACTAGTCCTTTGTATTCCTCATACATTCTCCACCCGGAAGTGGGATGGTACTGGCAATCAACCCTTCTCCTTTATTTCTCTGAAGGGGAGCATGGGGAATAATATTGCCCAATGATGTTCTTACTGCCCCACCCAGGCTAATCAATGAGGTGATATTGCACTGACAGTGTGTGGGAGTGTTGGGTTAAATTTTTAAATTTTATTCATGGGATGAGAGCATCAGTGACTGGACCAATATTTATTGCCTAGCCTTAATCATCCAGATGACAGTTAAGAGTCAACCATATTGCTGTGGATCCGAAGTCACATATAGGGGCAAGAGTGTGGTGCTGGAAAAGCACAGCAGGTCAGGCAGCATTGGAGGAGGAGGAGAATCGACATTTCAGGCATAAGCCCTTCATCAGCCCTGACCTGCTGCGCTTTTCCAGCACCATAGTCTTGACTCTGATCTCCAGCATCTGCAGTCCTCACTTCCTCCTAGTTGAAGTCACATGTAGGCCACACTAGGTAATGTCCCATGGGACATGAAGGAACCAGATGGGTTTTCAACATCTCACAAGCCCTCCCCAATCGACTCATGATCACCATTAGACTCTTTAGAGTTACAGAGATGCACAGCACGGAAACAGACCCTTCAGTCCAACTTGTCCATGCCGACCAGATATCTCAATCCAATCTAGTCCCACCTGCCAGCACCCGGCCCATATCCCTCCAAACCCTTCCTATTCATATACCCATCCAGATGCATTTTAAATGTTGCAAATGTGCCAGCCTCCACCACATCCTCTGGCAGCTCATTCCATACACGTACCACCCCCTGCGTGAAAAAGTTGCCCTGTAGGTCTGTCTCACCCTAAACCTATACCCTCTAGTTCTGGTCTCCCCCACACTAGGGAAAAGACCATGTCTATTTTCCCTATCCATGCCCCTCATAATTTTGTAAATTTCTATAAGGTCACCCCTCAACCTCCGACACTCCAGGGAAAACAGCCCCAGTCTGTTCAGCGTCTCCCTATAGCTCAAATCCTCCAACCCTGGCAACATCCTTGTGAATTTTTCCTGAACCCTTTCAAGTTTCACAACATCCTCCTGATAGCAGGGAGACCAGAATTGCACACAATATTCCAAAAGTGGCCTAACCAATGTCCTGTACAGCTGCAACATGACCTCCCAACTCCTGTACTCAATACTCTTAATTCCAGATTTTTTAAATGAATTTAAATTCTATCATTTGTCATGATGTGATTTGAACCCAGGTCCCACAACATTTCCTGGAATTCTGGATTAACAGTCCAATGTAAATAACACGAGGCTATCTCCTGACTGACTCCAGAAAACAAGGAGCTCAGACAGCGATGGGGGAATGAGGAGTGTAAGACACTGCCCAATCAAGGCACTGCCAAAATGGGATTCAACCAAACTGACATCCCTATCAAATTAACACTTTAATTTTCTTCAAGGGAAGAAGATGCAGGAGCAGGAAATGAGCTGGGGTTTTGTAGAAAAAAGGATGTGATATATGGTTTAATATTTTTTGTGTCAATTGTGTTTTTTTTAATCAGACAATCCTGTAATATTCCTATGACAATTCTAACCATGCTGACAAATAATTTGTCTTCAGCTGTTGTCACTCACCTCCAGAGCAAGTGGACAATACAGGAAAGATGGGGCAATAACAGAGAGGGGGGGTAGTAACAGAGAGAGGGGGCAATAACAGAGAGGGGGGTCAGTAACAGAGAGGGGGGGCAGTAACAGAGAGGGGGGTCAGTAACAAAGAGAGGGGGCAGTAACAGAGAGGGGGGGCAGTAACAAAGAGAGGGGGCAGTAACAGAGAGGGGGGGCAGTAACAAAGAGAGGGGGCAGTAACAGAGAGGGGGGGCAGTAACAGAGAGGGGGGGCAGTAACAGAGAGAGGGGGGTAGTAACAGAGAGAGGGGCAATAACAGAGAGGGGGGGCAGTAACAGAGAGGGGGGGCAGTAACAGAGGGATGGGGCAATAATAGAGAGGGGGGTCAGTAACAAAGAGAGGGGGCAGTAACAGAGAGAGGGGGCAGTAACAGAGAGGGGGGGCAGTAACAGAGAGGGGGGGCAATAACAGAGGGAGGGGCAATAATAGAGAGGGGGGTCAGTAACAAAGAGAGGGGGCAGTAACAGAGAGGGGGGCAGTAACAAAGAGAGGGGGCAGTAACAGAGAGAGGGGGCAGTAACAGAGAGGGGGGCAATAACAGAGGGAGGGGCAATAATAGAGAGGGGGGTCAGTAACAAAGAGAGGGGGCAGTAACAGAGAGGGGGGCAGTAACAGAGAGGGGGGGCAGTAACAGAGAGGGGGGCAGTAACAGAGAGGGGGGGCAGTAACACAGAGAGGGGGGCAATAACAGTGGGAGGGGGGCAATAACAGAGAGGGGGGCAGTAACAGTGGGAGGGGGGCAATAACAGAGAGGGGGGCAGTAACAGAGGGAGGCAATAACACAGAGAGAGAGAGAGAGGGCAGTAACAGACAGAGAGGGGGCAATAACAGAGAGAGGGGGCAATAACAGAGAGAGGGGCAATAATAGAGAGAGGAGGCAGTAACAGAGAAAGAGGAAGACAGTAACAGAGAGAGGGGCAATAACAGAGTGAGGGGGCAGTAGGTGAGGGGGGCAATAACAGAGAGGAGGCAGTAACAGAAAGGGGGGCAATAATCTTTTTGGAGGTGGCGGAAATGTCGGCGGATGATCACAACCATAACAAGGACAGAATGCCCCTGGTGATCACCTTCCATCCTACAAACCTTCACATAAACCAAATCAACCGCCAACATTTCCGCCACTCCCAAAGAGACCCCACCACCAGGGATATATTTCCCTCCCCACCCCTTTCCGCCTTCCACAAAGACTGTTCCCTCTGTGACTACCTGGTCAGGTCCACGCCCCCCTACAACCCACCCTCCCGTCCTGGCACCTCCCCCTGCTACCGTAGGAACTGTAAAACCTGTGCCCACACCTCCTCCCTCACCTCCATCCAAGGCCCTAAAGGAGCCTTCCACATCCATCAAAGTTTTACCTGCACATCCACTAATATCATTTATTGTATCTGTTGCTCCCGATGCGGTCTCCTCTACATTGGGGAGACTGGGCGCCTCCTAGCAGAGCACTTTAGGGAACATCTCTGGGACACCCGCACCAATCAACCACACCGCCCCGTGGCCCAACATTTCAACTCCCCCTCCCACTCTGCCGAGGACATGGAGGTCCTGGGCCTCCTTCACCGCCGCTCCCTCACCACCAGACGCCTGGAGGAAGAACGTCTCATCTTCGCCTCAGAACACTTCAACCCCAGGGCATCAATGTGGACTTCAACAGTTTCCTCATTTCCCCTCCCCCCACCTCACCCTAGTTCCAAACTTCCTGCTCAGCACTGTCCCCATGACTTGTCCGGACTTGTCCTACCTGCCTATCTCCTTTTCCACCTATCCACTCCACCCTCTCCTCCCTGACCTATCACCTTCATCCCCTCCCCCACTCACCCATTGTACTCTATGCTACACTCTCCCCACCCCCACCCTCCTCTAGCTTATCTCTCCACGCTTCAGGCTCACTGCCTTTATTCCTGATGAAGGGCTTTTACCCGAAACATCGATTTCGCTGCTCGTTGGATGCTGCCTGAACTGCTGTGCTCTTCCAGCACCACTGATCCAGAATCTGGTTCCAGCATCTGCATCATTGTTTTTACCGTATTTAGTTCACAGCTATGCTGTTTGGTTGGATCGGCTGATAGTTGCCCGTAATGTTCCTGGTTGTTCAGTTGTCGGGACACCTCCTTGCAATAATCTGTTCTGTTCGGAATGGCAATAGCTTCTCCTTGATCTGCTGGTTTGATGACAATGTTGTGATTGGTTTTGAGAGCCTGGATGGTGTTTGCGTTGTGAACGGGTGATGTTTTGCTCTACCCTGTGGGTGTGGCTGATGAATCTGGCATTTCTATCTTTCCTGACGGTTTGAGCATACATGTCAAGCCCAGGGCAGCGGCCCTCCGGTGGGGTCCAAGTTTATTCCATCTCTGTGATCACTGTTCCGGTTCCTTCGTGGGCTCATTGGGATCACTGCTGTCACCTTACCCTTTTTTAGATTAGAATCAGCCTAAACATTGGGGCACTGACAGGCTCATACAGGTTTCCAAATAAACCTGATGGACTATAACCTGGTGTTGTGTGATTTTTAACTTTGTCCACACACACACACACACACACATATATATACACACACACACAAGCCCTGACACACTAACACACTGCCCCCCCCCACACACACACACACACACACGCACACACACACTCTGTCACACATTGCCATTCATTGTCACACACTGTCACACATCTAAATACTCAGACTCACACATTGTCATACACAGTCACACATGCACACACACACAATGTCACGCACTGACACATACACAAGGTAGCATACTGTCACACATATAGACATACTCAAACTCACACTGTCATACACACAATCATACACACAGACACACATACACTAACACACTGACCCACACACACACAAACTGTCACACACTCACACATTGTCACACATATATACACACACTAAAACACTGAGACACACACTCACACACTATCAAACATATACACACAAACTCAAACTGTCGCACATATATACAACACTCACGCACTGTTATACACTCACTCATTATGCACACACCGTCAAACATATACTCACACTGTCACACATATACATATTCACATTCACAGTGTCGTACACTGTCACACATATACTCTGTCACACTGTAACACGTGCATTCTCACACTCGCACTGTCATACATATTGACAACCAGCTCTGATCTCCAGCATCTGCAGACCTCATTTTTTAACCACACACAGTAACATGCTGTCATACATATACAACACACACAAACTCACACTGTCATACACACACTATCATACACACAGTCACGCATACACTAACACACTGACCCACACACACAGTTTCACATATATACACACACTCACACTGTCATACATACATACACTGTCACTGTCTAATACACATACACACACACACAAACTCACACTGTCTCATTGACACACACTATCATACACACAGACACACGTACACTAACACACTGACAACCCCATATACACACTCACCCACACTCACTGTCTCACATACTGTCTCTCTCTCTCTCTCACACACACACACAAACACCATCATACACACAGACACACATACACTAACACACTGACAACCCCACACACACACTCACCCACACCCACTGTCTCACACACTCTCACACACACATACACTAACACACTGACAACCCCACACACACACTCACCCACACTCACTGTCTCACACACTGTCTCTCTGTCACACACACACACTATCATGTACACAGAGACACGCACTGGCACACACACACGCACAATGATACTGTCATGGACACAGCACACAAGGAGACACACACTTTCTCACACACTGTCTGAAAACAGAATCAGTGCAGAGCGAGGCGAATTTCGACACTGGACGCGCCGATGTGTCTCCCGCTGTTTAAAGGGGGATCCGACCCCTAATGCTGCGTGAGTTCGGAACCGTGCCTGCTTCCAAATTGCGGGGCTGGGTCTGGGACACACACTTGATGCGGCTTTGCTCAGTTGCCAGTGAAGCGGCGGCCCGCAGGCGGTCTAACCCGAGCTGTTCCCGGGAGACGGAGCTCAGGGACAGGGCCGGCTCTCAGATACTGGGTCAAACCTTCTCAGGTTCACTTCTAAATAAAATGCCAACATGATTAAAATCCTGCAGCCCAGAATGGTGCCTGATTTCCGCAATAAACTGTAATCCATGACAAAATACAACTTTTATAGCGCATTAAAAAAAAACACCCAGAAACATCAGATTAGATGCTTTTCAAAGGACTGTTTTGGTAATGGATCTGTCCCAGGGTCTATCCTCACCGGTCCACCACCGGGAAATACTGGGGCCGGGTCCAGACTTTCCCCAGGGATGGATGTGGGGATCAGGGAAGGCGGTGTTTTAATGACAGCGGTGTCAGAGTTTCCCCTGAGCCCTGGGCAATCTCTTCTTCAAATCCCTACCCGCCGCCCAGCCCGAGGGGAGTGTCCTGGGCTGGGGGCGCCGAGCTCGGGAAAGCCCAGGGAACGGCTCCGTGAGCCCCCGGGGAGCTGACAGTCTGTACCGAGCTGCCGGAGGGCGACTCTGGCTCCAACACTCACTTCGGGGGAAAAATCGTGGTGTCCGGGCTCAATCCTAATGGCTCTGTCACTGTCCCCACTCCGGAACCCCACAGCTTTAAAGGAATTGTTTAAAAAACCTGAATCATCAAATCAGTGCCACAAATATAACTCAAACCGTGCCCAGCTGACTGCTACTCATGAAAACCTGATATTAAATGGCTCTGACATCACTCCGTTGATCATCACTGGTTTCATAACCATTTATATTAATCGAACTGAGCAGAAAGATGTCCCCATGTGTGTGGGGGGTTTACCAGGATCCCGGTCCGCTTATTAAAGTACAATGCTAGGTATAACACGGAAATACCTAGCCATGAGCCGAGTAACAGAGACAGCGCTGGGAATCCTGACTCAGCACAGAGAGAGAGAGAGACGGAGGGAGGGGGAGAGGTGGAGACGCAGCATTGACCGGGAGCCACAGAGCTCTGAGTCACAGAGATGAACATCATGGAGACAGACCCTTCGGTCCAACCTGTCCATGCCGACCAGATATCCCAACCCAATCTAGTCCCACCTGCCAGCACCCGGCCCATATCCCTCCAAACCCTTCCTATTCATATACCCATCCAAATGCCTCTTAAATGTTGCAATTGTACCAGCCTCCACCACATCCTCTGGCAGCTCATTCCATACACGTACCATCCTCTGCGTGAAAATGTTAGGTCTCTTCTACATCTTTCCCCTCTCAGCCTAAACCTATGCCCTCTAGTTCTGGACTCCCAAACCCCAGGGAAAAGACTTTGTTTATTTACCCTATCCATGCCCCTCATGATTTTATAAACCTCTATAAGGTCACCCCTCAGCCTCCGACGCTCCAGGGAAAGCAGCCCCAGCCTGTTCAGCCTCTCCCTGTAGCTCAAATCCTCCAACGCTGACAACATCCTTGTAAATCTTTTCTGAACCCTTTCAAGTTTCACAACAGCTTTCCAATAGGAAGGAGACCAGAATTGCACGCAATATTCCAACAGTGGCCCTGAGTGTTAGTGATTCCGGAGTCTGGGACAAATCAGACCAACACCCAAAGTGAGTCACCGAGGGTGGAAGGAGCCAACATGCTAGCCACATTGACACGAAGGTCATGAATATACAGCAATGCCTCTACTTCCTCAGGAGGCTAAGGAAATTCAGCACGTTCATAAAGACTCTGACAAAAAATTTTATAGGTGTACCAAAGAAAGCATCCTATATGGATGCATCAGCGCTTGGTACAGCAACTGCTCTTCGCAAGGAACTACAGGGAGTTGTGAACACAGCTCAGTCCATCATACAAATGAGCTTTCCGTCCATCAAGGTGAAAGTGAGGACTGCAGATGCTGGAGATCAGAGTCAAGATCAGAGTGGTGCTGGAAAAGCACAGCAGGTCAGGCAGCATCCGAGGGGCAGGAAAATCGACGTTTTGGGCAGAAGCCCTTCATCAGGAATTTATGTGAATTTATGAATGTTGCAAATTTCCATCCATTGACTCTATCCATACTTCTTGGGAAAGCAGCCAACCTAATCAAAGACCCCTCCCACCCCAGTTATATTCTCTTCCACCCTCTTCCATCGGGCAGAAGATACGAAAGTTTGAATGCACCTACAAACAGCTTCAAGAACAGCTTCTTCCCTGCATTTTGAATGGAATGCTTAAATATTAACATTGATCTTTTTCTGCAACCTCTCGGCAGCTGTAACATTGTGTTCTGTACCCTGTCCTTCGGGAAATGCTAAGGGATAGAGGATCAAACATGAAGGAGGAACTGAAGAAAATCTTTATTAGTCAGGAAATGGTATTGGAGAAATCGATGGGATTAAAACCCAATAAATCCCCAGGATCTGATGCTCTGCATTCCAGAGTACTTAAAGGAAGTGGCCCTAGAATTGTGGAGACATTGGTGCTCATTTTCCAGCATTCTGTAGCCTGAGGAAGAGTTCCAATGGACTGGAGGGTAGCTAATGTAACTCCACTCTTTAAAAAAGGAAGGAAAGAGAAAACAAAGAATCATAGGCTGGTTAGCTTGACATCGGCAGAGGAGAAAATGGTGCAGTCAACTATTCAGGATGTAATAACTAAGCATTTAGAAATCAGTGACAGAATCAGTACCAGACAGCATGGATTCACTAAAGGGAAATCATGCTTGACAAATCTTCTGGAATGTTTTGAGGATATGACTAGTAGAGTGGACATGGGTGAACCAGTAGATGTTGTGTATCTGGACTTTAGACCATAAGACCATAAGACATAGGAGTGGAAGTAAGGCCATTCGGCCCATCGAGTCTACTCCACCATTCAATAATGGCTGATGGGCATTTCAACGCCACTTACCCGCATTCTCCCCATAGCCCTTAATTCCTTTCAAAAGGCTTTTGACAAGGTTCCACACAAGAGATTAGTAAGGAACATTAAAGCTCATGGTATCAGAGGTCATGTATTGATGTGGATGGAGAACTGGTTGGCAGACTGGAAGCAAAGAGCTGGAATAAATGGGTCCTTTTCAGAGCAACAGATAGTGATGAGTGGGGTACCGCAGAATTCAATGCTGGGACCCCAGCTGTTCACAATGTACATTAATGATTTGGATTAAGGAATTGAATGCAATATCTCCAATTGTGCAGATGATACTAAGTTGGGTGGCAGTGTGTGCGATGAGGAGGATGGTAAGAGGCTGCAGGGTGACATGGACAGACTGGCTGAGTGGGGCATGCACTTGGGAAATGCAACATAATATGGACAAATGTGAGGTTATCCACTTTGGTTGCAGAAACAGGAAGGCAGATGATTATCTGAATGATGACAGTTTAGGAAAAGGTGAGGTGCAATGAGACCTGGGTGTCATGGTGGAACAGTCACTGAGGGTTGGTATACAGGTGCAGCAGGCAGTGAGGGAAGCTAATGACATGCTGACCTTCATAGCGAGAGGATTGGAGTATCAGAGTAAGGATGCCTTGCTGCAGTTGTACAGGGCCTTGGTGAGGCCACACCTTGTGTACTGTGTGCAGTTTTGATCTCCTAGTCTGAGGAAGGACATTCTTGCTTCTGAGGGAGGCCAGCGAAGGTTCACCAGACTGATTCCCGGGATGGCAGGACTGACATATGAGGAAGGACTGGATCGACTGGGCTTGTACTCACGGGAATTTACAAGAATGACGAGGGGGGATCTCATAGAAACATCTAAAATTTTGAAGCAACTCTGGACAGGCTAGATGTGGGAAGAATGTTCCTGATGTTGGGGAAGTCCAGAACCAGGGGTCACAGTCAGGGCTGAGATGAGGAAGAACATCTTCCCTCAGAGGTTTGTGAACCTGTGGAATTCTCTCCCACAGGAAGCTGTTGGGATCAGTTCATTCGATAGGTTCAAGAGGGAGCTGGATGTGGCCCTTGGGGCTAAAGGGATCATGGTGTATGGGGAGAGGGTGGGAGTGGGACACTGAGATTGCACAGTCAGCTATGATCATATTGAATGGTGGCTGGCCTCTATGTTCTGTTACCCTGATGCACTTATATCGTACGATTTGTCTGTGTAGCACTTTTCACTGTACCTCGATACATGCGACTGCAATAAATCAAATGACTGTGTAAATATCTGTGTAATTCTTTTGCAAATGTTGTCTCAAGGTGAAATGCAATGGGCCCACTATCTCATGTACAGGAGCTGTCTTTGCAGGAGAGAGCAGGGAGTGATTGAATGTTTTCGGCTGCACCTTGTTCAGGACTGACAGCTCGGACGCTGTGAGCCAGGTACCAGGGCCTGGACTTCATGCTAAATCTAATTGACTCTTGCTGTAAAGACAGCCTTCGTGGAGCAGGGCCGGCCTGATTTGAGGTTGATGAAAACGGAAGTTGCTGTGTCCTGTAAGAGAATTATGACACACAGTCAGTTTATCACTCGAGTTGAATATTATCCCCCAAAGTGAAGTTAGCATTTTTCAATACAGTGCTGAGGGAATGATGCACAGCTGGAGGTGCCATCTTAAAGATGGAACAGTGAGCCATTGCCCTGTCAGAGTGGGTGTAAAGGATGCATTGGCACTACATGATCAAGGACAGGGGTGTCAGGCCCCTGACTCACATTTGTCATTAAAATATATTAATAGGCCATTTATCACACTGTTATTCATGGGGCTTTGCTGTGTGAAAATTAACTTGTGTGTTTTCTACATTTCAGTAGCAACTGTGCTTTAAAACTGTTTTCACCACAAAGACATCATTAACTGGCCCATCAGCTCTGTGCTGACCTTCCAAAGTTCCAATATGACTGGTGTGACTTTTTTTTTCCCCCTTTTTCTCTCCCTATGATGCTGCAAATTCTTCCTTTTCAGGTAATGATCCAATGTTGTTTTGTCAACCTTAATTGAACCTGCTTCTATCAAACAGCACATTCCCGATCGTAATCACTCGCTGAGGGAAAAGGTTTCTCCTCAAGTTTCCGAAGCTTCTTTTCCCTATCACCATAAATCTGTGTCCACTGCTTATCACTCATCCTGCTAATGGGAACAGTTTCTCCCTGTCTGCACCAGTCAGATATATTCTGAACACCAATCAAACCTCCTTCATGTAATGACCATATCTTTTCATTTTTCTGTCTATTTGATTGTGGACTGAAACCATTTTAAAAACCAAGAATTGTTCAAGGAGTGCTGCACTTGTTAAAATCAAGTTTCCAGCAGTTATAGTAAGTGCTGTTTACAGTAGTAATGGAAGGCTTTTTTTTTTAAATCCCATTTCCAGTTGCTGTAAACTATGACCTTTAAGTCAAAGAGCTTTAAAAGTATGAATTTGTTATCCTGTGCGTCCTGCAAACAGTTGACAGTATCAGAGAAGGAACATCAAGAAGCAGCATTCTGATTAGCACATGAATCATCTCAGCAAATCCTGTAATAAGGACAACTGAATTACTTTCCCAGTCGTTCCCTACGCCCAAAACACCCATGTTTTGTTCCCTGAATGTATTGCATGTAGAGGGGGAATTTATAAGAGGTTGGAGTTTTAGCCAGTTTGCATATTCAGCATTCCCTATCATCTTACCAGCTCTGTGCGCATTTGAGGTACATGAACAGAAGTAAATGCTGTGATTGGTATGCTGATACATCACCACGCACAGAACATCAGAGATGTTCGCTGCACCACAGCTGTGCAGCTTAGAAGGAGCATTGGTGAGATGTTGATAGTTCAGAACTGTTTATCTGTAATTCAAGTCTTTTGTCATAAATAGCCATTCTTGTCAAGTGCAGAAACCTGGTCTATGCTTTCTGTCAGCCTGGGTCTAAAAGACAAATAGATTGGGAGACTTCTACTAACTTTTAAAAATCTTTAACCTTTGTCATAACTCCAGGAATAGTGGGCTTGATTTCTGTTGTGCACTCCCTGTGAAGAGAAGGCTGAGACAATAACAGATTCAATCTATGTAATCCAAGTTCCCCAGCACTAAATCCATTCTCATTAATCTTTCCTACACTTGCTCCAATGTCTTAACATCCTTCCTAAAGTGTGGAGCCCAGCACTGGATGCAATACTCCAGCTCAACTAATACCTTACTCAAGTTCAACAACAAGTTCAAACTTAGACTTAATGTCCCTCTGAATAAAACCTTCAATGCTGCTTGTTTTATTAATCTCTCTCTCACCTTTCACTGTCACCTTCAATGATTTAATCACATATACCTCCCCAACCCAGTTCATGTGCCCGACACACACTTTAGAATTTTATTCTTTATATTTTCTAATCTTTCTTCATTTTTCCAAACAAAATTAATCTCTTCACACATTCAATTTCATCTGAAACATGTCCACCCATTCCACCAACATGGCCCTGTTGCTTTGAAGTTCCACACTATCCTCCACACAGTTCACAATAGTTCCAAGTTTCAAATTATCCTCAAATTTTTAAATTATATCCTACACACCAAACTCTGGCTCATGAATATGCATGAGGAAGATCAGGGATCCTGTGACATAAAGCATTTAATATCTTAGGTTTGCATCTTGTCTGCATGCACAAATCCCCTTTTTTATTCCCAGTCAGCCACATTCCTCCTTCTACAGCCATTACTATTTTGCAGACTATAGGAGACTGTTGGAATCTTTTCCACATGACTTGCCAATCTCTTCTCATTATCCTCTTTGTAGTTCATTCACCTTTTCGCTTTCCCCTCTGAAGAACTTATATTCAGCTAGGTTTCTCTCAATATGCCGGGGTATTGCCACAAAGCAGTGGTATCCTGACAACATGGGAATTGAGCTTTGGAAACAGTGGAAATGAGAAGAAGAAGCTCTTGCTACGATATGATTCATCGGACCCAGGCAGCAACATCTCAAAATAGACCTGAGCATCATGTAAAACATACTCAAGGAATTTGAGAATATAAAATAAGAACGCCGTGATTAGATTACCTACAGTATAGCAACAGGCCCTTTGTCCTGATAAATCCATGCTGACCCTCCAAAGAGTAACCCACCCAGACCCATTCCCCTACATTTACCGCTGACTAATGCACCTAATACTATGGGCAATTTAGCATGGCCAATTCACCTGACCTGCACATCTTTGGACTGTAGGAGGAAACTGGAGCACCCGGTGGAAACCCACACAGACGGGGGGAGAATGTGCAAACTCCACACAGACAGTCACCCAAGGCTGGAATCAAACCCGGGTCACTGACGCTGTGAGACAGCAGTGCTAACCATTGAGATTGTACCACCCCAGTGAGGTAAGAGAGTGCTGAGTCAGTTTGTTTAAGACAAGATAAAAATCATCATAATCCAGCTCTGCCCTTAGAGACAACTGATGGTGCTTTAGCCTGGAGGCCACCACTCCCCAGGTGAGGGGAGAGTTTGAGAAGGAGAGGCCTTCATCGTCACCTCAGCCAGTGTGGGAATGCCGTGGGCATCAATATAAATTATAATGCAGCTGTTCAGTCAACTGAGCGAACCAACCCCGTTCTATTTCAGGTAGATATCACTTGGAGTTGCTCCACACAATGCAAGATCAACAGCTGAACGCGGTGGGCAGTAAAAATTAATAGGAAGCAGGATACTGCACACATTCAAAACAGAATCTGTTGTGGTGAAGAGAATGATGATAGAGTTGGTATTTAAAATAAGTTCACAAAATAACAGGTTGCATTTACATAGCACTTACAATACAGTAAAATATGCCAAGCCACTTTATCAGAACGCTATCAAACAAAATTTGACACCAAAAGGAGATTTTAAGACTGGTCATATGATGCTGAGTTGAAGAGGGGGCTTAGCAAGTTTTAAGAAGATTTGTATTGGCGAGTTGTGGGGGGAAAGGGTTGTTATAGGAATGCCTTAAATGGAGAGAGACATAAAGAAGCAGACTGATTTAAAGAGGGAATTTCAAAGCTTTGAGGATGAATGGTGGATCAATTAATGACAGGAAAGTGCAAGATGGCATCTGAGGAGCAGGAAAATTGATGTTTCGGGCATAAACCCTTCATCAGAAATGAGGCTTATGGCCTGGGGCTGAGAGATAAATGGGAGGGGGTGGGGTTGGAGGGAAGGTAACTGAGAAAGCGATAGGTGGATGAAGGTGAGGAAGAAGGTGATAGGTCAGAGGAAGGAGTGATGGACAGGTCTTGATGGTGGTGCTGAGTTGGGATTGGGATAATGTGAGGGGAGGGGAAATGAAGAAACTGTTGAAATCCACATTTATCCCGTGTGGTTGCAGGGTTCCAAGGTGGAATATGAGGTGTTCTTCCTCCAGGTGTTGGGTAGTAATGGTTTGGAGGTGGAGGAGGCCCAGGATCTGCATGTCCTTGATAGAGTGGAGGGGGAGTTGAAGTGTTCAGCCACAGGTCGGTGTGGTTGGTGGGTGCAGATGTCCCAGAGATGTTCTCTGAACTCCTGCCCTCACAACGCGCAGCCCTCCACTCCTTCTGCTCCAACCCCAACCTCACCAATAAACCCACAGGCAAAGGGGGTGCAGTTGCAGCTGCTGCCTGAACTGCTGTGCTTTTCCAGCATCACTGTAATCTAGAATCTGCACTCCTTGTTTTTACCCAGTTGCAATGAGGCACACTGAGCTTGACGCCACTGAAGCTAGATACCAACACGCAGACACCTCCTCCTACTGTCCCCTTGATCATGACCTCACCTCCCATCACCAAACCATCATCTCTCAGACCATCCACAACTTCGTGACCTCTGGGGAGCTCCCATCTACAGCCTCCAACCTCATTGTCCGTGAACTCTGCACTGCCCGATTCTACCTCCTTCCTAAGATTCACAAACCTGACTGCCCCAGTTGACCCATTGTCTCAGCCTGTGCCTGTCCCACCAAACTCATCACTTCATACACTGACTCTGTCCTGTCCCCCTTAGTCCAGGAACTCCCCACCTATGTTCGTGAAACCACCCAGGCCCTTCACCTCCTCCAAGACTTTTGTTTCCCCAGCCCCCAACGCCTCATCTTCACCATAGACATCCAGTCCCCGTACACATTGATCTGCCATGACAAAGGTCTCCAAGTCCTCCGTTTCTTTCTCTCATGCCATCCGAACCAGTACCCTTCTACTGATCCCCTCATCCGCCTGGCTGAACTGGTCCTCACCCTCAACATTGTCTCCTTCCAATCCTCTCACTTCCTCCAACCAAACAGGTAGCCATGAGCACCTGCAAGGGCCCCAGCTATGTCTGCCTGTTTGTCGGATACATGGGAAAGTGAGGTCTGCAGATGCTGGAGATCAGAACTGAAAATGTGTTGCTGGAAAAGCGCAGCAGGTCAGGCAGCATCCAAGGAGCAGGAGAATCGACGTTTCGGGCATAAGTCCTTCCTGATGAAGGGCTTATGCCCAAAACGTCGAATTTCTTGTTCCTTGGATGCTGCCTGACCTGCAGCGCTTTTCCAGCAACACATTTTCAGCCGTGTCGGATACATGGAACAGTCCATCTTCCACAGTTACACCAGCACCACCCTCACCTGTTCCTCCGCCTCATCAATGACGTATCTGCACTGCCTCGTGCTCACACGAGGAGGTTGAACAGTTCATCAACTTTACCAACACCTTCCACTCCAACCTCAAATTCACCTGGACCATCTCGGCAACTTCTCTCCCCTTCCTGGATATCTCCATCGCTGTCTCCGGCGACTGACTAGCTACAGAAATCTACTACAAGCCCACCAACATGCGCAGCCATCCGGACTACACCTCCTCACACCCTACCTCCTGTAAAAGTGCCATCTCTTCTTCCCAATTCCTCCACCTTCACCTCATCTGTTCCCAGGATGACCAATTCCACCTTAGAAAGTCCCAGATGGCCTCCTTCTTCTACGATTGCAACCTTTCTTCCCACCTGGTTCATGATGCCCTCCAGTGCATCTCCTCCACTTCATGTACCACCACCATTGAACCCTCCCAATGCAACAAGGACAGAACCCCTAATCCTCACTTTCCACCCCACCAACCTCTCCACCATTCTCTGCCACTTCCACCACCTCCTAACAGACCCCACCACCAAAGATATATTTCCTTTCCTACCCCATCAGCGTTCAAGAGAGACCATCCCCTCCGCAACTCCCTCGTCAGGTCCACGTCTCCCACCAGCCCACAGCCCACTTCCGGCACCTTTCCTTGCCACTGCAGGAATTGCAAAACTTGCACCCACACCACTCCCCTCACCTCCGTCCAAGGCCCCAAAGGATCCTTCCATATCCATCAGAAATTTACCTGTACCTCTACCAATGTCATCTACTGCATCCGGTACACCTTCTTGCAAATTGTTTCAGAGAACGTCTCTGGGACACCCGCACCCACCAACCTCACTGCCCTTTGGCTAAACACTTCAACTCTCCCTCCCACTCCATCAGGGACATGCAGGTCCTGGGCCTCCTCCACTGCTAACCTGTTATCACCCAATGCCTGGAGGAAGAACAGCTCATATTCCACCTTGGGACCCTCCAACCACATGGGATAAATATGGATTTCAACAGCTTCCACATTTCCCCTCCCCCCATATTATCCCAGTCCCAAGCCTCCAACCCACCCCGCCCTCCTCATTTGTCCAACACTCCCTCCTCTGACCTTCTCCCTCACCTTCATCCACCTATTGCTTTCTCAGCTACCTTCCGTCCAACCCCACCCTCCCTCCCATTTATCTCTCAGCCCCGGCCCACAAGCCTCATTCCTGATGCCCGAACCATCAATTTTCCTGCTCCTCGGATGCTGCCTAACCTGCTGTGCTTTTCCAGCACCACATTCTTTGACTCTGATCTACAGCATCTGCAGACCTCACTTTCTCCTCAGGAAAGTGCAAGATGCCAGGATTGGACAAAGCACAAAGATCAGAGAATGTTGTGTAGCTGGAGGAGATTACAGAGATAGGGAGGAATGAGGCTGGGGAGAAATCTGAATCTGAGAATTTTAAAATCCAGTCATTCATCAGTCAGGAGAGAGGTAATGAGGAGGGAAATGACCGCCTTGTGGTATTATCACTAGAATGATAATCCAGAGACCCAGGTAACATTCTGGGGACATGGGTTTGAATCCCACCCTGGCAGATGCTGGAATTTGAACTTAATATTTAAAAATCTGAATTAAGAGTCTAATGATGACCATAATGGAATGGTGGAAAAACCGTTTTGTTCACGAATCCTTTAGGGAAGGAAACTGCCATCATTACCTGGTCTGGCCTATATGTGACTCCAGACTCAATGCAATGTGATTGCCTCTTAACTACCCTCTGGGTAACTGGGAATGGGCAATAAATGTTGGCCTAGCCAGTGATGCCCTCATCCCATGACTGAAAAAAGGAAAAGGAGTTAGTCTCGGTCAAAAAGCACCAGGCTGATGTGTGAATGGGAATTATTGAGAGTCAGGATATGGGCAGCAGTCATTAGGCCTCAGTACACAACAGGAAGGATTTAGTAAACAGCAAATCTCCCTGTATCTATCTCCACAGCTGCTGTATTTAAATAATAAAATGGTAAATAACAGGAGGAAGTGCAGTGAAGCAGGATTGAATTCTATGATCATAAAGTCCATTTGCATTAGTAAGCCCATCGTACCTGTTTTATTAGAGCTGTCTAATTAGTCCCATTCCCTTTCTCTTTCAGTGTAGCCTTGCAATTTGCTTTTTCCCTTTGCTGTATTTATCCAATTGCCTTTGAAAACTATTACTGAAACTACTTCCAGACAGCTCAAACTAGATCAGATAATCCACCAAGTTTAAAAAAAAGCTCCTCACAATTCCTCTACACTTACGTGAGAAATAAGAGAATGATCAGAGGATAGGGCCAATCAGGGATAGTGGAAGGAACTTGTGCCTGGAATCTGAAAAGGTAGGGGGGCCCTAATTGAGTTTTTAGCTTCAGTATTCACTAGAGAAAGGGACCTTGTTGATAGTGAGAACACTCTGGGCTAGGTTAATAGGCTTGAACAGACTGATATTAAGAAAGTGGATGTGCTGGAAACTCTGGGAAGCATCAAGATAGATTAGTCCCCAGGGCCAGACCAGATATATCCAAGGTTGCTACCTCTGGTGATGATCTTTACATCCTCACTCTCCACAGGAATAGTATCGGATGATTGGAGGGAGGCAAATCTTGTTTCTCCGTTCAAGAAAGCGAATTGAGAAATCCCTGGGCATTATAGACCAGTCAGGCTTACATCTGTGGTAAGCAAGGTACTGGAAAGGATTCTGAGAGATCAGATTTATGACTACTTGGAAAAACATTGTTTGATTAAAGATAGTCAGCATGGCTTTGTGAGGGGCAGGTCATGGCTCACAAGTCTAATTGAGTTCTTTGAGGATGTGATGAGAGAAGTTGATGAGGGTTGACCAGTAGATGTGGTGTATATGGATTTCAGTAAGGCATTTGATTAGATTCTCCATGATAGGATCATTTCGAAAGTTAGTAGGTATGGGATATAGGGAAATGTGGCTGTCTGGATACAGAATTGGCTGGCCGAAAGACGACAGTGAGTGGGAGTGGATGGGAAGTATTCCACCTGGAGGTCAGTGACCAGTGGTGTCCTGCAGGGGTCTGTTCTTGGCCCTCTGCTGTTTGTAGTTTTTATAAATGACTTGGATGAAGAAGTGGAAGGGTGGGTTAGTAAGTTTGCCGATGACACAAAGGTCGGGGGTGTTGTAGATAGTGTCGAGGGCTGTTACAGGCTACAACAAGACATTGAAAGGATGCAGAGCTGGGCTGAGAAATGGCAGATGGAGTTCAACCTGGATAAATGTGAAGTGATGCATTTTGGAAAGTCGAGTTTGAATGCTGAATACTGGGTTAAAGACAGGATTCTTGGCAGTGTGGAAGAACAGAGAGATCTTAGGGTCCATGTACATAGATCCCTCAAAGTTGCCACCCACATTGATAGGGTTGTTAAGAAGGTGTATGGAGTTTTGGCTTTCATTAACAGTGGGATTGAGTTTAAGAGCTGCAAGGTTTTGCTGCAGCTCTACAAAGCCCTGGTTAGGCCACACTTGGAATAGTGTGTCCAGTTCTGGTTGCCTCATTTTAGGAAGGGTGTAGATGCTTTTGAGATGGTGCAGAGGAGATTTTCCAGGATGCTGCCTGTATTGGAGGGCATGGCTTATGAAGAGAGGTTGAGTGAGCTCAGGCTTTTCAAACTGGAGAAGGAGGAGGAAGAGAGATGACTTGATAGAGGTGTACAAGGTAATGAGAGGCATAGATAAAGTGGATAGACAGAGACCTTTCTCCAGGGCAAAATGGCTATCCCAAGGGTCATAAGTTGAAGGTGATTGGAGGAAGGTATATGGGAGATGTCAGAGGTAGGTTCTTTACGCAGAGAGTGGTGGATGAGTGGAATGCACTGCCAGGGGTGGTGGTAGAATCAGAGACATTAAGGACATTTACATCACAGCTGGACAAGCCCATGGACAGCAGTAAATTGAGGGGTGTGTAGGTTAGGTTGATCTTAGATTAAGATAATGCTCAGCACAACATTGTGCCAGTTTTGCCAGTTATCCTACAACTATAACAACTTTGAAATCTGCATGTTCCTATCTATTCTGTGTTATTGTTAGACAGAATATTCATGATGCGGCTAAATGCTCATTCCAAACTCAAACATCCTGTTGTTCAGTTCTTGCCAAGTCCTTCAAGTGGTTGAAACTTCAGCCAGTAGCATCTTCATTAATTATTCAGCGAAATATCTTTTAGATGAGACTTCGAACCAAATGCTCATTTGCTCAGTCAGTTGGATGTCTGGTGTTTGATTTCAAGGAAGGGGTGTTCTCTCCAGTATCTTGGGCAATATTTATCCATTACTAAAAGGTAGGTGATCTGGTCATTAGTACCCTTCTGCTTGTGGGATTTTGCTGTATGGAATTAAGGACATAAGAACTAGAAGCAGTAGTAGGCAATTCAGCCCGTTGAGCCTGCTCCACCTTGTAATACAATCCTGGCTGATCTCATCTCAGCCTCCACTCCATTTAGCTGCCCGTTCTCCGTATTTCTTCAGATTATTACTGATTAAAAATCTATCCATCTCCTCCTTAAATTTACTCAATGTTCCAGCATGCATTGCACTCTGAATAGTGAATTCATCAGATTCATAACCCTTTAAAAGATATAATTTTTCCTCACCTCTGTTCTAAATCTGTTACCCCTTATCCTAAAACTGTGACCTCTCATTCTAGATTGGCTCACATGAGGATACATCCTCCCCATGTCTACTTTAATACCTGGAATACCTTCATGTATTAACAAGTTTTGAGAAGATTTGTTATTTCAATGAGCTAACACACACTGCAGCGTAGAGCAACTATGCAGTGGAGAGAAAAATCACCTATACCATGTATTCAAAAAGAATGGGTACCCAATGAATACAGTCCACCAATTTCTCAGCAACAAACCCAAACAAGCAGACAAAACACGTCCAGAAACCCTAGCTACTCTTCCCTACATCAAAGGCATCTTGGAAATGACTGCCAGACTACTCAGACCCCTTGGCATCATGGTAGCCCACAAACCCACCAACACACTAAAACAGCAGCTAATGAATTTGAAAGACCCTATACAAGAAAAACTGATGTTATTTATAAAATACCGTGCAAGGACTGTAACAAACACTACATTGGACAAACAGGCAGAAAACTAGCCACCAGGATACGTGAACACCAACTAGCCACAAAAAGGCATGACCCTCTCTCACTAGTATCCTTACATACAGACGAGGAAGGACACCACTTCGACTGGAACAACACATCCATCCTAGGACAAGCCAAACAAATTCACACACAAGAATTCCTAGAAGCATGGCATTCCAACCAGAACTCTATCAACAAACACATCGAGTTAGACCCCATCTACCTGTGACTTCACCACAGGAAATGACATCACCAACCCAAAGAAACCCAAACATAGAAATAGAAAGCAGGAATTTTCAGCATTGCTTCGCCTGAGGCCCACTAAAGATGTCACCTAGTAGGGTAACGAAACGTCTGGAAATGAACCTTCCTGCTCAGTGGGCAAACCTCCAAAACTATCCAAAACCTCCATGTATTCCTATAGATGGCTTATATATTCCCTACATTAGAACAGTGACTACACACCAAACAATACTTCATTGGCTATAAACATCTTTGGACAGCCCAAGATGGAAACTTTATTCCCAAAAAACTGCTGAGCACTCAACCTTCCCTCCCAAACCCATGTTTAGCTGATGTTGTTAACAGCTGTCTGTTCAGACACTGTTCCTCTCTCCTTCTTCACCACCATCACCATCTGTTTCCTCAGAAGACAAGGCAGCACCTTTAACCCTCCCTGATATCCAGCACCCAGCACTGCACAATCAAAAATGGTTTCCAACTAAATAATGGGAAGGCCAAAGCCATTGTTGTTAGTCATTGTTACAAACCCAGTTCCCTTGCCCCTGAATTCATCCCTCTCATTGGCAAATGTCAGAGGCTCAGCCCAAGTGTTCACAAACTTGATATTGCATCTGACCACAAGATAATCTTCCAACTAAACTTCCATGCCAGCACTGGGGCTGCATATTTCCAATGGGATGGCAGGCTCCCACTTCACCCATGTGTCAGCTCATTTGCTTTTGAAACCCTTAACCATGCTATTCTTAACTCTAGATCTCACTATTCCACACAGTCCTGGCTGCTCTTTCACATTCTACTCTCTGTAATCTGAATATTAAAGATCCCATTGCCAGTGTCTTTCACCAAATCCTGTGCACTCATTTAAAAAGATTCAGATCCAGTGTCACAAAACTAGTCCTTTTTTTTATCTAAAAGCTATTCCTTGGTTCAAGGAGACTCCGTCCTTGTTTTTTTTCAGGGGGGTAATAAACCGGGCCGGGCTCCGATCAGACTGGTTTAGTACAGAGATGAAATGGATTTTGAGAGGCCTTTTGTTTGAATGTAAACAGATGAGACTTCAGGCCACAGTGGCCATGGTTTAGAAGTGACCTGTAGAATGAAAGGTCAGCTCTCCAGTACAGCAGTTTAGTTCAGTCCAGAACTCGTTGGGAGTTCAACAGTGAGCTGTGTAGAGACTCTCTCTCTCTCTGCCCTTCTAACTTCAACCTGTAAGCATCTGACCCTTTTTTGTGCTGTGTGTTAAAGGGGAGGGGGTGGGGGTTTGCTGATTGGGACTGTGGTGTATATTCAAAACAGCATACTTAAGTCTAGTTTGGATAGACTGAGTTCTGTAGAGGTTCTTCATTCGGTTCTTCATGTTTCATTGTGTAATTTTGTGGATTGATTTTTGTCTGTTTTAAATCCAGTAGTCAACCTCGCTAACTTACACACTTACAGAAACAAATCGCAACGTTATAGTCTGGGCTGCCAGTTTAAGAATGTTTTGAGTGGTCTGGCCTCGTCCATCAGACCAGTCAAAAATTTGAAAATGACTTTAACGTTTTCACTCTGGTTTTCAAATTTCCTAACTGCCTCATCACCCTTGTCTCCTCATTTACTGCCCATCCCTAATTGCAGAGGACAATAAGAGGGTGACTGGGTATTGTAGAGGACAATAAGAGGGTGACTGGGTATTGTAGAGGACAATAAGAGGGTCACTGGGTATTGTAGAGGACAATAAGAGGGTTATTGGGTATTGTAGAGGACAATAAGAGTTTTACTGGGTATTGTAGAGGACAATAAGAGTCAGCCACATTGCTGTTGGCCTGGAGTCACATGTAGACCAGACCAGGTCAGGATGACACTTTCCTTCCCTAAAGGGCATTAGTGAACCAGATGGTTTTTATGACAATTTGCTCTTTTAGCAGTGATGAATATTGATGATTTTACATGACCATCATAACTGAGATGAGATTTTGAGAGTTATTAATCAAATTCAAATTCTTCCAGCTGACCAGGACAACATCCTCAACATCAAGGCACTGACCATGCTTGATCGGTTACAATGGGTTGTGCACATCGTCCCCATGACCAACACAAGACTCCCCAAGCAGATGCTCTACTCCCAGCTCCGAAATGGCAAGTGAGCCCCAGATGGACAAAGGAAGTGCCTCAGGGATACTCTCAAGACCTCACTGGGTGAAGTATAATATTTCCACCAACTCCTGGGAATCACTGACCCAAGACCATCCAAAGTGGAGGAGGAGCATCTGGGAAGGTGTTGAGCCCCTCGAGACCTGCCATTAGGAAAAAGTGGAAGCTGGGCAACAGTAGCATAAAGAGCACACAGCCACACGACTGCCCCACCCACCCTTCCCCGTGACCACCACCTGTCCCCAGTGTAACAGGGTAAAAACAATGACTGCAGATGCTGGAAACCAGATTCTGGATCAGTGGTGCTGGAAGAGCAGAGCGGTTCAGACAGGATCCAAGGAGCAGCGAAATCGACGTTTCAGGCAAAAGCCCTTCATCAGGCCTCCTAGCAGAGCACTTTAGGGAACATCTCCGGGACACCCGCACCAATCAAACATACCACCCTGTGGCCCAATATTTCAACTCCCCCTCCCAGTCTGCTGAGGACATGGAGGTCCTGGGCCTCCTTCACTGCCGCTCCCTCACCACCAGACGCCTGGAGGAAGAACGCATCATCTTCCGCCTCAGAATACTTCAACCCCAGGGCATCAATGTGGACTTCAACAGTTTCCTCATTTCCCCTTCCCCCCCACCTCACCCTAGTTCCAAACTTCCAGCTCAGCACTGTCCCCATGACTTGTCCGGACCTGTCCTACCTGCCTATCTCCTTTTCCACCTATCCACTCCACCCTTTCCTCCCTGACCTATCACCTTCATCCCCTCCCCCACTCACCCATTGTACTCTATGCCACTTTCTCCCCACCCCCACCCTCCTCTAGCTTATCTCTCCACACTTCAGGCTCACTGCCTTTATTCCTGATGAAGGGCTTTTGCCCGAAACGTTGATTTCACTGCTCCTTGGATGGTGCCTGAACTGCTGTGCTCTTCTAGCACCACTGATCCAGAACCCAGTGTAACAGAGCCTGTGATAGCCCCATTGGTCTGTACAGCCATCTACGGACTCACCCTGAGAGTGAAAGAGAGTCATCTTTGTCTGTGAGGGAGTGTCAATAATGACTATTTGATCTCACCCCCAGAGCATTAACCTGAGACTCTGAATGACTACACCTGGTGAGATTGTACTAGACCTTGGCTACTCCTCTACCTCACCTGTGTCTCTCTTGCATGATTGCCAGATCCCTCAATTCCCTCTGTATTGAAAAACTTATCAACCTCTGTTTGGGATATATTTGTTGATGGTGGATTCACAAACCCTACTCTCTCGTAGAGAATTCTCAAGAATCAGGCTATCTGCATGGAAAAATGTTACTATTTGAGAAATTCTTTATCTGGAGTCTTTGATTCCATGTCCCAAGCTCTCAGACAGGGACAATATTCTCTCAGCACCTTCTCAGGAGGAAGTAGGCTGAACACAAAGGCAGAATATGTGGAGTATAGGGTCACATAGGGAACCTCTCACAGCAACTCACTAGAAGCCCACACCGTGAGCTGATTTTAACCTTCTCAAAATACATTCAGTCACACAGAGTTAAAATCAGTTCCATCAACTGGGATGGATCAAAACAGACACAACTGAAAAATCACCTTCCCAAAATCATCTGCTCAAAAACTGCATGAATCCATGTAAGATTCTGTTTACCCTATCCATGCCCCTCATAATTTTGTAAAACTCTATAAGGTCACCCCTCAGCCTCCGATGCTCCAGGGAAAACAGCCTCAGCCTGTTCAGCCTCTCCCTGTAGCTCAAACCCTCCAACCCTGGCAACATCCTTCTAAATCTTTTCTGAACCCTTTCAAGTTTCACAACATCTTTCCAATAGGAAGGAGGCCAGAATTGCACGCAATATTCCAACAGTGGCCTAACCAATGTCCTGTACAGCTGCAACATAATCTCCCAACTCCTGTACTCAATACTCTGACCAATAAAAGAAAGCATACCAAACACCTTCTTCACTATCCTATCTACCTGCGACTCCACTTTCAAGGAGCTATGAACCTGCACTCCAAGGTCTGTTTGCTCAGCAACACTCCCTAGGACCTTACCATTAAGTGTATAAGTCCTGCTAAGATTTGCTTTCCCAAAATGCAGCACCTCACATTTATCTGAATTAAACTCCATCTGCCACTTCTCAGCCCATTGGCCCATCTGTCCAGATCCTGTTGTAATCTGAGGTAACCCTCTTCACTGTCCACTACACCTCCAATTTTGATATAATCTGCAAACTTACTAACTGTACCTCTTATGCTCGTATCCAAATCATTTAGATTAGATTAGATTACTTACAGTGTGGAAACAGGCCCTTCGGCCCAACAAGTCCACACTGACCCGCCGAAGCGCAACCCACCCATACCCCTACATTTACCCCTTTACCTAACACTACGGGCAATTTAGCATGGCCAATTCACCTGACCCGCACATCTTTGGACTGTGGGAGGAAACCGGAGCACCCGGAGGAAACCCACGCAGACACGGGGAGAAAGTGCAAACTCCACACAGTCAGTCGCCTGAGTCAGGAATTGAACCCGGGTCTCCGGCACTGTGAGGCAGCAGTGCTAACCACTGTGCCACCGTGCCGCCCATTTATGGAAATGACAAGAAGTAGAGGACCCAGCACTGATCCTTGCGGCACTCCACTGGTCACAGGCCTCCAGTCTGAAAAACAACTCTCCACCACCACCCTCTGTCTTCTACCTTTGAGCCAGTTCTGTATCCAAATGGTTTTCTTTACTGGTTTTGCCCGTCTGCTAATCCTCGGTCCTACCAACTGGTCTCACCTGTTATATTTTAAAACAGCATCACTGGAGCAACAGATTGGCAACTCTTTTTCAAATTAACTCCTTCCTTTTACCTGGTGCTGTGTCAGTAAACCCACTGGCAGTTGGTATAGAGCGCACCCAATAGGGAAGCCCATCAAATACTCATCACCCTGGCTGAATTTTAATCAGCAGTGTGTTTAATCCAGAGAACATGAACCCAAATCTTAGTACATCAGTTTGAGACGTGGCAGTCAATTCTGAAAAGCTGGAAATAAAATTTAAAAGCTGGCCTTAGCAAAAGTGATCATGAATTGCTGGATTGCTGTGAACATACAGCAGAGTCACTAATGTCCCCAAGTGCAGCAAATATGCCGTCCTGCTCCGTCTGTTCCTGAACAATTGCAGCCACCTTACCAAAGGCCACTTCAGTGAATCTAGTAGGACCCAGGCTTTCAAAAAGGAAAGTTTCACCCAGTAGATGAGCAATGAACACCAGTCTTGTCAGCACCTCTCAGACCTCAAGAGTGAATAATTAAAAATAAATCTCTCAACTTGCTTAAGGGTAAACAAGGTTTCCAGCTGGTGACTGTGACAGCTGTTCATTCAGTCAGTAACGATAGCCATTACTGGTGATTTAATCACAACTTCAATTTGAAACAGTGCATCTGAGATTAACCTACTGTTACACTTGCCAACTGGAAACTCCATGTTCAGTCAGTTGAGAAAAGCTGACATTGGAAAGACGTTTCGAGGTAAAGTATTGCTGACAGCAACTTCATGAAGCTTATACGTTGCAAGTCCCTTTTTGTTTGGAGAAAAAGGTTTGCCAGAATCAAAGATCAGCAAGGCAGCCGATGTGTGGAACTGCAGGAGATGGGGGAGAAACTAAACGAGTGTTTAATGTGGAGCAGGACATGGAAGATATAGGTGTGAGGACATAATCAAGTGTACCCTAGAACTCTGTGGTAAGCTAGGGAAGTGATTATTGGGCCCCTTGCTAAGATATTTGTATCATCAGTAGTCACAGGAGAGATGCTGGAAGACTGGAGGTTGGCTAATGTGGTGCTTATATTTAAGAAAAGGCAAAACCAGGGAAATGTAGACCAGTGAGCTTGACATTGGTGGTGGGCAAGTTATAGAACATAGGACAGACAGTACAGCATAGTACAGGCCCTTCGGCCCACCATGTTGTGCCGAGCATTTATCGGAATCCTAGATCAACCTAACCAACGCACTCCTCAATTTACTGCCATCCATGGGCTTGTCCAGCAGTTGCTTAAATTTCTCTAATGTCTCTGACTCTACCACCACTGCTGGCAGTGCATTCCACACACTCACCACTCTATGTAAAGAACCTACCTCTGACATCTCCCGTATACCTTCCTCCAATCACCTTAAAATTATGACTCCTTGTGACAGCCATTTCCGCTCTGGGGAAAAGGCTCTGATTATCTACTCTATCTATGCCTCTCATTACCTTGTACACCTCTATCAGGTCACCTCTCTTCCTTCTTCACTCCAGTGTGAAAAGCCCAAGCTCACTCAACCTCTCTTCATAAGACACGCCCTCCAATCCAGGCAGCATCCTGGCAAATCTCCTCTGTACCCTCTTGAAAGTATCTACACCCTTCCTATAATGAGGGGACCCGAACTGGACACAATATTCCAAGTGTGGTCTAATCAGGGTTTAATCGAACTGCAGCAAAACCTTGCAGCTCTAACTCAATCCACCTGTTAATGAAAGCCAAAACACTGTACGCCTTCTGAACAACCCTATTAACCTGGGTGGGAATTTGAGTGGACCCCAAGATCCCGCTGTTCCTCCACACTGCCAAGCATCCTGTCTTTAACCCTGTATTCCGCATTCAAATTCAATTTTCCAAAATGAATCACTCCCGCAGCCTCCGAGCTTACTTTTTCAATCGGGACTCTCTTCACTGTCACTGGGTTAAAGTCCTGGAATTCCCTCCCTAAGGGCATTGTGGGTCTACCCACAGCATAGGGACTGCAGCGGTTCAAGAAGGCAGCTCACCCCCACCTTCTCAAGGGGCAACTAGGGATAGGCATAAACACTGATTCAACCAGTTAAACCCACATCACAATAATAATCATAAGGTTAATAAATAAAGATTACAATTCCATTAAACACCTGCCTTTCAGGTTTTCATAGAAATATAGGAAATAGAAGCAGGAGTAGGCCATTCCGCCCTTCAAGCCTACGTCCCCATTCAATATGATCATGGCTGGTCATCTAACTCAATACCCCTTCCTGATTTCTCCCCATACTGCTTTGGTCCCATTAGCCTGAAGAGATTTATCCAATTCTTTCTTAAAAACTTTAGACTCAACCCCTTTCTGTGGCAGAGTGTTCCACAGGCTCCCCACTCTCTGGCATCTCAATGAATGACAGAACTGGCTCAAAAGGATAAATGCCTCTTCTCGTGCCAAGATCTCTTCTCAAGCCACCATGGGAGATGATGACATTACACTAATATCAGAGGGCTAGTAATCCAGAGACCCAAGCTACTGAGTGCGCGAGGGACATAGGTTCAGGTCTCATCAAGGCAATTAGTGGAATTTAGATTCAATTGGACATCTAGAACTGAAAGCTAGCCTCAGTCACCATGACCATGACAAACTATAAAAATGCTTGGTTCATTAATGTCCTTTCGGGAAGGATCTGGTCTGCTCTACAAGTGACTGTGCTCAGTTCCAGGGGCATTAAACATGGGCAATAAGTGCTGGTCTTGCCCACATCCCATGAAAGAGTAGAGGACGGGCACAAAATCATCTATTTCTCATCATGCATCATACCTTGAATTACTCACACTCTGTATTCCAAAGCTGATTTGATTGAATGAGTAAACAATAGCAGCATATATCATCTAATGTTATCATTGCAAGATTTTAAATTAACAATAATAAGTTCCAAATCATAGTATGAAGCATGTGGTTTCACTCTCTGTTTTAATGTTTATCTGTAAAATAATTTATTTCAGTTTTATTTGTTAGTTTTTGTTTCACTTCATTAATCAGAAAAATTACATTCCTTTGAAAATGATAAATTGCTGTTTTAAATATAATTTATTTCTTGATGGATGCAAACATTTTAAATAGAGTTATTAAAACACCACTTAAGGAATTGATATATCAGATGATTGTTTTATTTTTGTTTAATTAAAATTCTACAACATTTTAAAATGGATTTACTCTTTATAGATAAATTACAACTAAACAAGCAGTAGCAGTATTAAAGTAAAAAGTGAGGTCTGCAGATGCTGGCGATCAGAGCTGAAAATGTGTTGTTGGTTAAAGCGCAGCAGGTCAGGCAGCATCCAAGGAGCAGGAAATTTGACGTTTCAGGCAAAAGCCCTTCATCAGGAAATCAGTCGCAGTATTAAAACAAATTGGTGAGGAGGTTTGCTGGAGCTGTTGAGGACAATTTCAAACACTTTTACAAGGAGATAATATCACCCGACAGACTGGTCAGAAAATTATAACAACGTGGGATCCATTGGCAATTGGCAAGTTAGTGGGGAGGAAAATACCAAAATAATTAATTCTGGAGAAATGTGTTAATGCATTGTGAGGAAAATAAGAAAGGTTAGAGGGAAAAATGGCAGGTTTCTGGTAAGTGTAAAAGGAGCAAATAACTGCAGATCCCCAAAGACAGGTGCATATGATGTTTAAAACAGCATGCAGGAAACTTTCCTGTCCTATAGCAGGAGGCCTGTGACCATGGGTGCTGGGTTCACTGTTAGTTGTCACTTATACAAACAACTTGGATGATAATTTTGGAGGCATAGTTAATGACTTGCAGATGACACCAAAACTGGTGGTACACTGACTAGTGAAGAAGGTTATCTAAGATTACAAAAGGATTTTGATCAAAAGAGCCACAGGGATAAGGAGTGGCAGATGGAGTTTAATTTGGACAAGTAAAGTATTGCATTTTGGTAAAACAAATAAGAGCAGAACTTATACAGTTAATGGCAGGGCCCTGGGGAATATTGTCGAATAGAGTTACCTAGTGGTTTAGGTACATAGTTTCTTGAAATTTGCATCATAGATGGATAGGGTGATTAAGAAGTCATTTAGCCTTCATCACTGACACCACTGAGTACAGGAGTTAGGACATCATGTTGAGGTGGCACAGGATGTTGGTGAGGCCATGTTTGGAGTACTGTGTGCAGTTCTGGTCACCTCACTATAGAAAGAATATTACTAAATTGGAGAGGGTTCAGAAAAGATTTGCCAGGAATGTTGCTGGGAATGGAGGGTTTGAGTTATAAGGAGAGGCTGGATTGGCCGGGACATTTTTCTCTGGACCATAGGAGGTTGCAGGGTAACGTCATTGAGGTTTAGAAAATCATGAGGAGTGTAGATAAATTGACTGGCAAACATCTTTTCCCTAGGGGTGTGAGGGAGCATATTTTTAAAGTGAGAGGGGAAAGATTTAAAAGGGACCAGAGGGGCAAGTTTTTCATACAGAGAGTGGTTCATATGTGGAATAAACTGCCAGAGGAAGTGGTAGATGCAGGTACAAGTACAGCATTTAATAGACATTTGGATAGGTATGGGAATGGGAAAGGTTTAGACAGATATTGGCCAATTGCAGGGAAATGGGATTAGTTTGGTTTGGGAAACTTGGTCGGCATGGATGAGTTGGACGAAAGGGTCCGTTTCTGTGCTGTATGACTCTTCAAGGCAGTGCCGAAGCTGTATAAGACATTAGTTACAAAGCAGCTAGATTACTGCATACAGTTCAGGCCACCATATTACAGATTGGAAGTGATCATGCAAGAGAGGGCACGATGGGGATATTGGCAGGAATGGACAACTTCTGTTATGATTTAGGATCGGATAGGATGAGGAGTGATATTATCCAGATGATGGTGGGATCTGAAAGGGTGGTAGAGATAGCACTTGTAATTAGAGAAAACTTGGGTTTGCAGTGGAGGTGCCATTACTGAGAAGCCTACAGATCAAGAGCTGGGATGTGAGATGAGGCCGGACAGCTGCTTTTCTGCCTGGCACAGATATTATACACCAGATGGCCTCCTTCTGAAGTTTTCCAAATTTCTTCCTCTGGACTCCTTATTGAAGGAAGAATGTGGATGCGTTGGAAGCAGTTCATCATGTGTTCATATGTATGTTCATATTGGGAGCATTGGTGCTTAAAATGATTGAATTAAAATGATTGAATTGTTTTATGAGGAAAGATTAGACAGGCTGGGCTTGCATTAGTAGGGCTTAGAAGAGTGAAGTGTGATTATATTGAAGTGTAAAAGATCCTGAATATTCTTGATAAGGTAGTTGTGGAAAGGGTGTTTCATCTTGTGGGTCAGTCCAGAAATAGGAGACAGTGTTTCAAAATTCAGGATCACCCCCTTTAGGGCAGAGCTAAGGGTGCTTCTCTCTGTCAGACGGGTGGGCAACTTTGGAACCACAGCCTTATAAGGCAGTGGAGGTGGAATCAGTGAATAGTTCTCAAGTGGAAGGACATAGGGTATTTTCAGACGGGGATGAGGGGGAATGTGGAATTCAAAACACAAACAGATCAGACATGGTCTGACTGAATGGCTCAGCGGGCTTAAGGGCTGAGTTACCCCAGAGTGCTATTAATTTGTGTGTTCGTATTGGGCGCATTACCAAACAAAACTTAACATCAAGCCACCAACAATATGAAGACAGGTGACCAAAAGCTTGAAGCAAAGACTTAGGTAGAGATGCTGGAGCTTAGGGATTCCAGAGCTGGGAGCCCAGGCAGCTGAAAGAGAGAAACTGGGAGAAAGGGAGGGCTGTAGATGCTGGAGATCAGAGTCAAGAGTGTGATGCTGGAAAAGCACAACAGGTCAGGCAATATCCAAGGAGCATGGGAATTGATGTTTCAGGCAAGAGCCCTTCATTAGGAGTGAGGAACAGTTGCCCATGCTGGAGAAATTCTACTTGTAGATGTGCAAGATGCCAGTATAGGCAGGGTAGATACCTCACAAAATTGTTAGGTTAAGCAACATTTCAGAACCAGGGAGGTTTACAGAGATATCTGTAAATGCGATGGCATGGGAGTAGTTGACAAGTTAGCAAGATAACACATTGCAGTTTTAAGCTACATAAACCTTAAATTATTTTTAAGTAATTGTAGAGCAGAGTTTTCGAGGGTTAGTGATTTTATGGCACAGTTGCTGTCAAATGGAAAATTGCAATCTAGGTCTTTAGGTATTTAAAATGTTGTTAATAGCACTCTGCGCATTTTGCTATAGGTTTAGCACAGCAGTAACCTTCTGCCATTAATGTTAATTTTTTTCATAAATGACAGAGCTGCTTATTCATAATGAACACCCTATGACATAAAATGAAACAATACTTTATTGCTCAGCATCAGCTTTTGTGATAACAAGTGCTCCATGCCTTTCTGAAATGTACAAGCACACTGTTCTGAATGGACACTTAACTTGAAATTGTAGCATTTTGTGGAGAAAATAATTGGTGCCTGTCAATGAGCTCAAGATAAAAAAAAAATCACCTTCCAATAGAAAATGTTAAGTAACAACTGAACTGCAAGGTCCCCATGTTGGGAGATATCCCACTGGCTGTAGGAACTATACTAAGGCAGATCGAAAAGGCTGCATGTTTCCAAACTGCGCACAAAACTGGAACAGAGAAATGGCATGGCGTGGTGACACAGAAGACACTGGACATTCAAGTCACTAACAACAACTTATTGCCTGTTTAATTTTACTTTTTTGTTGCAAACAAAATTATCTTCTGAGAGGTGTAAAATGTAAGTCATGTAAAAGTGGGTGTGGGTAAGGTGTAAAGGGGATTGTATAAGTTGTCCACCAGACAGTGCACCATATGCCCAAATCGAGTGACTCACTAAAACTGACTATCAATGTCTTATAGTGGGAGATAAACATGGTCCTGTGCTGTCTCCCGGCATTTCCTCTTCAAGTTATCTGGTGGCTGCTGGATGGAGCTGAGAAATTAGATGAGGAAGGAACTAGACATGTACAGAAATAAAATAAGTATTTTCAGTCAATGACTTTATTAGATTGGTACATTTTTGCAAGAGACATCCTGAAAATGGAAAATAAACAAGATGTTTACTTCAAACTCAGGAATGAATGGTCACAGAGTATTGTATACTGGGGTTTTACAATGTTTCCAAAATTCAATTAAGTACAAATCTCGAGTCGTCTTGATCTAATAACTGGATTAGGAAATCATGCAATGCGGAATAAATTGTGCTGCTGCTAAATGTTGCTATGTTTAATTCACTTTTTCTCTCTCTCCATCCTTTTAATATCCTATTCTCCTGCTCACTCCACATGCCTTCCAGTATGCCATGCAGATTAATCCTGCTCTCCTACTCAATCCTTTGCCTTTAATAATCTACTTTTAAAACAGCCATCCAATTGTTGTTTAAAGATCTTCATATACTCTGCTCAGATGATGGTTTGTGATTGAAAACTGCATATTCCAACTATACTCCATGTAGAAATAAATTCACTGAGCTCTTTTTATTTCTTTCTGTAATCATCTCAAATTGTTCCCCCTCATTATCATCTCTGTGAGCAGAAAGAAAATGAATATCTCATGCATTACCTTATCATCACTTCTAGCAGATTGTCCCTTACCTTCCAGAAACAGTACCCACCTTCTCCCTTCAATCTGTGGAAAATATACTCTCAGAGTCATAGAGTCATAGAGATGTACAGCATGGAAACCGACCCTTCGGTCCAACTCGTCCATGCCGACCAGATATCCCAACCCAATCTAGTCCCATTTACCAGCACTTGGTCCATATCCCTCTAAACCCTTCCTATTCACATAATTTTCCAGATGCCTTTTAAATGTTGCAATTGTATCAGCCTCCACCATTTCCTTTGGCAGCTCATTCCATATAAGCACCTCAATCTGAGTGAAAAGGTGCCCGTTAGGTCCCATTTATACCTTGCCCCTCTCACCCTAAACCTATGCCCTCTAATTCTGGACTCGCCATCCCCTACCTGCGACTCGACTTTCAAGGAGCTATTAACCTGTACTCCAAGGTCTCTTTGTTCAGCAACACACTCTAAGACCTTACCATTAAGCGTATAAGTCCTCTTTTTGGACTTCATCACTTTACTCCTGGTCCCACCACTATCAAAGACCAACATGGTTTACAGACAGGAAAAAGGAAATAAAAGATTTATCTAAGAAACAACAGTGAGTATACTTCAAAATATCAATTGTCGGAAACATTTTAGCACAATTTGAGGATGAAAATGTCACTTTCTAACTGTAAGTTCTTTGTTCTTTTCTTCACTGTATGAATATCTGGACTTTTCCAGCTCAGTAAAGTTGACCTTGAATTAAACAATAGGATAAATTCCAACAAAATTTGCTCAGAAGAATAAAAAGGCAACTTTATATTTGAATGGGAGAAACTTCCAAATGCTTCAGGACAGAAGGATCTAGGTGTCCTTGTGCATGCATCACAGAAAGCCAGGGTGCAGGTACAGCAGGTAATAAGGAAGATAAATGGCATTTTGGTATTTATTGCTAATGGAATAGAGTATAAAAGTAGGGAAGTGTTGCTGCCAGAGTACAAGGCTGTAGTCCACATCCAGAGTATTATAAATTATTTTGGTCATCTCATTTGAAGAGGGGATGTAAGTGTACTGGCAGTTCACTAGGTTGATTCCAGAAATGAGGAAGCTTGTCTTAAAAAGAGATTCAGCAGTTTAGGCCTCCACTTTCTGGCATTTAGAAGAATTAGGGGAGATCTAATTGAGGGATATAAGATGTTAAAGGGATTGACAAAGTGGTCTTAAAAAGATATTTCCTCACTGGGGTTTTGGGGATAAGGGACAGCAGTTTCAAAATAGAGATAAGGAGAAATTATTTCTTTCAAAGAGCATGAATCTGTGGAACTCATTACTCAAAATTTGAAGGATGTTGGGACATTGAATAAATTTGAGGAAGAGATAGGGGCCCAGGTTCAATTCCACCCTTAGGTGGATATGTGGAGTTTGCACATTCTCCCCATGTCTGCATGGGTTACCTCCCACCGTCTGAAGGTGCAGGTCAGGTGGATTAGCTGTGGGAAATGCAAGGTTATGGGGAAAGAGTGGGGAACTGGCTTTGGATAGAATGTTCTTTAAAGGGTTGGTGAAGTCTCAAAAGGCCAAATGGCCTCTTTCACACTGTAGGGATTCTATGGTTCTCATCTATGACAGTCAGATTTTTAATTAGCAATGCATTGAAGAGTTATGAGGAGTGAGCAGGAAAGTGGAGTTAAGGTTGAGATGAGATCAGCCGTGATTGTATTAAATGGTGGAGCAGGCTCAAGGGGCTGAATGGCCTACTTCTGTTCCTTGTTCTTTTGTAATTTTATGAAAGTCTTGTAATATATACAATCGTGATTAAATTAGATTAGATTCCCTAGAGTGGGGAAACAGGCCCAACAAGTCCATACCAACCCTCTGAAGAGCAACCCACCCAAACCTATTCCCTTACACTTACCCCTGACTAATACACCTATCACTATGGGCAATTTAGCATGGCCAAATCATCTGACCTGCACATCTTTGGACTGTTTTGTCTGTTTTGTCCAATAGTTTGTAAGAGCTATAATAGAATGTGAAAAGGAGATGTAAGTAACATTGATAAGGCCAATGCTTATTGCCCAACTTGAAGTGTGGTGATTCTGGCACAGTGTGGTGGTTCCAGCACAGTATGGTGATCCTGGCACAGTGTGGTGGTCTGCCAGTGTGGAGGTTCCAGCACAGTATGGTGATCCTGGCACAGTGTGGTTGTGCTGGCACAGTGTGATGGTCTCCCAGTGTGGCGGTCTTGGCACAGTGTGGAGGTCCTGGCGCAGTGTGGTTGTGCTGGCACAGTGTGAATGTCCCCCAGTGTGGTGTTTCTGGCACAGTATGGTGGTCTTCTTCGGTGGAGGTTTCCGGCTCAGTATTCCAACAGCCCAGAATGGTGGTCTCGTCCCTGCTGCGTTGTTCCTTAATCTGTTTTCCCTGAGCCCAGGAGCCAATAACTGAACTGTGATGAACTTTGTCTTAATTTTACTTTTTTCTTATTATTTTATTTGACTTCTGTCATTGATATAGGTGCTGTGTTGGGATGACGTATAAAAGCTTTCACTGTATTTTTCATGTAAAGCTACATGTGGCAATAAATTTCTATTCTATTTACTATTCTAAAAGATGCCCATCTGTTCTTTTCAACAAGTTATGATAATATGCGTTACTCACAAACTGTTAAATACAGCAAGTTGTGAATTGTAAAAAGATGTGATCCTGCAGAAAACAGTGATGTAACTGAACATTAATTTCAATTGAAAATTAAGTAATGTGTGAAATAAGTTGTTTTAACACTCATCACTCTGCTATACTTCAAACTTGCATATGAAAGGCTACATTTCTCATCATTTATCCTGTGAATGTGTCAAATATAAGGAATTATTTTCAATTTATTTATTAATTCATATTTTGTTCAGCATTAAACATTTTATTAGTACAAGGGAAAATTCTGGAAATAGTGACTGCAGTCTCGCTCCGTGTAAATATTTATCTGCAATTTCAAACACATCTGAAATGAATATTGCATTGCAAGTGTTGAAAAAAATGAAACTTGGACATCAATAGCAAGGGTGAGTAGTTGCTTAATTTTTACATCACCTTCCTTCGTTATTGTAACAGAAACGTAGCACAATTACAACAGATGGAGCTAGCACCATTGTTGAAGTAACGGACAGTACAATGCGACATAATGCTTTGATTATCAGTTATTAACATCACCATCTGCAATAGCAACATTTGGACAAAGAGGCATATAAAATCCATGGGTTACATTAAGACAGCTAAAGTCAAATCATATTTATGCAAGTAATTTTTCATAATTTCTACAAGTGTGAAGCCTTCTTATTTAGATGCTACTGAGATTCTGTACATTGTTCAATACTTCCCATTACAGCGCAGTACAGGCCCTTCGGCCCTCGATGTTGCACCAACCTGTCATACCAATCTGAAGCCCATCTAACCTACACTATTCCATGAACGTCCATATGCCTGTCCAATGACGACTTAAATGTACTTAAAGTTGGCGAATCTACGACCATTGCATGCAAAGCATTCCATACCCTTACTGCTCTCTGAGTAAAGAAACTACCTCTGACATCTGTCCTATATCTATCACCCCTCAATTTAAAGCTATGCCCCCTCGTGCTCGCCGTCACCTTTCTTGAAAAAAGGCTCTCCCTGTCCACCCTATCTAACCCTCTGATTATTTTATATGTCTCTATTAAGTCACCTCTCAACCTTCTTCTCTCCAACAAAAACAGCCTCAAATCCCTCAGCCTTTCCTCATAAGACCTTCCCTCAAGGCAACATCCTAGTAAATCTCCTCTGCACCCTTTCCAAACCTTCCACATCCTTCAAATGGACACATGTCCATGATGAAAGTTTAGTTATAAATAAAAAGGTATATCACCTTAATATAATAAGGTAAAAACAATGACTGCAGACGCTGGAAACCAGATTCTGAATTAGTGGTACTGGAAGAGCACAGCAGTTCAGGCAGCATCCAAGGAGCAGCAAAATCGATGTTTCGGGCAAAAGCCCTTCTCCCACTCTGCCGAGGACATGGAGGTCCTGGGCCTCCTTCACCGCCGCTCCCTCACCACCAGACGCCTGGAGGAAGCACGCCTCATCTTCCGCCTCAGAACACTTCAACCCCAGGGCATCAATGTGGACTTCAACAGTTTCCTCATTTCCCCTTCCCCCACCTCACCCTAGTTCCAAACTTCCAGCTCAGCACTGTCCCCATGACTTGTCCGGACTTGTCCGACCTGCCTAGCTCCTTTTCCACCTATCCACTCCACCCTCTCCTCCCTGACCTATCACCTTCATCCCCTCCCCCACTCACCCATTGTACTCTATGCTACTCTCTCCCCACCCCCACCCTCCTCTAGCATATCTCTCCACGTTTCAGGCTCACTGCCTTTATTCCTGATGAAGGGCTTTTGCCCGAAACGTCGATTTCGCTGCTCCTTGGATGCTGCCTGAACTGCTGTGCTTTTCCAGCACCACTAATCCAGAACCTTAATATAATACTTCTGTACAAATATTGATATGCAGAATTCAGTGATGCTTTGCAAACTAACATTAGGAGCATTTACTCCAGAGATGACTTGTACATTACTGACTAACCAGATTCTCCTTCAGTCTCCCATTGCATTGTCATAAGATACTCCAATCAATAACATTGCTACGTGATCCAGAGATCTTTGTGCTCACCTAATTCTTGCTCCTAATCATCTCCCATTTTACTTATAGAGTCATAGAGATGTACAGCAAGGAAACAGACCCTTCAGTCCAACCTGTCCATGCCGATCAGATATCCCAACACAATCTAGTCCCACCTGCCAGCACCTAGCCCATATCCCTCCATACCCTTCCTATTCATATACCCATCCAAATGCCTCTTTAATGTTGTAATTGTACCAGCCTCCACCACTTCCTCTGGCAGCTCATTCTATACACGTACCACCCTTGTGTGAAAAGGTTGCCCCTTAGGTCTCTTTTATATCTTTCCCCTCTCACCCTAAACCTATGCCCTCTAGTTCTGGATTCCCTGACCCCAGGGAAAAGACTTTGCCTATTTATCCTATCCATGCCCCTCATAATTTTGTAAACCTCTATAAGGTCACCCCTCAGCCTCCGACACTCCAGGGAAAACAGCCCCAGCCTGTTCAACCTCTCTAAGATCCTGATTTCCTTGTATCTATCCTACTGGGCACACCCTCAAAAACACAAACTTGTCAAATAGGATTCCCCTTTTGTAAAACCATAATGATTTTGTTAGTTCATAATAAGATCACCTAAATGCATTGTTAAGACTTCCATAATGATTGATTCTAATATTTTTGATAGCTGACCTGTAGTTCCCTGTTTTCATTCTCCCTTCTGTTTTTTGAGTGGTTAACTTAAAATTTGTTGAGAACACTCCAGAAACAAGGAAGATGTGTAAAATCATAAATGGGGCATTCCATTATCTCTGTGACAGTGACATTTAGAACCCTATGATCTGGTCAGAGTGTTTTAACCCCTTAACTTTCTCAATACTTTGTCACTCTTCTTCACCCCTTGACTAACCTGAATCTCTGTTTTCTACAATGGAGATAAATGCAAGGGGCCAGATTAAATGTAACCCATTGCAATGCATCAGGAAACATGATGGACAGTGCCACTTAATGATGATAAATCCATCAGTGATTAAATGGGAGGCACGGCCAAATCAATGAGGGATATTTGCCCACTCGTGGCATGTTATGTAACACATTGCAACCTTCCTTGAATCCACTGAAATTTAATGATGGCAGAAGCATTAAGTGGAGTTTGCATGGCTTTCCCATTGCCTCCATAACGCCATTGACAGGTTAGGTTGTGACCTCTGGGTGAAAATTCTTATTGGCCATTCAACAAACTCCCCTTTGGGCATGGCCTGGTCTATGAAAGTCAGCTCTTGCCTTCATCCCAACTCCACCTGCTCCCACTGCCATGATCTCCTCCCTGTGACAGAGACACAAACATCCCTGTCTATTCTGTCTGGGGTCCCTCATTCACCCTTGACCTATGCTGGCATTGGTGGGCTGGCAGAATTCTGTCCCTGGGATCAAGGACTCCAGGGATGACCTGACAATGGCAGTTAAACACATAATGGGCAGTTACTTCCATGAGGTCTCTCCCACTGATGGGTGAGAACCCCATCAGTCAATATTTAAGGTCACAATTTGGAATTGTTGAAGAGGAATTTTCCAGAGTTCCTTTTCCAGTATTGGTTTGTTTTTCTCTTCCCCTTTCCCTCAGGAAGGTCCAGAAAGGGTCTGGGTGGTGAGCAGGGTTACAGAAAGATGGGAAATACAGTAGTGAGAGATGGGGGAGGGGTGGAAAGAGGTAATGATGCAGCTGGGCTTTATGGGACTACCTTACATGCAACTGAAGCCTCTCAGGTTTTTTAATTCATTAACAGGATGAGGGCATTGCTGACTGGACAAGCATTTATTGCTCATCGCAGAGGGCAGTTAAGGGTCAACTACATTGTTGTTGGCCTGCAGTCACATGCACCCTAGACCAGGAAAGGATGATAGCTTTCCTCCTTAAAGGACAATTGACAATGGAATCATGATTGTCATTAGACACCTAATTGGGCGGGCAGGAGGCTGGAAGAACACAGCAGGCCAGGAAGCACCAGGAGGTGGAGAAGTCAATGTTTTGGGTGTAACCCTTCTTCAGGGCTGGGGGGTGGGTGTGGGGGGAGCTGCAGATAAACAGGATTGGTGGAGGGGCATGGTGGTGAAGTGGGGATGGGTGAAGACAGGTCAAGGGTACAAACTGGTGAGTCAATGGGAGAAATGAATCCGGTTGGTGGCTGGGAGGAGTGGAGTGGAGGGGGAGGGGCTGGGAAGGGAGACAGGGGATGGGAAAGGAGGATGTTTAAAATTGGAGAACTCAATGTTGAATCCTCTGGGCTCAGGCAGAAGATGAGGTGTTGTTCCTCCAATTTGCAGTTTGGTTCATTGTGGCAATGGAGGAAGCCAAGGATGGTCATATTGGAAAGGGAGTGGGAAGGGGAATTAAAATGGGCGGTGACTGGGCGGTCCGGTCAGCCCCCACGGGCCGGGCTGAGATGCTCGGTGAACCGTTCCCTAAGTTTGCATCTGGTCTCCTCGATGTAGAGAAGATCACATCGGGAGCAGCTGATGCAGTAAACTGGGTTGGAAGAGAGGCGGGTGAACCTCTGTCTCACCTGGAAGGACTGTTTGGGCCCTGGGTGGAGGTGATGTACTGGCAGGTTGTGCATCTTTTCCAGTTGCAGGGTAAGGTACTTGGGGGTTCAGTGGGGTTGGAGGGGAGAGTGGCGCAAACCAAGGATTGTCGAGGGAATAGTCCTTGCGGAAGGTAGAGAGGGGTGGCGAGGGGAAGATGTTCTTGATGGTGGGGTCGAGTTGGAGTTGGCAGAAGTGTTTAAGGATGATGTGTGGGATGCGGAAACCAGTGGAGTGGTAGGTGAGGACAAGGAGGACTCTGACTTTATTGCATGTGGGGGGGGTTAGAACAGTGGAACGGGGAATAGAGGTGGTGGGATGGAGAGCTGTCTGGATAACAGAGGTGAGGAAAGCACGTTGTTCAAAATAGGTGGACATCTGGGATGCTTGGGAGTGGAATGTCACCACATCTCAGCAAATGTGGTGGAGGTGGAGGAATTGGGAGAATGGGATGGACCTCTTGCAGGATACTGGGTGGAAGGACAGGTAATCCAGGTAGTTATGGGAGTCTGTGGGTTTGTAGTAAACGTCCATCTAGAGACTGTTGCTGGAGATGAAAATGAAGAGGTCAAGAAAGGGGAAGGAGGTGTCCAAAATGGACCAAGTGAATTTGAGGGCGGGGTGAAAATTGTGGGCGAAGTTGATGAACTGCTCCAGTTCAGCCTGGGTGCAGGAATCTGCACTGATGCAGTCATCGATGTAATGGTGGAAGAGTTGGGGCACAGTGCGTGTGCAGGTCCTGAAGAGGAACTGTTTGACATAGAGGCAGACATAGCTGGGGCTCATCCAGGTACCCATGGATACCAGATAGATTTGGAGGAAATGGGAGGAGTTAAAGGAAAAGTTGTTGAGAGTGAGGACCCGTTTGGCGAGGTGGAGGAGGGCATTGGTGGAGGGGAGTTTGGTGGGTCTGTTGGAGAGGAAGAAGTGGAGGGCCTGGAGACCATTCTCATTGGGTTTGGATGTGTTTAAGGACTGCACATCCATAGTGAAGATAAAGCCCTGGTGGCCGGGGAACTGGAAGTTACTGAAGATACGGAGAGTGTGATTGGTATCACGGACGTAAGTAGGAAGTGCCAGAACCAAAAGGGAGAGGATGGAGGCAAGATAGGACGCGGTGAGTTTGGTGGGGCAGGAGCATGCCGAGATGATGGGTTGACCGGGGTAGTTGGGCTTGTGGACCTTTGGAGCAGGTGCTAGGCAGTATGGGGCTGGGGGATTATGTGTTTAGAGGCAGTGGAGGGGAGATCACCAGAGGCAATGAGGGCACGGACCGTGCGAGTGATTTGACCTGATGGGTCATGGTGGGGTGGTGGGCAAGGGGGAGGTAGGATGTGGTGTCGGAGAGTTCACATTTAGCCTCGACAACAGAGAGGTCCATCCCCCCCCCCAGACTAACACGGCCTTGCCTGTGTCAGCAGGTTTGATAGTGAACCAGGAATTGGTGCGGAGGGAGTGGAGCACTGCACCTTCAGAGGGGGTGAGGTTGGAGCACTGCACCTTCAGAGGGGGTGAGGTTGGAGCACTGCACCTTCAGAGGGGGTGAGGTTGGAGTGGATGAAGGGGGGAGAAATTGTGGCAGCTGATGTCATGTCAGCAGTTAGCAATGATGGGATCTAGGGTGGGTTCAAGACCAGTGGCGGGGGGGTGGTTGCGTTTGGGGGGGTGAGTGAGCAAGTGGAGGAGGAGGGCTGGAGGTGGGAGAAGAGGTTCTCAGAGGGAAGTAGTGGGCTTTTATTAAACAAGAAGGCATGGAGGTGGAGGTGGCAGAAGAAGGGTTCCATGTCGTGGTGGGTCCGGAATATGTTGAGGTGAGGGCAGACGGACACGAACGTGAGCCCTTTCCTGAGGACAGACCGTTCGGCCTCAGAGAGGTCAAGGTCGGGGGTGGGGGGAACCCGAGGTTGGGTGGGCAGTGGGGAAGGGTGATGGCATGTGGTGGGTGAGGGTTGGATGTGGTGTGGTGTGGGGAGTGGCTGTGGGAAGAAAAAGAGATTGAAGGGGTGGGCTGAGGAGTGGGATAGGGATATAGGAAGTGGTGCAAGGGGGAAAGAGATGAAGAGGGGGAGGTGGAGGGGTAGGGTGCATTATGGGGTAGGTGGGTGAGGAGTCAGAGCTGGTTGTGTCCCCCCAGCCTCCTGCCTGTCCCTCCAGATGCTGCCTGTCTTGCTGTGACCCCCCAGCCTCCTGCCTGTCCCTCCTGATGCTGCCTGCCTTGCTGTGTTCACTCAGCCTCCTGCCTGTCCCTGCTTCCTGCGGAATACAGGGAGAACTCGCCATTTGGTTACAGAACTAGTTCAAAGGTAGGAGACAGAGGGTGGTGGTGGAGGGTGGTTTTTCAGACTGGAGGCCTGTAACCAGTGGAGTCCCACAAGGATCGGTGCTGGCCCCCTACTTTTCGTCATTTACATAAATGATTTGGATGTGAGCATAAGAGGTACTGTTAGTAAGCTTATAGCTGACACCAAAATTGGAGATGTAGTGGACAGTGAATAGGGTTACCTCAGATTACAACAGGATCTTGACCAGATGGGCCAATGGGCAGAGAGGTGGCAGATGGAGTTTAATTCTGATAAATGCAAGGTGCTGCATTTTGGGAAAGTAAATCTTAGCAGGACTTATACACTTAATGGTAAGGTCCTAGGGAGTGTTGCTGAACAAAGAGACCTTGGAGTGCAGGTTCATAGTTCCTTGAAAGTGGATTCATAGGTAGATAGGATAGTGAAGAAGGCGTTTGGTATGCTTTCCTTTATTGATCAGAGTATTGAGTACAGGAGTTGGGAGGCCATGTTGCGGCTGTACAAGACATTGGTTAGGCCACTGCTGGAATATTGCATGCAATTCTGGTCTCCTTCCTATCGGAAAGATGTTGTGAAACTTGAAAGGATTCAGAAAAGATTTACAAGGATGGTGCCAGATTTGGAGGATTTGAGCTACAGGGAGAGGCTAAACAGGCTGGGGCTGTTTTCCCTGGAGTGTCGGAGGCTGAGTGGTAACTTTATAGAGGTTTACAAAATTATGAGGGGCATGGATAGGGTAAATAGGCAAAGTTTTTTCCCTGTGTTTGGGGAGTCCAGAACTAGAGGGCATAGGTTTAGGGTGAGAGGGGAAAGATCTAAAAGAGACCTAAGGGCAACGTTTTCACACATTGTGTGGTACGTGTATGGAATGAGCTACCAGAGGAAGTGGTGGAGGCTGGTACAATTGCAACATATAAGTGGCATTTGGATGGGTATATGAATAGGAAGGGTTTGCAGGGATATGGGCCGGGTGCTGGCAGGTGGGACTAGATTAGGTTGGGATAGCTGGTCGGCATGGACGGGTTGTACATCTCTGTGACTCTGATGCTGCCTGGCTTGCTTTGTTCTTCCAGTCTTCTGCCTGTCCCTCCTGGTGCTGCCTGGCTTGCTGTGCTCCCCCAGCCTCCTGCCTGTCCCTCCTGATGCTGCCTGCCTTGCTGTGTTCCCCCAGCCTCCTGCCTGTCCCTCCAGGTGCTGCCTGCCTTGCTGTGTTCCTCCAGCCTCCTGCCTGTCCCTCCTGATGCTGCCTGCCTTGCTGTGTTCCCCCAGCCTCCTGCCTGTCCCTCCTGATGCTGCCTGCCTTGCTGTGTTCCCCCAGCCTCCTGCCTGTCCCTCCTGATGCTGCCTGCCTTGCTGTGTTCCCCCAGCCTCCTGCCTGTCCCTCCTGATACTGCCTGCCTTGCTGTGTTCTCCCAGCCTCCTGCCTGTCCCTCCTGATGCTGCCTGCCTTGCTGTGTTCCCCCAGCCTCCTGCCTGTCCCTCCTGATGCTGCCTGCCTTGCTGTGTTCTCCCAGCCTCCTGCCTGTCCCTCCTGATGCTGCCTGCCTTGCTGTGTTCTCCCAGCCTCCTGCCTGTCCCTCCTGATGCTGCCTGCCTTGCTGTGTTCTCCCAGCCTCCTGCCTGTCCCTCCTGATGCTGCCTGCCTTGTTGTGTTCCTCCAGCCTCCTGCCTGTCCCTCCTGATGCTGCCTGGCTTGTTGTGTTCCTCCAGCCTCCTGCCTGTCCCTCCTGATGCTGCCTGGCTTGTTGTGTTCCCCCAGCCTCCTGCCTGTCCCTCCTGATGCTGCCTGGCTTGTTGTGTTCCTCCAGCCTCCTGCCTGTCTATGTTGGATTCCAGCGCCTGCAGTTATTTTTGTCTTTAATTAGACCCCTCATTTCAGACTTTTGAAAAGAAATGAATTAGAATTTATTGAACCTGCAGTCTATCTCTGATTAGAACCCACAACCCCACTGGGTCACTGGTTTAACAACCCAGTAGTAATACCACGGGGCCATTGTGGTGCATGCCTTGCCTCTCATGGCTCAAACACAAAGTTCCAGGAATCACACTCCGGGAACTGCTGTACAAATGGAATCAGTTCCTAATCAATGGGACCACATTAACAGGGGAACAGCCAGCCCTGTTCAGATCAAACCTGGAAAAATAACCATCCCTAAATATGGCAATACCAAATCAAAGCATTCTTTAATCTGTTCTTAAAATACATGAACATGCAAGATTAATGCTTTTTAATGGTTGTTCTGTCATAATTCCATTCAGATCCTGAGGTTGACCCTGCTTCATCTTATTTCTCTGCCTTGATCCTCACTCTATCCCCTATTTGTTTTACATTATCTCCTTGCCCTGGTACCTTAGTAATATGGAATCATTGGGTAACTGACCAGACAAACTAACCAGGGTGTTTCGCTGAAAATGGAACTCTGTAATAATCATCACAGGTAATTGTCAGGAAATAAAACATCTTCATTTTGTTTTTACATTACTTTTGCACAGATCTTAAGTATTTTTAACAATCTCTTTGAACAAGTGAGGGCCAGCTTCGAGTATAAAATGTCTCAAGGTGATTAAATTCCACAAACTAAGATCTTCCAGGTGAAACCCATGCCGTATGCCTGTATGATTCCATGACTCTGACTGGTGTTGGATGTTAAAATATATTATCTTTAAAATAAAAGCAGTAATCTCAGTAGGAGGACAAGAAATGGTGCGTTTGGGGTAAAAATGATTTCTTGACGAGATTAAGATTACATTCATATTCTCCACTGAAGACAGCTGAATGTGAAACAGATGTGAAAACACTCAGAAGTTTATCATTTGAAATTGGAAGTTAAAATCGCTGTTGGAACATTATAAGCAGAATTATATTAGCGAACGCAATTATAATTGATGTTCACTACTGAGTGTATGATCGTTGGCCTAACAAGACAAATGCATGGTTTATCAAACAAACAAGTCGGAATGATTTCAACCGTGACAATGGGTATCTCTATGTCCAGATAAAACAGTAACAAACGTGTGGGCCTTTCTTTTTAATGTTGTATTTGATCTTGAGGCCAGTTGAATATGTTTGGTCTGGAATTTGATTGCAATGCCTGTCTTTAATGCCTCGCAATAGCACAACAGTTCTTATTCACAATTAAACATGCATGCAGTCACTAGTTTTGACAGAAACTTGACACCCGGAGCACAATTTTCTTCAAAGCAGGAGCCTGTTGCGCTTTGTAGCCTCGGTACTGCCAATCTAATACTTTCTAAGCCTGATTGTTTTGTTCCTCTCGGTAAACTGGCCAAACGTGCTGTTTCCAAGGGCATTTTATATATTTTTTTTAAAAAAAGCTCCAGTTACAAGTCGGTTACTGGAACTTTCCAAAAATACAGGCCTTGAGGATTCCTTATCACAACAACCAACTTAAAGCAACTGATTCCTCACGGTGCAGAGACAGGGTCGTTACAGCAGGGACACAGAAATGGCAACAAATAAACATCACTACTGGTTACATATCAGGACAAAAATGAGGTGCTGTTTGGTTGCGAGTGAAAGAGAAACTTTTGTATACATTCACTGGTAGTTGGAGAAAATGTTGTTTTAATAAATGCAAACATTTAATGGTTGTTTGTAAACGATACAGCGGCAGAGAAAGAACTGTCCCCGGTTTGACAATTTTAGTGCTCACATTCTTACCCATTTATTCCAACTGGCTGAATCATATTTTGAAAATTTTCTTGCATAAATAGAAATCTATTTTTCTGTCTTCAAAGGAATATTTAGCTTTGTACTGTAGTCATCGTAGGTCACAACCCTGCAGGGATACTGTTACCACGGCAACGTTAAAATGACTGATAAAGGCTTAGCATAATGTTCGCTTTAATAGAAAAATAACAGCAACAAAATCTTCTTTACAGCGGATTCAACAGAGGGCTTTGTTGGATGTCCAGCTTGGAATCAGGCTGATTGCCTTAGCGACCGAACAGAAAAGAGAAATATAACTCCCACTTCAAAACAAATCTCAATGTTTCCCTCCAAAGCTGTTTGGAAATCATTCAGTTTTCAATCGGACGAGTTTTCTGCGATTTTTGAAACCGCACCGAAGCTACGTGAAGCTTATTACGCCAAAGGTCTCATTGCTAGACATGCACAGAATCGCTGCAAATCTATTTTTGGAACATTTCTCACCCAATATCCAGCTGATATCAAGTTGACAATGATAGGCAGCGGCTATAGCTATAGATAATGTGAGCTATTGCTTGAGAAAATCAGGTGTTATCTCAAACGGTTTTTCTCAAACCTTTCCCCCATTACACGCTGATGTCTTCTGGAGATTGTGTTCCCAGTCCGGCGAGGTGCATCAAGAAAATTGCAAACGCCAAACCTTTCAAACATCAGCAAAACCTAAGAGTGACAGAGTAAACAACAAAAGACCCACAACCAGGGAAAATATCCTCCAGAAAATAAGCTTCCCAACATTTGGAAGAATGTTTTATAAATCGCAGGCTGGAGATTGTTAGCATTTTGTCATATGAGAATTAATAACAATTTTTTGCAGACTTTATCAGGCACCTGAAATTATTCAGCAGGAGCGGGGGAACACATTCTGAGGGAGCGATTAATTTTGGTTTGTTTTTAACTGTGAAAAGAATTCTCACCATTGGCAGCCTGGACTTTTTGCATACGATTTGCATTCCTGTATTCGGTTGTTTGCTGATAACTTGGAAACAGCTTACAATAGAAGACAATTTTTAAAAATAACATTTTACAACATACTCCCTCACCAAATTCAAAAGAAATTCTGCATTTTCATTGGTTTTTTTTGTCACAAAGAATGAGCTGCCTTCTGTTATGTGCGAGCTGTTTCTGTCATTACTGGTTGAACAGAGGGTTCCGTGGTTTAATTTCGAAGCTCTCAATTAGCCGAGAAACCCAAAGGAAAATACAATTGACAAAAAGTCACGAAGTTAAAATTAATAACTGTGAGACCCGTAGCAAAACCAAACAAATATTCTAATTTATAAAAAAAAACATCGTTTAAAAGCAAACACAGATTTCTCAGATTGACAGAATCGGATTTGCAAAGATCTAAATGATTTGATTTTTGTTTTCTTTTAAGAGGAGGATATTTGTTTTGCCCTACAGACACCTGTGAGAAATTAAATGTATGGGATGTAATGAGATTTTGGTGTCCAGGAAACGCTATCCACTGACTGTAATTAAACACAGAAACTAAAGCTTCCCCTGCTGAGGATCAAACACTCTGTATAACCCCACTCCCTCGATGCACTCCCGTTTGGCCAGGACTTTGCAATGTTCTCCGTCCTTCAGTTCACATGGCCCTGTGTACATTCCCAAACCCCGGGCTGCAGAGTTAACCATTTGTGTGGCCCTCGCCCTTTCAAATTAAGAATGATATCTTTCTCAACTCCCTGTTTTATTTCCAAAATGGAGCGGATTACTTTATCCAGATTCCTTCCCGGGGGGGGAAAGGAAGAAAATAAATTAGAAATAAAAAGACGATTGTATTTTTGAAAGGGCGCTTACACGGTGCGAATGGAAATATCTATTTGATTGCCTTTTCTCTTGTTCGAGAACTGAACCTGGTCAGTACATTACATAAATCACACGACACTGATTTAGACTTTACAACTGCTGAGCTGACATGAGGTTGATTTGTATAAGACCTCTGCCCCAGAGATTATCGGGTCTGGGCAGCCAGCATGCAGCATGTGTCACATTCGTCTGAAATTCCGCTCTGTGCTATTTTAAAACGGCCAGCAACACCGACATCGGAAACATCCGCGGGACTAACTCCTACAGTCAGACAGCACAGAAACAAACCATTCGGTCTAACCAGTCCATACCGACCATGTCCCCAAAACCGAATAAAAACCGAAAGAACTGGGGATCTGTAAATCAGAAACACAAACTGGAATTGCTGGAAAAGCTCAGCAGGTCTGGCAGCTTCTGTGCAGAGAAGATGTTTTCTTAGCTCCCAAACTAAACTAGTCCCAGCTGCCTGTGTTAGACCCACATTCCCCCAAATCTTCACTATTCATGTACTTATTCAAATGTCTTTTAAATGTTGTAACTGTACCAGCATCCATCACTTTCTCGGGCAGTTCATTCCATATATGACCGATCACTGTGTAAAAAGGGCTGCCCCTCCTGTCCTTTATAAATCTTTCTCCTTTCACCTTAAAAATATTCTTCCTAGTTTTGAAATCCCATGTGCTGAGCAGGATGACCTGAGCAGGATAACATTTCTATTTGGGGTCCTTGCTATCACAATATAATTTTTTGGTTTTGGTTTCCAAATTGCATCAGGGACTGTATTTCATAAGTACAGTATTTGGCCAAAATGTATTTTGAGATTTCCAGTGACTGTGAAAGGTGTTGTGTAAATACAACACTTTCTTTAAATCATCCATAAACGATGATTGATAATTTGAAGAAATGAATGAAATAAATTCATTGAATAAATGCCATTGATGAATTTAGGAAGAATTTACTGACGTCCCTAATAACCTATTAACCATTTTGCACATGGACTGGCCTGAAATAGAGATGCCGGAGTTAGACTGGGGTGTACAAAATTAAAAATCACACAACACCTGGTTATAATCCAACTGGTTAATTGGAAGCACTAGCTTTCAGAGCACTGCTCCTTCAGGTGATTGTGGAGTATAAGATTGTAAGACACTGAATTTATATCAAAGGTTTACAGTGTGATATAACTGAAATTATACATTAAAAAATACCTGGATTGTTTATTAAGTCTCTCACCTTTTAGAATGACCATATTAGTTACATCACACAGTAAAGTTTTGCTATAAATTCTGTGTCTTACAATTGTGTCCTCCACAATCACCTGATGAAGGAGCAGCGCTCTGAAAGCTAGTGCTTCCAATTAAACCTGTTGGACTATAACCTGGTGTTGTGTGATTTTTAACTTTGTACACCCCAATCCAACGCCGGCATCTCTATTTCAAACTGTTACATCATTTCAGGCCAGTCCATGTGCAAAATGATTAATAGGTTATTAGGGACGTCAATAAATTCTTCCTAAATTCATCAATGGTATTTTTTCAATGAATTTATTTCATTCGTTTCTTCAAATTATCAATCATCATCTATGGATGATTTAAAGAAAGTCTTGTATTTACATAACACCCTTCACAGCCACTGGAAATCTCAAAATACATTTTGGCCAAATACTGTACTTATGAAATACAGTTCCTGATGCAATTTGGAAACCAAAAGCCAAAAAATTATATTGTGATAGCAAGGACCCCAAATAGAAATGTTATCCTGCTCAGGTCATCCATTTTGACAAAATTGAGGGATAAATATTGTGGAGACAAGGAAAGTAAATTCTTGTCCTTTTTGTTATTATTTAATGGCAACCATGCATTAATGGTTGGCCAGCATTTACTGACCATCGTTAATTGCCCCTTGAGAAGGTGGGGGTGAGCTGCCTTCTTGAACCTCTGCAGTCCCTGTGCTGTGAGTTGACCCACAATGCCCTTAGGGAGGGAATTCCAGGACTTTTACCCAGCAACATTGAAGGAATGGCAATATATTTTCAAGTCAGGATGGTGAGTGGTTTGTAGGGAAAGTTGATGGCAGTGTTGTTTCCATGTATCTGCTACCCTTGTCTTTCTAGATGGAAACGGTCGTGGGTTTGGGAGGTGTGGTCTAATGATCTTTGGTGAATTTCTGCAGTGCATCTTGTAGGTAGTACTCACTGCTGTTACTGAGTGTTGTTGGTGGAGGGGGTGGATGCTTGTGGATGTGGTGCCAATCAAATGGTTACTTTGTCCTGGATGGTGTCAAGCTTCTTGAGTGTTGTTGGAGCTACCTCCATCCAGGCAAGTGGGGAGTATTCCATCACACTCCTGACTTATGCCTTGTAGATGACGGACAGGCTTTGGGGACTCAGGAAGTGAGCTAAAACTTGGAAAATATTGCCAGACTCATTCCCATTCACCCAACATGGCAAACAGACCTCATTTTCAGTTTTGTCTCAACCACAGGACAACATATCCAATTCAATAGCACTCTGACAGTCCTGCACTGAACTGGAGTTTTGAGTTCATTCCCATGATTGGGAGTTGTGTTTCTGAGGTAAAAAGAGTGCTATCAACACAGCCACAGCTGAGAGACTAGGAGCATTTAAAACATTAAAAAGCCTTTGGCAAGGTCCCACATGGGATGCTGATAAACAAAGGCACATGGGAACCAGGGCAACTTCACAAGTTGGATCCAAAAATTGTCTTCAAGGTAAGAGGCAGATAGTGGTGGTACAGACTGTTTGTGTGACTGGAGCCTGTGGTCCACAGGAATCAGTGCTGGGTCCCTCACTGTTTGTGACATAGGAACAACATAGAAGAAAATGTGGGAGAGATAATAAGTTAGTCTGTGGCTGACACAAGATTGGCCGGTTGATTGACAACGAGGAGGAAGGTGTTAGGTTACACAAGGATATAAACAGATTGGTCAGACGGGCAGATCAGTAGCAGATAGAATTCATTTCATAGAATCCCTACAGTGTGGAAGCAGGCCATTCAGTCCATCGAGTCCAGACTGACCCTCTGAAGAGCAATCCACCGTACGCAGCCTCCTACCTATTCCTGTAACTTTGTACTCCCCATGGCTAATCCACCCAGCCTGTACACCTATGAACACGATGGGCAATTTAACATGGCTAACCCACCTGACCTGCACATCCTTGGACTGTGGGAGAAAACCATAGCACCCAGAGGAAACCTACGCAGACACAGGGAGAACGTGAAAATCCCACACGGACAGTCACTCAAGAGTGGAATCAAACCCAAGTCCTTGATGCTGTAAAGGACTTATGCCCGAAACATCGACTCTCCTGCTCCTCAGATGCTGCCTGACCTGCTGTGCTTTTCCAGCACCACACTGTTCAATTCCAGGTCATAGGCCTCGTGTTGCAAAGTGGAATTAATGTACATTCGGGGTAGTTTCTGTTGGTGCAGACCCAATGGACCAAATGGCCTTTTCTGTATTTATGGTTCTATGATTGTATGATTAGAGTTTACTTTCCGTCTCTGAAGTGTATTGAATGAATCAGAAAATACACAGGAACAGAATACTTTCACACCAATACTTTCCAAAAGGAAATCCACAAATTGTCTGTTCAAAGGTGAAGCTGCTTAATTCAAATTTGAATTGTACAAAATCATCTCAGAATATTTCATTCCACTCACATGATATTTTGTTTGTAGAACAAACTGAATTAACAAGTGCAGAGTCCATATGTATTTACATAAGAAGCATTTAACACAGAACAATACTGCGTTACAAAATAGGAAGAAATAGTTCTGATAATAAAAGCACCCTGAGCTAATCCCACTGCCTTGTTCTCTTCCCGCTGTCCTGTATCAATCCCCAAACTAATCCCACTGCCCCACTCTGTTCCCACAGACTTGTATCAATTTGCAAACTAATTCTACTGCCCTCTCCCCATAGCCCTGAATCAATCCCAAAATAATCCTACTGTCGTAACCTCTCCCAATAGCCATATATCAATCCCCAGAATAATCCCACAGCCCTGCCTTCTGCCCATAGCCCTGTATCAATTCCAAACTACTTCATAGAGCCTGAGTTATAGACACATCTAGCGAGGAGACAGACCCTTCGGTCCAACTAGTCCACGTTGACCATGTTCCCAAACTAATTTAGTCCCACCAGCCTGCACTTGGCTCTTATTGCTCTCATGAATTTATCCAAATGTCTTTTAAACATTCTAACTGTACTCACGTACACCACTTTCTTTGGTAGTTAATTGCACACATGAACCACTTTGTACAAAAAAGTTACCCCTCATCTCCTTTAAATCTTTCTCTTCTCACCATAAAAGTACGCCCCCTGGATTTGAACCAACTCTAACCCTGGGGAAACGATTCACCTTATCTGTGCCCCTCATTATTTTATAAAGCGTTGTAAGGTCACCCCTCAACCTGCTACGCTCCAGTGAAAAACATCCCAACGTTTCCAGTCAATTTTTATATCTCAAACCCTGCATTCCTGGCAATTTTTTTCTGAATCCTCGCCACTTTAATAACATTTTTTCCTTTAACAGGGTGACCAGAATTGCAAACAGTACTTCTGAAAACATCTCATCAATGTCCTGTACAACCTCAACATGGCGTTCCAACTCCAATACACAAAGGTCTGAGCAATGAAGGCTAGCGTGCAAACACCTTCTTAACCACTACCCTGCTCTCTTCCCATGACCTTGTATCAATCCCCAAACTAATCTCACTGTCCCATGCTTTTCCCATAGAAGAATGTCCATCTGTCCCCATATCCAAAATAATTCCATTGTCTCCCTCTCACCCATAACATTGTGGACTTCTCTTAGTGAGTTTTGAAAAGATTTGTAGATCAGGTTGAGGTTCTGGATGTAAGTTTGCTCATTGAGCTGCGAGATTCATTTCCAGATGTTTCTACTAGGTAACATCTTCAGTGGGACTCAGGCGAAGCAGTGCACATGATTCCTGCTTTCTATTAATATGTTTGGGTTTCCAGTAGTGATGTCATTTCCCTTTTTTTCTCAAAGGTGGGTAGATGGGGTCTAACTCGATGTGTTTGTTGATAGAGTTCCGGTTGGAATGTCATGCTTCTAGGAATTCTCATGCATGTCCCTGTTTGGCTTGTCCTAAGACGGATGTGTTGTTCCAGTCGAAGTGGTGTCCTTCCTTATCTGTATGTAAGGATACCAGTAAGATAGGGTCATGTTGTTTTGTGGCTAGTTGGTGTTCATGTAACCTGATGACTAGTTTTCTGCCTGTATATACAATGTAGTGTTTGTTACAGTTCTTGCACGGTATTTTATAAACAACATTAGTTTTACTCATTGTCTGTATCGGGTCTTTCAAGTTCATTAGCTGCTGTTTTAGTGTGTTGGTGGGTTTGTGGGCTACCATGATGCCAAGGGGTCTGAGTATCTGGCAGTCACTTCCGAGATGTCTTTGTTGTAGGGGAGAGTGGCTAGGGTTTCTGGACGTGTTTGTCTGCTTGTTTGGGTTTGTTGCCGGGAAATCGGCAGACTGTGTTCGTTGGGTACCCGTTCTTTTTGAATGGGTTCTGATTTTCCTCTGTTCTGTGTAGTTCCTCTGTGCTGCAGTGTGTGTTAGCTCATTGAAGTAATGTTCCAATGCAGCTTCGTTTGTGGATGTTGGGATGATTGCTTCTGTAGTTCAATATTTGGTCCATGTGTGTTGTTTTCCTGTAGATGCTGGTTTGATGTTCCCCATTGGCTGTTTGCTCTACCGTGACATCTAGGAATGACAGTTTGTTGTTGTTTTCCTCCTCTTTAGTGAAGTTTATGCCAATAAGGGTATTGTTGATGGTTTTGAAGGTTTCTTCTAATTTGTTTCAGTTAGTGATGACAAAGGTTTCATCCACGTAGCAGACCCAAAGTTTGGGTTGGATGGTTGGCAGAGCTGTTTGTTTGAGTCTCTGCATTACTGCTCCTGCTAAGAACCCTGATATCGGAGATCCCATTGGTGTTCCCCCTTTTACTTCCCTCCCTTTCCTGTCTGAAACATCCATATCCTGGAACATTTATTTGCCAATCATGCCTTTCCTTCAACCAAGTCACTGTGATTGCAGTAACGTCATACTCCCAGGCACCAATCCAAGCCCGAAGTTCATCTGCCTTACACACTATACTCCTTGCATTCAAGTAGATGCACTTCAGGCCACCTGTTCTTTTGCATTCATCTGCTCTCTGCCTACTCTTCCCCTTATTAATGCTAACTTTATGATTGTTAGAGTCTCCAGTTTCCACCTCACTGTCTACTTGCCTTTTCTTCTCGTTCCCAGCCCCCTGCCACATTAATTTAAAACCTCCCCAAAAGCAGTAGCAAAAACTCCCCCCAAGGTAATTCATTCCAGTCTGGTCCAGGTGTAGGCAGTCCAATTTGTAATAGTCCCACCTTCCCCAGAACCGGTCCCAATGTCCAACAAACCTGAACACCTCCCTCCTACACCATCTCTCAAGCCACGTGTTCATCCTGCCTATTTTTCCATTTCTACCCTGGCTAGCACGTGGCACTGGTAGTAATCCCGAGATCACTATCTTTGAGGTCCTCCCCTTTAACTTCTCTCCTAGCTCCCTGAATTCTTCTTTCAGGACCTCATCTCATTTTTTGCTTATATCATTGGTGCCCATATGCACCAAGGCAACTGGCTGTTCACCCTCCTCTTTTAGAATGCTCTGCAGCCGATTGGTGACATCCCTGACCCGAGCACCTGGGAGGCAACATACCATCCGGGAGTCCCGTTTTCACCCACAGAACCACCTATCTACTCCCCTCATGATAGAATCCCCTGTGACTACGGCCCTACGAGTCTTCTTCCCGCCCCTTTGAACAGCAGTGCCCACCACAGTGCCATGATCATTTGAGGTGGACTAGAAAATGACTAAACTGTTTCAAGACTACAATAAAGGTTCCCTGGATAATCCCAAATGGCCTGTAGCAATTTTTGAAGATGACCACCATTTTCATAGAGCAACTAGTGATGGGCAGTGCTCCTGTAGTATGTCTGTCAGTGACCTAGCTCTGGATAAGCCATGTGTCACAAACTACCCTTATGCTTCATTTACTCTCAAAGCAATAGGTATTTCCTTTGATAAATTTATAGATATGTTTTAAGTTTCCTTTTTAGTTTCAGGGGATGGTGTAATGGCACTGCAGTAGTAATGGAGAAAGTGAAGAGTGCAGAGTAGATTCCCTACAGTTTGGAAATAGGCCATCTGGCCCAACAAGTCCACACCGACCCTCCGAAGTGTAACCCACCCAGACCCATTTCCATGTGACTAATTCACCTAGCACTACAGGCAATTTAGCACGGCCAATTCACCTGACCAGCACATCTTTAGACTGTGGGAGGTAACCAGAGCACCCAGAGGAAACCCACACTGACACAGGGAGAACATGCAAACTCCACACAGACAGTTGCCCAAGGCTGGAGATGAACCCAGGTCCCTGGCACTGTGAGACTACAGTGCTAACCACTGAGCCACCATGCCTCCCTGTGATGCTGGAGATCAAAGTCAAAAAGTGTGGCGCTGGAAAAGCACAGCCAGTCAGTAGTATCTGTGGAGCAGGAGAGTTGACGTTTCGGGCATAAGCACTTCATCGGGAATGTGATGAAGACCTTACACTCAAAACATCGACTTCTCCCGCTGCTTTTCCAGCGCCACACGTTTTGACTGCAGTAGTAATGTCAGGCTAATGTTTATAAGATCCTAAAACATCAGTGCAAAAATAGGCCATTCAGCCCACCTCCCTAATTCTATTCTATTCCATCTAGTTTGCTCCACCATTCAATGAGATTTTGGATAATCTGATAATCCTCACCTGTACTTTCCTGCATTCCCCCCATAACCCTGGATTCTTTTACTGATTAAAAATCTGTCTATCTGACAGAGGATTGAATCTCACCATGCATTTAGATTAGAGTGGTGCTGGAAAAGCACAGCTGGTCAGGCAGCATCCAAGGAGCAGGAAAATCAAGGGCTTTTGCCCGAAACGCCGATTTTCCTGCTTCTCGGATGCTGTCTGACCTGCTGTGCTTTTCCAGCAGCACTCTGATCTAAACTCTGGTTTCCAGCATCTGCCGTCCTCACTTTTATCTAGAAAGCTCCCATGCACTGCTGCCTTTATCCTTCCAGGTTTTGAGATGTGAGTTTTGATGGTGCTGTCTGAGGATCTTTGGTGGAGTCCCTCTTGTAGATAGTACACACTGCTGTGACTGAGCATCAGTGGTGGAGGGAGTGGGTGCTTGTGGATATGAGGGCTGCTTTGTCCTGGATGGTGTCAAGCTTCTTGAGTGTTGTTGGAGCTGCACCCATCCAGGCAAGTGGGGAGTATTCCATCACAGTCCTGACCTGTGCCTTGTAGATGGTGGACAGGCTTTGGGGAGCCAGGTGGTGAGTTACTTGCCGCGGTATTCCCAGTCTCTGTTTTGCCCTTGTAGCCATTGTGTTTATGTAATAAGCCCAGTTCCATTTCTAGACACATCCCAGACTAAGTTCTCCAACATCTATCCTACTACCAAAAAAATTAACCTTCCAGACAAAACATCTCCAAGACCTGAATTCTTCCTTCATTTTCTGGATTTGGGAATTACCAGGGAAGCCAGAATTTACTGCCCATTCCTCATTCCTCTTGTACAACTGAGTGCACTGCATGGCCACTTCCCTGGACATATGAGATCAGTCACTTTGGTAAATGGGTGAGGTCACATCTTGACCCAGACCATGGAAAGTTTTCCTTCCTTAAAGGGCTGTAGTGAACTAAGTGGAGAAGAGCCCATCAGTGTCGTGTTAATTGGCACAATGGAAGCACATCTCCAGTGTCTAACTAGGACCTGTGTCCCATTGTGTGTAGTAGAAGGATTTAGAGGTGGCCCAATCAAAATGTGTAAAAGGTTAAAGAGATTTGATAGAACTCAGGGAAACTATTTTCTCTGATATTGAAATAAAGGCAAAAGGATATAAAGTTAAAATTAAAGCTGCACTGTACCAGAGTGATATCAGGAAGCTCACCTGTATACAAAGGACAATAGAAATCAAATACTTACTTCCTGAAAAGGTTGTGGTTTTGGGGTCATTTGGGATTTTGGAGATTCTACAGCTGAAATTTTTTTATTGAGTTGGGGTCTCAAGGTACATGGTGTTGAGATACAGATGACTGGCAGTCTAATAGCAAATTAGATTCACGGGCTGAATGGTCTTTTTTCAGTTGCAAAGTTCCTATTGGTGTTTAATTAAGTATTAAGCATAAGAGAAGTTTAGTACATTGCAAAGTGATGGTGTGTCACAATGAACAACACATTCTGATGAAGAGTCGTCTGGACTCTAAATGTTAGCTTGCTCTCTCTCTCCATGGATGCTGCCTGACCTGCTGTGATCTCCAGCATTTGATGCTTTCAATACAGGTTCCAGCAGTAATTTGCTCATAAAGCATTTTCAATACCGACCTCATTGAACTATGACCTATAACCTCCTTTACATTGAATTTTTACGATATGTTCAGCCTTGGACTAAATCGCTTTTAGTTTTGCACTAACGATGAAACCTGAGCTGTGTACATTTGGCAATACGGTTCATAAAGTGAAGTGTAGCAACCCTCCGTCTCCCAGTATCTGGTAAAGCGTTACAGCCAACCAAAGCTGCATTCACACTACCCCCAGCAGCCATTGGTGCAGAGCCAAAACCACTTCACACCAGGTGCTACAGCTATAGTGTGAATGCATGCTCCGAGTTCTAACCCCCACCTCGCCAAATAATAACGCACCATCTTAAAGCACATTTATTTTCCATCCTGATAATTCACCCAGTTCATTCTGTAAGTGACACAAAATCTAAACTTGAGAAAGAAAATAAGCAACATGTCCGTTACATTATCAGAGGCCTGCGCAATTATCCTGTTTGTAAAACCATCCCCTGCTATTTTCTTTCAGTCAGTGCATTGCATAGACATTTCTGGAGGCAACTACAATTCCTTTTAAAGCATTTTTAAGATTATTTGGATGACTACCATAAGCAAACTGTGCCCAGCGAGATTCAGCTCATGGTGATAAAGTCTAATTATTTCCTGATATTCCACATATCATGGGCTGACTCCAGGAGACTGCTCTGTGATTGTTTTGTTGGAAAATGTGAGTTTCAGGCAGGAGCTGGGTAGCAGCTAATTAATTTCCTCAGTGCTTCGTTCAGTCACTGGGAACACTGGCCATGATGGGAAGAGATTGTTGCAACAACACTAACAAGTGAATTTTGCAACCATCAAGACCAGCCTGAATTCTCAACACTTTAATTGGTAGATTAATTTTGGCGTTGAAGGCAAACAGGATAAATGGAGTAAAGGCAAATCAATTGGGGTTCAAGCATAGCATAATCATGTACTAATTCCAAAAGTGGTGGTGGTGGTTAAAAATCCTGGATCCCCATGGACTGCAGCACGTCAGGAGGTAACTAACCATCACCTGCAAGAGGCAAATAGAGATGGGCAATAAATGCTGGCAAAGCCACCACCCACACATCCCATGAATGAACTTTCTAAAACAAAAAATTGAATGTTGGAACAGGTTTGAAGGGATAAATTGCCTTCTCCTGTCCCTATGTGACTTGTTGACTAATCGGTTTGTGTATCTGAAGTCTGCACAATCTCACTGGTTTAAGAGATTACACAACACCAGGTTATAGTCCAACAGGTTTAATTGGAAGCTCACTAGCTTTCAGAGCGTCGCTCCTTCATCAGGTGGTAGTGGAGGACTCAATGCTAACACATAATTTATAGCAAAAATTTACAGTGTGATGTAACTGAAATTATACATTGAAAAATTGATTGTCTGTTAAGCCTTTCATCTGTTAGAATACAGTGATAGTTTCAATTCTTTCATGTGTAAATCACAAAACTTTTTTTTTAAAAGTTGCATTCTCAGGTAAGCTGTTAACAATGGGGATAGCTGGACAATCATGGTTTAAGAGAGGGTGACCCTGGGTACTGCAAACTCAGTATGGAATCCACAGCACGGGAGAACATGAGAAGATTGTTGGTTGCCAGGAGGTTCAAGCACTTAGAGCTGAACGTGGCTCAGTCTGAGTTCCAGAAGTCAATTTTTCATGCAATAGGGATAAAACTCCAGGACCCCTTTACTTCCAAATTGCTGTGATTGCTGGGTGTAAGTTGATTCTTTCAAGCCTGAAACTATGGATTTTCTGTCCATTAATTACACTGAAGCACAGAAGCAGGTAATTGTGGTTGAGATGTTCTAATTCAATGCTGAAACAAGGAGCAGAATGGCCTCCTCCTATCCTAAAAATTACTCTGCATTTTCCACAAGTCCCCTCAATTCCAATCAATAGAGTTCATAGCACTTCTCTTGCCCAACCATTCCAAATTTCTACACCAAACGTTTGTGTCCTTAGGGCATGTTCCTGACGTTTAGGTCAGATAATGTATTAAAGACTACTCATCAACTGTTCCAATAAAACAGCACCCCATAAACACACCCTTCTCAAAGGCAAACTCAACAAACCAGGTGTCCCCCACTTACGATCTCCTCCAATCCAGGTGAAATTATACTGACAGAATGAATCTAACATAGATCAGCAGGAGGGGGAACACAGAAAGTCAGGCATCTTCAGGAGGGACAGGCAGGAGGCTGGGGGAACACAGCAAAGCAGGCAGCATCAGGAGGGACAGGCAGGAGGCTGGGGGAACACAGCAAGCCAGGCAGCATCAGGAGGGACAGGCAGGAGGCTGGAGGAACACAGCAAGCCAGGCAGCATCAGGATGGACAGGCAGGAGGCTGGAGGAACACAGCAAGCCAGGCAGCATCAGGAGGGACAGGCAGGAGGCTGGAGGAACACAGCAAGCCAGGCAGCATCAGGAGGGACAGGCAGGAGGCTGGGAGAACACAGCAAGCCAGGCAGCATCAGGAGGGACAGGCAGGACGCTGGAGGAACACAGCAAGGCAGGCAGCATCAGGAGGGGGAGAAGTCGACATGTTGTGTGTAACTCTTCTTCAGGACTGGGGGCTGGGTGTGGGGGGAGCTGCAGATAAATGGGAGTGACGGGGACAGGGTGGTGAAGTGGGGATAGGTGTAGATTGGTCGAGGGTACAAAGTGGTTGGTCAATGGGAGGAATGAATCCAGTCGGTGGCTGGGAGAAGTGGAAGTGAGGGGGAGGGGCTGGGAAGGGAGTTGGCGGTTGGGGAGGGAGATTATTTGAAATTGGAGAACTCATTGTTGAGTCCTCCGGGCTGTGGGCTGCCCAGGCAGAAGATGAGGTGTTACTGTTTACTGTTTATTGTTTGGTTCGTTATGGCAATGGAGGAGGCCGAGGATGGTCATGTCAGAAAGGGAGTGGGAAGGTGAATTAAAACGGGCGGGGACTGGGAGGTCCGGTCAGCCCCCACGGGCCAGGCTGAGATGCTCGGTGAGCCGTTCCCTAAGTTTGCATCTGGTCTCCTCGATGTAGAGAAGATCACATCGGGAACAGCTGATGCAGTAAACTGGGTTGGAAATGAGGCTGGTGAATCTCTGTCTCACCTGGAAGGACTGTTTGGGCCCTGGATGGAGGGGAGGGGAGTGGTGTACTGGCAGGTTTGCATCTCTTCCAGTTCCAGGGGAAGGTACCTGGAGGTACAAGGTGTTGATGGGAAAGTGGCACAAACCAAGGATTGTCGAGGGAACAGTCCTTGCAGAAGGCAGAGGGGGTTGGGAGGGGAAGATGTTCTTGGTGGTGGGGTCTAGTTGGAGTTGGCAGAAGTGTTTAAGGATGATGCATTGGATGTGGAGACTGGTGGAGTGGTAGGTGAGGACAAGGAGGACTCTGACTTTATTGCATGGGGGGATTAGAACAGTGGAACGGGGAATAGAGGTGGTGGGATGGAGAGCTGTCTGGATAACAGAGGTGAGGAAAGCACGTTGTTCAAAATAGGTGGACATCTGGGATGCTTGGGAGTGGAATGTCACCACATCTCAGCAAATGTGGTGGAGGTGGAGGAATTGGGAGAATGGGATGGACTTCTTGCAGGATACTGGGTGGGAGGACACGTAATTCAGGTAGTTATGGGAGTCTGTGAGTTTGTAGTGAACGTCTATCTGGAGACTGTCACCAGAGATGAAAATAGAGAGGTTTAGAAAGGGGGAGGTGTCCGAGTTGGACCAAGTGAATTTGAGGGTGGGGTGAAAATTGTGGGTAAAGTCGATGAACTGTTGCAGTTCAGCCTGGGTGCAGGACACTGCACTGATGCAGTCATCGATGTAATGGTGGAAGAGTTGGGGCACAGTGCGTGTATAAGTAACTGGATTCATTCCTCCCATTGACCAACCAGGTCATACCCTCTACCTGTCTTCACCTAACCCCACTTCACACCTTGCCCCTGGCACTTCCTTTATCTGCAGCTCCCCCCAACACCTACCGCCAGCCCTGAAGATGGGTTACACCCGAAACATCGACTTCTCCCACTCCTGATGCTGCCTGGCTTGCTGTGTTCCTCCAGCCTCCTGCCTGTCCCCCTGATGCTGCCTGCCTTGCTGTGTTCCTCCAGCCTGTCCCTCCTGATACTGCCTGGCTTGTTGTGTTCCTCCAGCCTCCTACCTGTCCCTCCTGATGCTGCCTGCTTTGCTGTGTTCTTCCAGCCTCCTGCCTGTCCCTCCTGATGCTGCCTGCCTTGCTGTGTTCCTCCAGCCTCCTGCCTGTCCCTCCTGATGCTGCCTGCCTTGCTGTGTTCCTCCAGCATCCTGCCTGTCCCTCCTGATGCTGCCTGCCTTGCTGTGTTCCTCCAGCCTCCTGCCTGTCCCTCCTGATGCTGCCTACCTTGCTGTGTTCCTCCAGCCTCCTGCCTGTCCCTCCTGATGCTGCCTGCCTTGCTGTGTTCTTCCAGCCTCCTGCCTGTCCCTCCTGATGCTGCCTGCCTTGCTGTGTTCCTCCAGCATCCTGCCTGTCCCTCCTGATGCTGCCTGGCTTGCTGTGTTCCTCCAGCCTCCTGCCTGTCCCTCCTGATGCTGCCTGGCTTGCTGTGTTCCCCCAGCCTCCTGCCTGTCCCTCCTGATGCTGCCTGCCTTGCTGTGTTCCCCCAGCTTGTTCCTCCTGATGCTGCCTACCTTGCTGTGTTTCCCCAGCCTCCTGCCTGTCTACTTTGGATTCCAGCATCAAGAGTGAATCTAGCCACAGAGAGGGAGCTATATCTAGCACAGGCAGCACGGTGGCTCAGTGGTTAGCACTGCTGCCTCACAGCGCCAGGTACCCTGGTTCGATTTCAGCCTTAGGTGATTGTCCTTGTGGAGTTTGCATGTTCTCCCCGTGTCTGCGTGGGTTTCCTCCGGGTGCTCTGGTTTCCTCCCACAATCCAAAGATGTGCAGATTTGGTGAATTGGCCATGCTAAATTGCTCATAGTGTTAAGGGATGAATAGCTTAAGAGCATTAGTCAGGGGTAAATATGGAGGTATGAGTGGGATACTCTTCAGAGGATTGGTGTGGACTTGTTGGGCTGAAGGGCCTGTTTCCACACTGTAGGGATTCTAATTCTAAACCCCACACCCTCTCATCTGAACCACTGAAAACAAAACTAAAACCCTGTGTCTCTGTGAGCCTAACTCCACTTTCTCATGCTTCTTTTATCTAAATTTAAATAACCCAAAGCTATTCACTCTGCTTTCCATGGGGAGCAGACACCTCGGTACCAGTTTACAACACCCCTCGGCAAGAGAAACGGGACTGAACAAATCCCTCTTAAAGGCACATCTCATCACAGAAATATTGACTGAGGGCTTGTCTGATTCATACCAAGACCATCAGTATGTTGCAAAATCTTTGCAAAATGAGCTAATCAATCTGATAAAGGATTAGTTATGTGACAGAATATTCTCCGTTTAACTGGATGAGTGCAGGTCAACCACACCAACAAGACAAGGGAGCTGCGTGATTGATATCTCATCCAACACCTTCAATAGTCACTCCATCCAGACCAATGCTCAGGGGTAGCAGGGTGTACAATCTAGTAGATGCACTGCAGAAATTTACTAAAGATCTTTAGACAGCCACCACCAAAGCCTTGATCTCTAGCTACGGTTTGCTCCTGCTTTACCGATGAGCATAGAGCAGGTTTAGCATGTTGAGCCAATGAAATTCATCACAGTTTGGAAATGCACTGAATTCCAAAAAAAAACGACTATAAGAAGGGAAGCAGCAGGAGGCCATTCAGCCCATTGAATCTGCACCTGCCATTCAATGAGATCATGGCTGGTCTGATAATCCTCAACTCAAGGGCAGAGTTTCACCCTGGTGCTGTGTTTCAGATTGTTCCTTACTGGACTTTGAGTAACTTGATGGGTGCAGTGACTCATTCAAAACTTCCTCCACTGCCCTCCCTCCAAGCCCACGACTCGCCAGCGTCTAACTCAACTGTTTAATTCCATTGTTAGATCATCTGCCTCTTCTGATGATTCCTCAAATTTTTTTCACGTAAGGGGAGAGAAATTCAGGAACTTTCTCCCCTAAACACTCTGGATGCTGGCCAGTCAGTTTGAGCTTTCAAAACTCCATGGTTGGGATTTTTGTTTGGTGAAGATATCCAGGGACATGGAGTAAAGCATGGCAAATAGGGTTGAGTGCAGACAAACCCCATGGTAGGTTCAGGAATCTTTGCCCCCTCTAGGTTCTACGTTTTGAAGAGGTCATACTCTCATCCCCACAATCATTGGAATTTCTGGGAGTTGGATTAGCAGCTGTGCACTCACCACGACCAAAGTGATATGTCGTAACACTTACAGGTGAGAAATGTTAATGCTAAAGAGCAGAATATCTTTACATTCCAAGTGTTTTCAACTAAGGTGAGATATTTAAACATTCCAAGTCCTTTAAACAGTGTCTCCTGAAACACCCTGGACAAAAATTCAGTTCTCCATTATATGTTTGGGATGAGATACTAATTTAATGTCATTATTACTTTTCAGAAAGTAGTCTGAGTCGCATTTACATAGCTGAAAATGTGTTGTTGGAAAAGCGCAGCAGGTCAGGCAGCATCCAAGGAGCAGGAGAATCGACATTTCAGGCATGAGCCCTTCTTCAGGGATGAGGAGAGTGTGCCAAGCAGGCTAAGATAAAAGGTAGGGAGGAGGGACTTGGGGGAGGGGCGATGGAGATGTGATAGGTGGAAGGAGGTTAAGGTGAGGGTGATAGGCCGGAGTGGGGTGGGGGCGGAGAGGTCAGGAAGAGGATTGCAGGTTAGGAGGGCGGTGCTGAGTTCAAGGGAATCGACTGAGACAAGGTGGGGGGAGGGGAAATGAGGAAACTGGAGAAATCTGAGTCCCAAACCCTCAAACTCAGCACCACCTTCCTAACCTGCAATCTTCTTTCTGACCTCTCCACCCCCATCCCCATTCCGGCCTATCACCCTCACCTTAACCTCCTTCCGCCTATTGCATTTCCAACACCCCTTCCCCAAGTCCCTCCTCCCTACCTTTTATCTTAGCCTGCTTGGCACACTCTCCTCATTCCTGAAGAAGGGCTCATGCCCGAAACGTCGATTCTCCTGCTCCTTGGATGCTGCCTGACCTGCTGTGCTTTTCCAGCAACACATTTTCAGCTCTGATCTCCAGCATCTGCAGTATTCACTTTCCCCTCACAGTTACATCGGCCCAATAACCAATCATTGTCATTATGGGTCTCTCAATAGATTTCCTGATGGGTGTCACAGAATCACTACAGTGTAGAAAGATGCGATTCCACCCATTGAGTCTGCACAGACCCTCAAAGAGCATCCCACCCTATCCTCATAACCTCACATTTACCATGGCTAACTCACTTAGCCTACACATCCTGGGAAAGTACAGAGCAATTTAGCATGGACAATCCACCTAACCTTCACATGTTTGGAATGTGGGAGGAAACCAGAGCACCTGGAGAAAACTTACCCATGCAGACACAGGGAAAACATACCCAAACTCCACGTAGACTGTTGCCCGAGGCTAGAATCGAACACGGAATGCTGGTATTGTGAGGCAGCAGTGCTAACCACTGAGCCACCATGCTGGTTTATTGACCCTGTAATCAGTGAGATATTTTCTCAAATTATGTTCAGTCATGACCAATGATCAAACACTCTCAATCTCAAAAATTTCTCTCTCTTACAGCCCCGCCATCTGCAGCTTTGAAGTGGGACCCTGAAAGGACAAAGTCCAGTCAGAGGCTATCTGCGTAAGAACCATTTATGAATAAAAGCTCAGCTACAAACCACAACCCCCTGCCCCAACCAATCTTCCTACTGACTGACTGAACAATTATCTCACTAGTATTGTCCTCACAGGAACAAGGAAATAGGCTTCCAGTGCAGAACACATCAGCTTCCAGTTTAACACCACCTTTTCTTTAACAAATATCAAACTGATAAATTATCATTGTGGGACTTGAACTCACATTTCTCTAAGAGGCAGAGGGATCCAGAGCACATCATTGGGTCTCACAGCCCAGAAGGAGGCCATTTGACCCATTGCTTCTGTATTGGCTCTTTGAATGGCTGACTCAATTGGTGGCACTCTTCAGTTCATCTCTCAGGGCCCTGCAAGTGTTTACTGTTTAACAAATCAGTTCAGTTCCCTTTTGAACGCTCCTATTGAATCTGCTAGCACTGCGTTTTCAGGCAGAGCACTCCAGGTCACAACAACTCACCGAGTGAAAAAAAACTTCTCACCTCACCTCTGTCTTTCAGCCAATGACCTTAAAGTCGTGACCCTCTGGTTACCTAGCCACTGTTTCTCACCATTCACTCTGTCAAGTCCCTTCTGGTTTTGAACGGCTCTCAGGAAGAAAACCATAACTTTCAATCAAGCTCCCCAAATGGTTTAGAAAATAAATATTGAGCCATATTGATTAACAGCAGATAAGGTTTAATCCCTTAATGGTGCAGCTGGTTAGGATGGTCCTCAGCGAGACAAATCGATCAGAGAGGGGTCCCAAAGCAGATCTAAAAATTATCAGATGTTCCCCTTTGACCAACACTCTCCCAGGATTCAGGATCTAAACTCAGACACACTCAGAGGCTGTGCTATACCTGCAGAGGGCTAGTATTTTCAAGGGGTTTGCCAATAATGAGACAGCAATGGCAGGAAGCAGGAGGAATATTAGATTGAGAAAGTAGATTACTCATAGCCTGTCCTGCACATCTAAGTTCAGGACAAAGACTTCCAAAACCTCCTTTTCCCATATGGCCATATGTTTCAAATTAACCATCACCCAAATTACCTCAAGCAGTTACAGACTGTACTCTGCAAATAAAAAAATCATTCACATCATGGAAAATATATATGTTCAGCATTTTTATGATTCTCTGTTTGCTCATGAGGAATTTAATTAACACCATTATTAGTTATACAACTTGAGATAATTCTAATTGTTACATGACATTCTGCAGGCATTATGATGCAATGTATTTTCTTTCCAAAACAGAAGACTGAAAGGCAACATGGTTGAGGTCTGAAGGATTCTGGAAGGGTTTGTTGGGGTAGACATGGAGAAGGTGTTCCAGGTGAGGCCATGATTAAGGGCCATAAATGTCAAATGGTCACTAATAAATCCCAGAAGGAGTTCTGGAAAACCAACTTGGTACAGTTGGGATACAGACCTTATTCCCACAGGTTCCAGGAGCAATATTTAGGGTAGTGCACTAAGGACCTGAGGGTGAAGGATATACTGATGGGATGGGAACAAACCAGCTTGAAGCAAGACACCACATATACCAGATGGGCTGAATAGCCTATTTCAATCATGTAGATGCTACAGGAATTCTATATCAACTTCACAATGTATGATGTAGGCATAGGCCAATCCAAAGATCTTAATTAATTAATATAAAATTGCATTATGTTTGCCCTGTAGTAACAATCTGGTTTAATAAGGGAGGTGTGAATGGTGGCCAAGCTTATTGTGGTCTCCCAAGATTCACTTCAAACAATCTCAGCATTTGAGAGAAATTTCCGAAAATGATCCTTTCCTGATTTACAAAGGTTTTATTTTTAATCTTTTCCTTGTCACTCCCAAATGTTTAGGGTGGAACGATTTATAATGATGTATAGTTTACACCTTTCACAACAACCAGAAATCCAAAAATGACTGACAGCCAATGAATCACTCTGTAGGTGTTTGGCAATGGGAGGCACTGTTCTGTAAGAAATGCAGCAACCAATTTACAGACAGCAGGCTCCCAGTAACAGTAATGGGATCATAACTGGGTCATCTGCTTTAACAAAGCTCGCTGATGAAAGGTCACAATCTGAATTGTCAACTGTTCTGCACCTCTGATGCTGCTTGATCTGGTGTGCTTTTTCCAGATCCACTTTTTGTCTTACATTAAATCTGCCTTTCACAATCTCTCCTCCCTCCTGTGCCTACACAGCCAGAACAAAATATTTGTATAAGTTACAGAAGTTCCAATCAGCACTGATCAGTGTTTTAATGAATAGTTGCCTGATCCGTTTTGGAAAAGGGGAAGTGATTGAAATGAAAAGATAAGGCGAGGAGAGTAGCAGTATAATGAAAGGCGTAAAAGAGATTCCTTTCCATACTCAACATCAGAATTGGAGGCATATTTTTGGAGGAGAGAGATTAAAAAAGACATGAGGGGCAAATCTTTTATAGAGAGGGTGGTTTGTGTGTGGCATGAACTTCCTGAGGGAGTGATGGATTCAGATATAATTACAATCTTTAAAAGACACTCAGATAAGTACATGACTAGGAAAGGTTCTGAGGGATATGGGTCAGGAGCAGACAGGTGGGATTACTTTAATATGGGATTATGGTTAGCATGGACTAGTTGGACCGAAGGCTCAATTTCCATGCTGTAAGAGTCTATGTCTCTATGACATTCCAAACTCCTTTAAAGCCAAGTACTTGCGAAGTCCTGTTCTAATGTAGGAAATCAGTAGCCAAACCCCACAGCAGCTAACCTGGTTCTGGATGTTATAAATTTAGATTAGATTAGATTACTTACAGTGTGGAAACAGGCCATTCGGCCCAACAAGTCCACACCGACCCGCCACCCACCCATACCCCTACATTTACCCCTTACCTAACACTACAGGCAATTTAGCATGGCCAATTCACCTGACTCGCATATCTTTGGACTGTGGGAGGAAACCGGAGCACCCGGAGGAAACCCACGCAGACACGGGGAGAACGTGCAAACTCCACACAGTCAGTCACCTGAGTCGGGAATTGAACCCGGGTCTCAGGCGCTGTGAGGCAGCAGTGCTAACCACTGTGCCACCGTGCCGCCCACAAGTGGTGCATGTTCAGCAGTACTATACTGTCAGAATGAGGGAATCTTGAAAGTTTTGTTCAAATTTTAGAGACTGACCTGAAAACAGATCTCTGACTCTGGAACAAGATATGTGTCCACAGCTGACTGGCCTTGGCAGGAACATCTATATCCTCAGAATGGCCAGAAAGAAAATTGTCGCTAAAGTAATATTTCGGGGAATTATTCAAAGTCTTCATGCACGAAGGTACTGCAACAAAACATCATGCTCTGAATGCTGATCCCTGCAGCAGACCTGTGCATTTCTGTTAGCAACCCTTGAACTTAGCCCCTTCTATGTCCTTGCAATACCATGTCAGTAGAACAGATTATAAAGGGATAAGGATCACAACTATTAAACAACTGCAGGGGCAAGAAAACCGCTGGCAAAGTGGAAAAAGCCAATCTCTTCTTGCAATCACAAATCTCCACAAATATTGAGTTGACACACAGTACTCCATCAGAGTTCCTAGTCCAAAAAAACCCATCACTAACCAAACAAAGGATGTGAAATAGCAGTCTGACGTGAAAGGCAACCATTTCATTTTAGAACTGGGATGATCTTTTAACTGTACACTTACCCTTTGCTGAAAACACCTCTTGTTGCTATCCGTTGACATTAAATGCCAATCTCTACCATCTGGTCTCTCTTGTCTTTTCTCACCTCGCTCTGCCTCTTTCTTTCCCGGTCTTATTCCACTCACTGTTTCCATTTCATTCTCTCTCTACATTTTATTTTCTCCGTCTCACCTTTTCAATATTCACCCCTTTCCCCCACACTCTCCTTCTGTCTCTCACACTCCCTCCTTTTTTTCTTTCTCTGAATATGTGAGAGGGAACTAATGATGGGCAGTGAATTGTGCATATCCATAGGAAGGCAGAAAAAGACTTTCTAATTGTAGCTTTGACTTCAGCAAGATCCAGTATTCTGTTTACCTTTCTGGCCAGATGCCAGTATCCTATCCTAGTATTTCTTTTATTGGGCTATATGATGCTGAAATGTTTGATGAGCATGGCTTGACTATCAGATGTTGATTGTTGTGTTCTGAATTTGTTCTCATACACCGGGAACCTCCCCTGTAAATAAGGTAACATAATTCACACTTCCCTCTCAACACGGACGTGAATTGCAGCCCAATCTAATAATTGCAACGTTTTACAAATCATCCCACCAACTCCCCACTTTGGTACATATCGAGAAGTTGCCAAGCAACATTTGATGTGACTATTATCTCTACGGATATTTGTTTTCATTATTCAAGTAGTCAACCAAATTGTCCTCAGCATGGCACATTACTTCTGATTGGTCAGGAATGATGTATGAAAAATAACATTTCATTTCATTTGAATTTGACATGAATTTCTAATCTCAAAACTCCTCAAACTTAGTTAATATGTCGTCAAGCGATATTTTTATGTCTATTAGAGGGTTCATTCCTGCTATTACAAAATAAAATTCAACTTATCACCAAATATCCCATTTCAAATGCTTTTATACTTTCAGCCTAAATCAAACCAAAGCTGATTTTTAACTGACTACTGCTTTGAAGTTACTGCCCAGCAGTGCTGATTTTCAATGGTCAAAACAGCACGAAGCTGATTTTTGTAGCGTAGCAGTGTGGAATTTTTAAAAAGACCCAACTTGACAGGATACATAATTTTCAGGGAGAAATGTTATTCTCTTGCTGGCCTCTTAATCCTCAAAGAGTTGGAACCCCACAGTTTGACCAGTTCGCTCAGGCAAACTTTGAGCTTGACAGAAATCCTAACTGGTATTCAAGCTGAGCAATAACACTGAGCTATGTATATAAAAAAAATCCATCTGGCACACAGCCAAATTCGAGCAACGTTTGGGGATTTTTCATAATGTTTGATGAAACTGTTCATCGTGACCTTCGCTGGAGAATTGACCTTCCATGCAATTCACTCATTTCTCGGTTAGAAATGTGTTTTCATTTTCTGAATAAAGCTTTGTGAAATATCAAAGTAAAAACTTTCCCTTTCAGTCAACAAGATCTTCAAATACAAGATAAACTTCTTGTGCTGCCCATTAGTTCCATTTAAAATATTTGATGTCTTTTCAATTTGTATATTTAAGATATGAGTAAATAAAACATAATTACATAAAACATATCAGACACCCCCAGCATAGCTCAGCAATGGAGTGTCTAACTTCTTGTATTTTCAGTGAAGAATGCAGATCACTTGAAGATTGTCAAAGGAACTGATTTCTTGGATTTGAATGGAATTATAGATCTCATGGGTGCAGTTTGCTGTTTGTAAATTAGAGGAGAGTATCTCCTCACTTAGACAGAAAGAAAGATTACAAATAATACTCTTCACTTTGCCAGAATACTTTCACTGTCCTCATGTTATATTATGCATGGAATCACAGCCAGTAAATTGTTCAGTGTCTGGCTGTTCCTTCTCATTATTTTTATTTAAACGCCTCCAATGTTTAATGTTTTCAGTATGAGGTGGGAGTGGGGATGTAGGATAAAGTCATTGGGAATCAGTACAGAGCTGAGAGGAATCAAACACATTACTTGTGTTATTAGCCCAATACCCAGGCATGGTAACTTCAAAGGGATACCTGACAATTTATGAATCCATCCCAGTAGTTTGTCAAATATAGTTGCTGGCTCAGGAGCACAAAGTTCCATCATCGACATCTTATCGACACTTCTTCAAAACATGGATTGCATTTTATTATGGGTACAATAGTGTCATGGTTAAGAGATGTAAATAGGCCAGTTAACCCCGAGTCTGTTTCACTAGAGTCAGGTTGTGGCTGATCAGACTGTTAGACTACACAGTGTGTAAATCTAAAGAAATAAAGACAGAAAATATTTGAAATAAGCTGCAGCATTTGTGCTGTGTGAAACATAGTTAAATATTATGGTTGATCAGAGGGTTAATAATCCAGGAAACATGAGGTCAAATTCTAGCACAGGAATTTAGGAATTAAAATTCAGTTTCTTTCTAAATCTGAAAATAAAAAAATGGTAGAAAGAGGAATTGGATTGTCTTTAAAAGTTATTTGGATTGTTAATGTCCTTTAGGGAAAGAAATCTACTGTCCTTCTTGAAGGTGGCCTCCATGTGATTCCAAAACCACATCAATGTGCCTGTCTTGGGACATATTACTTCACTCAGAGAAAGTGAGGACTGCAGATGCTGGAGATCAGAGCTGAAAAATGTGTTGCTGGAAAAGCGCAGCAGGTCAGGCAGCATCCAAGAAGCAGGAGAATTCTGCTGAAGAAGAGCTTATGCCTGAAACATCGATTCTCCTGCTCCTTGGCTGCTGCCTGACCTGCTTTTCCAGCAACACGTTTTTCAGCACATATCACTTCACAGAAAGTGTTACATAAATGCAAGCTGTTGTTGTTTTACAGTTGCCCTCTGTGATGGCCTGCAAGACACTCAGTGATGTTAAACACCCCACCAGCCCACGACCTCCTCCTCAGGGATTCGTCATTCTTTTGTTGCCCATCCTGAACAGAGTGGCTTGCGAGGTTAGGAATCAACCACATTGCTGCATATTTGGAATTGTGTGTGAGCCAGACAAGATAAGATGATAATACTCTAGGCTTTAGATCAGAGTTCAGGACTAGCATGATCCTCTGAGGATGAAAGGTAACGATAGCAAGATTCAGGAACCCTGGATGACAAGAGATATTGAAAGTTTAGCCAAAAAAGGAAAAGGAAGCGTATCTAAGGTTTAGGAAACTGGAATCAGAAAAGGCCCTTCAGGAACAGAAAGGAATGAGAAAAGTACATAAACAAGAATTAGGATGGTGAGTAGGGGCCGTGAAATGTCCTTGGCAAGTTGGAACAATGAGAACGCCAGGCATTTTGTAGGAGCAATTGTGTGATGAGGGAAAGGGTAAGTCCACTCAAGGACAAAGGAGGGAATTTATGTGGAGAGCCAGAGTTAGTGGGTGAGATTCTTAATGAGAACTTCACCTCGGTATTCACGAAAGAGGACACAGACAAAGTTGAGGAAGGGGTATGTTGATATTCCGGGCATATCACTATTAAGGAGGAGGAGGTGCTGGGTGTCCTGAAAATCATTAAGGTAGATAAGCCCCTTAGTAAATTTCTGGATGACACTAAGGTCTATGGAGTTGTGGATAGTGCTGAAGAATGTTGTAGGTTAGACGGACATAGGTAAGCTGCAGAGTTGGGCTGAGAGGTGGCAAATAGAGTATAATGCAGAAAAGTGTGAGGTGATTCACTTTGGAAGGAGTAACAGGAATGCAGAGTACTTGGCTAATGGTAAGATTCTTGGTAGTGTAGATGAGCAGAGAGATCTCGGTGTCCATGTACATAGATCCCTGAATGTTGCCACCCAGGTTGATAGGGTTATTAAGAAGGCATACAGTATGTCAGCTTTAATTGGCAGAGGGATTGAGTTTCGGAACCATGAGGTTATGCTGCAGCTGTATAAAACTCTGGTGCGGCCGCACTTGGAATATTGTGCACAGTTCTGGTCACTGCATTATAGGAAGGATGTGGAAGCTTTGGAAAGGGTTCAGAGGAGATTTATGAGGATGTTGCCTGGTATGGAGGGAAGGTCTTACAAGGAAAGGCTGAGGGACTTGAGGCTGTTTTTGTTAGAGAGAAGAAGGCTGAGAAGTGACTTAATTGCGATATATAAAATAATCAGAGTTGAGAGTGTGGTGCTGCAAAAGAACAGCAGGTCAGGCAGCATCCGAGGAGCAGGATTCCTGATGAAGGGGTTTTGCCCAAAATGTCGACTCTCCTGCTCCTCGGATGCTGCCTGACCTGTTGTGCTTTTCCACAACTACTCTCTTGACTCTGATCTCCTGGATCTGCAGTCCTCACTTTCTCCATATAAAATAATCAGAGGGTTAGTCAGGGTAAAAACAAAGCCTGCAGATGCTGGAACCAGATTCTGGATTAGTGGTGCTGGAAGAGCACAGCAGTTCATGCAGCATCCAACGAGCAGCGAAATCGACGTTTTGGGCAAAAGCCCTTCATCAGGAATAAAGGCAGTGAGCCTGAAGCGTGGAGAGATAAGCTAGAGGAGGGTGGGGGTGGGGAGAAAGTAGCATAGAGTACAATGGGTGAGTGGGGGAGGGGATGAAGGTGATAGGTCAGGGAGGAGAGGGTGGAGTGGATAGGTGGAAAAGGAGATAGGCAGGTCGGACAAGTCCGGACAAGTCATGGGGACAGTGCTGAGCTGGAAGTTTGAAACTAGGGTGAGGTGGGGGAAGGGGAAATGAGGAAACTGTTGAAGTCCACATTGATGCCCTGGGGTTGAAGTGTTCTGAGGCGGAAGATGAGGCGTTCTTCCTCCAGGCGTCTGGTGGTGAGGGAGTGGAGGTGAAGGAGGCCCAGGACCTCCATGTCCTTGGCAGAGTGGGAGGGGGAGTTGAAATGGTGGGCCACGGGGCGGTGTGGTTGATTGGTGCGGGTATCTCGGAGATGTTCCCTAAAGCGCTCTGCTAGGAGGCGCCCAGTCTCCCCAATGTAGAGGAGACCGCATCGGAAGCAACGGATGCAATAAATGATATTAGTGGATGTGCAGGTAAAACTTTGATGGATGTGGAAGGCTCCTTTAGGGCCTTGGATAGACATGAGGGAGGAGGTGTGGGCACAGGTTTTACAGTTCTTGTGGTGGCAGGGGAAGGTGCCAGGATGGGAGGGTGGGTTATAGGGGGGAGCGTGGACTTGACCAGGTAGTCATGGAGGGAATGGTCTTTGCGGAAGGCGGAAAGGGGTGGGAAGGGAAATATATTCCTGGTGGTGGGATCTTTTCGGAGGTGGCGGAAATGTTGGCGGATGATTTGGTTTATGTAAAGGTTTGTAGGGTGGAAGGTGAGCACCAGGGGTGTTCTATCCTTGTTATGGTGGGAGGGGTGGGGTCTGAGGGCAGAGGTGTGGGATGTAGACGAGATGCGTTGGAGGGCATCTTTAACCACGTGGGAAGGGAAATTGCGGTCTCTAAAGACGGAGGCCACCTGATGTGTTCTATGGTGGAACTGGTCCTCCTGGGAGCCGATACGGCGGAGGCGGAGGAATTGGGAATACGGGATGGCATTTTTGCAGGAGGTAGGGTGGGAAGAGGTGTAATCCAGGTAGCTGTGGGAGTCGGTGGGTTTATAAAAAATGTCAGTGCCAAGTCCGTCATCATTAATGGAGATGGAGAGGTCCAGGAAGGGGAGGGAGGTGTCAGAGATGGTCCAGGTAAATTTAAGGTCAGGGTGGAATGTGTTGGTGAAGTTGATGAATTGCTCAACCTCCTCGCGGGAGCACGAGGTGGCGCCAATGCAGTCATCAATGTAACGGAGGAAGAGGTGGGGAGTGGTGCCGGTATAATTACGGAAGATCAACTGTTCTACGTAGCCAACAAAGAGACAGGCATAGCTGGGGCCCATACGTGTGCCCATGGCTACCCCTTTGGCCTGGAGGAAGTGGGAGGATTCAAAGGAGAAATTGTTAAGGGTGAGGACCAGTTCGGCCAAACGAATGAGTGTGTCGGTGGAAGGGTACTGTTGGGGACGTCGGGAGAGGAAGAAACGGAGGGCTTGGAGGCCCGGTCATGGCGGATGGAGGTGTAGAGGGATTGGATATCCATGGTGAAGATGAGGCGTTGGGGGCCGGGGAAACGGAAGTCTTGGAGGAGGTGGAGGGCGTGGGTGGTGTCTCGAACGTATGTGGGGAGTTCCTGGACTAGGGGGGATAGGACAGTGTCGAGGTAGGTAGAGATGAGTTCAGTGGGGCAGGAGCATGCTGAGACAATGGGTCAGCCAGGGTGGTCAGGCTTGTGGATCTTGGGAAGGAGGTAGAACCGGGCAGTGCAGGGTTCCCGGACTATGAGGTTGGAAGCTGTGGGTGGGAGATCTCCTGAGGTGATGAGGTTCTCTCTGGGAGGTGATGGTTTGGTGATGGGGGTGGGGTGGGGTCATGGTCGAGGGGGCAGTAGGAAGAGGTGTCCTCGAGTTGGTATTTAGCTTCAGCGGTGTAGAGGTCAGTGCGCCAGACTACCACTGCACCTCCTTTATCCGCTGGCTTGATGGTGAGGTTGGGATTGGAGCAGAGGGATTGGAGGGCTGCGAGTTGTGAGGGTGAGAGGTTGGAGTAGGGGAGGGGGGTAGACAGGTTGCGGCGGTTAATGTCCCTGTGGCAGTTGGAAATGAAGAGGTCGAGTGCAGGTAATAGGCCAGCGCAGGGTGTCCAGGTGGATGGAGTGTGTTGGAGGTGGGCGAAAGGGTCCTCGGAAGGTGGGCGGGAATCCTGATTGTGAAAGTAAGCTCGGAGGCGGAGGTGACGGAAGAATTGTTCGACGTCACGGCGTGTATTAAATTCATTGCTGCGTGGACGGAGGGGGATGAAGGTGAGTCCTTTGCTGAGGATTGATTGTTCGTCCTCAGTGAGGGGGAGGTCTAGAGGGATGGTGAAAACTTGGCAGGGCTGGGAGCTGGGATCTGGTGTGGGTGTGGAGCTGGGAGTGGGGTCGGAGCCAGTACCTGGAGTGGGTGTGATGGTGGGGGGAATGGGGGTGGAGTCATGAGCAGGGGTAGTGTTCCCCTTGGGGTTCTGGGGGGTGGGGATAGTGACAGTGGGGTCTGTGGGGGGCGTGTCAGCAGAATGCAGGTGAGTGGCGCTGGTGGGGTGGAAGTGGTGGTGACCACAGCAGTAGGGATGGCGGAAGTGGTTGTGGGATTGGCCATGATGGGGGCGGAAGTGACATCAACAATCAGCGTGGAGCATCTGTATCCCTCTGCTCCCCACTGACTCATATATCTGTCCAGATGCATCTTAAATGAATCTACCATGCCTGCCTCTACCACCTCTGCTGGCAACGTGTTCCAGACCCCCACCACCCTCTGTGTGAAGTACTTGCCGTGTGTATCCCCCTTAAATTTTCCACCTCTCACCTTGAAAGAGTGACCCTTCATTATTGAATCCTTCACTCTGGGAAAAAGCTTGTCTCTATCCACCCTGTCTATACCCTTCATGATGTTATAAACCTCAGTCAGGTCCCCCCCAATCTCCTTCTTCCTAATGAAAACAATCCTAACCTAGTTAACCTCGCTTCATAGCTAGCACCTTCTATACCAGGCAACATCCTCGTAAACCTTCTCTGCACCTTCTCCAAAGCCTCCACATCCTTTTGGTAATGTGGCGACCAGAACTGTACACAGTATTCTAAATGCAGCTGAACCAATGTCTTTTTACAATTTTTACATGACCTGCCAGCTCTTATACTCAATACCCCATCCAATGAAGGCAAGCATACTATCTGCCTTCTTGACCACTCTATCCACCTGTGCAGCCACCTTCAGGGTACAATGGACCTGAACTCGCAGATCTCTCTGCTCATCAACTTTTCCCAAGGCTCTTCCATTTAATTTGCTCTAGAATTAGACTTCCCAAAATGCATCACCTCACATTTGTCTGGATTAAACTCCATCTGCCAGTTCTTTGCCCAACTCTCCAGTCTATCTATTTCTCCTGTATTCTTTGACAGTCCCCTATGCTTTCTGCTCCTCCACCAATCTCTGTATTATCTGCAAACTTGCTGATCATACCAACAGTGACCTATTCCAGATAATTTATGTATATTACAAACAACACTGGCCCCAACACTGACCCCTGTGGAACACCACTGGTCACCTTTCTCCATTTCAAGAAACTCCCTTCAACTACTACTCTCTGTCTCCTGTTGCTCAACCAGTTCTTTATCCATCTAGCTAGAACACCCTGCACACCATGTGACTTCACTTTCTCCATTAGTCTGCCATGGGGAACCTTATCAAATTTCTTACTAAAGTCCATGTATATGACATCAACAGCCCTTCCTTCATCTATCAACTTGGTCACTTGCTCAAAGAACTCTATTAAGTTGGGAAGGCATGACCTCGCCTACACACAGCCATGTTCCTATCACTGATTAGCCCATTCTTTTCCAAACATAAATAGATTTTATCCCTCAGTATCTTCTCCAGCAACTTTCCCACCACCGACGTCAGGCTCACTGGGTTGTAATTACCCGGAATATCCCTAACACTCTTCTTGTACAGGGGGACAACATGAGCAACCTTCCAGTCCTCCAGCACTTCACCTGCGTTTAAGGATGCTACAAAGATATCTGTCAGGGCCCCAACTATTTCCTCTATCGCCTCCCTCAGCAACCTGGGATAGATCCCATCCGGTCCCGGGGATTTGTCCACCTTAATAACAAGATACTGAGGGAGGCAAAAAAGACGTTTGCTGGGATCTTGACAGAGATCTTTGTATCCTCTTTAACCACAGGCTGGGTTCCAGAAGACTGGAGAATAGCCAATGATATTCTCTTATTCAAGAAAGGCAACAGGGATAATCCAGGAAATTATAGGCCGGTGAGCTTTACATCAGTAGTGGGGAAGTTATTGGAGAAGATTCTTAGGGACAGGAATTATTCATAATTGGAAAAGAACAGGCATATGAGAGATATTCAGCACTGGTTTATGCAGAGGAGGTCTTGTCTCACAAAAAAGACTTTTCAATTGGCTTTTTGATGAAGTAACAAAGATGATTGTTAAGGGTAGGGCAAAGGATGTTGTCCACATGAACTTTACTGAGGCATTTGGGAAGGTCTCGCAGTTTGGTCCTGCGGATTAAGTCACATGGAATCCACAGAGTGTTGGTACATCAGATAAAAAATTGGCTTGGTCATAAAAGATAGAGGGTAGTTTTGGAGACATGTTTTTCTGACTGGTGGTACCGCAGCGATCAGTGCGGGGACCGCAGCTTTTTACAATATATGTTAATGATATAGAAGATGGTATTAGTAATAACATTAGCAAATTTGCTGATGATACTCAACTGGGTGGCAGGGTGAAATGTGAGGAGGATGTTAGGAGATTACAGGGTGACCTGGACAGGTTAGGTGAGTGGTCAGATGCAGTTTAATGTGGATAAATGTATGGTTATCCACTTTGGTGGCAAGATCAGAAAGGCAGATTGCTACCTAAATGGAATCAATTTAGGTAAAGGGGCAGTACAGAGAGACCTGGGTGTTCTTGTACACCAGTCAATGAAGGTAAGCATGCAGGTACAGCAGGTAGTGAAGAAGGCTAATAGCATGCTGGCCTTCATAACAAGAGGGATTGAGTATAGAAGCAAAGAGGTTCTTCTGCAGCTGTACAGGGGCCTGGTGAGACCACACCTGGAGTACTGTGTGCAGTTCTGGTCTCCAAATTTGAGGAAAGACATTCTGGCTATTGAGGGAGTGCAGCATAGGTTCACGAGGTCAATTCCTGGAATGGCGGGATTACCTTACACTGAAAGACTGGAGCGACTATGCTCGTATGCCCTTGAGTTTAGAAGACTGAGAGGGGATCTGATTCAGACATATAAGATTATTAAAGGATTGGACACTCTGGAGGCAGGAAACATGTTTCCGCTGATGGGTGAGTGCCGAACCAGAGGACACAGCTTAAAAATACAGGGTAGACCATTTAGGACAGAGATGAGGAGAAATATATTCACCCAGAGATTGGTGGCTGTGTGGAATGGTCTGCCCCAGAGGGCAGTGGAGGCCCAGTCTCTGGATTCATTTAGGAAAGAGTTGGATAGAGCTCTCAAGGATAGTGGAATCAAGGGTTATGGAGATAAGGCAGGAACAGGATACTGATTAAGGATGATCAACCATGATCATATTGAATGATGGTGCTGGCTCGAAGGGCAGAATGGCCTACTCCTGCACTTATTGTCTATTGTCTATTGTCTGACTGGAGGTCTGTGACCATGGTGTTCCATAGGAATCAGTGCTGAGATCTCAGTTGTTTGTAACGTATATAAATGACTTAAAGGATAATGTAGGTGGTTTGAACAGTAAGTTTAGAAACAACATGAAAATTGATGAGACTTGAGGATAGTGAAGAATGTTGCCAAAATATACAGCAGGATATAGATCAGCTGGAAGGTGAGACAGAGAAATGGCAGATGGAGTTTAATCTGGTCAATTCTCAGGGAATACATTTTGGGAGGCTAAATTTAACAGGAAAGTATACTGTAAATCCTGAGGAGCATTGAGATAGAGAGGGATCTTGGGGCACAAGTCCATAGCTTCCTGAAAGTGGCAACTCAGTGGAGAAGGTGGTGACTAAGGTGTAGGGCATGCTTGCTTTCATTGATCAGGGCACTGAGTGTAAATGTTGGCAAGCCATGTGGCAGCTGAGTAAAATATACAGCTAAATAATATAAACCAAGCTCTTCTCATACAACCAGCCTTCTACTGTCACTGTCTGTCACCTACCATTCAGGCAATTAGGCATCCAACTTGCTTAGGCATGTGTTGTATTGAAGTTTCTAGAAACAATACAAACTTTTGGAAGAGACAATTCAACACCAAACTCCTCAAGACAATCAAGGAGGAGAACAATATGCCTGAAAGAGAAACAACTGCTTCAATCCGCGATGGGTCTGCAGACTGAAGGTCCTTTTCTAGTGAAGGCCGGAGTAGTTCCTTCCCAGAGTGTGGGTAGGAGTCGGAGTGGATCATTCTCAGAGTATGGTCGGTGGGGGGGAGGTGTGGGGCGTTGGATCATTCCCAGAGTGTGGGCGGGAATGGGAGTGGATAATTCCCGGAGTGTGGGTGGGGATGGGAGTGGATCATTCCCGAACTGTGGACGGGAGTGGGAGTGGATCATTCCCGGAGTGTGGTTGGGAGTGGATCATTCCCAGAGTGTGGGTGGAAGTGGATCATTCCCGGAGTGTGGGCGGGAGTGGATCATTCCCGGAGTGTGGGCGGGAGTGGGAGTGGATCATTCCCAGAGTGTGGGTGGAAGTGGGTCATTCCCGGAGTGTGGGCGGGAGTGGGGGTGGATCATTCCCAGAGTGTGGGTGGAAGTGGATCATTCCCGGAGTGTGGGCGGGAGTGGATCATTCCCGGAGTGTGGGCGGGAGTGGGAGTGGATCATTCCCAGAGTGTGGGTGGAAGTGGGTCATTCCCGGAGTGTGGGCGGGAGTGGGGGTGGATCATTCCCAGAGTGTGGGTGGAAGTGGGTCATTCCCGGAGTGTGGGCGGGAGTGGATCATTTCTGGAGTGTGGACAATGGCAGGTTCCTTCCTGAAATGACGGGCATTCCCAGGAGGTGACAGCAGCAGCAACGTAATCCAGGTTGAGGCACCAGCTGCCTCAGCGCGGTGGGCCCATCCTGGAGTCTGAGCCCAGGTCAGGATACAGCAGCGACTGTGTTGCCAGGATCAGCCCAACGCTCACTCATGGCGACCGAGATGGTGGCGGACGCAGGATAGTGGTAATGAAAGGTGCTGCGGTTCCCACCCCTCTTGGATCTGGCTGGGCCTGGGTATCTGCTGGCAGAGGCTTTGTCATGCAGGGACCTGGCACACCTGAGTGTTTGCTGATTGAGGGGTGGATTTTCTCAGGCAGTGAGACCACGTGGTGGAAGCGATGGAATAATCTGCACGTTGCTCTCGGCTGTTCCAGAGAATGATGACATTGTACACTTTTCACTGTCCTCTTGCGTTGCTGTACTCGAGTTCACATGAAAATAACATCTAATACTAAATCAAGGATAGGCAATGAGCATATCCCAAGATTGACTGAAGACAGACATGAACAAATAATGTGCGGAACTTAGTTTCTGGCAATTTATTTCAGAGATGAGAATCGATTGGAGACAAGAAAGCTGAGAGGGCATTTGATAGAGGTTTTCAAAATCATGAACGGGTTAGGCAGAGGAGAGAGGGAAAAGCTGTTACCACTCACAAAAGGTAAGAACATAAGAACCAGGAGCAGGAGTAGGCCATCTGACCCCTAGAGCCTGCTCTGCCATTCAATAAGATCATGGCTGATCTTTTCATGGCCTCAGCTCCACTTACCCACCCTCTCACCATAACCACTCATTCCTTTATTGTACAAAAATCCATCTTTCTTTGCCTGAAAAACATCCAACAAGGCAGCATCAACCGCTTCACTGGGCACAGAATTCCACAGATTCACAACCCTTTGGATGAAGAAGTTCCTTCTCAACTCAGTCCTACATCTGCTTCCCCTTACTTTGAGGCTCTTCCCCCAAGTTCTAGTTTCACCTGCCAGTGCAAACAACTTCCCCGCTTCCATCCTACCTATTCCCTTCATAGTTTCACATGATTCCATAAGAAACCCCATCATTCTTCTAAATTCCAATGAGTACACCCAGTCTACTCAATCTCTCCTCATAAGGAAACCCTCTCAATTCTGGAATCAATCTCATGAACCTTTTCTGTATCCCTCCAGTGCCAGGACATCCTTTCTCAAGTAAAGAGACCAAAATCATACACAGTACTCCAGGTGTGGCCTCACCAGCACCCTTACAGCTGCAGCATAACCTCCCTGTTTTTAAACTCCATCCCTCTAGCAATGAAGGACAATAGTCCATTACCTGCTGCACCTGCAAACCAATTTTTGTGATTCATGCACAAAGACACCCAGATCCCCCTGCACAGCAGCATGCTGCAATTCTTCACCATTTAAAAATGGTCAATTTTGCGGTTATTACTAACAAAATCCTCCCACATTTACCAACATTGTACTCCATCTTCCAGACCCTTGCCCATTCACTTAACCTATCTATATCCCTTTGCAAAGTTTCACAGTCCTCTGCATGCTTTGCTCCACCACTCATCTTAGTGTCATCTGCAAACCTTGACACACTACTCTTAGTCCCCAACTCTAAGTCATCTATGCAAATTATAAACAATTGCAGTCCCAACACTGATCCCTGAAGCGCACCATTAGCCACTGACCTCCAATCAAAAAAAACCCTTTTATCCCCATCATTTGCTTTCTGTTAGTCAGCCAATCTTCTATCCATGTTAATACTTTACCTGTAACATCATGCACCTTTATCTTATGCAGCAGAATTTTGTGTAGCACCTTAGAGAATGCCTTCTGGAAATCCTAATACACCATGTCCACTGGTTGTCCATTGTCTAGTACACTCGTAACATCCTCAAAAAAGAATCCAGTAAATTAGTGAAACATAATCTGCCTTTCATAGACGCATGTTGCATCTGCCCAATGGAACAATTTCTATCCAGATGCTTCACTGTTTCTTCCTTGATTATAGATTCGAACATTTTCCCCACTACAGAAGTTAAGCCAACATTTTGTCAACCTCCTTTTTTAAACAGTAGGGTCACTTTTGATGTTTTCCAATCTGCCAAAACTTCCCCAGAGTCCAGTGAATTTTGGTAAATTATCATGAGTGCATTTGCTATTTCCTCCATCATCTCTTTTGGTATCCTGGGATGTATTCCATCAGAGCCAGGAGCTTGCCCAACACTACCTCTTTAGTGATAATACTAGTTTCTAGGTTCTCACCTGTCACAGCCTCATTAGTTACTGAGATATTATTTGTGTCTTCCATAGAGTCATAGAGTCACAGAGATGTACAGCATGGAAACAGACCCTGTGGTCCAAGCCATCCATGCCGACCAGATATCCCAACCCAATCTAGTCCCACCTGCCAGCACCCGGCCCATATCCCTCCAAACCCTTCCTATTCATATACCCATCCAAATGCCTTTTAAATATTGCAATTGTACCAGTCTCCACCACATCCTCTGGCAGCTCATTCCATACATGTACCACCCTCCGTGTGAAAAAGTTGCCCCTTAGGTCTCTTTTATATCTTTCCCCTCTCACCCTAAACCTTTGCTTGCTAGTTCTAGACTCCTCCACCCGAGGGAAAAGACTTTGTCTATTTATTCTATCCATGTCCCTCATGATTTTATAAACCTCTATAAGGTCACCCCTCAGCCTCTGACACTCCGGGGAAAACAGCCCCAGCCTGTTCAGCCTCTCCCTATACCTCAAATCCTCCAACCCTGGCAACATCCTTGTAAATCTTTTCTGAACCCTTTTAAGTTTCACAACATCTTTCCGATAGGAAGGAGACCAGAATTGCATGCAATGTTCCAACAGGGGCCGAACCAATGTCTTCTACAGCCATAACATTACCTCCCAACTCCTGTCCTCAATACTCTGACCAATAAAGGAAAGCATACCAAACGCCTTCTTCACTATCCTATCTACCTGCAACTCCATTTTCAAGGAGCTATGAACCTGCACTCCAAGGTCCGCTGTGAAGACTGACCCAAAACACCTGTACAATGCTTTGACCATTTCCTCATATCCCATTATTAAAATGCCCTTCTCATCCTCCAAAGCAGCCATTCTCAGCAGGGGCCATATGGCTCCCTTAGCGACCCTGGCACATTTGAAGGGGGCCACATACTGAAAACTGTGAGAATGGGAGCGTCACAGATTTATGGGGGTCCTGGCATTGGAATCGATGAAATACCCAAGCAACAACCTTCATTGGAGTCAATACTTTCCCTCATTTTTATAATATTTATTAAAAGCACCAAGCCTTAAGGATCACATTAGGCCTGACAGATGTCGAATTTCATACAGTCTTTTTTCAAGTTTTGTCCAGTATGTTGGAATGTTCAAGTTTTCTTGGTGTTCAATAACAAATTATTTTCCGTCTATCTGTTTGTGTTGTATCCCTGTTTGAAAGGGGGGCCCTGGAACTTGAGAAGATCTCCTGGGTGGCTATGGTTGAGAATCACTGCTCTAAAGGACCATTGTTGACCTTGGCCTCTCCTTGTTGTTTTATATATTTGTAGAAATGTTTGCGAACTGTTTTTATATTCTGTGCTGTTTGAGCACCCCCCCAGGTGATTGAGCATCTTGTTCTTATGGATTGGGGGTCAAAGGGATTAAGGGCTATCAAGACCAAGGGTAGGCTGGTGACTTTCGAAAGCCTTTGTCTCTCTTACATGTCCCTAACTGCCCCGAGGTTGCATTAGACAGTGCCCCCACCCTCTATTGCAACAGGCAAAGCCAGTTAGGAAATGACCAATGGGATGCTGCGTAAATGGGGCGGATGGTGAGCTGAGGCCATTCTGCAGCCACGGATTGGCCACTTTGGAGGTTAATTAGCCTTGGGATGAGGAGGTCACCCAGGAACCTTACTGCCCTGCACCTAATTGGGGGGGGAGGGGGGCGTGTGAAGAACTGGGCCAAATCAATCAATTACTCCCCCTTTTCAGCCCCTCCCTCACCATGTCCAGAGAGAAGAAAGCTCTGCCCAAAATGACAATCAGAGAATGAACCTGATTATAAATAATTTAGACGTGCCAGTGTTGGACTGGGGTGGACAAAGTTAAAAATCACACAACACCAGGTTATAATCCAACAGGTTTATTTGGAAGCACTAGCTTTCGGAGCAACACTCCTTCATCAGGCAATTCATCACTACCACCTGATGAAGGAGTGACGCTCCGAAAGCTAGTGCTTCCAAATAAACTTGTTGGACTATAACCAGTATATAACCTGGTGTTCAATGATTTTTAACTGATTATAAATAACTTAAATAACCTATCAGGAAATAGGCCATCCAATGAGACCCTTTCCACCTTAAGTAGCCCTGACCATCAGAGGGTCAGTGTTTAAAAAATAAGCCCTTCCTGTAAAACTACCTGGAACATCCAGAGTTAGGAAAACTGTCAAGCTGGGACTGAGCTCTGTTTTATTCTCAATGTTTTTTTTCACAAACACACCACTCTCCTGAAATGACAGCACCCTCTACCTGACCGTCTCTGATACTACTTTCTCTCTGGCACATTGTTGTATGGATTTTGGACACACACACTTCACACTGGGAGCTGCTCTCAACCTTTCTCCTTTGAGGCAAAATTTCCATCTCACCTTCAGGCTGACACCATCCCAGCCTTGGGGCAGCTTCTTACTCTCTCTCTCGCTCACTGCCAGGTGAGTTTTAACCTTGACTTCATTTCAAAATGCCATGGATGTGATATGTGAACTTCTAAGAGGGGGACTAAAAGTTGCCAAGACGCCTGTGGATCAAGAGCACAGGAAGAGCTCAGAATCTGTTCAGAAGCAAGCTATCAGAGTGTGTTTGGGGGAGGGGTTGGGTGGTAGATAGGGGGAAGGAAGGACCCTTCACCATCTGAAGGACCAATCGGGTGTTAGTGCAGTATCAGGCCGATTAGGTGTGTGTGGGGGTATTGGCCCCTGCTCTGGGGCCCAGCACCTTGGGAGGGGGAGTGCAGGCGCAGAGACATCTCCCACCAGCTGGGGCTGGGTGGTGGGTCCCTGGAGAAACTGCTTCATCGAGAGGTTGGGGCACAATCAAGATTTTGAGGCTGTGACAGCATCATTTGGGCAGATCTTCCCGTACACAAAAGAGAAATATAAACAAATTGCTGGAGAAGCTCAGCTGGTCTCGCAGCATCTGTGCAGAGAGAAACAGAATTAATATTTTGAGTCTGGTATGACTCTTCATCAGAACTTTATGTTTTTCTTACGAATCTCCAGGATCTATAGTATTTATCTTTTATTTTTAAAAATCCTATTTTATCATAAGATCAATGTATGTTTTGAACATATCCCTTCCCCCTCCTGAAGCAGGAGGGTGGATTCTGGTTTCTGATTTAGATACAGAGTTTCCGAACAATGATTCAAACCACAATAAAGCCCCCCTGCTGAACAAGGCCTACATATAATTTGTGCATCTGAACCTCTTTGTTTAGCTTATTGAGAAAGAGAACTTGTTACTGTATATAGGTAGCAGAAAGCTTATGTTGTAGATACTTTTAATCAACCTGTTAGACTTGTTAATACACACTTAAATCATGTTAATGGTTTAGACAAGGTAATTAAATGTAAAATCTCCAGGTTTGCAGATGACACAAAGCTGGATGGGAGGGGGAGCTGTGAGGAGGATGTAGAGATGTCTCAGTGTGATTTGGACAGACTGAGGGAGTGGGCATGTGCATGGCAGATGCAGGATAATGTGGATAAATATGAGGTTACCCACTTTGGTAGCAAAAACAGGAAGGTAGGTTATTATCGAAATGGTGATAGATTGGGAAAGGGGAAGGTGCATTGAGACCTGGAAGTTGCTGAAAGTAACCAGACAGGTGCAGCATGAAGTGAGAAGGTAAATGGTATATTGGCTTCATAGTGAGAGTGTTCGGGTACAGGAGAAGGGATGTCTTGCTGCAGTTGTACAGGGATCTTGGTGAGACTGCACCTGGAGTATTGTGTGCAGTTCTGGTCTCCTTATCTGAGGAAAAGGGCTTGTTCTAATGATGGAGGGAGTGCAACAAAGGTTTATCGGACTGATTCTGGGATGGAAGGACTCATGTATGAGAAAATAATGAGTTGGTTAGAATTGTATTCACTGGAGTTTAGAAGAATGTGGGGGATCTCATAGTGACTTATAAAACTTTAACAGAACTAGACACTATAAACCCCAGGAAGGCTATTCCTAACAACTGGGGTGTCCAAAACTATGGGGGGTCACAGTCTAAAGATACAGGGTAAACCATTTAGGGCTCAGATGAGGAGAAACGCTTCACCCATGGGTGAGGGGCTGGAGGAGGGGCTGTGGAATTCATTCTCACAGAAGGAAGTTGAGGCCAAAACATTGAATGTTTTCAATAAAAGAGTTAGAAGCAGTTCTTAGGGCTAAAGGATATGAAACAAAAACAGGAACAGGACAGTGAGTTGGATGATCAGATATGATCATATGGAATAGCTTAGTTCCTCCTTCTGGAGTCGGACGGACTTGAAGCCAAGCCTTCTGGCTGAGAGATAAAGGCACTTTCACTGTAAGTATGTATTGTACAGGAGGTGTCTGATTTACAGTCACACTTACAAACATGATGGCATACGCAAATTTAAAATTTAAACATCCAATGGGTGAACATTTCCTGTACTCACGAATAGCTGTCTCTACGTTGTCCTGAGTTGTGCTCTGATGGAACCCACTCACAACCTGGGAACTGCCTGTCATTATTTCAAGCAACCTGCTCAGACAAGTTCAAATATGTAAAGGCACACAGGAGTTGACCCCCCTCCCACACCTGGCCTGGGGTTAGGGGCAATGCCACTGTGCCACAGACACTCTAAAGGTAGCAACAGGTGTGTACTGCATTGTTACTTTAACAAACCCCTCTCTTCATTCTGGATGTGTGTCTGGTTGATGCGAGAGAGGAGGAGGAATTATTCACTCAAAATGAATACACTGCACACCTATCATCCCCACCTCACAGCAGCAAACATTCAACATGTTCCAGCTGAAAGTTTTCCACATTTAATTTCTTTTACTTCTCAGATTCATGTGCCTCGAGGCTGCCATCATTTAGTTTTTAACGGATTCGCTGAAATTGAACGGACCAAAAATCAACTTCTGAGAAAGTGAAAAAATTCGAGCTGCAAAAGATCAGTCTGCACTTTGATTTTCTGATGGGGGAAGCCAGTTGTTTGTGTAAATTGAAGTTGTGTACCAGGACCACATGGAAGAGTCCATGGGGTAATTCCCCTACACCTAGACCCTTTGATTACTCCAGTTAAATCAGAGAATTTAAAGCGTCCCACTGCAGTTAAATAAATAGCTACCCAAGAAAACGCCGACTGTTAAAAGCATAGTTGAGATTGTGTTGCTGGAAAAGCACAGCAGGTCAGGCAGCATCCGTGGAACAGGAAAATCGACGTTTAGAGCTGGAGCCCTTCATCAGGAATGATGAAGGAGTCCGGCCCAAAACGTCAATTCTCCTGCTCCTCAGATGCTGGCTGACCTGCTGTGCTTTTCCAGCAACACAATCTCAACTCTAATCCGCAGCATCTGCAGACCTCACTGTCTCCTAATTGTTAAAAACATAGTCTAACTCCTAAGTGACTATTGAACTGACTAGCCAACTCACCTCATACATCCATCAGTGCACCTCCCCCACACCCCTTACACCTCCAGAACCTGATCCAACATGAAACCTTCCACTAATGTTCACACAACCCACAGTTTCTTCCTCCACCCCCAGACCTGACACCCTCCCTTGCCTCCCTAGGACCGAACACTCCCCCTTTCTCCATAGGTTCCAAAATTGCCTGCTCCTCGAGCCCACTCCACCATCCCATACCATGGCTGATCTCAGCTCGGCCTCCATTCCACATGCCTGCCTGCTCTCCATAACCCTTCAACCTGTTACTAATTAAAACTCTATCTGTCTCCTCCTTAAATTTACTCAATGTCCCAGCATCCACCAAATTCTGAGGTAATACATTCCACAGATTAATTTTGAGAGAAGTAATTTCTCCTCATCTTTCTTTTATATTTGCTTCCCCTTACCCTAAAATGATAACCTCTCATTCTAAACTGCCCCACAAGGAAACCTCCTCTCCATGTCTACTTTGTAAAAGCGCTTTAGCATATTATAGACCTCAATTAGATCTCTTCTCATCCTCCTAAACTCTAAAGAACATTGGCCTAAACTGCTCAATCCCTCTTCATAGAATAAGCCTTTCTTCTCTGGAGTCACTGTAGTAAACCTTCTCTGCACTGCCTTCAATGCAATTACATCCCTCCTCAAATAAGGGGACCACAATTGTATGCAGTTCTCCACGTGCAGTCTCACTAGTGACTTGTGCATTTGCAAAAGATGACTTATGCATTACAAATGAAGCCTCTCACTGATGATCAAGTCAGCTGTGTTATGATACGGATCTCTCACCACAATGTGTGCAATCTCTAGCATCCTGCGCCTGGAGGGGAATGCCAGTTACATCAATAGCCCGGGCTGCAGGACTGACTTGGTTAGCAGAGGTGTAACAAATTACAAGTGATATCCCTTTTGCAATTGCACAGGAAGAGGCCATGGGGGTAGGTGGGAGAGGGCAGTTGAGGAAGTGTTAGGAGCGATGGAGGAGTGGACCATAGTCACAGAAGGAACAGTTCCTGCAGAATGCTGACAGTGGGGGGGAAGATGTCTTTGCTGGTGGAATCCTGCTGGAGGTGACAGAACTGACAGAGGATGAGCTTTCAATGCAGACAATGTTTTATAAATGTCACACTTGGGAGTAGAACGTAGTTCTTTGATTCTATAAATATTCCACATTGCCAGTGTTGATATGACACACTATCCAACCTTTCAGGAATATTTCTTCAGCCATTATCCAACAATTGGAAGAGAGCAGCAAACTCACTTCTCTCCTCAAGAAAGAAAACACGTATATTTGTAGAAAGAAATACTTAAGTTTGAAAGCACTTTTCATACCTTTAGGATGTTATAATGCATTTTATAGCCAACAATTTACTTTTGAAATTTAATCATAGCTGAGATCTTCACTGCAAGTTTTCCACTCTTCAACAAATCAACTGTTGGGCTCAGTTCCTAAAAAAGTGGTAACATTCCAGTATCTGCTGTTACTGAAAAGGCAAATGAACTTGCAGCACAGATTGGAATTGGTGGGTACAATGTTGTGGGTATCACAGAGACATAGCTGCAAGGGGATCAGGCTGGGAACCAAATATCCGTGATCCACATCCAATTGAAAGGACAGGCAGATGAGTAGAAGGAGCGAGGTTGCCTTGTTAGTAAGAAAGTAAATTAAATCGATAGCATGAGGTGATATAGAGTCAGAAGACGTAGAATCCGTATGAGTAGAGTTGACGAACCACAAAGGAAAAAAAGACCCTGATGGGAGTTGTGTCCAGGTCTCCAAGCAGTATTCGGGATGTGGGGAAGAAAGTAAATCAAGAGATAGAGAAGACGTGCAAGAAAGGCACTATTACAGTCATCATGGGGGGCATTTAATATTGAGGTGGACTGAGAAAATCACGTTTGCTAGCAGATCCCAATTTGTGGAACATCTACAAAATGGTTTCATGGAGCACCTTCAATCCACCCAGCAGTTTGAGAGGGAGAGACTGGAATCCAGTGTAACGGTATCACAGGTGAGTAAAGATAACTACAAAGACATGAGGGGGGAGCTGGCCAGAGTTGATTGGAAGGGGAGCCTGATGAGGAAGGCAGTGGGGCATCAATAGCAGGAGTTTCTGGGGGTAACTCAGGAGACACAGCAGAAACTCATCCCAAGGAAGAAGAAACACACTAAGGGGAGGATGAGGAAACCGTGACTGGCAAGGGAAGGCAGGGACAGCATAAAGGCCAAAGGACAAACCATACAATGTGGTGAAGGTTAGAGGGAAACCTGAGGATTGGGAAGCCTTTCAAAGTCAGCAGAGTTAAAAAAAATCACATAACACCAGGTTATAGTCCAACAGGTTTACTTGGAAGCAATAGCTTTCGGAGCGCTGCTCCTTCATCAGGTGGTTGTGGAGGACACGATTGTAAGACACAGAATTTATAGCAAACGTTTACAGTGTGATGTAACTGAAATTATACATTGAAAAATATCTTGATTATTTGTTAAGTCTCTCATCTGTTAGAATGACCATGATCGTTTCACTTCTTTCATATGTAAATGGAAAAACTCTTTTAAAAAGTTACATTCTCAGGTTAACTGTTACAATTGGCGTCAGTCAGATAATATGTTGAAGGTGTTAGCCCCCTGTGTTCCCTGTCTGAGCCATAAAGTGGGGGTTTGTGAGTTTCTGTGAGAGAGTGTATGCGAGTGTGTGTGTCTGAGTGTAAAGGGGTCTAAGTCAGTGAGAGGGTGCATTTGTGAGTGTGGGAGTGTGTGTGTCCATAGGACTGCACGTGAGTGTCTGTGTATAGGAGTGTCTATGTGTGCATAGGAGTGCCTGTGTCTATGTGTGTAGGATGCATGTGTGTGTGTGTGTGTGTGTGTGTGTGTAGTGCAGTGGGGTCACCTGTAATGTGACATGAACCCAAGGGCCCGGTTGTGGCCCTCCCTATGGGTACCGAACTTAGCTATCAGCCTCTGCTCGGCCACTTTTCGCTGCTGCCTGTCCCGAAGTCCGTCTTGGAGGATGGTCACCTGAAGGTCCTGGACCACTGAAGTGTTCTCCAACTGGGATGGAACACTCCTGTCTGTTGGTTGTTGTCTGGTGCCCATTCATCTGTTGCCGTAGCCTCTATTCAGTTTCACTAATGTACCATGCCTCAGGGCATCCTTGCCTGCAACGCAAAAGGTTGGCTGAGTCACATGAATACCTGCCATGTACATGGTGGGAGGTGTCCCCACGTGTAATGGTGAAATCCATGTCTACACACTGACACGCCTTGCAGTAACTACCATGACAGGGTTGTATGAAGTTGTCCTAACAGCTGGGCAGTTTGCTACGAACAATGATCTGTTTGAGGTTTGGTGGTTGTTTAAAGGTGAGCAGTGGAGGTGTAGGGAAGGTCTTGGCAAGGTGCTCATCCTCATTGATCATGTGTTACAGGCTGCAAAGACCATGGCGTGGTTTTTCAGCTCCTGGGAAGTACTGGGCAATGAAGGGTACCCTGTTGATTACAGCTCATGTCTGTCTCCTGAGGAGGTGATTACTGTTCCTCGCTGTGGCACATCGGAACTGGCAGTCAATGAGTTGAGCATCGAACCCCGTTCTTATGAGAGCATCACTGAGTACTTCCAGGTGCCGTCACGTTCTTCCTCATCCGAACAGATCCGGTGTACGTGTAGGGCTTGTCCATAGGCGATAGCTGTTTTAATATTTTAGGGTGGAAGCCGGAGAGGTGTAGCATGGTGAGGTTATCAGTGGGTTTGTGGGAGAGTGAGGTGCTGCGATGCCCATCCTTGATGGAGACGCATGTGTCCAAGAATGAGACAGATAGTTGAGAGTAGTCCATGGTGAATTTGATGGTGGGATGAAACTTGTTGATATCACTGTGGAGTTTTATCAGTGATTCCTCGCTATAGGTCCAGAGGAAGAAAATGTCGTCAATGTAGCTGGTGTATAACGTTGGTTGGAGATCCTGCATAGAGTCAGCAGAGGATAACTAAAAAAAAGGAAGAAGATGAAATATGGAGGCAAACTAACTTGGAATATAAAAGAAGATTGGAAGAGATTTTTTTAGATATCTAAAAGGTAAGAGAGAGACAAGAGTGGACATTGGACACTGGTGAAGTAGCACTGGAGGCAGGGAGGGTGCCAGAGGACTGGAAAATGGGTAATGCAACACTTTGTTTAAGAAGGGTGGGAGGTGAGAAGACAGGAAATTGTAGACTGAATAACTGAACCTCGGTTTTTGGTAAAGTTTTAGAGTCCATTATTAAGGATGAGATTTTGGAGTACTTGGAAGTAAAACAGTGCGGCTTCATCAAGGGGAAGCCATGCCTGACAAATCTGTTAGAATTCTTTGAGGATGTAATAGAGTCTTGGAGTTGGAGTGATATACAGCACAGGAACAGACTCTTTGGTCCAACTTGTCCATGCCAACCACATACCCTAAATTAATCTGGTTCCATTGCCAGCAATTGACCCATATCCCTCCAAACCCTTCCTATTCATATATCCATCCAGATGCCTTTTAAATGTTGCAATTGTATCAGCCTCCACCACTTCATTCTATATACGCACCACCCTCTGTGTGAAAAAGTTGCCCCTAGGTCCCTTTTGAATCTTTCTCCTCTCACCTTAAACCTATGACCTCTAATTTTGGATTCTCCCAACTCCAGAGAAAATACCTTGTCTATTTACCCAATCCATGCTCCTCATGATTTTATAAACCTCTATAAGATCACCCCTCAGACGCTGACACTCCAGGGAAAACAGCCCCAGCTTATTCAGCCTCTCCCTGTAGTTCAAACCCTCCAACTCTGGCAACATCCCTGTAAATCTTTTCCGAGCCCTTTGAAGTTTCACAACATTCTTCCAACAGCATGGAGATCAAAATTGCACGCAGTATTGCAAATGTGGCCTAACCAATATCCAGAACAGCCACAACATGACCTCTCAACTCCTATACTCAATGCACTGACCAATAAAGGAAAGCAAGCATAGAAAATGCCTTCTTCATTATTCTATCTATCTGTGACTCCACTTTCAAGGAATTACAAACCTGCACCCAAGCTGTCTTTGTTCAGCAATACTACCTAGGACCTTATCATTAAATGTATAAGTCCTGCCCTGATTTGCCTTTCCAAAATGCAGCACCTCACATTTATCTAAATGAAATTGCATCTGTCACGTCTTGGCCTATTGGCCAATCTGATCAAGATCCCAATGTATTCTCAGGTAACCTTCATCACTGGTGAAGAGTTTATGCCTGAAACGTTGATTCTCCTTCTCCATGGACGCTGCCTGACCTGCTGTGCTTTTCCAGCACCACACCCTCAACAACAACCTTCTTTGCTGTCCAGTACACTTCCAATTGTGGTGCCATCTACAGAGTTACTAATTATATGTCCTATGTTCACATCCACAGCATTTATATAAGTGATGAAAAGCAATGGACCAGCACAGATCCTTGTGGCACACTGATGGTCACAGGCCTCCAGTTTGAAAAACAACCCTCCACCACAAGATCAAGTTAGACAAAGGACAGCCAGTGGATGTGATCTATTCAGATTTCCAGAAGGCGTTTGACAAGGTGCCACATACAAGGCTGTTAAATGAGATAAGAGCCCATGGTGTTCGGGGAAGGTACTGGCATGGAGAGGGGATTGGCTGACTGGAAGAAGTCAGAGAGTGGCGATAAAGGAAGCTTTTCTTTAGGCTGACAGCTGGTGACTTACAGAGTTCTGCAGGAATCAGCGTTGGGATCACAACTGTTCAGTTTATACATTAACGATCTGGATGAAGGAACTGAGGATATTATTGCTAAGTTTGCAGATGGCACAAAGACAGATGGAGGGACAGGTCATGCTGAGAAAGCAGGGAGGCTGCAGAAGGATTTGGACAGACTGGGAGAGTTGGCAAAGAAGTGGCAGATGTAACACATTGTGAGAAAATATCATGGTGTGCTTGATAGCTGGAATACAACATAGACTATTTAATAAATGGGGAAATCATAGAATCCCAAAGTGTGGAAGTAGGCCATTCAGCTTACAATGACCCTCTAAAGAGCATCCCATCCCCCTAGCCTATCCATGTAACTTTGCATTTCCCATGGCTAATCTACCTAGCCAGTACACCCCTGGACACTAAGGGGAATTGAGCATGGCCAATCCATCCTAACCTGCATGTCTTTGGACTGTGGGAAGAAGCCAGAGCACCCGGAGGAAACCCATGCCAACACGGGGAGTATGTGAAAACTCCACATAGTCACCCAAGGCTGGAATTGAATATGTAACCTTGGTGATGTGAGGCAGCAGTACTAACCACTGAGCTACCATGTCACTTCAGAAACCTGAAGCACAAAGGGATTTGGGAGACCTAGTTCAGGATTCTCTTTAGGTTAACATGCAGGTTCAATTGACAGTTAGGAAGGCAAATGCAATATTAGCATTCATTTCAAGAGGGCTAGAATACTAGAGCAGGGATGTGCTACTAAGGTTGGAGAAGACTCTGGTCAGACTGCATTTGGAATACTGTGAGCAGTTTCAGGTCCTGTATCTAAGGAAGAATATGCTCGCGTTGGGAATCCAGAGCAGCCTTACAAGAATGATCCCGGGGATGAAGAGACTTGTCATGTGAGGAATGGTTGAAGACTCTGGGTCTGTATTCGATGGAGTTTAGAAGGATGGGGGTGTTGGAATCTGATTGAAACTTTCCGAATACTGAGAGACCTGGATACAGTGGACATGGAGAAGATATTTCCCCTAGTAGGAGAAACTAGGACCCGAGGGCACAACCTCAGGGTGAAGGGATGACCTTTTAGAACTGAGATGAGGAGGAATTTCTTCAGCCAGAGGGTGGGGAATCTGTGGAACTCATTGCCACAGAGGGCTGTGGGGGCCAAGTCATTGAGTGTATTGAGACAGAGATAGATAGGTTCTTGATTAGTAAGGGGATCAAGGTGAAGGCAAGAGAATGGTATGTAGAAACATATCAGCCATGACCTGAATGGCCTAATTCTTCTCCTGTATCTTATGATTTTGTAGCCTTTTGGCTGCCTTATGTCTAAACAAAATGTCATCATGGCCATTGTAATAATTATTCCAGGTCTCTTTGGTACAAAACTCAACACTACCATATGGTAAATTGCATCAAGGAGGTAAGTTTTCTGGAAGTTACCGAAGGCAAGAGAGAGCAGAGGAAGTAGGGTTTAAGGAAGATAGTCTGGTCAGATCGCAGAAAATTCATTGACCAAATTTAGAGGTAGATTTCAAGTTAACTAGAGTTGTATGAACAGAGGACACACATGAGTCCATTGGTCACAAGGAGTCTGCAGACAGGCCAGGACAGAGGAATTTCAAAAAGTGAGCAGGAGGCTTTGAACATTACAGAGTATCACAGCCAATCCCTCCATTCTTTTCACCTAGCCAGCTTTGAGAAGGGGAAAGCAAGCCAGCAAAACATGAAAACAGGAAAAACTCAGTAGGTCTGGCAGCATTTGTGGAGAGAAAAACAAGAGTGAATATTTTATAGACTCATAGAGTCATAGAGATGTACAGTATGGAAACAGACCCTTCAGTCCAATTGGTCCATGCCGACCAGATATTCAAAATTAATCTAGTCCCATTTGCCAGCACTTGGCCCATATCCCTCTAACCCCTTCCTATTCATATACCCATCCAGATGCCTTTTAAATGTTGTAATTGTACCAGCCTCCACCACTTCCTCTGGCAGCTCATTCCGTACACACAGTACCTTCTGCATGAAAAAGTTGTCCCTTAGGACCCTTTTAAATCTTTCCACTCTCACTCTAAACCTATGCCCTCTAGTTCTGGACTCCCTCACCTCAGGGAAAAGGCCTTGTCTATTTACCCTATCCATGCCCCTCATGATTTTGTAAACCTCTGTAAGGTCACCCCTCAGCCTCCAACGCTGCAGGGAAACAGCCCCAACATATTCAACCTCTCCTTTGAGCTTAGATCCTCCAACCCTGACAACATCCTTGTAAGCCATTTCTGAACCCTTTCAAGTTTCATACATCCTTCCAATAGTAACATAGAAAATAGAAACAAGAATAAGGCCATTTGATCCTTCAAGCCTGCTCCAACATTCGTAATGATCATACTGATCATCCCACTCAATAGCCTGTTTCTACTCTTCCTTCACATCCTTTTATCCCCTTAGCCCCAATTTCAGCTTGAAATCAGACAACATTTTGGTGTTGACTGCTCTCTGTGGTGGAGAATTCCACAGGCTCACCACTATCTGAATGAAGAAATTTCTCCTCATCTCAGTTACAAATGGCCCAACCCCTATTCTTCGACAGTGACCCCCTGGTTCTGGACTCCCTGGTCATCAGGAACATCCTTCCCATGTTTACCCTGTCTAGTCCTGTTAGAATTTTAAAGGTTTCTATGAGATTCCCCCTCAATCTTCCAAACTCCAGTGAACACCATCCTAACTGATCCAATGTCTCCTCATACATCAGTCCTGCCATCCCAGGAATCAGAGTGGTAACCCTTCACTGCACTCCCTCCATCTCCGGAACATTCTCCCTCAGATAAGGAGACCAAGACTGAAAACAATGCTCCAGGTGTGGGCTCACCAAGACCCTATACCATCGCAACAAGACATCCCTGCTCCTGTACTCGATTCCTCTCACTATAAAGGCCAACACACCATTTGCCTTCTTCACTGCCTGCAGCACCTGCATGCTCACCTTCAATGACACAATGTACAAGGACACACAGGTCTTGCGCATCTCCCTTTCTCAGTTTATAGCCACTCAGATGATCATCTACCTCCGTGAGATAACCTCACATTTACCAACACTATTCTTCATCTGCCATACATTTGCCGATTCATTCAGATGTCCAATCACACTGCAACATCTCCGTATCCTCCTAAGAGCTCACGCATCCCCACCCAGCTTTAAGTCATCTGCAAATGTTGAGATATTACATTGAGTTCTCTCATCTACATCATTAATATGTATTGTGAACAGCTGGGGTCCTTGTACTGATCCCTGCAGTACCCCACTAGTCACTGACTGTTGTTCATAGAAATACCCTTTTTCTACTTTTTGTTTCCTGTCTACCAATCAGTTCTCTATCCATCTCAGTACACTACTCCCAATCCCATGTGCTTTAATTTTACACACTAATCTCTTACGTTTGACGAAAGCCTTCTGAAAGTCTAAATAAACCACATTCACTCACTCCCCCCAAGCAACTCCACTAGTTACATCCTTGAAACATTCCAGGATATTGTCAAACATGATTTCCCTTTCATAAATCCATCCTGATTCTGTTCTATCTTGTCACTGCTTTCCAAACTGCTCTGCCATTGTTTATAATGAATCTGAGCATTTTCCTCACTGCCGTTATCAGCCCTGACTGGGCTATAATTCCCTGTTTTCACTCACCCTCCCTTTTTAAAGAGTGAGGTTACATTAACTGCCATGCAATCTGTCGGAACGGTTCCTGAGTGGATAGCAAACTGACCACCGATGCATCCACTATTTCTAGGGCCATTTCCTGAAATGCTCTAAAATGTATCAGGCCCTGGGGACTTATCAGCCTTCAATCCAATCAATTTCTCCAATACCATTTCCCTACAGATACTGATTTCTTTCAGTTCTTCCCATTTTCTAAATTCTGTGATCCCCAACATTTCTGGAATGTTATTTATGTCCTCTTTTGTGAGCATGGAACCAAACTATGTCTTTAGTTGGTCAGGATGGTTCTAAAGGAGAATTACATGATACTCAAAACGTTAATTCTGTTTCTCTCTCCACAGATGTTGTTGGACTTGCTGCGTTTCTCTACATTCCCTGCCTTTATTTCAGAATTCCAGCATCCTCAGTATTTTGCTTGTCAAACATGGAGTCAAATCTTTTAAAGAGAAGACACACAAGTCACACTTTATGGTGAAACTGTTCAGGTAATTTGAAAGATAAAAAAACTGGCCTGAATGAGCAAATATTGCAAATAGTCATGTGGATGGCAGTGTCTTTTCATGGTCCATGTTTTCCCTTCATTGACTGGGACCTTAAATAAGAATTATTCAAGTGACGTTGTTTCCTAATCACAGGAAATTCAACCCAATGGTTTTCATATTTTGATGGCACTATTATGTCCAAAGAGATGATAACTGGACAGTGCACACTAAGGTTGTGTGGAGATGGGAGTTGGAGGTAAATTCCTTTCAACAACATTCTTTGAATTACATGGACTCATTGGTGTCATCCTATTGAGCTGAAAATGTGTTGCTGGAAAAGCGCAGCAGGTCAGGCAGCATCCAAGGAACAGGAGATTCGACGTTTCAGGCATAAGCCCTTCTTCATTCAGGCTTATGTCCGAAACGTTGATTCTCCTGCTCCTTGGATGCTGCCTGACCTGCTGCGCTTTTCCAGCAACACATTGTCAGCTCTGATCTCCAGCAGCTGCAGACCTCACTTTCTCCTCGAAGATTTTGTCATCCTATTGAGGTCAGGTCTTCCTCATTCAATCATATATTTTAACGTTTCTTCCAGCAACTTGGATAATTTCCAAAGAAACTCCTAGACAGATTTTGGGGGTCAATGTTAAAGTTCAGTTTTTTGAGTTAATTCTCAGGATGTAAGCCAGGCAAGCATTTACTTTCTATTTGCCATGCTCAGAACCACAGAGGGCTTATAAAAGCAGAAAGAGGTCATGTGGCCCATCAGGCATGCACCAGCTCTTCAAATGACCTCATCATTACCTACTGCTAATCTCCTGTTTTGTCCCCATTTCCTTGAACATTAGGTTTTATCCAAATAGTTGTCCAATGCCCTCTTAAATGCCTTAATTGAACATGTCCACCATACCTGTGGGTGCAATCCATACCTAGTGGACATTCTTCCTGACTTTCTAGTACTGGTTAGAAGCAACTGCACGTCCTACAAGATCACTCACCTGGTGGTTAAGGTTAATGCATGTGCCTGTCAATCTGGGTTACAGACTGGCCCAGACAGGGTGAGGGTGGGAGGTCTCATTCCCTAAAGGATATGGCTAAAAATCACATAACACCAGGTTATCATCCATCAGGCTTATTTGGAAGCACTAGCTTTCAGAGGTCTACTCCTACATCAAGTGGTTGTGGACACAGAATTTATAGCAGACGTTTATAGTGTGATGTAACTGAAATTATATATTGAAAAAGACCTGGATTGTTTGTTAAATCTCTCATTTTTTAGAATGACCATGTTGGCTTCAGTTCTTTCATATGTAAATCCCAGAACTTTTTTAAAAGTTACATTCTCAAGTGAACTTTAACAATAGGTGCCATGTCGACCCAGAAGGTGCATCGAAGGTGTGAGGTGCCCTGTGTGAGGCTGTCTGTGCCCCAATGTTCGGACTGATTCTAATGTAAAAAAAGGGATTGACAGAATCTTACGTGGATTCATGGAGTTTTTGAACCAAATAAAATGTAATTCTGCAAGTACAAATTCACCCCACAAACTTATATGTGTGTGTGTGTGTGTGTGTGTGGGGCGAGGTATGAGTATCTGTGAGAGAGTGTATGTATGTGTGTGAGTGTGAGTGTGAGTGTGAGTGTGAAGGGCTCTAAGTCTATGAGAAGGAGCATAGGTGAGTGTGGGTGTGAGCGTATGAGAGAGAGCTTGCGTATGATCACTGGAAGGTTGGAGGTTAAATGTCCTGGACCGCTGAAGTGGTCTCCGACTGGGAGGGAACACTCCTGTCTGGTGATTTTTGTGCGGTATCCATTCATCCACTGTTGGAGCCTCTGCTCGGTCTCAGCAATGTACCATGCCTCGGGACATCCTTGCCTGCAGCGAATGAGATAGACAACCTTGGCTGAGTCACATGACTACCTGCCGTGTACATGTAATGGTCGTATCTGTGTCAACACTCTGACATGTCTTGCAGTGTCAGCAGTGACAGGGTTGTGTGATGTTGTCCTGAAAGCCGGCAGTTTGCTATGAACAATAATCTGTTTGAGGTTTGGCGGTTGTTTAAAGGCAGGAAGTGGAGGTGTGGGGAAGTTCTTGGTGCTCATCCTCATCGATGATATGTTGCAGGCTGCGAAGAACATGGCGTAGTGTTTCGGCTCCTGGGAAATACTGGGCAATGAAGGGTACCCTGTCAGTTGCAGCTTGTGTCTGTCTCCTGAGGGGGTCATTACAGTTTCTCACTGTGGCACGTCAGAACTGGTGGTCAATGAGTTGAACATCGTACCCTGTTCTTCTGAGGGCATCCCTGAGTACTTCCAAGTGTCCTTCACATTCCTCCTCATCTGAACAGATCTGGTGTACTTGTAGGGCTTGTCCAAAGGGGATGGCTGTTTTAATATGTTTCAGGTGGAAGCTGGAGAAGTGTAGCATCATGAGGTTGTCTGTTGAGTTTGTGCTGAAAATGTGTTGCTGGAAAAGCGCAGCAGTTCAGGCAGCATCCAAGGAACAGGAGATTCGACGTTTCGGGCATAAGCCCTTCTTCAGGAATGAAGAAGGGCTTATGCCCGAAACGTCGAATCTCCTGTTCCTTGGATGCTGCCTGACCTGCTGCGCTTTTCCAGCAACACATTTTCAGCTCTGATCTCCAGCATCTGCAGACCTCACTTTCTCCTGTAGGGTTTGTGGTAGAGTGAGGTACTGAGATGTCTATCCATGATGAAGACTCATGTGTCCAAGAATGAGACAGATACTAAAGAGTAGTCCATGGGGAGTTTGATGGTGGGATGACACTTGTTGATGTCACTGTGTAGTTTTATCAGTGATTCCTCACCAGGGTCCAGAGGAAGAAAATGTCATCAATGTAGCTGGTGTATAATGTTGGTTGGAGGTCCTGCGTAGGGAAGAAGTCTTGCTTGAACCTGTGTATGAAAGTGTTGGCATATGGGGTCCCCATGGCTGTTCCATGTGTCTGGATGAAGAATGGCTTTTTACTCACTGTGTGGAAACAGGCCCTTCAGCCCAACAAATCCCCACTGACCCACAACCCACCCAGACCCATTCCCCTACACCTAACACTACAGGCAATTTAGCACGGCCAATTCACCTAACCTGCACATCTTTGGACTGTGGGAAGAAACCAGAGCAAACCCGCACAGACATGGGGAGAATGTGCAAAATCCACACAGACAGTCACCTGAGACGGGGATTGAACCCAGGTCTCTGGCACTATGAGGTAGCAGTGCTAACCACTGTGCCACCAGGGTTGTCAAATATGAAAACGTTGTGGTCAAGGATAAAGTGGATGAGTTGTAGGACGGTGCTTGGAGATTGGCAGTTGTTGGTGTTGAGTACTGAGACTGTTGCCGCGGTGCCATCATTGTGGGGGATGCTGATGTAGAGTGCGGAAACTTTCATTGTGAGAAGGAATGTTCCCGGTTCAACTGGTCCATGGGTGCTGAGTTTCTGTAAGAAATCCATAGTGTCACGACAGAAGCTGGGGGTCCCCTGTACAATGGGTTTCAAGATGCCTTCAACTTAGCCAGGGAGATTTTCACACAGGGTCCCATTGCCTGATACGGTGGGACGTCCCGGTGTGTTGGCTTTGTGTATCTTTTGGGAGGCAGTAGAAGTTGCCTACGTGAGAAGTACGTGGGATGAGGGTGCGTAGGGAACTCTGAAGGACTGGATCCAAAGTCCTGATCAATGTGTTTAGTTCACGGGTGTGCTGTTTGATGGGATTGGCCGGTAGTTGCCTGCAGTGTTCCTGGCGGTAATAAAGTAATCTGTTCTATTCTGTATGACGATGGCTCTGCCTTTATCTGCTGGTTTGATGACAATGTTGTGATTGGTTTTGAGAGGCTGGATGGTGTTGCGTTGTGAACAGGTGATGTTCTGCTCTACCTTGTGGGTGTGGCTGATGAACCTGGCATTTCTATATTTCCTGACGGTTTGAGCGTACATGTCAAGCCCAGGGCAGCGGCCCTCCGGTGGGGTCCAAGTTTATTCCTTCTTTGCTCGCTCCTCTACAGATCCCTGTGATGACTGTTCCGGTTCCTTGGTGGGCTCGTTGGGATCACTGCTGACATCTTGAAAGAATTCCCGGAGTCTTATTCATCTGATGAATTCCTCAGTGTCTGCTGTAAGACACATGGGATCCATTTTGGTGATGGGGCAGAAATTGAGACCCCTGCTAATAACAACAATCTCTTCCGGTTGAAGGGTGTGGTCTGATAAGTTGACAATTAACTTCACCGTAGTGATAACACATTCCAATGTGGTGCCAAGGTGGGCTTGGCTACTGCTGATGGTGATGCCAAGTTTCTCCAGTTTCTTGTTCTTGGTGTGCATGTACCTGCTGTAGTCTTGCCTGTTTGACAATGTCCCATAACTGTACCGGTGTATCCTGAGAGCAGGCTGAGAGGGTGGACTCCATCTTAGTTTCAAGGTTGTGGCGCTTGCTGTAGAGTTGGTGCACGAGAAGATAGAGGAGTTTGCGAGAGGTACAGTGGCAAAGTCTTTCTGCGTAGTCTGTGTTGTAGGTGGATTTGAGTGTGTTTATGATCCGTAATCCTTTTGGGATCTTTCTGCAGTCCTGCATTTCTTCAGAAACTTAATTGTCAATAGACAATAGACAATAAATGGCTTTTGCCCGAAAAGTCGATTTCGCTGCACTTTGGATGCTGCCTGAACTGCTGTGCTCTTCCAGCACCATTAATCCAGAAATAGACAATAGGTGCAGGAGTAGGCCATTCTGCCCTTCGAGCCTGCACCACCATTCAATATGATCATGGCTGATCATCCTTAATCAGTATCCTGTTCCTGCCTTATCTCCATAACCGTTGATTCCATTATCCTTGAGAGCTCTATCCAACTCTTTCTTAAATGAATCCAGAGACTGGGCCTCCACTGCCCTCTGGGGCAGAGCATTCCACACAGCCACCACTCTCTGGGTGAAGATATTTCTCCTCATCTCTGTCCTAAATGGTCTACCCTGTATTTTTAAGCTGTGTCCTCTGGTTCGGCACTCACCCATCAGCGGAAACATGTTTCCTGCCTCCAGAGTGTCCAATCTTTTAATAATCTTATATGTCTCAATCACATCCCCTCTCAGCCTTCTAAACTCAAGGGTATACAAGCATAGTCGCTCCAGTCTTTCAGCGTAAGGTAGTTCCGCCATTCCAGGAATTGACCTCGTGAACCTACGCTGCACTCCCTCAATAGCCAGAATGCCTTCCCTCAAATTTGGAGACCAGAACTGCACACAATACTCCAGGTGTGGTCTCACCAGGGCCCTGTACATCTGCAAAAGAACCTCTTTGCTTCTATACTCAATCCCTCTTGTTATGAAGGCCAGCATGCTGTTAGCCTTCTTCACTACCTGCTGTACCTGCATGCTTACCTTCATTAGGAATAAGAGAGAGAGAGCCAAGCAGGCTAAGATAAAAGGTAGGGAGGAGGGACTAGGGGGAGGGGCGATGGAGGTGGGATAGGTGGAAGGAGCTCAAGGTGAGGGTGATAGGCCGGAGTGGGGTGGGGGCGGAGAGGTCAGGAAGAGGATTGCAGGTTAGGAGGGCGGTGCTGAGTTGAGGGAACCGACTGAGACAAGGTGGGGGGAGGGGAAATGAGGAAACTGGAGAAATCTGAATTCATACCTTGTGGTTGGAGGGTTCCCAGGCGGAAGATGAGGCGCTCCTCCTCCAGCCGTCGTGTAGTTGTGTTCTGCCGGTGGAGGAGTCCAAGGACCTGCATGTCCTCGGTGGAGTGGGAGGGGGAGTTAAAGTGTTGAGCCACGGGGTGATTGGGTTGGTTGGTTCGGGCGGCCCGGAGGTGTTCTCTAAAGCGTTCCGCAATGTAACTGAAATTATAGGTTGAAAAAGACCTGGATTGTTTGTTACATCTCTTACACTCATATGGTACTACAGACCCATACACTCACACAGACCCTCTCTCATACACAAACTCTTTCATAAGCTCACAAATACACCCCCACACTCACACGCGCATACACACCCTCTCACAGACTTAGACTCCTTTACACTCACACTCACACACATTTGCTCACAGACACACTTATACCTCCCCGTCCTCCTACCACCCCCCCCCCCCCCCCCCCCCCCCCCCCCGCTCAACACACACACACACACACACACACATATAAGTTAGTGGGGTGAATTTGTACTTACAGAATTACATTTTATTTAGCTCAGAAACTGCATGAATCCATGTAAAATTCTGTAAATCCCTTTTTTAGATGACCATCAGTCTGAATACTGGGGCACCGCCAGCCTCACACAGAGCACCTCACACCCCCAATGCACTCTCTAGGATGACATGGCACCTGTTGTTAAAGTTCACTTGAGAATGTAACTTTATAGAAGTTCAGGGATTTACATATGAAAGAACTGAAATCAACATGGCCATTCTGAAAGATGAGAGACCTAACAAACAATCCAGGTCTTTTTCATGATGTGGAGATGCCAGTGTTGGACTGGGGTGGACAAAGTTAAAAATCACACAACACCAGGTTACAGTTTATTTGGAAGAACTAGCTTTCAGAGACCTGCCCCTTCATCAGGTGGTTGTGGAGTATAAGATCATAGGACACAGAATTTAAAGCAAAAATTTACAGTGTGATGTAACTGAAATTATATATTGAAAAAGACCTGGTTAAAATCACACAACACCAGGTTATAGTCCAACAGGTTTAATTGGAAGCACTTGCTTTTTGAGTGCTTCTCAACCACCTGATGAAGGAGCGTCACTCCGACAGTTAGAGCTTCCAATTAAACCTGTTGGATATAACCTGGTGTCATGGGGTTTTTAACTTTGTCCACCCCAGTCTAATACCGACATCTCCACATCATGGCTCCAACCTAAAGAACATGAGATGGTGAACTGGGTTTTTACAAATGATTAGACTAGACTTACAGTGTGGAAACAGGCCCTTCGGCCCAACAAGTCCACACCAACCCGCCGAAGCGCAACCCACCCATACCCCTACATTTACCCCTTACCTAACACTATGGGCAATTTAGCATGGCCAATTCACCTGACCCGCACATCTTTGTGACTGTGGGAGGAAACCGGAGCACCCGGAGGAAACCCACGCAGACACAGGGAAAACGTGCAAACTCCACACAGTCAGTCGCCTGAGTCGGGAATTGAACCCGGGTCTACAGGCGCTGTGAGGCAGCAGTGCTAACCACTGTGCCACCGTGCCGCCCACTGGTTTACAATCACTTTTGTTTAAATAATGAGGTCACAAAGTAGACATGTGAAAACAGAGTAAACTAAAGAAGGTTAAGTCTGATGTTGAGGTGGGAATTCCACCTGCTGTGGGTTGACCCACAATGTCCTTAGGGAGGGAATTCCAGGATTCTGACCCATGTGACACTGAAGGAACAACGATATATTTCCAAGTCAGGATGGTGAGTCACTTGGGGGGAATCTTGCAGGGGGTGATGTTCCCATGTATCTGCTGTTCTTGTCCTTCTTGGTGGAAGTGGTCATGGATTTGGAAGGTGCTAGTTTTGGAGCCTTGGTGAATTTCTGCAGTGTATCTTATAGATGGTACACACTACTGCTGCTGGGTGTCGGTGGTGGAGGGAATGGTTGCTTGTGGATGTAGTGTTAATCAAATGGGCTGCTTTGTCCTGGATGGTGTAAAGCCTGTTGAGTGTTGTTGTATATTACAACTGAATCGCCCTCAAAAGTCATTAAACAAAATTCCAAGACACTGTGTTGATGTGAGACTCTTGAACTGTGAACACTGATACCACTCTCCTAAGACTCAACATTTGTTTTAACATCCTTGGATATCCCAACACATTTCACAAATAATGCACTAATGTTTGACTGTAGGAACTATTGTTACATTAACAAAAGTCATGGTCAACTGTGCACAGCAAGGTCCCCCAAACAGCAAATGGAGACAAATAGAGTCATAGAGTCATAGAGATGTACAGCACGGAAACAGACCCTTCGGTCCAACCCATCCATGCCGACCAGATATCCCAACCCAATCTAGTCCCACCTGCCAGCACCCAGCCCAAATCCCTCCAAACCCTTCCTATTCATATACCCATCCAGATGCCTTTTAAATGTTGCAATTATACCAGCCTCCACCACTTCCTCTGACAGCTCATTCCATACACATACCACCCTCTGTGTGAGAAAGTTGCCCCTCAGGTTTCTTTTATATCTTTTCCCCTCTCACCCTAAATCTATGCCCCCTAGCAATTTGTGCAGCATGGTGGCACAGTGGTTAGCACTACTACCTCACAGAGCTAGAGACCCTGGGTTCAATTCCTGCCTCAGGTGACTGTGTGGAGTTTGCACATTCTCCCTGTGTCTGTGTGGGTTTCCTCCCACAGTCCAAAAATGTGCAGGTTAGGTGAAATGGCCGTGCTAAATTGCCCGTAGTGTTAGGTGTAGGGGAATGGGTGTGGACCGATGGGCTTGTTTCCACAGTGTAAGTAATCTAATCTAGCTCTGGACTCCCCAACCCCAGGGAAAATGTCTATTTATCCTATCCATGCCCCTCATAATTTTGTAAACTTCTATAAGGTCAGCCTCCAATGCTCCAGGGAAAACAGCCCCAGCCTGTTCAGCCTCTCCCTGTAGCTCAAATCCTCCAACCCTGGAAACATCCTTTTAAATCTTTTATGAATCCTTTCAAGTTTCACATCTTTCCGATAGGAAGGAGACCAGAATTGCATGCAATATTCCAAGAGTGGCCTAACAGCCGCAACATGACCTCCCAACTCCTGTACTCAACACTCTGACCAATAAAGGAAAGTATACCAAACGCCTTCTTCACTATCCTATCTACCTGCAACTCCACTTTCAAGGAGCTATGTACCTGCACTCCAAGGTCTCTTTGTTCAGCAACACTCCCTAGGACCTTACCATTAAGTGTATAAGTCCTGCTAAGATTTGCTTCCCCAAAATGCAGCACCTCACATTTATCTGAATTAAACTCCATCTGTCACTTCTCGGCCCAGTGGCCCATCTGGTCCAGATCAAAGGATTAATCCATTCATTGATGGTGGTTGAGGTGAATGCCAGCAAAACCTTCTGCTTTTCAATAAAGAGGTGAACAGACAGGGTCTCTCACAAAGACAGCACCTTAGTCAAATCAGCTCTCCCTCAGGTTAAGTTATCCATCCTGTTGGAGATTTCCGTCTGAGCTGTTGTCACTCAATGAGATGTTCCAAAGCAAGAAGAGGGAGTATGGGTTAAGATGATGCAATGTAAAGAGGTCAGGAGCGAAGGGAATTTGGGTCATGGGTCGAGAAGCCATGGATTTCAGGGTCACAGATCATGATATGGAGAGAATCTGAAAATTGAGACCTTAAGCTAAAAGCTTGTATGCTACAATAAGGTACATTAAATGTGAGCAGGGGGAGAGGCAATGCTGATCTGAATCAGCAGCTAGAAGCAAGCTGAGAGAGTTAAAGTTTGACAACACAGAGAAGGTGAGGGGTAGAGTGGAAAGGCAGTAGAAAAGCAAGTTGCAGAAATATAGCCCAAAACCCATGACCTTTGTGAGGTTAGTATCATACTTCCCCAAGAATAGGAGGAAATTCCAAACATTGTTTGAAACACAAGAGAGACTCCTGGTAGAAACCAGAATGGTCAGAAACCTTTGTAACAATGGTATTTAATCCCAGCAGCTAGAAGCCTACAACATTCTGCTGCTACTGACTCAGTACTGACCAGAGACCAGCAGATCATCGTGACTGGTAAAGGATTATGTAGAGTTTTGCCATTACAGATATTGATACAAATGTTGACATCCAGTCTTAGCATTATAAAAAGTGTCAAAGTGGTACTCAGTCATGACAGAGAAGAATAACAAGTATATATCAAACACACATAATATAAAGATATCCTTCTTAGTGATAGAGGGTGACAATTTGGAGATGCCCTCAAAGAACCCACACTGCAGCCATGAGACATTCACAGTGAGGGGAATGAGCATTAAAGTGGGAAAGACTGTGCCATTCAAACTGACTCCTTTATCCTGTTCTTGAGCTTGTTGGAGTGATACACTGGCTCAGTGGTAAGCACTGCTGCCTTTCAGTGCCAGCAATCCAGGTTCAATTCCACCCTTGGGTGACTGTCTATGATTCTATGGAGCTGCACTTATTGAAGCAAGTGAGCATTATTCCATTTCACTCCTGACCTGTGCCGTGTAGGAAGTAGACAGTCACTGGAAAGTGAGTTACATTTCACAGAAATCCAAAGACCTAGTTGCTGTTGTAGCCACAGTATTCTTACAACTGGTCCAGTTCAGTTTCTGGTAAACCCCAGGATGTCAACTGTGATGAAATGTTTTGAATGCCATCAGGAGGTGGTTAGATTCTCTCGTGCTGGAGATAGTCATCACCTGGCACTTGTGTAACATGAATGGGATGTTAACTGCTGATTTTCAGCCCAAGCCTGTAGTCCGGACTTTATTGTGTATGGAGACAGACTGCTTCAGTATCTGAGGTGTTGTGAATGGTGCTGAACATTGTGGAATCATTGGTGAACATCCCCATTCTGACCCTATGATGGAGGGAAGGTCATTGATGAAGCAGCTGAAGATGGTTGGGCCTAGGACATTACCTGAGGAACTCGTGCAGAGATGTCCTGGAGCTGAGATGACTGACCTCCACCAACCACAACCATCTTCCTTCGACCTCAAAAACAGTACAGTACAAATTCATAAAATATTCCTGGGGAGTTAAGTTTTAAATTATGAGGACAAGTTACGTATGGCTTTATATTCCCTTGAGCTTGTACTTAGAGAGATTATCACAATGAGTTTTAAGCAGGTGAAATATTTGGAAGAATAGATGGAGAGGAACAATTTAGTTGTTTGAGGAAATCTGGAACAAGGTTTTATAATAACACAAGAGGCAGGCGATATGGAAATGGAAAAACATTTGTCCACATAAAGAGAATGTGAAGCTCAAACTCTCTTTCTGAAATTGCTGTGAATGCTGGAGCACAATCGGTGCTTTCAAGCTTGAAATAGTTTTCTTGATGTGAAAGGATGAGAATCGATGTAGAGCAAAGGCAAGACAATGGAGTTGAGGATGGGTTAGTATGTATGGTGGGAGAAAGTGAGGACTGCAGATGCTGGAGATCAGAGCTGAAAATGTGTTGCTGGAAAAGTGCAGCAGGTCAGGCAGCATCCAAGGAGCAGGAGAATCGATGTTTCGGGCCAGAGCCCTTCTTCAGGAATGAGGAGAGTGTGTCCAGCAGGCTAAGGTAAAAGATAGGGAGGAGGGACTTGGGGGAGGGGCGTTGGAAATACGACAGGTGGAAGGAGGTTAAGGTGAGGGTGATAGGCCGGAGTGGGGGTGGGGGTGGAGAGGCCAGGAAGAAGATTGCAGGTTAGGAGGGCGGTGCTGAGTTCAAGGGTTGGGACTGAGACAAGGTGGGGGGAGAGGAAATGAGGAAACTGGAGTAGTCTGAGTTCATCCCTTGTGGTTGGAGGGTTCCCAGGCGGAAGATGAGGCGCTCTTCCTCCAGCCGTCGTGTTGCTATGGTCTGGCGATGGAGGAGTCCAAGGACCTGCATGTCCTTGGTGGAGTGGGAGGGGGAGTTGAAGTGTTGAGCCACGGGGTGGTTGGGTTGGTTGGTCCAGGTGTCCCACAGGTGTTCCCTGAAATGTTCCGCAAGTAGGCTTCTAGGATGTATGGTGGACAGGCTAAATGGCCTCCTCCTTTTCCAATTTTCCTCTATTTTCAAAGTTCAAAAGAAATGCAAGTTGTTCGGGCTGGTGACAATGATACAATCCGGGTTTAGTCATTTCCTGCTTTGTTGAGCTTTGACTGAGTTCAGATTTGTCCCTTGTTGCATCGATGCATGTTGCACACAGATTCGAAAGAATCAAATAAGACAGCAACGAGCTTGCAGGAAACTGATGGAGTTTGTTCCTCAGAATCAAGTTGTTGGCTCACACTTTGGAGAGAATCCTCTCTGACTCTCCCAAGTACAACAAATGGGTTCCCACTTCCTGTTGTCGTCTGGACTGGTTACTGGGAAATCTGCATTCCTTGCTGGTTCGCTCACTGTTTCTATAGAAACAAGTGGCCTGTCTCTCAGAGCAGGTTTGCACCCTGTCACGATCTGTGAAATTATCAACACAGTGTTCAACATCCCAAGGAAAAGCAAAATTAATGATCAGCTGCAAAAAAGATTCTCGAAAGAAACAAAAGGGAAGCTTTGTATTAGAAAGAAATAAAACTATAACCTGAATAGATGCAATCGCTCAGAGATTTGGCAGTTTTCAGACTGCCTTATGTTGTTGGAAATTTGGACAGATTGAACGTTCTCACACTTTCAGATCTGAGCTTGTTGTTGAAACCTGGATCCAAATTGTCAATGCATTCAATTCCGTATGCATCCAAATAATATACAAATTCAAGAGGATACCAGCCTTCCTTTCAAAGGCTGCATCTGCATAAAGTAAGGGTCACAAATTAATACCTACATAAGGAATAATGCCATTACAGAACATCTGATATGACCATTCACATCAGCCTCACTGAAAATTCTTGAATAATTTTTACATAATAGATGTAGTCAAGGCAACAACAACTGGCACTTGGGTATCACCCTTTAATTCTTCACCATCCCAGCTTACAGTGGATGCTGGGACACTGAGTAAATTTAGGGATGAGAGAGACAGATTTTTAATTACTATTGGGTTATGGAGATCAGGCAGGAAAGTGGTGTTGAAGCTGAGATGAAATCAGCCATGATTATATTAAATGATGGAGCAGGCTTGACGGGCTGAATGGCTTCCTCTTGCTTCTAATTGTTATGTTCTTATGTAGGAAAAATTACCAAGGTACATGTCAAGGGTGTCATCAACAAAGCTAAACAGAACCACTTAAAGAGATATTCAAATAGAAAGCCAACAGTTTAGTTAAACGAGCAGGTTTTAGTGAGAGAATTAAAGAAGGATAGAGAGAGTTAGGGAGGGAACTCCAGACCTTAGAACCCAATGGTGGAGTGATTAAGTTTGTGTAGGAGACCCTGTGGTGTTGTGGCACTGGAGGAGTTATAGAGACAGTGAAGGGGAAGGCCTTGGAGAACATTGAACATAAAAAGGAGAATTTTAAAATTGATGCGTTTTATAGAGCTGCAACAAGATCTCACGGCTCTTAAACTCAATCCCCCTGTTAATGAAAGCCAAAACACCATATGCTTTCTTAACAACCCTGTCCGCTTGAGTAGCCATTTTAACAGATCTATGTACCTGCACACCAAGATCCCTCTGTTCCTCCACACTGCCAAGAATCCTGTACTCAACTTTCAAGTTCGACCTTCCAAAATGCATCACTTCACATTTATCCAGGTTGAACTCCACCTGCCACTTCTCAGCCCATCTCTGCATCCTGTCAATGTCCTGCTGCAGCCTACAACAGCCCTCTGTACTGTCAATGACACCTCCAACCTTTGTGTCATCTGCAAACTTGCTGACCCATCCTTCAATCTCCTCATCCAAGTCATTAATAAAAATTACAAAGAGTAGAGGCCCAAGGATAGAGTCCTGTGGAACACAACTCACCACTGACTTCCAGGCAGAATACTTTCCTTCCACTACCACTCACTGTCTTCTGTCAACCAGCCAATTCTGTATCCAGACAGCTAAATTTCACTGTATCCCATTCCTCCTGACCTTCTGAACGAACCTACCATGGGGAACCTTATCAAATGCTTTGATGTAAGTTAGGATACAGACATCTGGGTTTCAGAAGAAGACACTTCAGGACAGACACCAATTACTGCTCTCCTCCAGGCCTGATGGTGGCACTGCTGGCCAAAGTCTACATTGTGAACTCTAGATTCTACTCTTTGGGCTTTGAACCTGATTTGGAGGTTAGAAGACAGAAAGTGTCAGATGTCACACCATAGTCTGGAGTCAGTGTGTAATGTTAACAGCAGAGCTCACAAAGAAGTCTGTAAGGCAAGCAACTTCACACACATCTGCAAACATTGCCTGGAGACAAGGAAGAACTGCACCTCCACAAGCAATGTCAAAACCAACACCCACAGCAACAACAATATACAAGGGACTTTCAACATGTTGCCATGTCTTGAATATCCAACATATCAACTGCACATATCTGGAACCATGTGATCTCCTGGCAGAGGTGAAAAACAAATTAAAAGTTCAGGATAATTTGCACAGATGGTGGGAGATCTGGGAAAATTTTCATCTCATCCTCTTCAGCGACAAAAGCTAATCCAGATCATGGGTCTTTTCATTTCCTGCAGCACAAACCCCAGTCAGAAACAGATCGAACCCCTGTCTCACTGGGAAGAATTCAGTGAATTGTGTTCATTCCACCAGACACCCAGTTGTTTCAGAGATTCACTGGGAAAAGAAACATCTCCTGAGATTAATCGAGATCTGATTAAACACACACACACAATTTCCAATCTTCTAGATCCATTTGATTGGATTAAAATATCACTGGAACCAAATTTGATTCGCTTAATTATCTTTTAAACCAAATCATTGAAATCTACAATTTTCTAACATTTAAATCCTCTAGCCTATTTTGATCACAGAGATCCTTTAAAAATTGAGAATTAATCTCCTAGGTCTCCTCTAACTTTAGCAAATCCTTAGTATGGCTCAGATCACAAATCTGAAAGCAGTCTTCTTATTGGAGTCTAGTTAAGCAGATAACCAAGCTCAGTCAATCTTTCACCATGCTCCTATCATTACCCGATTAACTTGGTTTCCTGGTTAAACAGGTTCAGTATTGAGTTGCTAATTCAGAAAAATCAACAATAAATGCAATATTAAAGCACCTGATAGGATGAAAGAGCAGGAATTAGGCTGAAAGGTCTTTTTGATGTTTCAATGTACCTCCAATCATATCACATCTGGTTGATTTTTAATGTGCTCAGGAGAGCTAAGGGTGAGCAATAAGGACACAATATGAGTGGGCACAACTGATTTGTGTTTCTCCTCAGTCCAGAGCTTAGGATTATTTGAAAAAGAGAGGTTCAGGTGCAATTAAAGTTGCAGTGTAATCAAGGTCAAAATGGTTACTCCCTGTGTTTACAAAGAAAAGGTCAAAATGGTTACTCCCTGTGTTTACAAAGAAAAGGTCAAAATGGTTACTCCCTGTGTTTACAAAGAAGAGGAAGACTTGCACCTTTTCCAAAGTCAGGATATCCTAAAGTGTTTTACAGATAATTAAGTCATTTTTGAAATGCAGACCATTGTTGTAAATAGAGTCATGGAGTCAGGTATGAAACTAAAAGGAAGCCATTCAGACCATGGAATCCATGCTGGCTCCTCATGTAGTCCCATTCCCCCATCGTGTTCCCATCACCATGCAACTTAATTCCTTCAAGTACCCATTCAATTCTCGGTGAAATGATTGGTTGTTTCCTTGTCCAATTGTTCCCCCGCCCCCAACACCCCCTCACCCTCTTGGACCCCACCTCACAGGGCAGTGAGTTCCAGGTTTATATGACTCACTAAGTAAAAAGGTTCTTACAAACAATCTCCCTGTAACTCTTGCCCAGAGCCTTATATCACAGTCCCCTAGTTCTTCCACTGTCAGTTGATGGGAATTGTTCTTCCTTGTCTACTTTAGCTAAACTATCAGAATCTTGTTCACCTCAATCAAGTCCTCTGCCCCATTGAAACAATCCCAGCTTTTCCATCCTCACCCATTTCTGGACCCTGTTCTGGCCCATTACTCCTGAGTCCTCATAAGGATTTTCAGGTGAAACTGCAGTCCCAGTCCTCTGTGCAATTCCGGTCTCCCTGCTATAGGAAGGATGTTGTGAAAGTTAAAAGGGTTTAGAAAAGATTTACAAGGATGTTGCCAGGGTTGGAGGATTTGAGCTATAGGGAGAGGCTGAACAGGCTGGGGCTGTTTTCCCTGGAGCGTCGGAGGCTGAGGGGTGACCTCATAGAGGTTTACAAAATCATGAGGGGCATGGATAGAATAAATAGACAAGGTCTTTTATCTGAGGTAGGAGAGTCCAGAACTAGGTGACATAAGTTTAGAGTGAGACGGGAAAGATATGAAAGGGACCTAAGGGGCAACTTTTTCACACAGAAAGTGGTACGTGTATGGAGTGAGCTGCCAGAGGAAGTGGTGGAGGCTGGTACAATTGCAACATTTAAAAGGTATCTGGATGGGTATATGAATAGGAAGGGTTAAGAGGGATATGGGTCAAATGCTAACAAATGGGACTAGATTAATTTAGGATACCTGGTCAGCATGGACAGGTTGGAACAAAGGATCTGTTTCCATTCTGTACATCTCTACGACTCTATGTCACTCTCTGATGTATAACCTCTATAATGTATCATCCGCTAATTGATAATCTTTCTCTGATATCACTCTCTGTTAGCTCGGCACTTCCAATGAGTGCAATCAGACAAAAGCCAAACTGAGCCATTTAAAGAGAGAGTTGGGTAGTCAAAGAGGTCAGTTTTAGTGAGAGAATGAAAGGATAGAGAGGCTTAGGGGTGAAATTCCAGAGCTTCGAGCCCAGGCTGATGAAGGCACAACAGCCGATGCTGAAGTGATGGAAATAGGGGATGTGCAAGAGACCTGGTGAGATTGTGGGACTGGGAAGTTGGAATTAATGACCAGATTGTTTTTCTTTCCCTTCATGATGTTTGTTAATGCATAAATAGAAACCAGGACCCTGTGTCAAATTCCTTGGCTCCAGTCAAAATTCTGTCTTTGAGCTCTTTTACATCTATCTGAAAGGTGCAGACAAGGTCTTGCGTTTAAAAGGTAGTGCCTCAGATTGTGTGGCACCTTCCCAGTACTGTGCTGGGTTAGCCAGCCACAACCATGTGCTCATGGCTTTGGAATGGGCCTTAAACTCAGAAATATCACACCCTAAGGCAGGAATGCCAGCTCGTGAGCCAAGGCTGATCGCTCTGAGAAAGATAAACATGTGCCCAAATAGAACAGTCAGGCACATCTTGTTTAAACCTTGTATGCATCTGAAAACAGTTACCTCTCACCTACATACATGAGATCTGTAAGTGTTAAACTGTTAAGAATATTTACTTGATCTATATTTAATACAGTTTTAACACCAGAAATTTAAAATAACAGTTTTGATCAATGGGACTGAAATATTTTCTATGTCACACTGTGGGTAAAGTCGATTAATTTGCAAACACAGGTGTCATTTGCAAAGAAGAAAGCAAAATATGATGGATTTGGAAATCTGAAGCAAGAACAAAAACTATGGCAGATACATCGGAGGTCAGGCAGGATGTGTGTGTGTGTGTGAGAGAGAAAGAAAGAGGAATGGAGAGTGAATGCCCTAGGTATTCTGGTGGATAAGGACCCGGCATTGGGGCTTTATGGGGGTTTGGAGTCTAGTCCTGTCATCCATATGGTGGCCAATTCAACCTTCCAGGAGATTGCTCCTAAATGGTCAGTTCCATCTTCCCTATTCAGCTGGTAGACCAATCAGAGGCGCACAGCAATGTCAGATTGGTAGACCCATTTGGAGAGGTGGGAGCTGCCAGTGCAGGTGAGGGTGAGGGTGAGATTGAAGGTGAGGGTGAGGGTACCCTCAGCTGTGACACAGAAATGACAAAGTAGCCATGGAGCAAGCAGAGACCAAGTTTTCTATCTGATCTTGGAAGTTATCTCAAATGGGAATATGTGGGACTGTCCTAATGCAACAGGCCTTTATTTTCACTGCCCTCAATCTCTGACTCTGTCTCCATGGGGTTATGAAGATTTGGCACCAACTTTCTGGTCAATGCCTTTCTTTCAAGATGTAGTCATTGTCTCGGAAACAATGTTCACCTTCCAAACCCACAAACATTGCCATCGAGAAGGACAAGGGCAGCAGATATATGGGAACACTAGAATTACCCAATGGGAGTATTGCTTTCCTGCACTCACTGGGAATACTCAGATTCCCCTCATCAACCTGTCGCAAATAACATCCCACTTCTTGAAGATTTTGAAAATCATCTGCTGGCACAAAACAATTTGTAGAAGAGTTTGTAATGACAGGGAACATGATCTATTATATACAAAAAAAAATTAAAACTCACACAACACCAGGTTATAGTCCAAATAAACCTGTTGTACTATAACCTGGTGTTGAGTGATTTTTAACTTTGTTCATCCCAATCTAACATTATAAAAAAAAAGCAGTAATATTTCTGCTCTAACAACATTGTGGGTCAACCTACAGCACATGGACTGCAGCAGTCCAAGAAGTCAGCTCACCCCCACCTTCTCAAGGGCCAACATGGGATGGGCAATAAATGCTGGCCCAGCCCATGAAGTCCACATTGCAAAAATGAGTAAAACATTTTAAAAACCTTTGCTGGTGCCAAATGACTTGCTCACCAGGACTGCCTGCAACTAGAACTGACAAGAACCTTGAACTCCATTTTTCAATATTTTTCTCTTTGCTCTGAAATCTCCAAGAGGATCTTCCCTTTATACATTTTTCCAAACATAGAACATAGAAAAATACAGCGCAGTACAGGCCCTTCGGCCCTCGATGTTGCACCGATCCAAGCCCACCTAACCTACACTAGCCCACTATCCTCCATATGTCTATCCAATGCCCGTTTAAATACCCATAAAGAGGGAGAGTCCACCACTGTTACTGGCAGGGCATTCCATGAACTCACGACTCGCTGAGTAAAGGATCTACCCCTAACATCTGTCCTATACCTACCACCCCTTAACTTAAAGCTATGACCCCTCGTAATAGCTGACTCCATACATGGAAAAAGGTTCTCATGGTCAACCCTATCTAAACCCCTAATCATCTTCTACACCTCTATCAAGTCACCCCTAAACCTTCTTTTCTCCAATGAAAACAGCCCCAAGTGCCTCAGCCTTTCCTCATACGATCTTCCTACTATGCCAGGCAACATCCTGGTAAACCTCCTCTGCACCCGTTCCAGTGCCTCCACATCCTTCCTATAGTATGGCGACCAAAACTGCACACAATACTCCAGATGGGGCCGCACCAGAGTCTTATACAACTGCAACATGACCTCAGGACTCCGGAACTTAATTCCTCTACCAATAAAAGCCAGTACGCCATATGCCTTCTTCACAGCACTATTTACCTGGGTGGCAACTTTCAGAGATCTGTGTACATGGACACAAAGAACCCTCTGCTCATCCACACTACCAAGTATCCGACCATTAGCCCAGTACTCCATCTTCTTGTTACTCTTACCAAAGTGAATCACCTCACACTTACCTACATTGAACTCCATTTGCCACCTTTCTGCCCAGCTCTGCAGCTTATCTATATCCCGCTGTAACCTGCCTCATCCTTCCTCACTGTCAACAACTTCACCGACTTTCGTATCATCCGCAAACTTGCTCACCCAACCTTCTAGCCCCTCCTCCAGCTTATTTATAAAAATGACAAACAGCAATGGTCCCAAAACAGATCCTTGTGGAACACCGCTAGTAACTGCACTCCAAGATGAACCTTTACCATCAACTACTACCCTCTGTCTTCTTCCAGCCAGCCAATTCCTAATCAAACCTCCAACTCACCCTCAATGCCATACCTCTGTATTTTTTGCAGTAGCCTACCATGGGGAACCTTATCAAACGCCTTACTAAAATCCATATACAACACATCTACTGCTTTACCCTCGTCCACCTCCTTAGTCACCTTCTCAAAGAATTCAATGAGGTTTGTGAGGCACAACCTGCCCTTCACAAAACCATGCTGACTATCCTTGATCACATTATTCCTATCCAGATGTTCATAAATCCTATCCCTTACAATTCTCTCTAAGACTTTGCCCATAACAGACGTGAGACTCACAGCCTATAGTTACTAGGGTTATCCCTACTCCTCTTCTTGAACAAGGGATACCACATTTGCTATCCTCCAGTCTTCTAGCACTATTCCTGTAGACAACTAGGACATAAAAATCAAGGCCAATGGCTCTGCAATCTCCTCCCTAGCTTCCCAGAGAATCCTAGGATAAATGCCATCAGGCCCAGGGGACTTATCTATTTTCACCCTTTCCAGAATTTCCAACACCTCTTCCCTACATACCTCAAAGCCATCCTTTCTAATTAATTGTGACTCAATATTCACATCGGCAACAATGTCCTGTTCCTGAGTGAATACAGACGAAAAGTATTCATTCAGTGTCTCCCTAATCTCTTCAGCCTCCACACACAACTTCCCACTACTATCCTCTCCTGCGCGCCTTTATAGGAAAAAAAACTTACCCAGGTAAGCTTGCGCTACACCAGCTTCCAGAACATAGAACATAGAACAATACAGCACAGAACAGGCTCTTCAGCCCACGATGTTGTGCCAAACATTTGTCCTAGCTTAAGCACCTATCCATGTACCTATCCAATTGGCGCTTAAAGGTCACCAATGATTCTGACTCTGCCACTCCCACGGGCAGCGCATTCCATGCCCCCACCGCTCTCTGGGTAAAGAACCTACCCTTGACATCCCCCCATACCTTCCACCCTTCACCTTAAATTTATGCCCCCTTGTAACACTCTGTTGTACCCGGGGAAAAAGTCTCTGTCTGTCTACTCTATCTATTCCCCTGATCATCTTATAAACCTCGATCAAGTCACCCCTCATCCTTCGCCGTTGCAATGAGAAAAGGCCTAGGACTCTCAACCTATCCTCGTATGACTTATTCTCCATTCCAGGCAACATCCTGGTAAATCTCCTCTGTACCCTCTCCAAAGCTTCCACATCTTTCATAAAATGAGGCGACCAGAACTGCAAATGTGGTCTTACCAAGGTCCTATACAGCTGCAACATCACCTCACGACTCTTGAATTCAATCCCTCTGCTAATGAACGCTAATACACCATAGGCCTTCTTACAAGCTCTATCCACCTGAGTGGCAACTTTCAAAGATCTATGAACATAGATAGACCCCAAGATCCCTCTGCTCCTCCACCTTACTAAGAACCCTACCATTAACCCTGTATTCCGCATTCTTATTTGTCCTTCCAAAATGGACAACCTCATACTTGACAGGGTTGAATTCCATCTGCCACTCCTCAGCCCAGCTCTGCATCATATCTAAGTCCTTTTGCAGCCGACAACAGCTTTCCTCACTGTCCACAACTCCACCAATCTTCGTATCGGCTGCAAATCTACTGACCCACCCTTTGACTCCCTCTTTCAAGTCATTAATAAAAATTACAAACAGCAGAGGACCCAGAACTGATCCATGCGGAACTCCACTAGTAACTAGGCTCCAGGCTGAATATTTACCATCTACCACCACTCTCTGACTTTGACTGGTTAGCCACTTCTCTATCCAACTGGCCAAAATTCCCACTATCCCATTCCTCCTGACTTTCCACATAAGCCTACCATAGGTAACCTTATCAAATGCCTTACTAAAATCCATGTACACTACATCTACTGCTCTACCCTCATCCGCATGCTTGGTCACCTCCTCAAAGAATTCAATAAGACTTGTAAGGCAAGACCTACCCCTCAGAGCTGAAATGTGTTGCTGGAAAAGCGCAGCAGGTCAGCCAGCATCCAAGGAGCAGGAGAGTCGCCGTTTTGGGCGTAAGCCCTTCTTCAGGAATGAGGAAAGGATCCCTTGGGGCTAAAATAAAAGGTAGGGAGGAGGGACTTGGGGGAGGGGTGATGGAGATGTGATAGGTGGAAGGAGGTGAAGGTGAGGGTGATAGGCTGGAGTGGGGTGGGGGCGGAGAGGTCAGGAAGAAGATTGCAGGTTAGGAGGGCGGTGCTGAGTTCGAGGGATTTGACTGAGACAAGGTGGGGGGAGGCAAAATGAGGAAACTGGAGAAATCCGAGTTCATCCCTTGTGGTTGGAGGGTTCCTAGGTGGAAGATGAAGCGCTCTTCCTCCAACCATCGTGTTGTTATGGTTTGGCGATGGAGGAGTCCAAGGACCTGCATGTCCTTGGTGGAGTGGGAGGGGGAGTTGAAGTGTTGAGCCACGGGGTGGTTGGGTTGGGTGGTGCGGGTGTCCCAGAGGTGTTCTCTGAAACGTTCCGCAAGTAGGCAGCCTGTCTTCCCAATATAGAGGAGGCCACATCGGGTGCAGCGGATGCAGTAAATGATGTGTGTGGAGGTGCTGGTGAATTTGTGGCGGATATGGAAGGATCCCTTGGGACCTTGGAGGGAAGTAAGGGGGGAGGTGTGGGCGCAAGTTTTGCATTTCCTGCGGTTGCAGGGGAAGGTGCCGGGAGTGGAGGTTGGGTTGGTGGGGGGTGTGGACCTGACGAGGGAGTCACGGAGGGAGTGGTCTTTTCGGAACACTGATAGGGGAGGGGAGGGAAATATATCTCTGGTGGTGGAGATAAATTGCGCCCACAATTTAGGGGGAGCAGATTTAGGACTGAATTGAGAAGGATGTTCTTCACCCAGAAGGTCATAAATCTGTGGAATTCCCTGCCCAGTGAAGTATTTGATACAACTTCAGTAAATACTTTTAAAACTAAGACAGATTTTATTTGAAAAATGAAGGAATTAAGGTTTACAGTGAGAGGCTGGGTCAGTGGAGCTGAGGCCACGAAACAATCAGCCATGATCTTATTGAATAACAGAGCAGGCTCAAGGGGCCAGATGGCCTACTCCTGCTCCTGGTTCTTATGTTCTTAAGTAAAACAAAGCCAGAAATTGCCAGAGAAACTCTGCAGGTCTGGCTGCATCTGTGGACAGAAAGTAGAGTCTGATGAAAGTAGTTCTAATGAAAGGTCACCGGATTTGAAATGTTAACTCTATTTCTTTCTCCATGGATATTGCCAGCCCTGCTGAGATTCACTAACATTTGCTGTTTTTGTTTCAGGACTCCAGTGTCCGTAGTTCTTGGTTTTATTCTGAAGAAAGGGAAAATTATCTTTCTAACTCCAGCAGCTAGCCACTGTCAGAAGAAAGCAAGAGAAATGAATTTCAATAAACTTGCAAAACTAAGAGTATCAAAATTCACTGCTCAACTCTCAAAGTCAGATTTACCAGAAACATCCATAGTAACAGCAGTAACATTCTCATAACCCCTTTCCCAAACCACTCAGACTGATGCTTAGATCTTTTTTCTTAAGTTTTATTTTTGTTTGGAATCATTTCTTACTTTTATCCATGTCTGTGTGTGTTTTATTATTTCATCTCAAGTTTAGTGACTCATAAACTCACTCTTTTGTTGACTAAAGACAATAAGGTTAAATTGCTTCCTTTTAAAACATAATTCCATTTAATCTGGGTGGAAGGCATTCACCGGAGGGAATGGTTTTCAAATTAACCTTGTTGCAACCAACTGATAGTGGGAACTTCCTCCTCTCTCTACAAGAATCTCAGGGAGTCCCTCTCCCACTGCAATTCCCAGGTCGTTTCCTCTGCCCTGAAGCTCTTCAACCATGTCGTGCCAACCTGCCTATCTCTTTTTCCACCTATCCACTCCATCCTCTCCTCCCTGACCCATTACCTTCATCCCCTCCGCCACTCACCCATTGTACTCTATGCTACTTTCTCCCCACCCCCACCCTCCTCTAGCTTATCACTCCACGCTTCAGGCTCTCTGCCTTTATTCCTGATGAAGGGTCTTTGCCCGAAACGTCGATTTCGCTGCTCCTTGGATGCTGCCTGAACTGCTGTGCTCTTCCAGCACCACTAATCCATACATAACCAAAGGGAGTTTGCCCATGCTCCCTCACCCTGGAGCTTATCAATTCAGGGTATCCCTTCTGAAAGCGTGACAAATTGGGGAATCTCACCTCAGAGGCTGGTTATAAAAGCTTATAGATTTGGAAAAGAATTTCTCTGCCCTCTTGGGTTCTGGATAGGAAAGGGAATGTGTTTTTTCTTTGAGAAGATCTCACATGGAAAGCGTCTCATGCTCAATGAAAGAGTAATGGGGAAAAATGGAACGGGGGAGGGGGTCAAGAGAACTAATCCAAAAAGAAGTGAAACAACTTGGACGATTAAAGAACATCCCGTTCATATTCTGGAGCAAAATTGGAATGTGGTGCTAATAAATGACGGTAAATGGAACCAGTAAAATAATACAACATTCTCTTTCTTCCATATTATTCATGAAGATATTTTTCACATATAAGTTATCTTTGAAAGTCATCACGATGCAAAAAGAAACAGACATCATCTTGAGTGTTAAGTGGAGTTAACACTTGAAAAGAACAACATGATTAAGCAAAGAACTAAAGAGTTCGGCGCGATCATTAAAGAGGTTTTCTGGTAAAGCTGTCGATAAAATGAGTTCATTCCTCCTCCAGCATTACTTCTGCCTTGTGTAGTTTGTTTTCACTCCTGTTAATCACTGACCGAATCTGTAGTGCGGTCCAGCGGCCCCCAATAAACTACACAAGGCAGATCTGATGCCATTGTTCCCTTGAACAGAGTTCAATAGGCAACGGCTGAATCAACCAGTGCAGAATGAGACCAGTCAAACAAAGAGAGCAGGTTTTAAACAATGAGATACGTTGAATCCTGAAGAAAAGGGAAAACCTGTTGTGACATCATTAAACCTGAAACATTGAAGAGATCCAACACAACCAATTAATAATGAATTCTCAAATTATCACTAATAACACTTGTTAATTGACTCACAAGTACTCAAACCAACACAATGATCCCATTACCGTAGCCAAAGGCTCAAAGGAAGGAACTGTGTCGGTAACAGATTGACCTAATTTCCTCTCACTGAATGAGGATAAATACATGAGGTTTAATTTTGATCTGTCGTGAATTTACCTTCTTTAAGACACCTGCATCAGTTCCCCTGGGGGAAACACAGGAGGGAGTGGGTGTGTTTTAATGTACAGGCCAGACACCATTCATTCATTTATTCATTTCAAACTGTGTGACTCAAAATGAGATTCTTTACCCTTGTTTTTGGTCTCAAAAGCAAATCGAGTTTCCTTGAAGAGATTCTTAATCCCAGCCTTCCAATCAACAATTGTCACTTGTGTATTGGGTGTTGCGGTTGTCTGCTTTAATTCAGCCCCATTCAGGTGGTTGGAGCGCAGGGCACTTTGTTGTACCAGCTCCAAAGCTCTCCAGGAAGACTTTAACTATCATCATTTCCTGGTGATCCACGCACCTCTCCAACTGTGTACTCTGAATTACTTTTAATTAAGCCAGACAGGCACAGAGTAGAAATTCAGACAGCAACAATAACTGACTCTTTGAACAGACCTTGTCTCAGCCGTTTTCTCTCTCTCTCTCTCTCTCTTTCTCTGTTCTATAGTCCAATGTTAGGGGGAATTGCAAAACCAACATCTATTCAAATGACAGCAACTTGATATTAATTAATTGTGAAACACAAGAGGAAACAATTAATGTGAGGAGGGGAGAGAATTGACAAGAGTTTTTGAGAACTTTATGGTCAATGATGAGAGCTGATGTCAGGATTTGCATCTCCATAGCAACAACCAAAGGCAAATACATTGAATTAAACTAGCCCCATTTCACTTTGAAGATGAAATAACCAAGGATCTGTTGCCTTTATTATAAGTAACTGAAACAATAGTGTATTATTGTCATTTGATGGCAACTTTTGTCATCTCTTGCAGTCTGACTGCTCCAATAAGGCAACACAGTAAATAAAAACTAAACCATTAAAAAGGGGAGAAAGTTTCATACAAGGTGTAGGAGTGCAAATACAGATCATTTCTTGACTCAGTAATCATTGTGCAGCCTATCAGTGAGTGTGGAACTCCACAAAGATAAATGTTGACACACACTTCCAATTTGTAGAAATATTGCAAATAATTCCAAAATATAATCCCTTACAGAGTATCTGGAAGTCCTAGGGATGAGGTAACTTGTAAATTACACTTGGTATTAAATTGGCTTCGCGAAATTCTATCTGTTTTCTCTCTCTTTAGCGATCTCCACCATTTCCTCCTCATGTCATTCTTGTTGATGCATCTCTTGGTGTCTCAGAACCAATACACCTTCTTCATCTATGGGTCAAGATAAACCATGTCAACTGACCATCCAATTCCAGATCCATCGCAGTTAGTTCCAAACTCATCTTTAACATCTAGAAGAAGGCACAGGTCTCAGGATAATAATTAAAGGTAGAACCTTAGATATATGATGTTCTGTGTAATAACAGTAATAGAGTCATACAGCATAGAAATAGACTCTTTGGTCCAACTCATCCTCAATGATTAGATATCCTAATCTGATCTAGTGCAATTTGCCAGCATTTAACCCATATCCCTCTAAACATTTTCCTATTCATATATCCATCCAGTTGCCTCTCAAATGCTGTAATTGTACCAACCTCCACCACTTCCTCTGGCAGCTCATTCCATACTGGCACCATTCTCTGCATGAAAAAGTTACTCCTTAGGTCCCTTTTAAATATTTCCCCTCTCACCTTAAACCAGTGTCCTCCCCTACCTTAGGCAAAAGATCTTGGCTATTCATACAATCCATGTTCCTCATATAAGGTCACCCCTCAGCCTCCAATGCTCCAGGGAAAAAATGCCCCAGTCTATTCAGCCTCTCCCTATAACTCAAACCCTCCAGTCCTTATAAATCTTTTCTGCACCCTCTCAAGTTTTACAACATCATTCCTAAATAGGGGTGACCAGAATTATGCTCAGCATTCCAAGCTTGCTTTTCTAGAAACATAAAAGAATCTTGGGGGATTTGACAGCACAGCCATTGGAAAGGTTGCTTCCCTCTGTGAGAGAGTCTAAATTCTGAGGCATAATCTCAGAATAAAGGGCCATATATTTAAGACATAGCTGAAGAGGGTCATGAATTTGGAATTTTTACTACAGTGGGCTGTCAAAGTTATGTCACTAAGTATTTTTAAGGCTGAGATGGAAAGAGGTTTAATCAGGACGGGAATTGGGATTGGAGGAAAAGACAGGAAAGGGAAATTGATGATAATCGGATCAGCCAGGATCTCATTGAATGGTGGATCAGAAGGTTGAGCCAAGTAACAAATTGTCACACTGCCCACAGTGGGATTTGATTAATGTTTGCTGGATTGTGCCTCTGAATGACTAAACTATTGCACTCTGATTTTAAACACAATTCTGTGCTAACAAGTAAATCATGAATACAGAATCACAGCAACCCCAGGGCAGGAAAGCACAAACTTACTTCAAGGTGATTTTTCATTCTACTGGAATGAGGATTGATCTTTTGCAATAGATTCTTGGCTTTTTTTTCAGGATGTTCAGTGAAGTTGGTCATGTCAAATTACAATCAATTTTAACTTGGATTATGACTGACAGTGTGTTTGACAGTACTGCCTGCACTCAAACAGCATACTCATCTCCAACTCTAAAGCTATTTTCCTGCAGTGACTCTCACGCTATCCCACTGCACATTAAGCCAGTGAGTTGCTGCATTCGACACACAGAGCATTATCCTCCAGAACAACCACCTGAGCAGGTCTAGACCATTTGGCCAATTGAGGCTGGTCCTTCACTTGATTGATCTGCTCATGACGTTAATGACCACTTCCTGTCTGATCTTCCCATGATCTCCCTCGACTCCCACGTGGATAAGAAATCCATCTACCTCAGCCTGGAAAAGACTAATGACCCTCATAAAGAAGAAATCCTTCCTCATCTGTCATCAAGGCAAAACTCCTCACATTTAAACAGTGGCCCAGGGTTCTAAAGTCCCCGGCAACAGGTAACATCCTCCTAACCTCTCCCTCTCAAAACCCCCTCACAATCTTTAATGAGTTTCATAAGGCTGTATGATGTAGCAGCAGAATTACATCACATCGGCTCCACCATTCGATCATGTTTGATGTGCTCCTCAACCCCTTTCTCTTGCCTTTTCCCCATAACCCTTTATCTTCTTATTAATCAAGTATCTATCTATCTCTGTCTTAAAGACACTTAATGACTTGGCCTCCACAGCCCTCTGAGGCAATATGTTTCACAGATTCCCCACTGTCTGGCTGAAGAAACTCCTTACCTCAGTTCTAAAGGGTTGTCCCTTCTCCCTGAGACTGTGCCCTCGGGTCCTAGTCTCTCCTGCTAGTGGAAACATCTTCTCCATGTCCACTCTATCCAGACCCTCTCAGTATTCCATAAGTTTCAATCAGATCCCCCTCATCCTTCTAAACTCCATGGAGTACAGACCCAGAATTCTCAACCGCTCCTCATATGACAAACCCTTCATCCCTGGGATCATTCTTATACCACTCCTCTGGACCCCCTCCAACACTAGCGTATCCTTCCTTACATACAGGACCCAAAACGGCTCACAATATTCCAAATTCAGTCTGACCAGACCCTTATACAGCCCCAGCTGTACATCCATGCTCATGCATGTTAGTCCTCATGAAATGAATACTAACACTGCATTTACCTTCCTAACTGCCAGCTGAATCTCCATGTTAACCTTAAGAGAATCATCTATTCTTTCTCCTAAAGTGCATGACCTCACACTTTCCCACACTGTATTCCATCTGCCACTTCTTTGCCCACTCTCCCAGCCTGTCCAAGTCCTTGTCAGCCTCCTTGCTTCCTCAACATTACCTCTCTTTCCATCTATCTTTGAGTCAGCTAATGTATAACGTTAATGTATGATCGTTTGTATAACGTGAATCGTTTTAGCCCCAACATGAACCGCTGTGGAATTTCCACAAGTCACTGACTGCCATCCTGAAAAAGATCCTTTAACCCCTACTCTTTGCCTTCTGCCAGTCAATCCTTAATCTACACCAATATTCTGCCTCTAATACCATGTGCTCTTTCTCAGCAACCTTCCGTGCTGCGCCTTGTCAAAGGCCTTCAGGAAATCTAAATACATCATGACCACTGTCTCTCCTCTGTCTAACTCGTTCATTACCTCCTCAAAGAATTCTAATTGATATGTCAGGTATGACCTCCCTTTGATGAAGCCGTGCTGACTTAGCCCTATTTTACCAAGCACTTCCAAGTAATGCACTTCTGCAATAGCATCCTTAATAATTGACTCTAAAATCTTACCAATGACTGAGGTCAGGCTAACTGGCCTGTAGTTTCTTGTTTTCTGCCTCCTTCTCTTCTCAAACAGATGATTACATCTGCCTTTTTCCAGTCCTCTGGGACTGTCCTCACTCAGCGCTTCCTGAAAGACCACCAATGCCTATAAAATCTCCTCAGCTATCTCCCTCAGAACACTGGCATGTAGTCCATCTGGTCTGGGTGATTTATCCACCTTCAGACCTTTCAGCCTCCCCAGCACCTTCTCCTGAGTGATGGACACTACACTCACCTCTGTCCCTGATTCTCTCGAAGTTCTGGTCTGCTGTTGAGGTTTTCCACTTTCAAAACTGAAGGAAAGTTCTTATTCAATTCCTCTGTCATTCCTTTATCCTCCATTACTTCTCTCTGGCCTCATTTTCCAGTGATCCAATATCCACTCTTACTTTTTGGATATGTAAAAGAACTCTTGCAATCTTTCTTTATATTACTAGCAAGCTTACTCTCATATTTCATCTTCTCCTCCCTTATTGTTTTTTGACTCATCCTTTGCTGGTTTTTAAAGGCTTCCTAATCCTCTGGCTTCTCACTAATCTTCACCTCAATATTTGTTTCTTTCTTTTGTTTTTTATGCTGGCCCTGATGTCCTTTCTCAGTCCTGGTTATCTAGTCTTCCCCTTAGTATGCTCCTTCTTCCTGAGGAAGGGCTTATGCCCAAAGCGTCGATTCTCCTGCTCCTCGGATGCTGCCTGACCTGCTGTGCTTTTCCATGACCAGACGTTTTGACTCTGATCTCCAGCATCTGCAGTCGTCACTTTCTCCTTCTTCCTTGGCATGAATTTCTGCTGTGTCCCCTGAATAAACATCAGAAACTCCTGTCATTGCTGCTCCATCATCTTCTCTGTTAGGCTCCCCTTCCAATAAGATTGTCTTTCCCTCTCCTCAACTCCACACTCTGTCAGACAAATGGCATCAACTGTGTGTCATCACCATCAGTGTTAACTATAAATGTTTAGTTTAAACCATCTTAAACATGTTCATTTTAGTTCAGTATTCCGTGTGGCAACTTTCTAAATGATGTTTGTCTGTAATGCTGTTACCACCACTGAGTCCCCCACTATCAACATCCTGGGGGTTACCATTGACCAGAAACTCAACTGGACTCACCACATAAACACAGTGGCTACAAGAGCAGGTCAGAGGCTAGGGATACTGCAGCAAATAACTCACCTCCTGACTCCCCAAAGCCTGTCCATCATCTACAAGGCACAAGTCAGGAGTGTGATGGAATGCTCCCCACTTGCCTGGATGGGGGCAGCTCCAACAACACTCAAGAAGCTTAACACCATCCAGGACAATGCAGCCAACCTGATTGGTATCATATCCACAAACACCCACTCCCTCCACCACCGATGCTCAGTAGCAGCAGTGTGTACTATTTGCAAGATGCACTACAGAAATTCTTCAACGATCATGAGACAACAGCTTTCAAACCCACGAAATCATCTAGAAGCTTAAGAGCAGCAGATAGATGGGAATACCACCTTCTACCAGTTCCCCTCGAAACCACTCACCATCCCGACTTGGAAATATATCACAGTTCTTCAGTGTCACTGGGTCAGAATCCTGAAATTCCCTCCCAAAGGGCATTGTGGGTCAACCCACAGCACAGAGACTGTAGTAGTGAATTTTAAAAGTGGCTGCAACAAATCAATATCTCATTTTATGACAGTAAACATTCAGGTGTACATTGCATGTTCCATTTTTAATTTGGATAAATGTGACGAATTTCATTTTGGTAAAACAACAAGATCACAACTTATACAATTAATGGTAGGATCCTTGATAGTGTTGTAGAACAGAGAGACCTAGGTGTTCAGGTACATAATTCTTTGGAAATTGTGTCACTTCCAGATAAGGCGGTTAAGAAGGTGTTTAGCATGTTTGCCTTCATTGCTCAGAGCTGGGACATCATGTTGAGGCTTTGCAGGATATTGGTGAGGCCTCTTCTGGAATACTGTGTGTAATTCTGGTCACCCAGTTATAGGAAGGATATTATTAAACTGGAGAGGTTTCAGAAAAGATTTACCAGGAGATATAAAAATAAGCTGAATAGGCTGGGAGTTTTTTCTCTGGACTGGAAGAAATTGAGGGGTTACCTTATTGAGATTTTTCCTAAGTAGAGGAGAGTAGCTTTTACTTGTCATTTCTCCCACATACAAGTGACAAGTAAAAAAATGAGACAGCGTTCCTCCAGGACTGAGGAAGCTACATGGACAGCAAAAACTACACAATCACACACAGCATAAAGTACATAAGAAGTGCAGAACACACAAGTTACGGTCTAATAGAAGAATCATGAATAATGGATATTTTTCTAGCAGCAATAGGAAATAATTTCAGATGGTAAAGAGTCCAATCATACAGTGTTAAGGAGCCTGGTGGCTTGGGGGAAGAAGCCATTGCACATCCTGGGCATGAGACACTGTGTACTCCGGTATCTTCTGCCAGATGGCAGGAGGGAGAAGAGTTTGAGTGAGGTGAGAGAGGGTGGGAGACTTCATAACTAGGGGGCATATTTTTAAGGTTAGAGGAGAAAGATTGAACAAGGACATGAGGGGCAACATTTTCACGCAGACAATGGTTCGTGTGTGGAATGAACTGTCACAGGAAGTGGTGGATGCAGGTACAGTTATAATAGTTAAAAGACATTTCTGACAAGTTCATGAATGGGAAAGGTTTGGAGGGATATGGGTTAAATGCAGGTAGGTGGGACTAGTTTAGTTTGGGAACATGGTCAGTGTGGATTGGTTGGATTGAAGGGTCTGGCTCCATTCTCTATAAGTATAACGCAAACAGAAACAGAGCATTGACTGTATTTTATGTTAAGTGTCATTCACCACCTCCCCACCAGTTCCCACATCCTACGTCCCCACCTCTCTCCTGGTCCCCCCAACCCATTATTTCTAACAGGATGAGCAACTAGTAGGAACTTTGAAAAGTGCCTGTCAGTTGCCACCATGTCCACACCTTCCCCCTCCGTCAGCACCCCCTCCCCTCCCCCTTCACTCACCTCCAGTAACCCCAGAAAATGCAGGATCTGTCAGGATAGTGACTCCTCTTACCCCGCTGTATCACTGCTGACCGGCGTTAACATCAACCATCTGCTAAAGGGAAGACATCCTTTTCATTGAGATGCGGCTATTGTTTCAATGTGGGAAACCCAGCAGCCATTTTGTATACAGCAAGATCCCACAAGCTTCAATGTAATGATCTGTTATTTTAGCAACGAATCACTTCCTCGTTGAAGGATTGCAATGGGCCCTGGGCAGCATCAGAATAGAACTGAGCACAACCTTCACTGGCCCTGAAGCTGAAATAAATTCTGTTGCTGCAAAAGCACAAGGTGCCTGTAAAGAGGAAAAGAAAAATAAGTTGAAATAAAGAAAGTTACAGCACAGTTAAATGAATTGCTGAGCATGAAAATGGATGGGAAACAATCATCAAAAGTTTTGGTTTCTAATACGTATGCCATCTCCTTTTAAGGGTGAATGCTATTAACACTCGTTCTGTTTTACCATACACTGCCAGCAACAGAAGAAAGGAACCCAACTGATTTAAAACTAGCGGAACAGACAGACAACAAAGCAGAGCGATTCCCTCATGCATGGCTGCGGGTCGAATAAAAGAGAAATGGACTTCTGAGAGAAGGGGAAGAACAAAGCAGACAGGGGTGCTGACAAAACTTTTCTTCCTCCTCGAGAAAAAGGAGGGATGTGGTTTGATATCTGCAGATAAAGAGGACAGAAGACAAATAAAACAGTGTAATTGTCTTAAGTATTACGTTTAGTCAACTATAGCTCAATTAGTTACAATTCCTGAGTGAAGCACTTACAGTGAAGGGCATGTGTTCAAATCAAAGGCGATTGAACAATTCTATCAAACTGGAATGATGCATAATTAACCACCGACTGCTTCCAACTCATTTAAAATATCAGCGCTATTCTTTAGCTGCTTTTATGCTGCCCCAGTGTGGGGTAGTGTGGGCTGGTGTAAGGTGGGGCAGGGGTTTCTCGGTTTCTCTGTGATAGGGGGATGTGATGGTGGTATTTACACTGCTAAAGACATCAAAGAGAGAGAGTTTGAATAAGGAGCATTACGTCCAAAGATGTGCAGGTTAAGCTGGATTGGCCATGCCAAATTGCCCATCGTGTCCAGGGATGTGCAGGCTAGGTGGATTAACCATAGGAAATGTAGGGTTACAGAGATAGGGTAGGGAACTGAGTCTGGGCAGGATTTGCTTTGGAGATTCCATGTCGACTTAGTGAGCCAAATGGCGTGCTTCCAACTGTAGGGATTCTATGCTACATGAATATTTGAGCTGGGCTGGTCAGGAGCAGCTGAACTCGATGGGCCAAATGGTTTAATTCTGCTCCTAGATCTTATGAACCTATGAACTCTGGAAGTCCTTATCTAAGGAAGGATCAACTTGAGGTGGAGGAAGTTCTATGAATGCTGACTAAACTGATTCCTGGGATGTTCTGTGAGGAAACTGGGCCCCTATAGTCCAGCATTCAGAAGAATGAGAGGTGATCCTATTCAAACATATACAATTCATACAGGGACTGTACAGAGTTGCTGCAGGAAGGCTATTTCTTCTGGCTGGGGTGGGGTGGTCTAAAGCCAGGATACACAATCGCACAATAAGGAATAAACCATTTAGAGCTGGAATGAGGAGGAGATAATAAATAGTTCTGAAGAAGCACGATACGGGACACAAAGCATTAACTCTGTCTCTCTCACCCTAAACATGTTGCCAGATCTGCTGAGTTTCTCCAACACTTTCTGTGTCTGTTTGAGATCTCCAGCACCCACAGTATTTTATGTGAGTTGAGGAGAAAGTTCTTCATAAGGAGGTTGGTGAATCTTCAGAATTCTCTATCCCAGAGGGCAGAGGAAGATCAGTCGAGTGGATCATTCAAATTCGAGGTAGATGAGCTTTTGTTTGACAAGGTTTTCATGAAATGGCAAGCAACAGCAGCTGTATTTCAAGAGGGTTAGAATACAAGAGCAGAGATGTACTACTTAGGTTGTATCAGACTGCATTTGGAATATCGTAAGCAGTTCTGGGTCCCGTATCGAAGGAAGGATGTGCTGGTGTTGGAAGGGGTCCAGTGGAGGTTTGCGAGAATGATCCTGGGGGATGAAGGGTATGCCTTATGAGGAGCAGTTGAGGACTTAGGATCTATACTCAGCAGAGTTTAAAAGGATGGGGGGGGGGAATCTGATTGAAACTTACAGAATACTGAGAGGCCTGAACAAAGTCAACATAGAGAAAATGTTTCCAATAGTAGGAGAGAATAGGATCAGAGGGTACAGCTTCAGAGTGAAGACAAGACCTTTAGGACTAAGATGAGGAGGAATTTCTTCAGCCAGAGGATAAAAATCACACAACACCTGGTTTTGGTCCAACAGGTTTATTTGGAAGCACTAGCTTTCGGAGCGCTGCTCCTTCATCAGGTGGTTGTGGAGTATAAGATCGTAGAACACAGAATTTATGGCAAAAGTTTAGTGAGATGTAACTGAAATTATATATTGAAAAAGACCTGGATTGTTTATTAAGTCTCTCATCTTTTAGAATGACCATGCTGGTTTCAGTTCTTTCATATGTAAATTCCAGAACATTCTTAAAGTTACATTCTCAAGTGCACTTTAACAGTGTTAGCCCAGATAATGCATTGAAGGTGTGAGGTGCCCTGTGTGAGACTATCTGTGCCCCAATGTTCAGACTGATTCTAATCTAAAAAAGGGTATTACAGAATCTTACATGGATTTAAGCAGTGTTTGAGGAAAATAAAACGTCATTCTGCAAGTACAAATTTACCCACAAATTTATACGTGGGCGTGTGCGTTGTTGGGGGTGGGGGAGGGGGTGGTATGAGTGTCTGTAAGAGAGTGTGTGTATGTGAATGTGTGTGAGCGTTTGGGGCAGCACAGCGGCTCAGTGGTTAGACTGCTGCCTCTCAGCATCACGGACCCAGGTTCAATTCCAGCCTCGGGTGGCTGTCTGTGTGGAGTTTGCACATTCTCCCTGTGTCTGTGTGGGTTTCCTCCGGGCGCTCCAGTTTCCTCCCACAGTCCAAAGATGTGCAGGTCAGGTAAATTGGCCATGCTAAATTGCCCGTAGAGTTAGGTATATTAGTCAGGGGAATGGGCCTGAGTGGGTTACTCTTCGGAGGGTCGGTGTGGACTTGTTAGGCCGAAGGGCCTGCTTCCATAATGTAAGGGAACCTAATTTAAAGGGGTATAAGTCTGTAAGAGGGTGAATGTGGGAATGTATGTCTGATCATACAAGAGAGGGTCTGCGGGAGTGTTTGGGTCTGCAGGAGAGTGCGTGTATATAGTGCAATGGGGTCACCTGTAGTGTGACATGAACCCAAGGTCCCAGTTGAGGCCATCCCCATTGGTACCGCACTTGGCTATCAGCCTCTGCTCGGCCATTTTGCACTGCTGCCTGTCCTGAAGTTCAGCCTTGGATGATGGTCACCCAAGGTCCAAGGTTGAATATCCTGGACCATTGAACTGTTCCCTGACTGGGAGGGAACCCTCCTGTCTGTTGATTGTTGTGCGGTGTCCATTCAGCCATTGCCGTAGCCTCTGCTCAGTCTCAAGAATGTACCATGCCTTGGGGCATCCTTGCCTGCAGCGAATGAGATAGAAACGTTGGCTGAGTCACATGGGTACCTGCCATGTGCATGGTGGGAGGTGTCCCCACATATAATGGTGGTATCCGTGTCGATACTCTGACATGTCTTGCAGCACCTACCGTGACAGGGTTGTATGGTGTTGTCCTGGAAGCTGGGCAGTTTCCTGTGAACAATGATCTTTTTGAGGTTTGTTGGTTGTTTAAAGGCGGGAAGTGGAGGTGTGGAGAAGGTCCTGGTGAGGTACCCATCCTCACTGATAATGTGTTGCAGGCTGTGAAGGACATGGCATAGTGTTTTGGCTCCTTGGAGGTACTGGACAACAAAGTGTACCCTGTCAGTTGCAGTTTGTGTCTGTCTCCTGAGGAGGTCATTATGGTTTCTCACTTTGGCACAGCGGGACTGTTGAGTTGAGCATCATATCCCATTCTTATGAGGACAGCCTTGGGTACCTTGAGATGTCCATCATATTCCTCTTCATCTGAACAGATCCTGTGTATGCATAGGGCTTGTCTGTAGGGGATGGCTGTTTGAATATGTTTCGGGTGGAAACTGGAGAAGTGTAGCATCATGAGGTTGTCTGTGGGTTTGTGGTAGAGTGAGGTGCTGAGGTGCCCATCCTTGATGGAGACGCATGTGTCCAAGAATGAGACAGATAGTCGAGAGTAGTCCATGGTAAGTTTGATGGTGGGTTGAAACTTGTTGATGTCACTGTGTAGTTTTATCAGTGACTCCTCACCATGAGTCCAGAGGAAGGAAAATGTCATCAATGTACCTGGTGTACAATGTTGGTTAGAGGTCCTGCATAGAGAAGAAGTCTTGTTCAAACCTGTGCATCAAAATGTTGGCATATTGGGGTGCAAATTTGGTCCCCATGGCTGGATGAAAAACTGGCTGTCAAAGGTGAAGATGTTGTGATCGAGGATAAAGTGGATGAGTTGTAGGATGGTGTTTGGAGACTGGCAGTTGTTGGTGTTGAGTACTGAGGCTGTTGCCGCGATGCCATCATTGTGGGGGATGCTGGTGTAGAGTGCGGAAATGTCCATTGTGAGGAGGAATGTTCCTGGTTCAGCCAGAGGGTGGTGGATCTGTGAAACTCATTATCACAGTGGGAGGGCAAGTCATTGAGTGTATTTAAGACAGAGATAGATAGGTTCTTGATTAGTAAGGGCATTAAGGGTTACAGGGAGAAAGCAGGAGAATGGATTTGAGGAAAACATCAGCCATGATCGAATGGTGGAGCAGAATCGATGAATCGAATGGCCTGATTCTGCTTCTATATCTTATGGTCTCATGGACAGCTTTCGGTGGAGCTACACAGTAACTGCGTTGTATATACAGCGATTTATATTCATTTATGGGACGTGGGCATCGCTGGCTGACCCAGCATTTATTGGCCATTCCAAGTTGCCCCTTGAGAAGGTGGTATTGAACTGCTTCTTAAACCACTGCAGTCCACCTGCTGTAGGTAGACCCACAATGCCCTTAAGGAGGGAATTCCAGGACTCTGACCCAGCAACATTGAAGGAACAGCGATATATTTCCAAGTCAAGTTGGTGAGGAGATTGGAGGGGAACTTGCAGGGGGTGGTGTTCCCATGTATCTGCTGCCCTTTCCTTCTAGATGGAAATGGTTATAGGTTGTGCTGTCTGAGGATCTTTGATGAATTTCTGTAGTGCATCTTGTAGATAGTACACACGATGGCTAATGTGCATTGGTGATGGAGAGAGTGGATGTTTGTGGATGTGGTGTCAGTCAAGTCACTGCTTTGTCCTGGATGGTGAAAGTGAGGACTGCAGATGCTGGAGATCAGAGCTGAAAATGTGTTGCTGGAAAAGCGCAGCAGGTCAGACAGCATCCAAGGAACAGGAGAATCGACGTTTCGGGCATGAGCCCTTTTTTGTCCTGGATGGTATCAAACTTCCTCTGTGTTGTTGGAGCTGCACCCAACAGGCAAATGGTGAGTTTTCCATCACACGCCTGACTTGTGTCTTGTAGATGGTAGGCAGGCTTTAGGGAGTCAGGAGGTAAGTTACTCATTGCTGTATTCCTAATCTCCGACCTGCTCTTGTCACCGCTGTGTTTATGTGGTCAGTCCAGTTGAGTTTCTGGTCAATGGTAACCCCTAAGTGTTGATAGTAGGAGACTCAGTGATGGCAGCACCATTGAATGTCAAAGGACGGTGGTTAAATTGTCTCTTGTTGGTGATGGTCACAGCCTGGCATTTGTGTGGTGCAAATGTTACTTGCCACTTGTCAGCCCAAGCCTGGATATTGGCCAGATCTTGTTGCATTTAAACATGGACTGCTTCAGTATCTGAGGAGTTGCAAAATGGTGTTGAATATTGTGCAATCATCGGTGAACATCCCCACTTCTGACCTTATGACAGAGGGAAGATCATTGATGAAGCAACTGAAGATGGTTAGGCTGAGGACACTATCCTGAGGAACCCCTGCAGAGATGTCCTGGGGCTGAGATGACTGACCTCCAACAACCACAACCATCTTCCTATGTATCAGGTATGACTCCAACCATCAGAGATTTTGCCCTGATACCCATTGATTCCAGTTTTGCCAAGGCTCCTTGATACCACATTCTGTCGTACACAGCCTTAATGTCAAGGGCTGTCCCTCTCCCCTCCCCTCCGGAATTCAGCTCTGTTGTCCATGTTTGACCCAAGGCTGTAATGAGGTCAGGAGCTGAGTGACCCTGGGGAACCCAAACTGGAGGAGAAAGTGAGGTCTGCAGATGCTGGAGTATCAGAGCTGAAAATGTGTTGCTGGCAAAGCGCAGCAGGTCAGGCAGCATCCAAGAAACAGGAAATTCGACGTTTTGGGATTCCTGATGAAGGGCTTATGCCCGAAACGTCGAATTTCCTGTTCCTTGGATGCTGCCTGACCTGCTGTGCTTTTCCAGCAACACATTTTCAGCTCCGAACCCAAACTGGGCGTCATTGAGCAGGTTATTGCTGAGCAGGTGCTGCATGATAGCACTGTTGATGACAGCTTCCATCATTTTACTGATGATGGAGAGTAGACTGATTGGGTGGTAATTTGCCGGGTTTGATTTGTCCTGCTTTTTAAGTACAGGACATACCTGGGTAATTTTCCACTGTGTCAGGTAGATGCCGGTGTTGTAACTGTACTGGAACAGCCTGGCTTGGGGAACAGCAAGTCTGGAGCACAAGTCTTCAGTACTATTGCCAGAATGTTGTCAGGGCCCGTAGCCTTTGCAATATCCAATGACTCCAGCCGTTTCTTGAGATCATGTGGAGTGGAATTGGCTGAAGACTGGTATCTGTGATGCTGGGGACCACTGGAAGAGGCCGAGATGGATCATCCACTCGGCACGTCTGGGCTGAAGATTGTTGCGAAAGCTTCAGCCTTATCCTTTGCCCTGATGTGCTGGGCTCCTGCATCATTGAGGTTGAGGATATTTGTGGAGTCTCCTCCTCCAGTGAGTTGTTTAATCATCCACCACCATTCACAACTGGATGTGGAAGGTCTGCAGAGCCTAGGTCTGATCCAATGGTTGTGAAATCAGTTAGCTCTGCCTGTCATTTGCTGCTTATCTGTTTGGCACGTCTTCCTGTTTGGTGGCTTCACCAGGTTGCCACCTCATCTTCAGGTATACCTGGTGCTGCTCCTGGCATACCCTCCTGCACTTTCCATTGAACCAGGATTGATCCCCTGGCTTGATGGTAATGGGTGAGTGGGGGATATGCTGGGCCATGAGGTTACAGATTGTGCTGGAGTACAGTTCTGCTGTTTTTGATGGTCCTCAGTGCCTTATGGATGCCTAGTCTTGAGTCTCTCGACCTGTTCGAAGTCTGTGCCATTTAGCATGGTGATAGTGCCATACAACACGATGGAGGTTATTCTCAGTGTGAAGGTGAGACTTCATCTCCACAGGGACTGTGTAGATGCATCTGGAGCTGGCAGGTTGGTAAGGATGAGGTCAGGTCTGTTTTTCCCTCTTGTTGGTTCCCTCACCACCTGCTGCTGACCCAGTCCAGCAGCGATGCCCTTTAGGACCCGACCAGATCGGTCAGTAGAGCTGCTGCCGAGCCATGAAATCCCCCACCCAGAGTACATTTTAGTGCCCTAGCCATCTTCAGTGCTTCCTCCAAATATTGTTCATCATGGAGGAGTGCTGATTCATAGGTATGTGAACAGGTATGAACAGGGATACCATTTTGGATGCTGTTGAGGGAGATGGCTCACCAGGGGAGGGCAGCAGTTGTCAAGATCATGGCACCATGGCGGGCACTGCTGGGACTAATACAAAATGGATGGTCTACATCTGAACCAGACCGGAACCAATGTCCTTGGGGGAGTTTTTGCTACTGCTGTTGGGGAGGTTTTAAACTAATGTGGCAGGGGGCTGGGAACCAGAAGAGAAAACAAGTAGGCAGCGAGGTGGAGACGAGAGACTGTAAGAATTATGAAGATAGCATTAATAAAGGGAAGAATAGGCAGACAGCAGGTGAGCGGAAAAGAACTGGTGGCCTGAAATGCATCTACTTTAATGGAAGGAGTATAGTGTGTAAGGCAGATGAACTTAGGGCTTGGATTGGTACCTGGGAGTATGACATTATTGCCACCACAGAGACTTGGTTGAAGGAAGGGCATGATGATTGGTAACTAAATGTTCCAGGATATAGACTTTCCAGACAGGACAGGGAGGGAAGTAAAAGGGAGGTGGAGTTGCATTGCTGGTCAAGGATGGTATCACGGCTGTGCTAAAGGAGGACACTATGGAAGGCTTGGGTACTGAGGCATTATGGGTAGAGCTGAGAAATAAGGGTGCAGTTACATTGTTGGGGCTGTATTACAGGCCTCCCAACAGTGAGCGTGAGGTAGAAGAACAAATAGATAAACAGATTATGGAAAGATAAAGAGGCAATCGGGTGGTGATGATGGGAGATTTTAATTTTCCCAACATTGACTGGGATACACTTAGCGTCAGAGGTCTGGATGGAGTAGAATTTGTACGAAGCGTCCAGGAGAGTTTTCTAGAGCAGTATGTGAATAGTCTGACGAGGGAAGGGGCCATATTGGACCTGGTACTGGGGAACGAGCCAGGACAGGTGGTAGAAGTTGCAGTGGGGAATTTCTTTGGGAACAGTGACCACAATTCTGTAAGTTTTAGAATATTCGCAGATAAAGAAGAGAGTGGTCCTAAGGGAAGAGTACTAAACTGGGCCAAGGCCAATTATATCAAAATTAGGCAGGAGCTGGGAAATGTGGATTGGGGGCAGCTATTTGAGGGGAAGTCCACGTTTGAGATGTGGGAGGCTTTCAAAGATAGGTTAAAGATAGTGCAGGATAGGCATGTCCCGTTGAAGGCAAAGGATAGGAAGGGCAAGATTCATGAACCGTGTATGACAGGAGAAATTGTACAACTAGCCAAGAGGAAAAGGGAAGTGTACATAAGATCCAGGCAACTAAGAACAGAACAGGCCATGGAAGAATATCGGAAGAGTAGGACCAGTCTTAAATGAGGAATCAAGCAGGCTAAAAGGGGCCATGAAATAGCTTTAGTGAGCAGAATTAAGGAGAATCCCAAAACATTTTATTTTTATACAAGACGCAAACGGGTAACTAGAGAAAGGATTGGTCCACTAAAGGATGATGAAGGAAGGCTGTGTGAAAGAACATGAGAGATTCTGAATGTTTACTTTGCATCAGTGTTCACTGAGGAGAGGGACATGAAGAATGTTGAGATTAGAGATAAAAGTTTGATTAGTCTGGATCACGTTGACATACGTAGGAAAGATGTGTTGGGTAGGCTAGAGGTTATTAAGGTGGACAAATCCCCAGGACTGGATGGGATCTATCCCAGGTTGTTGAGGGAGGCGAGAGAGGAAATAGCTGAGGCCCTGACAGATATCTTTGTGGCATCCTTAAATATGGGTGAGGTGCCGGAGGACTGGAAGGTTGCTCATGTTGTCCCCCTGTACGAGAAAGGTGGTAGGGATATTCCGGGTACCTACAGACCAGTGAGCCTGACATCGGTGGTGGGAAAGTTGCTGGAGAAGATACTGAGGGATGGGATCTATTTATATTTAGAAAAGAATGGGCTTGTCAGTGATAGGCAACATGGTTTTGTGCAGGGGAGATCGTGCCTTACCAACTTAATAGAGTTCTTCAAGGAAGTGACCAAGTTGATAGATGAAGGAAAGGCTGTTGATGTCATGTACATGGACTTTAGTAAGGCATTTCATAAGGTTCCCCATGGCAGACTAATGGAGAAAGTGAAGTCACATGGTGTGCAGGGTATTCTCGCTAGGTGGATAAAGAACTGGTTAACCAACAGGAGACAGAGATTAGTAGTTGAAGGGAGTTTCTCGAAATGGAGAAAGGTGACCAGTGGTGTTCCACAGGGGTCAGTGTTGGGGCCGCTGCTGTTTGTAATATACATAAATGATCTGGAAGAGGGCACTGTTGGTATGATCAGCAAGTTTGCAGATGACATGAAGATTGGTGGTGCAGCAGAAAGCATAAGAGACTGTCAGAGAATACAGCACGTTATAGATAGACTGGAGAGTTGAGCGGAAAAGTGGCAGATGAATTTCAATCCAGCCAAACCTGAGGTGATGCATTTAGGCAAGACTAATTCTAGAGCGAATTATACAATGAACTGAAGAGCCTTGGGAAAAGTTGATGGGCAGAGAGATCTGGGAGTGCAAGTCCATTGTACCCTGAAGGTTGCTGCACAGGTGGATAGAGTGGTCAAGAAGGCATATAGTATGCTTGCCTTCATGGGACGGGGTATTGAGTATAAGAGCTGGCATGTCATGTTAACATTGTACAAGATACATTTAGAATACTGTGTACAGTTCTGGTCGCCACATTACCAAAAGGATGTGGACGCTTTGGAGAGGGTGCAGAGAAGGTTTACGAGGATGTTGCCTGGTATGGAAGGTGCTAGCTATGAAGAGAGGTTGAGTAGGTTAGGATTGTTTTCATTAGAAAAAAGGAGATTGAGGGGGGACCTGATTGAGGTTTGCAAAATCATGAAGGGTATAGACAGGGTGGAGAGAGACAAGCTTTTTCCCAGGGTGAAGGATTCAATAATGAGAGGTCATGCTTTCAAGGTGAGAGGTGGAAAGTTTAAGGGGGATACACACGGCAAGTACTTCACACAGAGGGGGGTGGGGGTCTGGAACACGTTGCCAGCAGAGGTGGTAGAGGCAGGCAAGATAGATTTATAAAGGATGTGTCTGGACAGATGCATGAGTAGGTGGGGAGCAGAGGGATACAGATGCTTAGGAATTGGGCGACAGGTTTAGATAGTGGACTTGGATTGACTCAGGCTTGGAGGGCCTGTTCCTGGGCTGTAAATTTTCTTTGTCCTTTGTTCATCAGCTGAGGAAGGATGGTACATGGTAACCAGCAGAAGGTTTCCTTGCCCACGTTTAACCTGAAGCCATGAGAATTATAGAAGCTTTGAGGACTCCCAGGGTAAATCCTTCCTGACAGTATCCCACTGTGCTGCACCCACTGCTGGGTCTGTCCTCCCAGTGGATCAGGACATATCCAGGGATGGTGATGGTGATGGTGGTGCCTGGGACATTGGCTGGAAGGAATGATTCTATGGGTTGACTATGTCAGATTGTTGCTTGCCGAGTCTGTGAGGCAGCTCTGCTAATTTTGACACTAGCCCCCAGCTGTTGGTGAGGAGGACTTTAAAGGGTCAGCAGGGCTGGCTCTGCCATTGTTTCTTTCAATGCCTAGGTTTGTGCCAGGTGATCTGTCTGGTTTCGTTTCTTTAAGAATTTGTAGCGATTGGTTTGCTAGGCAGTTTCATGGAGGAATTGAGAGTGAACCACACTGCTGTGGACCCAGAGTCACACGTAGGCCAGACCAGGTAAGGATGACAGATTTCTTTCCCTGAAGAGTGTTAGTGAACCAGATGGGTTTTTCCTGAAAATTGACAATGATTCGTGGTCATCAGTAGATTCTTAATTCCAGAATTCTTTTACTATTGAATTCAAATTCCACTATCTGCTGTGATGAGATTCGAACCTGTGTCCTCTGCACATGATTTGGGTCTCTCAATTAATAGTTTAGTAATAATACCACTGGGCCATCAACTCCCCCATTAAATAAATGGTACTAAACTTGAGGGGCTGAATGGCCTCTTATCCATTGACCCTTTTGAAAGCTCAGAAATCCCATTAAATTGAAAAGCAACCTTACATCACATACAACATCAACACAATTAACAAATATAATGCTGGGATCCTTATTCATAATCATTAAGTGATAGAACCAATTATCAAAAGTAAACAGAATAATCACTGCTAAATTAAAAACCCGATGAAAAAGGAATAGAGGGTGGGAGAGGCAGCTACAATCTGCACAGTTTCCTCTAATTGAAAACTAACTCCTGAAAGGAGTTTTATTGCCTATCCCCAATAGCCCTGATTCAAGCAGTCAGTGAGGAATGGAGTCCTGTGTCAGGCTGTGTGGGATGATACCTGGATAACACATTTGGCTTTCTCCAACTATTTTAGCTGTTTTTGTTTTGTTCATTTTCCCCCCAGAATCCAGCTCGCAAACAAACCAAATTCAAAATAACCTCTGTCAGTTGAGAAGTTCCAATTTATATTCTCCAGTTTACAAAGTTTAAGTGTACCCTGTTAACCCCGAGGTTAGCAAACCCCAGGCTGCAGAAAGGGGGGCAACTGGTAGTTTCTTTAGTTGACAATAGACTGGGTAAACCCTTGACATGGTGGGTTGACCTTTAACCTCAGAGACAGTAATGCATCAGTTAGACTCTGGACATCCCCTCCCCCACACTATCCTGCCATCCTTCCCCAATAATTTCAACGTTGATGTTGAAAGATTTGACAATGGATCTTTCTTTTAAAGCAGGGCTACGAAGAATTTTTTTTCCTTCCTAGAATTATGAGATTTTGGAACTGTATTTTCCACAGAACAGTGGACTTGGGGGTCACTGAATATCTTTAAGATGGAAGTTGATACCTTCTTGATTAACAAGTGAGTCAAAGGTTACTGGGGGTAGAGTTATTGAGGCTATTGGATCAACCAGCATTGCATTGAATAGAGGAGGAGATTCATGGGACCAAATGGTCTTCTCCTTGCCCCTAATTTGTGAGCACGTTTGTCTGACCTGTATTATTCGAAACCTTTAAACATTCTCTCCGTGGAAAAAGAAGCTCAAACACAGCCCTTGAAACTGAGATGAAAAAAAAAGTCCCCAAGAGTCATGATATTAAGAGGGTGGAGGTTTTCAATGAAGAGGCAACTTCAGAAATCTTCAGAAAACTGGACCAGGTCAGAAACAATCCCATATTTGACCAGGTGAGACATTGTAGTTTTAAATTCTCTAACAACAGCCTCCAGTTGTCTCTCAAGCAACAATCTGCTCACAACTTTGGTGTCATATTTCATTGGGTGGTAAGCATCCAATTTCATAATTCGGCTAATGCTGACTTCCATTCTGTTACATCACTTCATGTCACCCTGTCTCAGCTCATAGGATTGAGAAAAAGGTGTTTGGTATGCTTTCCTTTATTGGTCAGAGTATTGAGTACAGGAGTTGGGAGGTCATGGTGCGGCTGTACAGGACATTGGTTAGGTCACTTTTGGAATATTGCGCGCAATTCTGGTCTCCTTCCTATCGGAAAGATGTTGTGAAACTTGAAAGGTTTCAGAAAAGACTTACAAGGATGTTGCCAGGGTTGGAGGATTTGAGCTACAGGGAGAGGCTGAACAGGCTGGGGCTGTTTTCTCTGGAGCGTCAGAGGCTGAGCGGTGACTTTATAGAGGTTTACAAAATCATGAGGGGCATGGATAGGGTAAATAGACAAAGTATTTTCCCTGGAATGGGGGAGTCCAGAACTAGAGGGCATGGGTTTAGGGTGAGAGGTGAAAGAAAAAAAAGGGACACACAGAGTGTGGTACGTATATGAAGTGAGTTGCCAGAGGAAGTGGTGAAGGCTGGTACAATTGCAGCATTTAAAAGGCATCTGGATGGGTACTGGATTGTTACTCTAAGAGTCAAATATACCAACAATCTCCTGGCTGCACCCCCCACCCCCAACATTCTACCCTCTCTAAAATGAAGGTTGTCTGAAGCTCTGCAGCCCATATCTTACCTTGTTCACTAACATCCTTTAGGGAAGGATACTGTCATCATTACCTGGTCTGGCCTACATGTGACTCCAGACTCACAGCAAGGTGTTTGGCTCTTACATTCCTCGGAAGTGGCCAAGCAGGCCGTTAGGTTCTACCAAACTGTTACAGGGCAGTCAAAAAGAAACAAAACAGGTGAGCCACCCAACAACAATCCAGAAACAACTCCGGCAGAAACAGCCCTGTTGACTCTGTCCTCCTTCCTGGCATCTGTGAGCTAGAACCAAAACCGGGTGAGCTGTTTCATAGACTAGTCAAGCAACAGCATGATATATTTATTCATCATTCCTGATGAAGGGCTTATGCCTAAAACATCAATTATCCTGTTCCTCGGATGCTGCCTGACCTGCTGTGCTTTTCCAGCACCACTCTCTCGGCAACAGCCTGACATTGTCATACTCACGGAATCTCATGTAACAAAGTCCCCCAGACACTGCCATCATCTTCCCTGGGAATTCTGCAGAGACTAACTCACCTCCTGACTCCCCAAAGCCTGTTCACCGTCTACAAGACACAAGTCAGGAGGGTGAGGGAATGCTCTGAACTTGCCTGGATGAGGGCAGCTCCAACAACACTCAAGAGGTTCAACACCATGCAGGACAAAAGTAGCCCGCTTGATTGGTACCACATCCACAACATTTAACCTTTGATTTCTTCATAACCAATGTATACTGGAAGCAGTGCATACCATCTACAACATAGAACATAGAACAATACAGCGCAGAACAGGCCCTTCGACCCTCGATGTTGCGCTGATCTGTGAACTATTCTCAGCTCATCCCCTACACTATCCCAAAATCATCCATGTGCTTATCTAAGGATTGTTTAAATCTCCCGAATGTGGCTGAGTTGACTCCATTAGCAGATAGGGCATTCCACGCCCTTACCACTCTCTGCATAAAGAACCTGCCTCTGACATCTGTCTTAAATCTAAGACCCCTCAATTTGTAGTTATGCGCCTCGTACAAGCTGATGTCACCATCCTAGGAAAAAGACTTTCACTGTCTACCCTATGTAATCCTCTGATTATCTTGTATGTCTCTATCAAATCCCCTGTTAGGCTTCTTCTTTCCAATGAGAATACACCCAAGTCTCTCAGCCTTTCCTCATAAGACCTTCCCTCCAGACCAGGCAACATCCTGGTAAATCTCCTCTGCACCTTTTCCAATGTTTCCACATCCTTCCCGAAATATGGCGATCAGAAATGTACACAATATTCCAAGTGTGGCCGTACCAGTATTTTGTATAGTTGCAGCATGATATTGCAGTTCCAGAACTCAATCCCTCTACCATTGAAACCTAACTCACCATATGCCTTCTTAACAGCACTATCCACCTGGGTGGCAACTTTCAGGGATCTATGTACATGGACTCCAAAATCTCACTGCACATCCACACTACCAAGAATCTTTCCATCGACCCAGTACTCTGCCTTCCTGGTATTCTTCCCAAAGTGCATCACCTCACATTTAGCTGCATTGAACTCCATTTGCCACCTCTCAGCCCAATGCTGCAGTTTATCCAAGTCCTCCTGCAACCTATAACACTCTTCCAAACTGTCCACTACTCCACCGGCTTTAGTGTCTGCATTGCAGTAACTCACCAAGTGTTCTTTGACAGAAACTTCAAAACCAAAAATTATTTCCATTCATATATGTCACATCAGCTAGAACATCACCCCTTGCAAGTTCCCCTCCAAGCCACTCACCATCCTGACGTGACGTCTACCTTTGTTTTATTCATTTGTGGCATATGGATGTCACTGAGTGGGCCCAGCATTTATTGCCGATCCCTAGTTGCCCCTTGAGAAGGTGATGGTGAGCTGCTTTCTTGAACCACTGCAGTCCATAAGCTCTAAGTACACCAACAATGCCCTTAGGGATGTAAGTTCAAGATTGTGACCCAGTGACACTGAAGGAACAGTGATATAATTCTAAGTCAGGGTGGTGAGTGGCTTGAAGAGGACCTTGCAGGGATAGTGTTCCCATGTATCTTGCTCCCATGTAGTGCTCTCTTGTCCTTCAAGATGGAAGAGGTTGGACAAACTAGGACTTTTTTTAAACAGCATTGGAGACTGAGGGGGGATCTTATAGAAGTGTGCAAGATCATGATAGGTATGGATAGAGTAAATGCACTCAGTCTTTTTCCTAGGGTTGGGGAATCAAGGACTAGAGGGCATTAGTTTAAGGTTAGAAGGAAAAGAATAAAAAGGGAGCCTGAGGGACAACTTTTTTACACAAAAATGGAATGAGCTGCCAGTAGAAGTCATGGAGTAGAATCCCGACATAGAACCCTACAGTGTGGAAACAGGCCATTCAGCCCAACACATTCACAACGACCCTCCAAAGAATAACCCTCCCAGACCCATCCCCCTATCCTATTACTCTACATTTTCTCTGACAAATGCACCTAACCTACACATCCCTGAACACTACGGGCAATTTAGCATGGCCTATTCACATAACTTGCACATCTTTGTGATGGATTGAAGTGGGTACGTTAACAACATTTAGATTAGATTCCTTACAGTGTGGAAACAGGCCCTTCAGCCCAATCAGTCCACACTGACCCTCCGAAGAGTATCCCACCCAGAACCATTTCCCTCCTAACACTAACACTAGTGGACAATTTAACATGGCCAATTCACCTGATCTGCACATCTTTGGAATGTGGGAGGAATGGGCAAACTCCACCTGAGGCTGGAATCAAACTTGGGACCCTGGTGCTGTGAGGCAGCAGTGCTAACCACTGAGACACCGTGCCACCCAGCATTTGGCCAAATACACGGATAGGAAAGGATTTGAAGGATATGGGCCAAGTGCAAGGAAATGGGGTTAGCATGGACAGACATTTTAGTCAGCATGGACCAGTTTGGGACTCTTTAACTCTAAGTGGCCATGAGTTTGGAAAGTACTGTCTGAGGATTCTTCGTGAGTTCCTGCAGTGTAAAAACAAGGACTGCAGATGCTGGAAACCAGATTCCACATCTCTCCACCCTGCAGGCACTCTGCCTCTATTCCTGATGAAGGGCTTTTGCCCAAAACATTGAATTTCCTCCTCCTCGGATGCTGCCTGAACTGCTGTGCTTTTCCAGCACCATTCTAATTTCGAGTTTTTGCAGTGTGTCTTGTAGATAATGCACTCTGCTGCTACAGAGCATTGAGTCATAGAGTCATAGAGATGTACAGCATGGAAACAGACCCTTCGGTCCAACCCCTCCATGCCGACCAGATATCCCTACCCAATCTAGTCCCACCTGCCAGCACCCAGCCCATATCCCTACAAACCCTTCCTATTCATATACCCATCCAAATGCCTCTTAAATGTTGCAATTGTACCAGCCTCAACCACATCCTGTGACAGCTCATTCCATACACGTATCACCCTTGCGTGAAAACGTTGTTCCTTAAGTCTCTCATATCTTTCCCCTCTCACCATAAACCTGTGCCTTCTAGTCCTGAACTCCTCGATTCCAGGGAAAAGACTTTGTCTATTTATTCTATCCATGCCCCTCATAATTTTGTAAATCTCTATAAGGTCACCCCTCAGCCCCAGCCTGTTCAGCCTCTCCCTGTAGCTCAGATCCTCCAACACTGGCAACATCCTTGTAAATCTTTTCTGAACCCTTTCAAGTTTTACAACATCTTTCCGATAGGAAGGAGACCAGAATTGCATGCAGTATTCCAACAGTGGCCTAACCAATGTCCTGTACAGCCGCAACATGATCTCCCAACTCCTGTACTCAATACTCTGACCAATAAAGGAAAGCATACCAAACGCCTTCTTCACTATCCTATCTATCTGCGACTCCACTTTCCAGGAGCTATGAACCTGCACTCCGAGGTCTCTTTGTTCAGCAACACTCCCTAGGACCTTACCATTAAGTGTATAAATCCTGCTAAGATTTGCTTTCCCAAAATGCAGCACCTCGCATTTATCTGAATTAAACTCCATCTGCCACTTCTCGGCCCATGTGGTCCAGATCCTGTTGTAATCTGAGGTAACCCTCTTTGTTGTTCACTGCACCTCCAATTTTGGTGTCATCTGCAAACTTACTCACTGTACCTCTTACGCTCACATCCAAATCATTTATATAAATGACAAAAAGTAGAGGGCCCAGCACCGATCCTTGTGGCACTCCACTGATCATAGGCCTCCAGTCTGAAAAACAACCCTCCACCACCACCCTCTGCTTTCTACCTTTGAGCCAGTTCTGTATCCAAATGGCTAGTTTTCCCTGTATTCCATGAGATCTAACCTTGTTAATCAGTCTCCCATGGGAGACCTTGTCGAACGCCTTACTGAAGTCCATATAGATCACCTCTACTGCTCTGCCCTCATCAATCCTCTTTGTTACTTCTTCAAAAAACTCAATCAATTCGGGAGACATGATTTCCCACGCACAAAGCCATGTTAACTATCCCGAATCAGTCCTTGCCTTTCCAAGTACATGTACATTCTATTCCTCAAGATTCCCTCCAACAACTTGCCCACCACTGAGGTTAGGCTCACCGGTCTATAGTTCCCTGGCTTGTGTTTACCGCCCTTCTTAAACAGTGGCACCACATTTGCCAACCTCCAGTCTTCCGGCACCTCACCTGTGACTATCGATGATAGTAATATCTCAGCAAGAGGGCCAGCAATCACTTCTCTAGCTTCCCACAGAGTTCTCAGGTACACCTGATCAGGTCCTGGGGATTTATCCACCTTTAACCGTTTCAAGACATCCAGCACTTCCTCCTCTGTAATTTGGACATTTTGCAAGATGTCACCATGTATTTCCCTACAGTCTATATCTTCCATATCCTTTTCCACTGGTGGTAGAGGTGGATGTTTGTGGATGTGGTGCCAATCAAGCGGGCTGCTTTGTCCCAAGATGATATTGAGTTTCCTGAGTGTTGTTGGAGCTGTCCCCATCTAGGTAAGTGGGGAGTATTCCATCGGATTCCTGACTTGTGCCTTGTAGGTGGTGGCAAAAGTGAGGACTGCAGATATCGAGAGTGTGGTGCTAGAAAAGCACAGCAGGTCAGACACCATCTCAGGAGCATGAAAATCAATGTTTCAGGCAAAAGCCCTTTGTGGGCGGCACGGTGGCACAGTGGTTAGCACTGCCGCCTCACAGCACCTGAGACCCGGGTTCAATTCCCGACTCAGGTGACTGACTGTGTGGAGTTTGCACATTCTCCCCGGGTTTCCTCCGGGTGCTCCGGTTTCCTCCCACAGTCCAAAGATGTGCGGGTCAGGTGAATTGGCCATGCTAAATTGCCCGTAGTGTTAGGTAAGGGGTAAATGTAAGGGTATAGGTGGGTTGCGCTTTGGCGGGTCAGTGTGGACTTGTTGGGCCGAAGGGCCTGTTTCCACACTGTAAGTAATCTGTAAGTAATCATCAGGAACGTAGATGGTGGACACGCTCTGGGGAGAAAGTGAGAACTGCAGATGCTGGAGATTAGAGCTGAAAGTGTGTTGCTGGAAAAGCGCAGCAGATCAGGCAGCATCCAAGTCCTGACCTGTTGTGCTTTTCCAGCAACACATTTTCAGCTCGACACGCTCTGGGGTGCCAGGAGGTGAGCTACTCACCACAGTATCCCTAGCCTCTAACCTGCTTTTGTAGCCACTGTGTTTATGTGATGAGTCCAGCTGGGTTTCTAACTTTAGCACATAGACTGCAGCGGTTCAAGAAGGCAGCTCACCACCACCTTCTCAAGGGCAACTAGGGTCAGGCAATATATGCTGATCCAGCTAGCAATTGCCTCATCTAATGAAAGTTTTTTAAAAAACTTCAGAAGTAAATTATTGGTTTGCAGCTCTCTGGAATGTCATCTGGATATGAAAGGTTCTGCAAAAATGTGACTTCAATCTTTATGCTGGAATGGCTCAGTTGGTGACACACTTGGTTCTGAGAGGGTAGGTTGTGGGTTCAAGTTGCAGGCCAGAGATTCATGTACAACTTTCTAAATTGCCTCACAAGTGCTGAAGGGTAGTTACTATTTGATAGGTGTTGCCTTTAGGGGGCAAAGTTAACCTGAGGCCCTTTATGTGTCCTCAAATAGATGGCAAAATATCCATCACATCAAGAAGGTCGAGGAAATTTCCCTAACCCTATCTGCTGACTCGACCAAATCTGTTCCTCAATCAACATCACAAGAAAGTCTGAATATTTTATTTTTAATCACATTGATATTTGTGGGAGCTGGTTGTATCAAAATAGTTTGCTGTGTTCATTATAAAGCAATATTGATCACATTTCCAAAGGGTGTAATTGAATAGTCATGATTTGGAGATGCCGGTGTTGGACTGGGGTGTACAAAGTTAAAAATCACACAACACCAGGTTATAGTCCAACAGGTTTAATTGGAAGCTCACTAGCTTTCGGAACGACGCTCCTTCACCTGACTATCACCTGATGAAGGAGCGTTGCTCCGAAAGCTAGTGAGCTTCCAATTAAATCTGTTGGACTATAACCTGGTGTTGTGTAATTGAATAGAGTTTTAAGAAATCCTCTGATCATGAAAAGCATGATCGAAAGCCAATCCAATCTTTTTTATCTCACAACAGAATGAACATGATATAATGAGACAGAGAGAAAGGTAGACCTCTCTGAGGTTGGTAATCCTGCCAGATTTGTTGAGTTTCTCCAGCACATCCTGTTTTTCTTGCAGAATCCCAGCATCTGCAGTACTTTATTTCTATTTTAGTGAAGAATAGCTGGTGGCTTAATTATTGCTTTTATTGGAAGATGCTTCACATGTATAAAGGTGATTATCATTTATGGATCAATATGAAAACACAGAAATAGCTGCATTCCCTCTCAGTTAGAGGGTGGATGTGTGAAGATCCCAAGCTATACAGGGAGTGACCAAAACTTTGGAAACTTCAGAACTATTCCATTAAAAGGATCCAGTACTCTTGCCAGTAATTCTGCAGATAATTGCAGAAATATTATCTCTTGATGTTCACATGCATTAGGAATCTGAATGTATTACATGCCAATCTTCACACATCACTGTAATGAACCCAAGTTTGAGCCCACGGTTTATAATGTAATTTATAATATAACTAGCAATGAGCTGTGAAGGTCTGTCTGAGTTCCATCGGATTTTAATGACATCCCTTGAAGTATTTATATGTATTGTTAAGATATCCGATTTGAAATTTAGGTTTCAGATCCTATCAAAGTTCAACTCACCAAAGCATTGACACGACCTTTGTTCCCTCCGACAATTCCAAGCATCATTATGCCCTCGACACCAGTCATTTATTCCAACTACAGTATAAATTAGGCTATCAGTGATACAGAATGTGTTCTCTACAGATGGGTCAAAGACTACATAAGGCCTTCAGAGGGGTAGTTACCAGCTGCCAGCTCCACACATCAATCAATCAAACACTTTCCTGGCTTGAGCTTGAACAGCATCCTTTAAAAAGCCGGCTGGTTGAATTAATTCCGTCACTGATCAGCTAAATGCTTTTAACTGAATTAAACTTTTTAACTATGCTTCCCTGACAAAAGAGTCTGACAGAACCTGGCCTGCTGCCTGCAGCTACAAATTCATCAGCTTCTGTAGGGGAGGGCCGTGAGCATGATGCCTGGTCAGAATATCCTTCTCATTGCAGGCTATCACGCACAGTCCAGCCCCATTGGCAGGCAGTATGGGACTGAGCTACCATTAGTGTTGGTGTAAACAGCAGTATGTTGGATAGACACGCCTTTTCCAAATCACAATCGTTGAATTTAATCATGGGATATTTACAGTACAAAGGCGCCATTCAATCTGCCATGACTGTGCTAACCCTCTGAGAGAGCAATTTACTAAATCCCACTCCCCTGTCTGCTCCCCTTGGTCATGCAAAGCCTCCTTTTATGGATAATAATCCTACTCCCTTTTGAGTCCCACAATTGTCCATGCCTCTGTCAGATTCTCAGGCTGTACATTACAATCCTAACCACTCACTGTGAGAGAATAATTCTTCCTCAAGGAACTATTGTTCCTTTTGCAAATTGTCTTAAATCAGTGTCCTCTGACTGTCAAAGCTTCCACCCACCAATGGGAACTGTTTCTCCCTATCTGCTCTGTTCAGATTCCTCACGATTTTGAACACATTAGTCAAATCTCCTTTCAATCTTCTGTTCTCCCATATCCCAGCTACTCCAATCCATCTTGGTAACCAAATTTCTTATCCTTACAATCATTCTTGTGAATTATTTCCACATCCTCTCTGATGTCGTCACATCCTTGCTAAAGTGTGGTGCCCAAAACCGAACACAATGTCCCAGCTATGGACGAACCAGTGTTTTACACAACTTTAACAGAGCCTTTTTGTCGTTGGACTCTATGTCACTTATAATAAAGTGGAGGATACTGTGTGCTTTATTAATGGCACTCCTCACTGAATGTGCTGACATACTGTAGGGATTCTATAAAGTGAATCACTTCACATTCCTCTGCATTAAATTTCACCTGCCATTTGTCTACTCAATCTACCAATTTGTCTATGCCCTCTCAAAATCCTACTCTTTTCTCTTTGTGGTTCACTCCACTTCCAAATGTTAAAACATCTGTAATCTTTGAAAATGTGTCCTGCACTCCAAGCTCAAGGTGGATAATTAATATCAGGAAAAGCAAGGACCCTAACATCGATCCCTGGAGAACTCCTATCCACCCTTACTTTACCCCTCTTAATCTTATAAACCCCTCTCTACTTTTGCCACTCCGAGGAAAGCAATCCCTCCAACCTTACCTCATAACTCAGCCTCTCCAGTCCAGGCAGAATCCTGATAAATCTCCTTTGCACCCTTTCTAATGTAATCACATTTTTTATTAGATGGTGACCAGAATTGCACACAATAGTCCAGATTAAGCTGAAACATTCACAGCAATCTTCAGCCAGAATTGTAGAGTAGATGATTTTTCTCAGCCTCCACCAGTGGTCCCCAGCATCACAGATACCTGTCTTCAGCCAATTCGATTCACACCATATGATACCAAGAAACAGTTGGATATTGCAAAGGCTCAGGCTGTGACAATACTCCAGCAGTAGTACTGAAGATTTGTGCTCCAGAATTAGCTGCTCCAGTAGCCAAGCTATTCCAGTATAATGACGTGACTGTAATCACTACATAATACAGCATAATCCCTTGCCTTGTTAATGCTCCCCAAGTCTCTGCATTGAATTCCATTTATCACTGCTGTGCCAGTGATCAATTCATCGATATTCTTCTGCAGTTTACCAATATCCTTCTCATTATCGACCACCTACCAACTTTCCTGTCATTCACGATCTCCTTGATCATACCCTCCACATTGAAATCCAAATCATTCCAGTACCTCACAGGCCACATTTGATATCGAGCAAGATCCTAAACTTGCAATTGGTTTGTATGCTCCACACCTCAGTGTGTTGATACAGGAGCTGAGAAAACCTGCTCTCACTTTAGGGACAGCGCTTCCTGTTGGTGACAGAGTAAACATTCACTCTGCGATGTATCATCAACTTTTCAATTCTCCCAGTAATTCACTCTTCGCCAAGGGGAGAGTTAAGGTTAAATTAACGATGACAGTCCCAAGCAGTACGCCACACTCAAGATTTTGTATCTCTTAATATCAAAGACATTCAGTTATGGTGACCAGAGTCCAGCACTCTATCCAATTTGTCTAAAGGTACTGAGGTTTTGAAAATATTTGATGTATCAGTTTAATGAGTGGCTGTGCAAAGGGCAGCCATTCATATTTATTCAAAATTCAAAGGAAGAAAACATGCCCCAGTTTTGTCTGGTGAAGATAGCAGAGGATTTGAATCAGCCCATTATGTGTAACAGTAACATCCTAGAAAGGCCAGTGGGAATAGTCTGAAATGTTCCCTGTTCTTGCCCCCTGCTGACCAAATGCAGATACATCGCGAAATTGAGGCCAGAACAGAATGCTGAACCATACTGGGAGAGGGACAAGGAGGAGTTAAATTCTTTAAAACCTGAAAGCCAAGTGGGAGGGATGGGGTCCGGTCAGCCGCACTGGGGAGGAAGATTAGCCAATTACATATGTTCTTGAGACCACGCGCCTAAGATTTGAACAGAGAGTTGGGTATCCTGGTGACATGGCCATTCAGCAGCTGACAGGGATGCAAAAGGGTGTGTGCTTAAGGCAAATTTACAGGCAGCACAGTGGCTCATTGGTTAGCACTGCAGCCTCATAGCACCAGGGACCCGGGTTTGATTACAGCCTCAGGCAACTGTCCGTGTGGAGTTTGCACATTCTCCCTGTGTCTGTGTGGGTTTCCTCCAGGTGCTCTGATTTCCTCCCACAGTCCAAAGATGTGCAGGTTAGCTGGATTGGCCACGGGAAATTGCCTGGAGTGTCCAAGGATGTGCAGGCTAGGTGGGTTAGCCATGGGTATAGGGTGGGTGTGGGTGGGATGTGCTTTACAGAGTAGATGCAGGTTTGATGGGCCAAATGGCCTCTATCAGGACTAGGGATTCTATGAAATGTAAGTTCTTGATTGGTAAGGGGATCAACAGTTACAGGGAGAAGGCAGGAGAATGGTGATGAGAAACATGTCAGCCATGATCAAATAGGGAGCAGATGCGATGGGCTGAATGGCCTAATTCTGCTACTATATTTTATGGTCTTATGGTCCAAGTGCAGGGTCCAGAATTGGACACAATTACACCACTGACGTATAGTCAGTGGTTTATAAACACACCAACTTTAAATTACAGTATAGTCATTCAATACAGGACTCCAACAGGAAATGACCCTCACTGTTCAAGAATTACTGACCAATGAGATCTTTTCTGACCTATTCTCCATTTAAATGTTTATGACTGGAGGTCCATAAAACCAGAAGACATGGGAGCAGAGGTTGGCCATTCAGTCCATCGAGTCTGCTCCACCACTCTGCCAGGTTGATCCAATAATCCTCAACTCCACTTTCTAGACTTTTCTCCATAACCTTTGTGGCCAGACAAAATAATGAATTTTGATGAAAAATGATGAACTTATCATTGAGTTATAAAAGATGGGCAAAGATTAAAGCATGCTGGGAAATGGAACCCAGCCTTGACTAAAGTGACTGTGCAAATAAACATCCTGCAGGACCCAGGCAGGGTTCAACCACCAACAGACAGTTTGCAACTAACCTGGTAGCTGCAGACACTAGTGTACACACCTGGAGTTGGGTTTGAATGGAGGCAATGGATATCGTCCTTAGGGTGATTGGAAACATCAAGGTGTGTCCCAGACACGGGAGGAACACATACCCTTATTTGGAGGAGACTATGTGCATCCAGCACCTCCAGGAATGGAGGTCTAAGGACTACCCTGTCATTGACAATACCAACACCTGGTTGGGTCCAATCAATCAGGGCGACTGAGCCTATTGGAGAACACTCAGACCCTCCCAAAAGGGTATGAAGACTTTGGAGTATACAAATTGCTGCAAAACTACCCCCAGGAGCAGTTAGCGGAGCACGGTAACTCACGACCAACCACCATGAAGAGCAGACACCTGTGGGACCACGGGAGAAGATTAGACAATGATCACCAAATAGATCAAGGTCAAGATCTAGCATGGTGGGATATGATCACCCGGAGTTAAGGTAAAGCATAAGATAGATTTGTAGTATAAATTGTTAGTTTAAGGTGCATTTTGTTGTTAAAGTATTAATTGTGTTAAATAATATTATTGCTTTATTATTATTAAAAGTTGACTCACAGTTTCTTTGCTAGATATAAGAGTTAAAACACACTGTGTGGCAGGTGCAATACTTTCATTTTTGTACTGATTAAATATCTGTCTATCACTGCATTAAATGTCCTTAATGACCCAGCCTCGACAACCCTCTCACAGATTCACTCCTGTCAAAGTGAAGAAATCCTGTCTTAATGTGTGGCCGCTTATTCTGATGTCCTCTGGTCCTAGACTCTCACATAAGGTGAAATAACCTTTCCATAGCTCCCCTGCCAAGCTCCCTAAATGTTTCAATAAAGTCGCTGCTTATTTTCTAAATCCTCTTCAAACTCTCCTCATAAGACAGCCCCTCCATACCTGGTAAAAACGGAAAGAAGTGCAGATGCTGCAAATCAGAAACAAAACAGAAGATGCTGGAAAAGCTCAGCAGGTCTGGCAGCATCTGTGAAGAGAAATCAAAGTTAATGCTTTGGGTCCAGTGACCCTCCTTCAGAACTTCCTCCTTCTGAGGAAGAGTCACTGAACCCGAAATATTAACACTGATTTCTCTTCACAGATGCTGCCAGAAATGCTGTGCTTTTCCACCAACTTGTGTTTTTGTCCCTCTATATCTGGTAACAGCCCAGGAACCTTCTCTGAATTGTCTCCAACATGAATCTATCCTTCCTTAAGAAAGTGTCCCACAACTGTCCACTGTATTCCAACTGAGGGCATTGAATAGTTTTAGCAAAACCTCCCTACTTTTATACTCTTTCCCTTTGAAATAAAGATCAAAATCCCATTTCCCTTCCCTAATTATCTGCTGAACTTGGTGGCTTTTTTTTTGTGATTCATGCACAGGGATTCCCTCTGCTCTGTAGCTTCCTGCAGTCTTTCTCCATTTAAACAATATTCTGCTCCTCTATTCTTCCTGTCAATGTGCATAACTGCACATTTCCCACAGTATATTCCACCTGCCAAATTTTTGCCCACTTGCTTAACCTGCCTCTATCCCTCTGCACACCCTTTGTGTCACCCTCACCACTTGTCTTCCCACCTATTTCACAAACTTGGTAATAGTGATCCACTGTTCTCATCTAAGTCATTAATATCTATTGTAAATAATACTAGCCCCAACACTGATCCCTGAGGCACTCCACTAATTACAGGTTGCTATCCAGTAAATGCCCCCCTCATCCCAACTCTGTCTTTTATTAGTTAGCAAATCCTCTGTTCACGCTGTGATTTTACATCAGCGCTGTTTGCTTATCTTAGCTAATTAAGCAGCCTAATGTGTGATACCTTAACAAACACCTTCTGAAAATCCAAATATATTACATCCATTTCTTCCCTTTTATCTCAAATGGTTGACCATTTGATCTCCATTAATTGACTTTATTTAGAATGTTATAACTAAACTGGGTAGAATACCCCAGAATCTAGACCCACTGTTTCATAAGCTGCTGTCACAATGTGTAAATACAAAAGTAATTTACACCAGATATCGTTATTAACAGGAAAATGATTATTTATTGTTATCAAACTTATTATTTCTTTAACAAATGGCTGAGAAAATGAAAATTCTAATATGACTTAAACTATACCATTTTGAAATTCCAGAGCATATAAATACACATATAAACACCCTTCGGTCCAACTCATCTATGCCGACCAGATATCCCAACCCAGTCTAGTCCCACCTGCCAGCACCTGAAATGTCTTCACAAATAAGACAGCCCAAAAGACAGACAGCTTGACACAATTTCATTGTATTTATTCATTCACAGGGATGAGGGTGTCTCTGGCTGGGCCGGCATTAATTGCCCATCCCTAATTATCCAGAGGGCAGTTAAGAGTCAACCCCATTGCTGTGGGTCTGGAGTCACATGGAAGCCAGACCAGGTATGGATGGCAGTTTCATTTCCTAAGAGATATGAGTGACCCAGGTGGGTTTTCTGATAATTGACAATGGTCATCATTAGACTCTTAATTCCAGATACTTATTAAATTCAAATTTCACCATCTGCTGTGGCAGGATTAGAACTGGGTTCCCCAGACATTACCTGGGTCTCTGGATTAACAGCCCAGCGATAATACCACTAGGTCCTTGCCTCCTCAAATATTATGAGGGGATAAACATAAACATAAACTTCTGAAGATCAAAACACCAGAATCACAAGGGGGCATTGAGTTATCTCTCATATTACTTTTGATTTTTAACAATGACGTGTCTGATAAGATTAGATTAGATTAGATTAGATTACTTACAGTGTGGAAACAGGCCCTTCGGCCCAACAAGTCCACACCAACCCGCCGAAGTGCAACCCACCCATACCCCTACATTTACCCCTTACCTAACACTACGGGCAATTTAGCATGGCCAATTCACCTGACCTGCACATCTTTGGATTGTGGGAGGAAACCGGAGCACCCGGAGGAAACCCACGCAGACACGGGAGAACGTGCAAACTCCACACAGTCAGTCGCCTGAGTCGGGAATTGAACCCGGGTCTCAGGCACTGGGAGGCAGCAGTGCTAACCATTGTGCCACCGTGCCACCCACTAATTGTGGAATGATGCCAATCTTCATTTTGATGGCTGATCAGGTGGACCCAGACCTTTTCATGTATTAGAATTCTTTTTTTCAAGTTTCTTGGGTTTTTTGTTTGTCTCTTGACACTGGGAGAAGGAAGATAGATGCTCTCTGTTTGCCTGTTCTGGATGTTTCTGGCTGCATTGCGCTCAGAGCTCCATAACGAACTTCTCAACTAATCTCAAAGCTGTTGTCAGGCAGCACTTTCCATAACTTATGGTGCTCTATCTTAGTAGTGTAACAGTTTCACTGATTCCAAAAGCAACAAACTCTTATATCCCTAACAATGTGCACCAATGACTTCTTGAACTTGTAAAACTCTCCTGATATTCAGCTACATAGCAGTGTTGGACACATTCCGGTTTTTGGGACCTAAAGGAAAAATACATGGTCCCTTCCAGGAAATTCACATTTAATGTTGTTCTGAACCAGATCTCAGAAAGCTGATGCTAGATTTCTCACTGAAACGGAATAACAGACACACAAGACATTGGATTGGTTTTGAAAGGTCTGGTGTAGGTGATTTGTTTTTGCTACACTAGCAACAAGGAATATCAGAAATGCTCATCACCTCGGACAGCATCTGTGGTGAGAGAACTAGACCCTTCACACGAACAAGTGCAGATCAAGGCATTGACTCTGATTCTCTTGCTATCAGATGCTACCATACCTGCTGAGTATTTCCAAACACTTGTGTTTATGTTTCAGACTTCCAGCGTCTGCATTATCTCCTAAATATATTGAATATTTGTAAAAGTTATTTTGATGTGAGAAAATATTTATCACTCAATGCACAGAGGAGTTTTTCTGCTAACAAAATTTACTTGAGTGGATAGAAGCAGCGTACTATTGCAACTAAATTGGTGATGCTAACACACCATTTTAAAACTTGCAAGTGGATCTACACATCATATGATGATAGAATGCTGTTAGTTCAAGTATTTTCACTTGTGTGTGGGACTGTTGATTAAGAGGTACTTGCAAAGAAATCGCCTGCTTACTGACACTCAGTTTGGTTCTACCAGGGCCACTTAGCTCCTAACCTCATTATAGAATAAATCATAACACACAAATGCCAGACAAAGACCACCTCTGACAATAGGTTTACCAGTCTAATTCTTGGGATGGTGGGATAGACGTATGAAGAGAGCCTGCATCAGTTTGGACAATAGCCAGTGGAGTTTAGAAGAATGAAGGAATATCCTAGAAACCAAAAAAGTTCTAATAGCACTGGACAGGGTGAATGGAGGAAGGATTTTGGAGCAGAACACCATTAGGCATAGGAGCAAATTTAGGCAATTCGGCCCATTGAGTCTGCTCCTCCCTAGCTGGTAAGTTTCTCAACCATAATCTCTTGCCTTCTCCCTATAATATTCCCAATGACTGGAGAGTCCAGAACCAGGGGTCACATTATTAGGGATACGGGATAGACCATTTAGGACTGAGGTGAGGAGAAGTGTCTTCACCCAGAGAGTGGGGAGCCTGTGGAAATTCTCTGTCACAGAAAGTGGGTGAGGCCAAAACATTGTTGCTTTCAAGGAGATTTTTTTCAACTCATTCATTGGATGTGGACATTTCTGGCCAGGCCCACATTTATTGCCCATCCCTAATTGCCTAGAGGACAGTTCAGAGTGACCCACATTGCCGTGGGTCTGGAGTCACCTGTTGGCCAGACCAGGTAAGGATGGCAGTTCCTTCCCTAAAGGACCTCAGTGACCCGGATGGGGTTTTCTTTTCCTGACAATCTGAATGGATTCATGGTCATTATTAGATTCTTAATTTGGGATTTAATTCCAATATTTGCTAAGAACTTGGATCCCCACAACATTCCATAGGTCTCTGAATTAATAGTCGTATGATAATACCACAAGACCATAATCTCCCCAAGACTGATATTTCTTATGGTTAAAAAAAACAATGGATGTGGGCGGAAAGCAGGAATGGGGACTGAGTTGGATGGTCAGCCATGGTTTTACTGAATGGTAGTGTAGTCTTGTAGGGCAGAATGGCCTATTCTTGTTTCTACTTTCTATATTTCCATGACTATTTAGCAAGAGGGAATTGAACCATCATCACTTGATGTTCAATGGCATCAGTATCACTGAATCCCCCACTATCAATATCCAGGGGGCTACCATTGACCAGAAACTCAACAGTAACTCACCACATAAACAGTATGGCTACAAGAGCAGGGCAGAGGCTAGGGATACTGCAGAAACTAACTCATCGCCTACTCCCCAAAACCTGACAATCATTCACAAGGCACAAGTCAGGAGTGTGATGGAATACTCCCCACTTGCCTGGATGGGAGCAGTTCCAACAACACTCAAGAAGCTTAACACCATCCCAGGATAAAGCAGTCCACTTGATTGGCACCACATCCACAAACAACCAGTCCCTCCACCACCAACGCTCAGTAGCAGCAGAGTCTCCAAGACACACTGCAAAAATTCACCAAAGATCCTTCGGCAGCACCTTCCAAACCCACGACCATTTCCATCTAGAAGGATGAGATTAGATTATATTCCCTACAGTATGGAATCAGGCCCTTCAGCCCAACAAGTCTATACTGACCGTCTGAAGAGTAACCCACCCAGACCCATTACCCTACCCTACATTCACCCCTGACTAATGCACCTAACACTATGGGCAATTTAGTATTGCCAATTCACCTGACCTGCACATCTTTGGACTGTGGGAGGAAACCGGAGCACCTGGAGGAAACCCACGGAGACATAGGCAGAATGTGCAAACTCCACACAGACAGTTGCCCGAGGCAGAAATCAAACCCAGTCCCTGGCGCTGTGAGGCAGCAGTGCTAACCACTGAGCCACCATGCCGCCCCAAAGGACAAGGGCACTAGATACGTGGAAACACCACCATTCCTTCAGTGTCACTGGGTCAAAATCCTGGAATTCCCCCTCTAAGGACATTGTGTACTACAGCACATGGACTGCAGCAGTTCAAGAAGGCAGCTCACCCCGACCTTCTCAAGGGCAACTAGGGAAAAGCAATAAATACTGGCCCCACCAACAACATTCACATCCTCTGATTGAGGTAAAAAATATATAAATGCAAGTTGTTGCAACAAATCTTAAGGAAGGTCAAGTCTTTGCTCCAAAGTCTTCCTTGTTATCTCATGGAATTAATAATATTATTAAGCCTTGCTTCAGAATCCTGCACTCTTCATAAAAATGCCTTTGAGTTACAAAATCATTGATTTATAAACTGATATTTAAAATTCAAGATTCCACATGACACATTTTTTCCTTAATTATAATGTTAATTAATTTGTAATCCCAGCTAAGAACTAAGTCAGTGTCAGTTTGTTGCAATTTCTAATGGATTCTGTCAATTAAAATTAATTTTAAATTGAAAACATCACTCTCTATAAATTCACTACTGAAATCATATCTGCACTGTAATTTCATTAAGTCCTGTTTTCAGCTGGGTAGTTTCCTTCAGTAGTTGATAAGTTTGTTGTGAACTTTGAAGGGACAAAATAATGAAATACATGAAGTTTATGTCATCAAACTGACAACAAGCAGCGATATCTGCAAGTTCACAAATTACAATCAATGAAGCAACAAATTATGACAAGGAGATGTTACAGAAGAATGAGTCACGAAATATGAAATGTTATCATCGAGCATTTTAATGCAACCAATCAGAGTAAGGTTCAATATCATGTAGAAATGGCAAGAAATAAGTATGCTGGAACCTGGGTCAGTGACACCTACAATCCCAATAAGCCCAGCCGGTTTAGTTAGAGTAAATATTGACAACGGGGAGAAGATTTAGTAACAAGAGAATATAGACTGAAGGTAATTGTTAAAAGAACCTGAAACAATATGAGAAAACATTTTTTTACACAATGAGTTGTTGTGATCTTTGAGCCTTAAAGTGCAATGGAAAGTGATTTAAACTAATTGTGAAAGAGCATTGAATAAACGCATAGCCGAGAGAAGCTTCCGGGGCAGTGAGGTTAGTTGGACAGCTCTTTCAAAGAACTGGCATGGGCATGATCATTCTATATCATATCATATCATTCTATATCATACCGTTCTATACTATTCTATATGATATCACAGAGTCATAGAACTGTACAGCATGGAAACACACCCTTCTCGTCCAACTCGTCTATACCAACCAGATGTCCCAACCTAATCTAGTCTCATTGGCCAGCACTTCGCCCTTATCCCTCTAAACCCTTCCTATTCATGTATCCATCCAGATGCATTTTAAATGCTGTAGTTGCAGCAGCCTCCACTACTTCGTCATTCCATACACACACCACCCGCTGTGTTAAAAAGTTCCCCTTAGGTCCCTTTTATGTCTTTCCCCTTCCAACTTAAACCTCAAACTTCTAGTTTTGGATTTCTAGCCTGGGAAAAGTACCTTGGCTATTTACCCTATCCATGCCCCTCAGGATTCATAAGCCCCTATAGGAAACTTAGAAGATAGGAGCGGGAATCCCTACAACATGGAAAGAGGTCCTTCAGCCCAACAAGTCCACACCAACCCTCTGAAAAGTATCCCGATCTTTCCCCTACCCTAATACTCTACATTTCCCCTGACTAATGCACCTAACCTGCACATTCCTGAACATTATGGGCATTTTCGCATGGTCAATTCACCTAACCTGCACATCTTTGGATTGTGGGAGGAAAACAGAGGGAACCCATGCAGACACGGGGAGAATGTACAAACTCCAAACAAACAGTTGCCCGAGGAATTGAACCCTGTGAGACAGCAGTGCTAGCCACTGTGCCACCCTGTTGGCTCTTTGTGCCTACTACACCATTCATCATAGCCATGGTTGACCATCCAACTCAATAGCCTAATCCTGCTTTCTCCCTGTAACCTTTGATCCCATTCACCCCAAATGCTATACATATCCACCTCTTGAGTACATTCAATGTTTTGGCATCAACTACTTCCTGTGGTAACGAGCTCCACAGATTCCCCACTCTCTGGGTGAACAAATGTCTCCACATTTCCATCCTAAATGGTCCATCCCAAATCCTCAGTCTGTACCCCCTGGTTCTGGACGCACCCACAATCGGGAACATCCTTCCTGCATCTATCCTGTCTAGTCCTGTTGGAATGTTATAAGTCTCTATGAGATTCCCCCCCCCCCCCCCCAACTCATCTGAATTCCAGCAAAAACAATCCTCACCTAGTCAATCACTCCTCATACGTCAGACCCCGGAACCAGCCTGATAAACCTTCCCTGCATTCCCTTGAGAGCAAGAGCATCCTTCCTCAGAAAAGCAGACCCAAACTGCACACAGTATTCTCGGTGTGACCTCACCAAGGCCCTATCTAGCTGCAACAACACAGCCCTGCTCCTGTACTCGAAACCTCTCACAATGAAGGCCAACATTTGCTTTCTTTACCACCTGTTGCCCCTGCAACTGGTGCACAAGGACACCCAGATCCCACTGCACACTCCCCTCTCCCAATTTACAGCCATTCAAGTAGTAATCTGCTGCCTTGTTTCTGCTTCCAAAGTGAATAACCTCACATTTATCCAAATTATACTGCATCTGCCATTGATTTGCTCACTCAACCAACCTGCCCAGATCATGCTGGAGGATCTCTGCATTCTCCTCACTGTTCACTCAACTTGGTATCATAAAGCCACTCCTCATCCTCCATTTCTTTTCTCCATTCGTGGGTATCAGTGTTGAGATTGAATAGCGCGCGCTCTCTCTCTCTCTCTCTAGCCTCTCTTTTTTATGTAACCTACTGCTACAATGTGAATGGTCATCTGTCAGAGCACGGATGACCCTGGGAGCAGCCACCCCACAGTTCTAGCTGAGCAGCTAACTCTCCCACTCTCCCTGCCTGCTCCTGGTGCAGTGCAAGGATTTAAATATTTATAATCAGGAACAAGAACAAGACGGCAGAGATTAAAAATGATGCGCAAGAGAAGCAAGGGTGATATGAGAAAAAGGAGGAGAAAGTGAGGTCTGCAGATGCTGGAAGGGCTTATGCCCGAAACGTGGAATTTCCTGTTCCTTGGATGCTGCCTGACCTGCTGCGCTTTTCCAGCAACACATTTTCAGCTCTGATATGAGAAAAACCTTTTTATCACCCAGCAAGTGGTCATGGTCTGGAAAGCACAGCTTAGAAACGTGGTGGAGGCAGGATCAAATGAGGCATTCAAGAGGGGCACCTGGATAGAAATAATGTGCAAGATATGGAGAAAAATCAGGAGGTTGGCACAAGGTAACAGTGCCCGTTTGAAGGGCTAGTGCAGGTATGATAGGCCGAATGACCACCTTCTGTTCGATAACAATTCTGTGCTAGTCATCCCGTTAGTCTGTATTTAACACACCTTCCATCACTTCCTGAGGCGGGAATTGAACCCAGAGCTCAGGGCACAGAAGCAAGGGCAGTCCTCCTTACACAGAGCTGAGCTAGGCAGGTGCCATCCAAGACAATGAAACTCCTCAGAGTCAATATCATGTCTGGTGTTGCTCTGATGTAGACAGAGCAAGGTGTGCCATGTGACTTTGAATAAGTTGCAGTGAGTTAAATGTCTCTCCCATTAAATTCAAGAAGAGAAATATAGAAACCTGCAGAAGGAAAAACGAGCGTCTGACTATTGAAATCTAAGAAGAGTTCTCTCAGTACATCGTCACTCTTCCCATGTGGCATGTATGTAACTAAAGACTTTCCATTCCTCATGTATTCCCACTTAAATTAAAGTAAAATGTCTGAACCAAGTTCACAAGGAGGTGAACCCAAAAAAAAAGTAGATGTGAAGCAGCTGGATCCTAAAGAAGTTAATTTATCAAATCCGTCACTTTGTTCAGATCTCAGGGTCACTGCCTGGACTGCAGCCTGACTTCAAACTGGTGCTCAGTGGTGTTTCTGTACTGGAGGTTTCCTGTGGGGAGGTAATGAGTGGGAGAGAGCTGTCCCCAGTCCATTGACTGCAGACACTGGAATTCCAATTCCCAGTCGGAGCTGTCGGGCTCACTGAGGAGTTTGCTGTTTGTTACCTCTCTTACTACATGTGGGACTATATGAAACAGGCACAGGAGTAGGCCATTCAGCCCCTCAAGCCTTCTCCACTGTTCAATAGGATCATGGCTGATCCGACATTCCTCATGTCCTCTTTCCTGTATTTTCCCTGTAACCAATGATTTAGCAGGACTTATACACTTAATGGTAAGGTCCTAAGGAGTGTTGCTGAACAAAGAGACCTTGGAGTGCAGGTTCATAGTTCCTTGAAAGTGGAGTCGCAAGTAGATAGGATAGTGAAGAAGGCGTTTGGTATGCTTTCCTTTATTGGTCAGAGTATTGAGTACAGGAGTTGGGAGGTCATGTTGTGGCTGTACAGGACATTGGTTAGGCCACTGTTGGAATATTGCATGCAATTCTGGTCTCCTTCCTATCGGAAAGATGTTGTAAAACTTGAAAGGGTTCAGAAAAGATTTACAAGGATGTTGCCAGGGTTGGAGGATTTGAGCTACAGGGAGAGGCTGAACAGGCTGGGGCTGTTTTACCTGGAGTGTCGGAGGCTGAGGGGTGACCTTATAGAGGTTTACAATATTATGAGGGGCATGGATAGGGTAAATAGACAAAGTCTTTTCCCTGGGATCGGGGAGTCCAAAACTAGAGGGCATAGGTTTAGGGTGAGAGGGGCAAGATACAGAACATAGAACATGGAACATAGAACAGTACAGCACAGAACAGGCCCTTCAGCCCACGATGTTGTGCCGACCACTGATCCTCATGTATGCACCCTCAAATGTCTGTGACCATACGCATGTCCAGCAGTCTCTTAAATGTCCCCAATGACCCTGCCTCCACAACTGCTGCTGGCAACGCACTCCATGCTCTCACAACTCTCTGTAAAGAACCCGCCTCTGACATCCCCTCTATACTTTCCTCCAACCAGCTTAAAACTATGACCCCTCGTGTTGGTCATTTCAGCCCTGAGAAATAGTCTCTGGCTATCGACTCTGTCTATGCCTCTCATTATCTTGTATACCTCAATTAGGTCCCCTCTCCTCCTCCTTTTCTCCAATGAAAAAAGTCCGAGCTCGGTCAACCTCGCTTCATAAGATAAGCCCTCCAGTCCAGGTATCATCTTGGTAAACCTCCTCTGAACCCTCTCCAAAGCATCCACATCTTTCCTATAATAGGGCGACCAGAACTGGACACAGCATTCCAAGTGCGGTCTAACCAAAGTTTATAGAGCTGCAACAAGATCTCACGGCTCTTAAACTCAATCCTCCTGTTAATGAAAACCAAAACACCATATGCTTTCTAACAACCCTGTCCACTTGGGTGGCCATTTTAAGGGATCTATGTACCTGCACACCAAGATCCCTCTGTTCCTCCACACTGTCAAGAATCCTATCCTTAATCCTGTACTCAGCTTTCAAATTCGATCTTCCAAAATGCATCACCTCGCATTTATCCAGGTTGAACTCCATCTGCCACCTCTCAGCCCATCTCTGCATCCTGTGAATGTCCCGCTGCAGCCTACAACAGCCCTCTATACTGTCAACGACACCTCCAACCTTAGTGTCATCTGCAAACTTGCTGACCCATCCTTCAATCCCCTCATCCAAGTCATTAATAAAAATTACAAACAGTAGAGGCCCAAGGACAGAGCCCTGTGGAACACCACTCACCACAGACTTCCAGGCAGAATATTTTCCATCTACTACCACTCGCTGTCTTCTGTTGGCCAGCCAATTATGTATCCAGACAGCTAAGTTCCCCTGTATCCCGTTCCTCCTGACCTTCTGAATGAGCCTACCATGGGGAACCGTATCAAATGCCTTGCTGAAGTCCATATACACCACATCCACAGCTCGACCCTCATCAACTTTTCTAGTCACATCCTCAAAGAACTCGATAAGATTTGTGAGGCATGACCTGCCCCTCACAAAGCCGTGTTGACTGCATTTAATCAAGCCATGTTCTTCCAGATGTCATAAATCCTATCCCTCAGAATCCTTTCTAACACCTTGCAGACGACAGACGTGAGACTTATTGGTCTGTAATTGCCAGGGATTTCCCTATTTCCTTTCTTGAAGAGAGGAATTACATTTGCCTCTCTCCAGTCCTCAGGTACGACTCCAGTGGAGAGCGAGGATGCAAAGATCTTCGCAAGTGGCGAAGCAAATACATTTCTCGTTTCCCAAAGCAGCTGAGGACAAATCTGGTCCGGACCTGGCGACTTGTCAATCTTAATGTTTGACAAAATTTTCAGCACATCAGCTTCCTCTATCTCTATCCATTCCAGCATGCACACCTGCTCTTCAAAGGTTTCATTCACTACAAAGTTTGTTTCTTTCATAAAGACAGAAGCAAAAAACTCATTTAGGGCTTCCCCAACCTCCTCAGACTCCACACACAAGTTCCCTATGCTATCCCTGATCGGCCCTACTCTTTCTTTGACCATTCTCTTATTCCTCACATAAGTGTAAAATGCCTTTGTGTTCTCCCTAATTTGTTCTGCCAAGCCTTTCTCGTGCCCCCTCCTGGCTCTCCTCAGACCATTTTTGAGCTCCTTCCTCACCTGCCTGTAATCCTCTAGAGCTGAGCTTGACCCTAGCTTCCTCCACCTTATGTAAGCTACCTTCTTCCTTTTGACGAGAAGCTCCACCGCTCTCGTCATCCAAGGTTCCTTTATCTTACCCCTTCTTGCCTGTCTCAGAGGGCCATATTTATTCATCACTCGCAACAACTGTTCCTTTAAACAGTCTCCACATGTCAATAGTGCCTTTACCATGGAACAATTGCTCCCAATCCATGCTTCCTAACTCATGTCTAATTGCATCATAGTTTCCTCTTCCTCAATTAAATATCCTCCCATTTTGCCTAATCCTCTCCTTCTCCATAGCTATGTAGAATGTGAGGCAGTTGTGGTCACTGTCACCAAAATGTTCTCCCACCACAAGATCTGATACCTGCCCCGGCTCGTTTTCGAGCACCAAGTCTAGAATGGCCTCTCCCCTCGTTGGCCTGTCAACGTACTGAGTTAGGAAACCCTCCTGAACACACCTTACAAAAACAGCTCCATTCAAATCTTCTGCTCGAAGGAGGTTCCAATCAATATTGGGAAAGTTAAAGTCACCCACTACAATGTCCACACTTTTCCAAAATCTGCCGAACTATGCTTTCTTCCATCTCCCTGCTGCTATTGGGGGGCCTGTAGTAAACCCCTAACGAGGTGGCTGCTCCCTTGCTGTTCCTAATTTCCACCCATACTGACTCGGTAGGCAGATCTTCCTCGACAATGGAAGCTTCTGTAGCTGTGATACCCTCTCTGATTAGTAGTGCTACACCCCCTCCTTTTTTTCCCATCTCCCTATTCTTTTTAAATGCTCTAAACCCTGGAACATCCAGCAACCATTCCTGCCCCTGAGAAACCCATGTCTCTGTTATGGCCACAACATCATAGCACCAGGTACTGATCCATGCTCTAAGTTCATCACTTTTATTCCTGATACTCCTTGTGTTAAAGCAAACACACTTTAACTGATCCCTTGGTTCCTTCCCAGGAAAATCCTTCCCACTAGCTGGTCTACCTCTTGCTATTGCCTCACTTTCATCATCTCTCACCTCCGGTATACAGCTCAGGTTCCCACCCCCTGCCATACTAGTTTAAACCCTCTCCAACTACTCGAGCAAACCTTCCACCCAGGACATTGGTCCCCTTCCAGTTCAGATGCAACCCGTCCTTCTTGTACAGGTCCCACCTTCCCCAGAAGGCATCCCAATTATCTACATATCTGAAGCCCTCCCTCCTACACCAGCTGCACAGCCACGTATTAAGCTGCGCCCGCTCCCTGTTCCTCGCCTCGCTATCTCGTGGCACCGATAGTAAACTAGAGAACACTACTCTGTTCGTCCTGCTCTGCAGCTTCCATCCTAACTCCCTGAAATCACTTTTTTATATCCTCAATACTTTTTATGGCTATATCATTAGTGCCAATATGTAACACGATATAAAAGAGACCTAAGGGTTTTCACTCAGAGGGTGGTACGTGTATGGAATGAGCTGCCAGAGGATGTAGTGGAGGCTGGTACAATTGCAACATTTAAGACGAATTTGGATGGGTATATGAATAGGAAGGGTTTGGAGGGATATGGGCCGAGTGCTGGCAGGTGGCCAAGTTAACTACATTGGCAGGTAGGGCATTCCACGCCCTTACCACTCTCTGAGTAAAGAACCTGCCTCTGACATCTGTCTTAAATCTATCATCCCTCAATTTGCAGCAGACAAACTCTTCAGTATCCAGTATTCTTCAGATGCTGAAGAATGCAAGCTATATGCTGGAAGCTACATACAATTTATAGCATGGAATACAATTTATACCATTCTGGTCTTTATATCTATCTAATTCCAACCAATAACCGAAATATTGTCAGCAGAAGCTTACTGTTATCAAACAGTTGTTGGTAGCTTTGAACAGAAATAAATTTAAGTTTTGCTGGGAAGTGACCCACTAGGATTTCAGATTGATGCCCTCATGATTAGATCATGGAAGTTGGAGAGCATCTCCCTGGAATGGCAAAGGATGGGAGTCACTGGAACCTTTTTTTTTCGGTTTCTGAGGAGATTGATTAGTGTTGAGGGCAGTGAGTTTCATCACTTCCAGAGCAGAACCGTACCCAGTGCACACCCTCAGCCCTGAAGCCTGATAGGTTGTTGCCTGGTTGTGAATGACATGTCAGAAATCAGTGTGAATTAATTGGAAAATGATCAATGAGAACATTGCTTTTGATAGTAATTTTTCTCTGTGATGATGATTTCCTCTTTGATGCTTAATAATTGCACTCACTGTTCCTGTTATTTCCCGAGGGAGCCTGCTCCACTGATTCTCCACTGGCTTCTCCCCAATTTGGGTTTGAACATGTATTACCAAATACTTCACCCCGTACTGAGTGATGGATACTACCCCAGCAGCAATGTACAACGGTTCCTTACCTCAACATGCCAAGCCTCTGTGATTTCTGCATCACTCTGCTGCCTGAGATCAGCTGTCAGTACATCACTTGCTAAAATACAAACCCCAGAATTCTTGGTTTAAGATTGCAATGTCACACTATGAGACCATAAGAAATAGGAACAGGAGTAGACCATTCAGCCCCTCAAGCCTGCTCTGCCATTCAATTGGGCCATGGCCTGACCAACCCATCCAATTTCCTGCAATTTCCACATAACCCTTGGTTCTCCGACTGATCAAGAATCTCGCTGTCTCTCAGCCTTAAATATCCACAAGGACTCTGCCCCCACAGCTGTCTGTGGCAAGAAATTCCAAAGACTCACCAAACTCTGAGAGAAGAAATTCCTCCTCAGCTCAGTTTTAGATTTCAGCGCTTTATTCTGAGACCAGCAAAGGGCCACAAAGCAGTTTATAAGGAGCTACTCAATGAGATTATGAAAAGAAATGTGCCAGGGGCTCAAAATCAATAAGAATAATAGTTTATAGTCACATCAAGGAAAAGTGGGTGGGCAGGAGCAATGTTGATGCACGAAGTGTCCATGACTGGGAAATGGCAGACCTATTGGATAATTACTTCGCCTCAGTGTTTACTGTAGAAAAGGAGGATATGGCTTTCTGGAAGTCTCAAGAAAATTAATAATACATCAGGGTTAGGGACTGAATAAAATTAATGTGAGTAAAGTATCAATAATGAGGAAATTATTAGAATTAAACAGTAACAAATCCCTGGAACCTGATGGTTTCCATCCGAGGGTGTTAGAGGAATTAGGGGGCACATTGTAAACACCCCAACTATAATCCTTCAAAGTTTCTCAGATATAGCAGTCATATCTCTGGACTGGAAAGTTACACATGTCAGTCTGTTTTTTAAGAAGGGTCATAGAGTCATAGAGATGTACAGCATGGAAACAGACCCTTCGGTCCAACCTGTCCATGCCGACCAGATATCCCAACCCAATCTAGGCCCACCTGCTAGCACCCGGCCCATATCCCTCCAAACCCTTCCTGTTCATATACCCATCCAAATGCCTCTTAAATGTTGCAATTGTACCAGCCTCCACCACATCCTCTGGCAGCTCATTCCATACACGTACCAACCTCTGTGTGTAAAAGTTGCCCATTAGGTCTCTTTTATATCTTTCCCCTCTCACCTTAAACCTATGCCCTCTAGTTCTGGACTCCCCGACCCCAGGGAAAAGACTTTGTCTATTTATCCTATCCATGCCACTCAAAATTTTTTAAACCTCTATAAGGTCACCCCTCAGCCTCCGACGCTCCGGGGAAAACAGCCCCAGCCTGTTCAGCCTCTCCCTGTAGCTCAGATCCTCCAATCCTGGCAACATCCTTGTAAATTTTTTCTGAACCCTTTCAAGTTTCACAACATCTTTCCGAGAGGAAGGAGACCAGAATTGCACACAATATTCCAACAGTGGCCTAACCAATGTCCAGTACAGCCGCAACATGACCTCCCAACTCCTGTACTCAATACTCTGACCAATAAGGGAAAGCATACTAAGTGTGATAGGTAATCCAGGGAAAAACAGACCAATTAGATTCACATCTGTGTGGTGAAACTGTTGGAATCCATAACCAAGAATGGGGTAACTGAACAGCTTGAAAATTTTCAGTTCATCGGGGTGAGCCAGCATGAATTTATCACAGGTAGGTCATGTCTGAGAAACCCCTCATGGAAAGTTTTGAAGATGTGGCTAATGTGTGAATGGAGGAATGCCTATGGATATTGTTTTTATGGACTTCCAGACCTCCCACATAAGGGACTGTTAACAAAGGTAGAGCTGACAGAATTGAGGATAAATTACTGACATGGCTGGGAAATTGGTTGAGTAGCAGGTGACAGAAAGTAGATCAATGGGTAGGTAACTCAGGATGGGTCCAGTGAGGTCCCACAGAAATCAATGTTCAGCCTTCAGTTATTCACAAATGTTATTAATACCTTGGATAATGGTTATACAAGATCATATATCCAAATTTGCTGATGAGACAAAGATAGGTGACATTGTAGATAGTGTAGCAGATAGCAGAAATTACAAAGGGATATTGATAGACCAAGTAAACGAGCAAAACTGTGTCAGATGGAGCTCAATGTAAGCAAGTGTGAGATTATCCATTTTTGACTGAGAAAGGTTACATCAGACAACTTTTCAGATGGTGTGGAGTTAAATACAGTGGATGCCCAAAGAGACTTGGGGGAGTCTGGTGCATAGATCTTTAAACTAAGAACATAAGAACCAGGAGCTGACCCTTTCAGCTTGCTCCCCCATGCAATAAGATCATGTCTGATCTTTACCCACCCTCTCACCATAACCCTTAATTCCTTTACTGTTCGAAAAAAATCTACCTTAGTTTTAAAAACATTCAATGAGGAGCTTCAAATACTTCACTGGGCAGAAACTTCTACAAGGCAAAAGTGGGTACTGCAGATGCTGGAGATTAGAGTCAAGATTAGAGTGGTGCTGGAAAAGCACAGCAGGTCAGGCAGCATCCGAGGAGCAGGAAAATCGATGCTTTGAGCAAAAGCCCTTCATCAGGAATGAGGCTGGGAGCCTCTGGGGTGGAGAGATAAATGGGAGGGTAATGGAGCTGGGATGGAGGTAGCTGAGAGTGCAATAGGTGAATGGAAGTGGGAGTGAAGATGATAGGTCAGAGAGGAGGATGGAGTGGATAGATGGGAAGGAAGATGGACAGGTAGGACAGGTCATTAGGATGGTGCTGAGCTGGGAGGTTGGAACTGGGGGAAGGTGGGGGGGAGGGGAAATGAGAAAGCTGGTGAAGGCCACATTGATGCCATGGGACTGGGGGGGTTCTGAGGCAGAAGATGAGGATTTTTCCTCCAGACAACAGGTGGTAAGGGAGTGGCGATGGAGGAAGCCCAGGACCTGCATGTCACAACCCTTCAGGTGAAGACATTCATAGGACAAAGAACATAGAACATTACAGCGTAGTGCAGGCCCATTGGCCCTCAATGTTGCACCGACCTGTCAAACCAATCTGAAGCCCATCTAACCTACACTATTCCACTCTCATCGATATGTTTATTCAATTACTATTTAAATGCCCTTAAAGTTGGTGAGTCTATTACTGTTGCAGGTAGGGCTTTCCGTGCTCCTACTACTCTCTGAGTAAAAAAACCTACGTCTGACATATGTCCTATATTTATCACCCCTCAATTTAAAGCTATGTCCTCTTGTGCTAACTTATCACCATCTGGGGAAAAATGGTCTCACTGTTCACCCTATCTAACCCTCTGATTATCTTATAAGTCTCGATTAAGTCACCTCTCAACCTTTTCTCTAATGAAGACAGCCTCAGGTCCCTCAGCCTTTCCTCATAAGACCTTCCTTCCATACCACCCAACATCTTAGCAAATATCCTCTAAAACCTTTCCAAAGCTTCCACATCTTTCCTATAATGTGGTGACCAGAACTGTACACAATACTCCAAGTGCAGCCGCACCAGAGTTTTGTACAGCTGAAGCATGATCTCATGGCTCCCAAACTCAATCCCTCTACCAATAACAGCTAACACACCGTATGCCTTCTTAACAACCCTATCAACCGGGGTGGAAACTTTCAGGGACCTATGTACATGGACACCGAGATCTCTCTGCTCATCTACACTACCAAGAACCTTACCATTAGCCCAGTACTTTGCATTCCTGTTACTCCTTCCAAAGTCCTTCCACATTAAACTCCATTTGCCATCTCTCAGCCCAGCTTTGCGGCTTATTTATGTCCCTCTGTAACCTGCAACATCCTTCAACACTGTCCACAACTCCACCAATCTTTGTCATCCACAAACCTACTAACCCATCCTTCTACACCCTCATCCGGGTCAATTATAAAAATGACAAACAGCAGTGGCCCCAAAACAGATCCTTGCGGTACACCAATAGTAACTGAACTCCAGGATGAACATTTTGCATTAATCACACTCAATCCCATGCCTCCGTATTTTGTGTACTATCCTACTGTGGAGAACCTTATCAAACGCCTTACTGAAATCCACATCAACTGCTTTACCCTCATCCACCTGTTTGGTTACCTTCTCAAAGAACTCAATAAGGTTTGTGAGGCACGACCTACCCTTCACAAAACCATGTTGACTATCCCTAATCAATTTATTCCTTTCTAGATGATTATAAATCCTATCTCTTATAACCTTTTCCAACACTTTACCCACAACTGAAGTAAGGCTCACTGGTCTATAATTACCAGGGTTGTCTCTACTCCCTGTCTTGAACAGACAATGTCCCAGACAGCACTAGCACCATCCCTGGATATATCCTGACTCACCAGCAGGACAGACCCGGCAGAGGTGGTGGCACAGTGGGATACAGCTGGAAGGAAGTTAACCTGGGAGTCCTCAACATTGACTCAGGACTTCATGAAGTCTCATGGATTCAAGATAAACATGGGCAAGGATGTCTCTCTCCACAGATGATGCCACCTCTCAACCTTCTTCTCTCTAATGAAGACAGCCTCAGGTCCCTCAGCCTTTCCTCATAAGACCTTCCTTCCATACCAGCCAACTTCCGAGCAAATATCCTCTGAAACCTTTCCAAAGCTTCCACATCTTTCCAGCTCTTTGTATTTTAATTTCAGTTTTCTTGCATCTCAAGTATTTGCTTCTGTAACATCTTGAGAGTTGCTTTAGCGACAGTTTCAGTCCCAAAGCTCCCACAAATCATTGTGTTATTGGAAAACGCAATGAGAGATTTAGTAATTACCATCTGGAATGTAAATCCAAACAGCATTGCAAATCAAACCCAATTATTAACCTATCACGCAGTAGCTTTCACCTTGATTTTTGTGATTGGTTCGTTTCTCAAAATATGTCAAGAGAGCCAATTATTCTAAAATATTAAATCCTTCTCAATTCAGTCCTAACTCTGCTTCCCTTAATTTTAAGGCTATGCCCTCTTGTCCTAGTTACACCCGCCAGTGGAAACATCCTTCCTGCTTCATTCCTATCCTTTTCATAATGTTATATACTTCTGTAAGATCGCCCCTCATTCTTTTAAATTCCAAAGAATATAATCCCAGTTTGCTCTGTCCTTATTAACCAACTCCCTCAATTCCAGGAACAGGTGCAGATAATAATCAAAACGCTCATGAAAAGCTCTGATTCCAATTTCATTTTGATTTAGTCCCTTCCTTTCCCCCACTTCTGATGGTTTATATTACCCCTAATGGCTTTGCTTGGAAATATCTGATTGGCTACACAGGTATTTTAGCTGAAAATGTGTTGCTGGAAAAGTGCAGCAGGTCAGGCAGCATCCAAGGAACAGGAAATTCGACGTTTTGGGCATAAGCCCTTCTTCAGGCTTATGCCCGAAACATCGACTCTCCTGCTCCTTGGATGCTGCCTGACCTGCTGCACTTTTCCAGCAACACATTTTCAGCTCTGATCTCCAGCATCTGCAGACCTCACTTTCTCCTCCGACACGGGTATTTTACTCAGGCTGGCTAGTGTTTAAACAGGAAAGCAACAAAAAAATCAAAATAAGACATCACAGTGATGATGGTGGTGGGAAAGTTGTGATTGACAGCAATTCTGGAAATATAAAACAATAAAGAAACTGAAATGCTGGCCTTTATATCTAGAGGACAGGAGGATAATGATGCAGAATTTAAACTGCAGTTGTATCAGAACATTCAGGACAGATGTTAGGAAATACATCTTCACACACTCTTCCGCAAACACCAGTAGATGCTGGATCAGTTGTTAATTTTAAGTCTGAGAGAGGTAATTTTTTGTTAAGCGTAACTATTAAGGGATGAGAGCCAAAGGCAGGTATGTGGAGTTAGGCTACAGATCAGCCACGATCTTACTGAATGGTGGAACAGACTCGATGCCTGTTCCGATGTTTCTAAGACTACCCAGTAGAGTTAAACTAGGAGAAAGTGAGGTCTGCAGATGCTGGAGATCAGAGTTGAGAATGTGATGCTGGAAAAGAACAGCAGGTCAGGCAGCATCCGAGGAGCAGGAGAATCAACGTTTCGGGCAAAGGCCCTCCATCAGGAATGAGGCTGGGAGCCTCGGGGGTGGAGAGATAAATGGGAGGGGGTTGGGGCTGGGGGGAAGGTAGCTGAGAGTGCAATAGGTGGATGGAGGTGGGGTAATGGTGATAGGTTGGAGGGGAGAGTGGAGTGGATAGATCTTAAGGAAGATTGACAGGTGAGACAGGTCATGAGGACGGTGCTGAGCTGGAAGGTTGGAACTGGGGTAAGGTGGGTGGAGGGGAAATGAGGAAACTGGTGAAATCCACATTGATGCCCTGGGGTTGAAGGGTCTCAAGGCGGAAGTTGAGGTGTTCTTCCTCCAGGCGTCAGGTTGTAAGGGTGTGGTGGTGGAGGAGGCCCAGGACCTGCACGTCCTTGGTGCAATGGGAGGGAGGGTTGAAGTGTTCGGCCATGGGGCGGTGTGGTTGATTGGTGCGGGTGTTCCGGAGATATTCCCTAAAGCGCTCTGCTAGGAGATGTCCAGTCTCCCCAATGTAGAGGAGACCACATCGGGAGCAACGGATACAAAAAATGATATTAGTGGATGTGCAGGTGAAACTTTGATGGATGTGGAAGGCTCCTTTAGGGCCTTGGATAGAGGTGAGGGAGGAGGTGTGGGCACAGGTTTTGCAATTCCTGCAGTGGCATTGGAAGGTGCCAGGATGGGAGGGTGCATTGTTGGGGGTGTGTGGACCTGACCAGGTAGTCACAGAGGGAACGGTCTTTGCAGAAAGCAGAAAGGAGTGGTGAAGGAAATTATCTCTGGTGGTGGGGTCCAATTGTAGGTGACGGAAACGGCAGAATTGGGGTTTCTCAACCCCATTCTCGTGTCTTCTCCCTACAACCATTGAACCCTTTACTCATCAAGACCCTATCTACCTCTGTCTTAAATACACTCAATGACTTGGCCTTCACAGCCCTCTGTGGCAATGAGTCCCACAGAATCCCCATCCTCTAGCTGAAATAATTCCTGCTCATCTCGGTTCTAAAGGGTCACTTTCACCCTGAGGCTGTGCCCTTGGGTCCTACTAATTTGTTAAATATTTTGTTCCATATGATAGAGACGTTCTTCCGATTGGCGCCTTGCTTATCAGATATATTTGGGATTGTTACAGCTACCGGGAAGATTGATAGAAAATCTGCTATTTCCCTGTTCCCCACTTTCAGTTCCCCAGTTGCTTCCTCCAAGTGTCCCACAATCACTTTCGCTCCTCTGTTGCATTTTAAATAGCTGTCAAAGGTCTTCCTGTTGACTTTTGTATTTCTTGCTAATTTACTTTCATAATCAATCCCTCCTTCCCCTCCATGGGCTTTTTAGTCATCTGCAGCTGATTCCGAAACATTTCCCAATCTCATAGCCTATCAGTCATTGTCACCATTTTCAATGGCCTTTGTTTTGACTGAATGCTCTCCTTGATCATCTTTGTTAACTTCATCCTTCTATTTGACCAGAATAAATTCCTTGCTGAACATTATGAAACATCTGCTTAAATGTCTGCCATTGCTCATAGTTCCAAGTACTGATCCATGCTCTGAGTTTGTCATCTTTATTCCTGATACTTCTTGCCTTAAAATAAACACACTTCAACTCATCACACTGACTGCACCTTTGCCCTATCAAGTGCGTGTCCCTCCTCACAGACTCTGCCCACTGTATCTGGCTGTTCACTACCTACTCCATCATCTGATTTGTAGCTCAGGTTCCCAGTCCCCTTCCAAACTAGTTCAAAACTAGTCACAAAGAGCTCTAGCAAACCTCCATCCAGGGTATTGGTGCCCGACCAGTTCAGGTGCAAACCACCCTCCTTGTACAAGTCCTACCTTCCCCAGAAGGTATCCGAATGAGCCACATATCTGAAGCCCTCCCTCCGACACCAGCCTTGCAGCAAGTTCCCCTCCAGCACACTTACCATCCAGACTTGGAAATATCCTGCTGTCCCTTCACTGTCACTGGATCAAAATATAGAACATAGAACATTACAGCGCAGTACAGGCCCTTCAGCCCTCAATGTTGGGCCGACCTGTCATACCAATCTGAAGCCCATCCCACCTACACTATTCCATGTACATCCATATGCTTGTCCAATGACGCCTTAAATGTACTTAAAGTTGGTGAATCTACTACCATTGCAGGCAAAGCATTCCATAACCTTACTACTGTCTGAGTAAATAAACTACCTCTGACATCTGTCCTACCTCTATCACCCCTCAATTTAAAGCTGTGCCCCCTTGTGCTCGCCGTCCCCATACTTGGAAAAAGGCTCTCCCTGTCCATCCTATCTAACCCTCTGATTATCTTATATGTCTCTATTAAGTCACCTCTCAACCTTCTTCTCTCCAACGAAAACAGCCTCAAGTCCCTCAGCCTTCCCTCCATACCAGGCAACATTCTAGTAAATCTCCTCTGCACCCTTTCCAAAGTTTCCACATCCTTCTTATAATGCGGTGACCAGAACTGTTCACAACTCCAAGTGCGGTAGTACCAGAGTTTTGTACAGCTGCAGCATTACCTCATGGTTCTGGAACTCGATCCCTCTATTAATAAAAGCTAGAACACTGTAAGCCTTCTTAACAACCCTGTCAACCTGGGTGACAACTTTCAGTGATCTGTGTGCATGGACACCGAGATCTCTCTGCACATCTACACTACCAAGAATCTTACCATTAGCCCAGTACTCTGCATTCCGGTAACTCCGACCAAAGTGAATCACCTCACACTTGTCCGCATTAAACTCCATTTGCCACCTTTCAGCCCAGCTCTGCTGCTTATCTATGTCTCTCTGTAACCTACGACATCCTTCATCACTATCCACAACGCCACTGACGTTAGTGTTGTCTGCAAATTTACTAACCCACCCTTCTACGCCCTCATCCAGGTCGTTTATAAAACTAACGAACAGCAGTGGACCTAACACCGACCCTTGCGGTACACCACTAGTAACTAGACTCCAGGATGAACATTTCCCATCAACCACCACCCTCTGTCTTCTTTCAGCAAGCCAATTACTGATCCAATCTGCTATATCTCCCACAAACTAACCTTACTGCCCCACACTCTCCCCAAAGCATGTATCAATCCCCAAACAAATCCTACTGTCCTGCCCTCTCCCCACAGCCTACAATGAGACTGACAAACCTGTTCCAAAACACCACGAGGTGTAAGTTGCTGTCATTGACATTAAAGCAGCCATTGGCTGAGCAACATTTCTTGCTTGGCCCAAGTTGTCTTTGATAAGGTAAGACTGAGCTATTGAGTCCTGCTACTGAGCATCAGTGGTGGTGAGAGGGAATGCCTGTGGACAAGGGGCCAATCAAGCATGGGCTGCTTTGTCCTGGATGGTGTCAGGCTGTGTTGGTGCTGTTGGAGCTGCCCCCATCCAGATAAGTGTGCAGTACAAGGTAACATGGTCCGTGGCTGTGACTGGGGTATGTCAATGCTCCTGAGCAGCTGTGAGAGTGGAAACCACTGGGAACTGGGCTATAATGTGAATTGGAATAACCATAGTGTCATAGAGCTAAGACAGAGGCCCTTTGGCCTATTGTGTCAGGTTTAGTTCTTTAAATCATTTCATCCAATTACTCTCCTGCAAATAATCCTGCAAAATGTTTGTTTTCAAATCTTTGAAGAGGTGACAAGTAGGTTAGACCAGGGAAATCTAGTGGATGTGGTCTATCTAGACTTCCAAAAGGCCTTTGATAAGGTGCCACACGGGAGGCTGCTGAGCAAGGTGAGGGCCCATGGTGTTCGAGATGAGCTACTGGGATGGATTGAGGATTGGCTGTCTGACAGAAGGCAGAGAGTTGGGATAAAAGGTTCTTTTTCGGAATGGCAGCCGGTGACAAGCGGTGTCCCGCAGGGTTCAGTGTTGGGGCCGCAGTTGTTCACGTTATATATTAATGATCTGGATGAAGGGACGGGGGGCATTCTAGCGAAGTTTGCAGATGATACGAAGTTAGGTGGACAGGCAGGTAGTACTGAGGAAGTGGGGAGGCTACAGAAGGATCTAGACAGTTTGGGAGAGTGGTCCAGGAAATGGCTGATGGAATTCAATGTGAGCAAATGCGAGGTCTTGCACTTTGGAAAAAAGAATACAAACATGAAGTACTTTCTAAACAGTGAGAAAATTCGTAAAGCCAAAGTACAAAGGGATCTGGGAGTGCTGGCCGAGGATTCTCTAAAGGTAAACATGCAGGTTGAGTCCGTGATTAAGAAAGTGAATACAATGTTGTCATTTATCTCAAGAGGGTTGGAATATAAAAGCAGCGATCTGCTCCTGAGACTTTATAAAGCTCTGGTTAGGCCCCATTTGGAGTACTGTGTCCAGTTTTGGTCCCCACACCTCAGGAAGGACATACTGGCACTGGAACGTGTTCAGCGGAGATTCACACGAATGATCCCTGGAATGGTAGGTCTAACATACGAGGAACGGCTGAGGATCCTGGGATTGTATTCATTGGAGTTTAGAAGATTAAGGGGAGGTCTAATAGAAACTTACAAGATAATACATGTCTTGGAAAGGGTGGACGCTAGGAAATTGCTTCCGTTAGGCGAGGAGACTAGGACCCGTGGACACAGCCTGAGAATTAGAGGGGGTAAATTCAGAACAGAAATGCGGAGACATTTCTTCAGCCAGAGAGTGGTGGGCCTGGGGAATTCATTGCCGCGGAGTGCAGTGGAGGCCGGGACGCTAAATGTCTTCAAGGCCGAGATTGATAGATTCTTGATATCACAAGGAATTAAGAGCTACAGGGAGAATGCGGGTAAGTGGAGTTGAAATGCCCATCAGCCATGATTGAATGGCGGAGTGGGCCGAATGGCCTTACTTCCACTCCTATGTCTTATGGTCTTATGTTCTTTTATCAGATTCTCACTTTTGAAAGTTACTATTGAATCTACTTCCACTGTCCCTGTATGTTCAAAATGATAACTTGCTGCATCATAAAAATGCCTCTTTATATTTGCTTTTTTCATGAATGTTTTCAGAAACCTAAATCCAAGATCTTAAAAGAAAGAAAGCTGGTGAACGTTAGACTGAGTGACCATTAGGTGGCAGGAGTGATCTGTTTAATGATGAACTGCAGCACAGACACTGTCAAACTCAAATGTCGGCTTTCTTAGAGTCAGGGAACTTTAGAGACATACAGCACGGAAATGGACCCTTCGGCCCAACCAGTCCATGCTGACCATAATCCCAAACTCAACTAGCTCCACCTGCCTGCACTTGGCCCATATCCCTCCAAACATTTCTTATAGATGCACTTATCCAAATGATAAATAATGTACAGTAAATAACAACTTTCAAGCAGCACAACTCTGAGAAACTCTGGATTGACCAATGTCCCATAAACGAAGCCAATCAGTTCAATTCTTAACAGTTTCTTTAAGACGACAGGAAAATAAGAATCAGAGGAATTCCTAACCCCATGAGGAATCTCCCAGAGTTCTAGCTGAGGGGCATACACAAGGAATGGGTCCACACTAAACAAAAAAAAAGCAAAATCTGAAACAACGAACAAACATTGCTGGAAAATCTCAGCAGGTCTGTCAGAACCTGTGGAGAGAATTCAGATATGGGTCCGGTGACCTGTTCTGAAAAAGGAGGGTGGATTAACTGTTCTGAGGAAACCCCACATCATCGGAGGGTCAGTGCTGAGGGAGCGCCACATCATCGGATGGTCAGTGCTGAGGGAGTGCCACATCGTCAGATGGTCAGTGCTGAGGGAGTGCCACATCATCAGATTGTCAGTGCTGAGGGAGCGCCACATTTTCAGATGGTCAGTGCTGAGGGAGCGCCACATCATCGGATGATCAGCGCTGAGGGAACACCACATTGTCGGAGAGTCAGTACTGAAGGAGCACCACATTGTCCGGAGGGTGAGCACTGAGGGAGTTCTTACACTGCATCTCCTTAATGCACATCATTGAAACAGAATATCTGGTCATTGTTCCATTCTGCTGATGCGGTATTAGAGTGATAGAGTGATAGAGATGTACTGCACAGAAACAGACCCTTTGGTCCAACCTGTCCATGCCGACCAGATATCCCAACCCAATCTAGTCCCACCTGCCAGCACCCGGCCCATACCCCTCCAGACCTTTTCTATTAATATACCCAGACAGATTCCTTTTAAGTATTGTAATTGTACCAGCCTCACCACTTCCTCTGGCAGCTCATTCCATACACGTACCACCCTCTGCGTGAAAAAGTTGCCCATTAGGTCTCTTTTATATCTTTCCCCTCTCACCCTAAACCTACGCCCTCTAGTTCTGGACTCCCCCACCCCAGGGAAAAGACTTCGTTTATTTATTCTATCCATGCCCCTCATGATTTTGTAAACCTCTAAAAGGTCACCCCTCAGCCTCCGACACTCCAGGGAAAACAGCCCCAGCCTGTTCAGCCTCTTCCTATAGCTCAAATCCTCCAACCCTGGCAACATCCTTGTAAATCTTTTCTGAACCCTTGACTGAGTAAAATGTGACTGACTATGTTTCCTACATTTCTATATTTCCAAAACTTTTAAGGTATTTCATTGACTGTAAATACCATTGGGGCATCCTGAAAGGGGCAGTAGAGATGTGAAATATTTTGATGAAATTGCAAAATTTAAAGGGTTAAATAGAAATGTTTGTGCAGTGTAACTACTTTGTCTTACATTGGGTCATAAACATCTCATTGGGCAATTGACATGCTCTTTTGGTACAAACCTAACAAAATTGCGAGGTGGGGATGGATGAGAATGTAGTGGGATAAACATGAGCTATTTCCCAGCCCATAATAAGACGAGTACTTTGGATCATCAGCTCTGAGCAAGAGGTGCCATTACACTCTAAGGGGACCTATCCAGCTGTTAATGGCTTCTTATAAAGCTGCATTCCCAGACTGGAGATCTTTTACATCAAGCTTTCTTTGAGTGGCCTTGATATTAATCAGGATAGACTTGCCAGCCAACAAGAGTTACCCAGACATAACTTTTTATGAGGAGATGTCCCCATTCCACAGGATCCTTTCAAGATTCAATTTACTATTTGAAAATCATTAATTGACTTCCTGAAACACACATTCGGTTACTTTACAATGTTACAGGTGCTATATGGATGCAGATTGTTGTTATTGATCCTTGGAAATCTTGGAGATATGGCATGAATGGATGCAAGAATAATTGGAATCTTGGAAAAGGCAAATCTTAGGAGAATGGGGAGAAAGGAGAAGTGTGTGAGCAAATAATAGTCATTGAGGCATTGAGTCATACAGCATGGAAACAGGCCATTCGGCCCAAACTGCACCATGTCGAGAGTGTGTTACTGGAAAAGCATAGCAGGAGAGGCAGCATCTGAGGAGCAGGAGAATTGACACTTCAGGCCAGAGCTCTTTATCAGGACTCCTGCTGTGCTTTTCCAGCAACACACTCTTGACTCTAATCTCTAGCATCTGCAGACTTCACTTTCACCAAACTGCTCCATGCTGACCATGGTGCCCACTCAGCTGGTTCCACTTGCCCACATTTGGTCCATATCCTTGTAAACCCTTCCCATCCACGTTCCTATCCACGTTCCTATCCACGTTCCTATCCACGTTCCCATCCACGTTCCCATCCACGTTCCCATCCACGTTCCCATCCACGTTCCCATCCATGTACTTATCCAAATGTTTTTTTAAATGTTGCTGTTGTTCCTGCACCAACTACTTTCTCTGGTCTTGAGTTTACAATTCCTCATCCCTGGGAAAAGGACTATATGCATTCACCTTTTCTATGTCCTTCATTGTTTTATACACATCAATAAGGTCACCCTTCATTCTCCTGTGTTCCATCGAATGAAGTCCTATCCTAGCCAACCCCTCGCTACTGCTCCTCGGATGCTGCCTGAACTGCTGTGTTTTTCCAGCACCATTCTAATCTAGACCCTCGTTATATCTCAGGCTGATTAGTCCTGGCAACAGTAAATCATCTGTGCACTCTTTCCAATTTAACTATGTCTTCCCTACAACAGGGTGACCAAAACTGTACACAATACTCCTATTGCAACCTCACCCAAGACTTATTCAACAGTAACATAACGTCCCAGCTCCTATACTCAATACCTTTACCGATGAAGAGCAGCATGCTAAATACCTTCTTCACCACCCTGTCTATCTGTGATGTCGCTTTCAAATAACTATGTACTTGTACTCCTAAGCCCCTCTGTTCCACACACTCCTCAGGATTTTACCATTTACTGTATAAAACCCATCTTGGTTTGACTTTCCGAATTGCAGCACCTCACACTTAGCTGTATTGAATTGCACTTGCTGATCTTTTGCCCACTTCCCCACCTGACCAACATCCCTCTGTATTCAAGGTTTGTGCGAAGAATTGTAGCTTGGGTGCTCATTGTTGTGGTTCTGTTCGCCGAGCTGGAAGTTTTTGTTGCAAACTTTTCGTCCCCTGGCTAGGCGACATCATCAGTGCTCTGGAGCCTCCTGCGAAGCGCTTCTTTGATGTTTCTTCTGGTAAAACTTCCAGCTCGGAGAACCACAACATCCCTCTGTATTTTGTGATAACGATGCCTTCTAATTTTGTACTCTCCGCAGACTTACTAATCATGCTTTGGCACATTCATATCCAGATCATTTATGTAAATCATCAATAACAAATGTCCCAGCACCGATCCCTGTGGCACACGATAGTCACAGGCCTCCAGTCTGAGAAACAACCTTCACCCATCACCCTCTGTTCCTACCATCAAACCGATTTTGAATCCAATTAGCTAGTTCTCCCTGGATCCCATGTGACCTAACCTTCATGACCAGCCTGCCGTGGGGGACCTTGTCAAAGGCCTTACTAAGTTTTTGAGTTTGCAATTATTTCTGAAACTGGTAAACCGTCATAACTCTCCTGATGGAAGCAATTGTTTTTTGACGATGACAAAGAAAATGTTGATATTTTTCCACCATGTAAAATTCTGAGACAAGTTCTGGTGAATGGCTTGATATCCTCCTGATGGTAAATAGATGTTGGGGCCTGCAGTCTCTGCTATTCAGGGCAGTGCTCCTCAATATGGGATCCTTGGATCAAGAGTATGGCCCAGGTGGTCCCCAATACAAGGCAATGATGCCCAACTCCATAGCACCTGTCCCTGGATGGTTCACACTCAGACATGCACAATGCAACAACACTGAGATTGGCCATTGGTTACAACAGACATCAGCTGGATTGGATTGTTCGCGGCTCTGAGGCTGAAAACAAAGGTGAGGAACTCACTAAAGGTGCAGCCCAACATCAGACTGATATAAACTCAGAATGTTGGAGAAACTCAGCAGGTCTGTCAGTATCCATGGAGAGAGCGGCACGGTGGCACAGTGGTTAGCATTACTGCCTCACAGTGCCAGAGACCCGGGTTCAATTCCTGCCTCAGGCAACTGACTGTGTGGAGTTTGCACATCCTCCCTGTGTCTGTGTGGGTTTGCTCCAGTTTCCTCCCACAGTCCAAAGATGTGCGGGTCAGGTGAATTGGCCATGTTAAATTGCCCATAGTATTAGATAAGGGGTAAATGTAGGGGTATGGGTGGGTTGCGCTTCGGCGGGTCGGTGTGGACTTGTTGGGCTGAAGGGCCTGTTTCCACACTGTAAGGAATCTAAATCTAATTCATAAGAGAAACAATTAACATTGCAAGTCTGGTATGAGTCTTCTTCAGAATTTTGCTTATTGTAATGGAAAATTAACAATTATTGTGAAATCTATGAAGAACTAGGGAAACAAAGTAAGGGCCTGACTGAAACTAGGGGTATTGCAAATATTGCAAACAAACAGAAAAATGTAAAGGCAAACTGACCTAACAGCAGACTCACAAGGCCAGTTAAACTACCATCTCAATAGGCAAGGAACGGGAAAAACAACTCCAGATATGGAAAGGAAATTGAATGTTCTGGGTCCCTGACCTTGCAGGTGTTGATAAGAAGAAGCAAATTATAGTATAAAGGGAATATGTGAAAGCTATCAAACGCCCCTTACATGAGGCATCTTGCCAATGTATTGGGTCCCTTTGCAAAGTCTGAAGTAAACTTTTTCCTTGCTCTTGGTGGCATTTGAGTCGAGTCGATTTAATTTCCACGATAATAAACTTGGGGGCTCGTCCTGGCACCCACGACAAGGTGGGATTCTGAAGATTCCCTGGAGGAATTTAATTCACCATGAGCGCTGAATTAGCCCTTTTGTGTGAGAGGACTGGGAATCTGTGAATCGCCCCAGCACTGGGGTTTGAATCAAATAGGGCCGGGGTAAGAGTCATGGCTTCAGTAATCCTACGTAGATACTCGTTCTCAGAGAATAAATAAATCAGGAGGAAGGTCCAGTGAACTCTCATGCGGTATTCGAGCAAAACCCAAGGGAAAGGATTGTGTCCCAGAGTGTTTTAGAGATAGCACGTGTAAGGATGGTTTTAGACTTGGAACCACCAATGGCTGAGCTGGACTCGCCAAAGATATACCGGGTACGTGGTTTCTTGGTTTACGAAAACCAAGGCATTGAGGCGGATGTGCCAAATGGGAGGGGTCCTCCGGAGGTAAGAAGCAAATCAAAGGGAAAAAGATAACGGTAATGTGAGAGAGAGAGAGAGAGATAGAGAGAGAGAGAGAGAGCTGAACACTTTTCCAGTAACACTGAAAATGGGCTCCAGCAAAAGCAAACAAAAAGTGGGCTCAAGAAGGAATTGGAATGGCCAACCAAAAATGCAATACATGCTGAATAATTACGGCCCAGTGTCTACAAGGCTGTTCGAATTGTGGATCATGGAATGTGGTTTTCCGCATGGAGCAAGTTTTAGTAAAAGGCAGTTGGAAATATTGAGGTCACGGTTGGAGGAGAGAGAGAAGGAGAGATGGAAGGGAAAAATAGAAACTGTGAATTGGAGTGCTTATAACATGTGGAAGGCTGAGGCTAACATCAGGGAAACGAAATCTCAAATAAAAGATAGATCAAATACACATACAAACACCTGCACACATGCAGACGCGTGCGGAAAAACAACCTAACGGAGCCGTACAGTGTCTAAAGTCTGTTCCAGATCCTGACCTTGATGACTGCCCTCCGAGACCCACCACGAGATCCGGCTGGCCAAGATTCCGAGCCAGCGGCTGCTGCCTCAGGGTCTGCTGACTCACGGTCGCATTTCATACCACAACAGATTGAAACAAGAAGATCGAGCAGAGGACGGTCACTCCAAGACAGAAAGGCATCCAGGGCCTGTCCGCGATCATCTCCCAACGGACAATGAGTCCGATGGCGAGAATACTAATGCACGGGAGGACTAACCAGGTGGTTCTGCAAGCACCAATGGTTGAAGTTGCAGGTCCAGAAGGGTACCCGATGTTGGTCCACCAGCCATGGACCATGAAGGATTTGGAAAAGGCCTGTGGGCAGTTGCCTGACCCACACGAGGTTGGAAGTAATAAGTTCGCCGCAGAAGTGACAAAGTTCTGTACCAAGTTCCGTCCCATGAGATGAGACATCTCCTAGGACGAAAACTGGGTGCCGATGTCACCAAAATCAAGTATTCCTGGCCGGCTACAAAAGTCCATGCCAGAGTAGCCAACCCCCAGCAGAGCAGAACGGAGACGTTAATGCTTTTGTTGCGGCGCTGGCAGTTGCCTGTAGGGAGGCATTCCCAGTACAAAAGGACATGACCAAGATAGTAATGTGTAAACAATGGGAAGGGAAGACAGTGTCCCAGTACCTTACGCACCTACTGAAGTCCATAATGCCCATAGTGGACTGAGGCCACTCGAGGACATAACGATGGCAGAAATCACGCCGTATGAGGCACACCTGAGCAGCAGCTTCATCAGTGGAGTGAAGGACGAAAAAGTGAAGAATGTAAAGGACAGATGTATTACCTGGGACATGGGAAAGCTGAATTTGATAGAACAACGTGCGATACATGCTGAAACATTGCTGGTTCAAGAGAAGGATAAGCAGAAACTAAAGATGCATCAGCGAGCACAACCAGCTGTTGGAGGGAGGCGCTGTGGGAAAAGTTAGGGGCAGAGGTGGAGGCTGTGGAAGAGGAAGAGGAAGAGGGGCTGGCAGAGATAGATCTGGCGGGTGCCTTGTTTGCAGAACAATGGACCACTGGGCGAAACAGTGCCCGAACGGACATCCTCAATCAACCCGAGATGCTGAGTGACAGGGTGACTGACAGGGGAAGGCTGAGGTGGGGGTGGGCAGCCCACAAGGTACAGGTAAGCCTCTTTCCTTTGTGCTTGGCAACAAAGACTCGCTTATGATAATCTCTTCAACTAACATTACAGGCACTGAGACATGTCCCACTCCCATATTGAGCGCTGAGATTGCAAAGTGTGGACTATATGTTCAATGTAACAATGATGTAACAGCGACATACATCAGGGGTCGTGGGTCATAGTTTACAGCCTGCACTGGTAAATCTTCCCTTTGAGTTACCTGTAAGCCCCTCAGAGTCCTGAGTTACCTATAAGTCAATGCCTCCCTCTATGTTATATGTGGAAGGTACACCGGCTACCTTTTTGGTAGCTACAGGGGCAATCCTTAAGTTAAGCCAGTTCAGAGAGTCTACATCAATAAAGATGAGTGGAAGGTTTCTGAACTCAATGCGTGCTGCAAGAGAGATTTTCCACATCCCTATTGTGTGAAACTAGTAACGGGGAAACATTCCAATTTTCCTTCTTGTTATTGGAATTTTGTCCTTTAGGTCGGATGGTTCGGGATCTCAGCGTGAGACTGGGGTTGGACTTGCTCAGGACTCCGAGAGGCTTACAGGTAACTCAAAGGGAAGATTTACCAGTGCAGGCTGTAAACTATGACCCACGACCCCTGATGTATGTCGCTGAGTGGCGGTTAAGACAGAAAGCGATAAATTCAGTGAGGGAAGAGCACAGAGGACTTTTGTCATCACTAAATGAAACAAATTAGAGGAAACCTTCAAGACTATCAATAATACCCTTACTGGCATTAAAATCACTAAAGAGGAAGAAAACAACAAACTGCCATTCCTAAATGTCACAGTAGAGCAAACAGCCAATGGGGAACATCAAACCAGCGTTCACAGGAAAACAACACACAGGGACCAAACATTGAACTACAGAAACAATCATCTTAACATCCACAAATGAAGCTGGATTAGAACATTATTTCAATGAGCTAACACACACTGCAGCACAGAGGAACAATGAAGAGCAGAGGATAATCACCTATACCGTGTTTTCAAAAAGAATGGGGTATCCAATGAACACAGTCCGGTGATTTCTCAGCAACAAACCCAAACAAGCAGACAACACGTCCAGAAACCCTAGCCACTCTCCCCTATCAAAGATATCTCAGAAATGACTGCCAGACTACTCAGACCCCTTGGCATCATGGTAGCCCACAAACCCACCAACACACTAAAACAGCAGCAAATGAACTTGAAAGACCCCATACAGACAACAAGTAAAACTAATGTCATTTACAAAATACCGTGCAAGGACTGTAACAAACACTACATTGGACTAACAGGCAGAAAACTAGCCACCAGGATACATTAATGACAGCTAGCACAAAATGACATGACCCTCTCTTACTAGTATCCTCACATACGGATGAGGAAGGACACCAATTCGACTGGGACAACACATCCATCCTAGGACAAGCCAAACAGAGACACACACGAGAATTCCTAGAAGCATGGCATTCCAACCGGAACTCGATCAACAAACACATCGAGTTAAACCCCATCTACCACTCCCTGAGAAAAAGAACAGGAAGTGACTTCACCACAGGAAATAACATCATCACAGGAAATAATTTCACCAACCCAAAGGACCCCAACATAAATAGAAAGCAGGAATTTTCAGCACTGCTTCGCATGAAGTCCACTGAAGATGTTACCCAGTAACGTATGGGAATGACCCTTTCAGCTCAGCGAGCAAACCTACATCCACAAAGCTAGTCTCTCAAAACTACAATTTATGCAACAACAGGTGAAGTTCTTAGGTCACATAATATCTGAACAAAGGAAGGCCATTGGTCAAGACAGAGGTCAAGCAATCCAGCAAATTCCAAAGCCTCAGACAAAGAAACAATTGCTATCCTTTCTGGGCATGTGCCCCTACTGTAGAACGTTTATCCCACATAACACAACCCTTGAGGCGCCCCTCTGTGACATAGCCCATGGAAAAGGGTTGCAGAGCCACAGTCTGTTGCAGTGGACCCCAGAGGCCGGGAGTGCCTTTGTTGAATTAAAAAAAGGCGCTCCAATCTACACCTACGCTGGGGACTCCGAACCTAAACAAGCCTTTTGTACAAACGATGGATGAGAAGCGTGGCTGCATGACATCTGTGCTGTTGCAGGATCATGGGGGAGGATTGAGGCCAGTAGCTTATTTTTCAGCTAACCTAGATCTCTTAGCGGCAGGATTGCCTCAATGCCTGTGTACCGTGGCTGCAGCTGAAAAGGCTGTTATAGCGTCCAGGGATATAGTCGGCGATGGTGAATGAACCCTTCTGGTCCCACATGCAGTATCCTTACTGCTGTCTGAGCAAAGGACCGCACACACATGTCAGCAGCACGTTGGCTCAGATATTATACTGTATTATTGGAGATGCCTAACGTTACAATAAAGCGATGTAACGCCCTTAACCCTGCTAGCCCTCTCCCCACAGAAGGAGACGGAGACCCACATGATTGTGTCGCTGTAACTAATGAAATTTGCAGCCCCAGACCGGATTTGAAGGATTCACCATTTCAGAATCCGGATATGGAGGGTTCTGTGGATGGGTCGCCATTCAGGAGCAAGGAGACGGGCCAGAATTGTGTTGGGTATGCTGTAGTGACTACCCACGAGATAGTCAAAGTGGGATCACTCCCTTCTCATCTGTCAGTGCAAGCAGCAGAGCTGATTACCTTAATTGAGGCCTGTAAATTAGCTGAGGGAAAGACAGTGAATATTTACACCAATAGCAGATACGCATTCGGGGTTGTACATGATTTTGGAACCCTGTGGAAACACAGGGGCTTCTTGACCTCCACCGGAAAGCCCATCACACACCGTGGCCTGATGTCTCACCTCCTGGAAGCGGTCCTGTTGTCCAAATCAATCGCTGTGTGTAAATGTGAAGCTCACACGAAAAATAACGATTCCATTTCCCGAGGCAATGCGAGGGCGGACTCAGCAGCCGCCGAGTGATTAGATTGACATGAGTATGACAAAAATTTGTACCCCAACAGCAGACGTCCAGGAGTTACAGGCCACACCGGAGAAGCGTGAGTGGACCAGGGCAGGGTGCCGCTTGAAAGAAGGAATATGAAGTGGCCCCAATGGTAAACCCTGTCTACCGCCATCATTCTTCCCCTTCTATTCCAAACTGACACACGGTAAGGACCATGTGTCAAAAGGGGGGATGTACAACAGTATTTCAGCACACTGATACACTAACTACTCCCAGAAATATTGTGAACATTGTATTATCTGTGCCACTAATAATGTGGGGAGGGGAATACAGATGAGTCAGGCAGCACACCCCCAACACCAAAAACCCTTTGAACATTTACAGATGGATTTTACTTTACTTTACCCAGCGATGGGAAAAGATATTGTCTGGAAATAGTTGATATGTTTTCCAAATGGGTGGAAGCGTTCCCCACGTCTGAACAGGATGCCAGTGCAGTAGCCAAGGGTTTGCTGAGATAATCCCGAGATGGGGGCATCCCTGAAAAGCTTAATAGCGACAATGGGACACCATTTGTCAATAATGCCCCACAGCAGATCAGTGATTATTTGGGAAGAAACATGAGACGACACTGTGCCTACCCTCCAGCGAGCGGTGGGGCAGTGGAAAGAGAGAATGCTACCCTAAAAAATAAATTGACAAAATGCTGTGAGGAACTAGGGGTGACATGGACAAAGGCACTTCTGATTGTGATCATGTATATGAGATCTAGGAGGAGAGGAAGGGCCAATCTTAGCCCGTTTGAGATTTTGTTCAGTAGGCCGCCCAACATAGGAATCGGTCCAAGACCTACGGTAAGACAAATAACAGGCCACTGTGAGGATGAGATGCTGGGTTACTGGATAAAACTCTCTACACTTTTGTCTCCAATATAGGATCAAGTGAAAGCAGCACTACCCCACCCAGCAGGAGGGAAGCTGCACGATCTTGAACCTGGAGACTGGATAGTGGTGAAAGACTTCAGGAGGAAAAGCTGAGAGTGAAGAGGTGGCTGGGGCTACTTCAAGTGCTCCTCACAACACAGACAGCAGTTAGGATCGCAGAAAGAGCTACGTGGATACACACCAGCCATTGCAAACATGTAGCTGGGCCTGAGGAGACATCACACCACACCAGAACCAAATAAGTGGAACTCCGATAACCAGATTGGAGTTATATACATAAAGATTTGTAAGTTTGCTAGACACCTCATACAAATATGGGGCTGCCCCAGCTCACACTGTTAGTAAGCACCCTGGCAGAGTTACCCATAAAGGCAGGGGCATCTGAGATACAGCCACAGGCAGTAATCTTAACAGGGGTGCTAAGGGGACCATATAGGATCCTACACGCTCTACTAGCTGTAGGACCGGTCATACTGATAGTGCTTTGTATAGGACCCTGCTTGTGTACCTGCCTACGGCATTTCATTATGAGCGCAATGAGTTACCGATGGTAAAACAATCTGAGGTCACACAGCAGGAAGATAGACAATAGACAATAGGTCCTGGAGTAGGCCATTCTGCCCTTCGAGCCTGCACCACCATTCAATATGATCATGGCTGATCATCCTCAATCAGTATCCTGTTCCTGCCTTATCCCCATAACCCTTGATTCCACTATCCTTGAGAGTTCTATCCAACTCTTTCTTAAATGAATCCAGAGACTGGGCCTCCACTGCCCTCTGGGGCAGAGCATTCCACACACCCACCACTCTCTGGGTGAAGAAGTTTCTCCTCATCTCTGTCCTAAATGGTCTACCCCGTATTTTTAAGCTGTGTCCTCTGGTTCAGCACTCACCCATCAGCGGAAACATGTTTCCTGCCTCCAGAGTGTCCAATCCTTTAATAATCTTATATGTTTCAATCAGATCCCCTCTCAGTCTTCTAAACTCAAGAGTATACAAGCCCAGTTGCTCCAATCTTCCAACGTAAGATAGTCCCACCATTCCAGGAATTGACCTCGTGAAACTACGCTGCACTCCGTCAATAGCCAGAATGGCTTTCCTCAAATTTGGAGACCAGAACTACACACAATACTCCAGGTGCGGTCTCACCAGGGCCCTGTACAGCTGCAGAAGAACCTCTTTGCTTCTATACTCAATCCCTCTTGTTATGAAGGCCAGCATGCTATTAGCTTTCTTCACTACCTGCTGTACCTGCATGCTTACCTTCATTGACTGGTGTACAAGAACACCCAGACCTCTCTGTACTGCCCCTTTATCTAACTTGACTCCATTTAGGTAGTAATCTGCCTTCCTGTTCTTGCCAACAAAGTGGATAACCACACATTTGTCCACATTAAACTGCATCTGCCATGTATCTGACCACTCACCTAACTTGTCCAGGTCACCCTGTAATCTCCCAACATCCTTTTCACATTTCACCCTGCCACCCAACTTTGTATCATCAGCAAATTTGCTAATGTTACTATTAATACCATCTTCTATATCATTAATATATATTGTTAAAAGCTGCGGTCCCAGCACTGATCCCTGCGGTACCCCACTGGTCACTGCCTGCCATTCCGAAATGGAGCCATTTATTACTACTCTTTGTCTCCTGTCAGCCAACCAACTTTCAATCCAAGTCAATATTTTGCCCCCAATACCATGCGCCCTAATTTTGCTCACTAACCTCCTATGTGGGACTTTATCAAAGGCTTTCTGAAAGTCCAGGTACACTACCTTGTACATCTTCAGAGTTACATCCTCCAAACATTCCAGAAGATTAGTCAAGATCCGATTGTGTGGATCCCATACCGTAACATTGAAGTGTGTGATGTGTGAGAATGGGCTGTGTATAGGGCACACCAGAGCAAATAACGATACCACCACAAAGCTGTGTTACAAGTCGATGGTGATGACGTTGAACCAGGAGCACAGATTCTTCAAAATGAACAGAGCTCATTCAAATGAGTTGTCACATGTACTCACATGAACACAGTGAAACGTTTACAAGTTGCCACTTGTAGAACTTTAGTGGAATTAGTGAACTCTTGGTGTCATAGATGAGGCATCAACACATCTTCATGTATTTGCTGCAATCATAAAATCAGGTGGAGTCAACCTGAGGAAAGGCGTGGTGCTCCCTAAGCAGTTTGATGTATAGCTATCTGGCTCTGTATAGTTTTATGTCATTGTTGTCTTAAAATGACAAAAAGGGGGGAAATGTAATGGAAAATTAACATTTATTGTGAAATTAACATTTATTGTGAAATCTATGAAGAACTAGAGAAACAAAGAAGTAAGGGCCTGACTGAAACTAGGGGTATTGCAAATATTGCAAACAGAAAAATGTAAAGGCAAACGGACCGAACAGCAGACTCACAAGGCCAGTTAAACTACCATCTCAGCAGGCAAGGAACGAGAAAAACAACTCCAGATATGGAAAGGAACTTGAATGCTCCAGGCCCCTGACCTTGCAGGTGTTGACAAATTATAGCATAAAGGGAATATGTGAAAGCTATCAAACGCCCCTTACATGAGGTGTCTTGCCAATGTATTGGGTCCCTTTGCAAAGTCTGAAATAAACTTTTTCCTTGCAAGCATTTGAATCAAGTTGATTTAATTTCCAGGACACTTATATCAGACTGAAACTCTCCAGTTGGAACCAGGTATGACCTCGTGGACTCTAGGACAGAACCAAGTGCAAATGCATGGGGTAGGACCAGGAGGTGCGTTGTCCCAACCAAGACAGCTGTAGACCATGTCATAGAGGACGTGGTACTGGCATAGCTGTGATGTCACTGGGCTACCAATCAGAGTTCCAAGCCCACCATGGCTGATAGTAAAACATGAATTCACAAAAAGTATGTGGAATGAAGAAATAGTAATATTCGTATGAAAGACCTATAACCATTGTTGATTGTTGTAAAAACCCATGGGGTTCATTCATGTCCTTGAGGAAGGGAAATCTGCTGTCCTTACCTGATCTGGTCTGCATGTGACTCCAGACCCACACCAATGTGGTGATAAATGCTAGCTGAAAATGTGTTGCTGGTCAAAGCACAGCAGGCCAGGCAGCATCTCAGGAATAGAGAATTCGATGTTTCGAGCATAAGCCCTTCATCAGGAATGCTAGGCCCAGCCAGTGACACCCACATCCCATGAATAAATTTTAAAAATCAGGAGATTTCTCTCCCGAAGAGCTCCTCTTCCCAAGAGAATGTTCAAACAATCTGGGTTAGATCCCCAGAGCGGAACCTGACTGAAGTCAAAAATGTTTTTCGGGATAATGCCGGCTTGGTGATGAAGTTGAACCAGGAGCACAGATCCTTCAAAATGAACAGGGCTCATTCAAATGAATTATCACATGCACCGACATGAGCACAGTGAAAGGTTCACGTCGCCACTTGTAGAGCCTTTGTGGATCTACAGACCTTCATATATTTGCTGCAATCATAAAATCAGGTTGAGTCAGAGAGCCTTGGAGTCATACAGCGACGAAACAGACCCTTCGGCCCAACCAGTCCATGCTGACCATAATCCCCAAACTAAACTAGTGCCAGCTGCCTGCTGCTGGCCCTTTTCCCTCAAATCAAGGTCAAACTGAAAACTCTATCAAATTAAATTAACATTTTTCATGAAGTTATTGAGATTTGTTGATTTTTGGAAGAATCAACTAGTACCTTGAATCTTTATATTTCTGAAATTGAAATAAATGTGGAATTATTGGATCACACCTTTTAAATTCAAACATGATATAATTAGATCCAAAAAACAATATGATATAGGAGCAGAATTAGGCCATTCAGTCCATCACTTCTGCTCCCCATCCGACCATGGCTGATATGTTTCTCAACCCCATTCTCCTGCCTTCTCCCTGAACCCTTGACCTCCTTACGAATCAAGAACCTCACTCCATCTTAAATACACTCAGTGACTTGGCCCCCACAGCCCTCTGTGGCAATGAATTCCACAGATTCTCCACTCTCTGGCTGAAGAAATTCCTCCTCATCTCAGTTCTAAAGGATCACCCCTTCACCCGGAGGCTGTGCCCTCGGGTCCTAGTCTCTCCTGCTAGTGGGAACATCTCCTCCATGTTCACTCTATCCAGGCCTCTCAGCATTCTGAGAGTTTCAGTCAGATCCCCCCCTCATCTTTCTAAACTTCAATGAGTACAGACCCAGAGGCCTCAAACACTCCTCAAATGATAAACCTTTCATCCACAGGATCATTGTCCAAACCTCCTTGGGCAGCACGGCGGCTCAGTGGTTAGCACTGCTACCTCACAGCATCAGGGACCCAGGTTCGATTCCACCCTTGGATGACCGTCTGTGTGGAGTTTACATGCTCTCCCTATGCCTGTGTGGGTTTCCTCTGGGTGCTCTGTTTCCTCCCACAGTCCAATGATGTAGGTGGATTGGCCTGGCTAAATTGCCCATAGTGTCCAGGGACATGCAGGCAATGTGGATTGGGAAATGCAGGGTTACAGCGATAGGGTAGGGGTTTAGGTCTGGGTGGGATCCTCTTCAGGTGATCAGAGCAGACTTGATGGGCCCTCCACCTGCATGGGACGGAATCTGATTATATGAACCTCTCCAACACCAGCACATCCTTCCATAGACACAGGGACCAAAACTGCTCACAATATTCCAAATGCAGTCTGACCAGAGCCTTAAACAGTCTCAGCAATACATCCCTGTTCTTGTATTCTAATCATTCTATCTAACGAATGGAACAGAACATCTCTCTTCTCTCCTCAAGAGAGCAAACACGTATATTTGTAGAAAGAAATACCTCAAGATTGAAAGCACTTTTCCAACCTTTAGGATGTTCTAAAGCTTTTTATAACCAACAATTTACTTTTGAAGTTTAATCAGAGCTGAGTTCTTCACTGCAATTTTTCCACTCTTCAACAAAACAACTTTTGGGCTCAGCTCCTAAAAAGTAACATTCCAGTATCTGTTGTAACTGAAGATGCAAATGAACTTGCAGCACAGATTGGAATTGGTGGGTACAATGTTGTGAGTATCACAGAGACATGGCTGCAAAGGGATCAGGGCTGGGAACTAAAGGGTAGCATAGTGGCTCAGTGGTTAGCACTGCTGCCTCACACTGCCAGGGACCCGGGCTCAATTCCAGTCTCAGGCAACTGACTGCGTGTCACATTCTCCCCGTGTCTGCATTGGTTTCCTCTGGGTGCTCTGGTTTCCTCCCACAGTGTGCAGGTTAGGTGAATTGATCATGCTAAATTGCTCATAGTGCTGGGTGCATTAGTCAGGGGTAAATGTAGGGTAGGGAAATAGATCTGGGTGGGTTACTGTTTGGAGGGTCAGTGTGGACTCATTGGGCTGAATGGCCTGTTACCATACTGTAGGGAATCTAATCTAACTGTATGACTGAGAGTTTCCACAGCGAATGAGCTGTCACAGAGTGACATGATGAAGGGCTTATGCTCGAAACGTCGAATTCTCTATTCCTGAGATGCTGCCTAACCTGCTGTGCTTTGACCAGCAACACATTTGCAGCTGTGATCTCCAGCATCTGCAGACCTCATTTTTTACACATAGAAACATTGCAAAACCAGAGCAGGAGTAGGCCATTCAGCCCATTGATGCTGCTCGGCCATTCAGTGTGGTCATGACTGAACACCCAGCACACTATCTGGCCTCAAGTACTTTCTGTGATAGAGAATTCCACACTCTCTGGGTGAAAACATTTCTCCTTATCTCAGTCCTAATTGTCACTTCATATCATAGAGTCATAGAGATGTACAGCACAGAAACAGACCCTTCGGTCCCA